>NC_083787.1:1356174-1982246 GCF_015708825.2 Lethenteron reissneri
TGTATTGTCAAGCGTAGCGATTTGCTATTTTAACTCCTTGCATGTTCCCTTCACCGATCACAAGACGGCTGTTTCCATCGCTGCGCGGATATCCACACGCGGCGAAGCCGATAACTAGAATCACAATGTAAAATGCGCAGTATTTGAATTCGCCACCGCGCTGATATTTTTACACGGAAGGATCAATGACACGTCGCCTGGCACGATGCCGCCTTGCGCCAGTGGCCCCACTGGACGTTCGGCTGCCACTCGCGTCTTGTCGCGAGCCCAGCGCGCTGCTCGGCTCCGCGCTGAGAAGCCTGCCCTCTGGCGCGGGCTTGGACACGCACGCTTTGATTTAGAGTGGAGCCCGCATCGGCATTGTTGGCTTTTTGAGTGGGGTGGGCAGTGCGGGCCTCAACAATGCACGGGAGAAATGCAGGCGTTCCTCTTGCGTTATATTCGGCAAACGTATCAATTCCACTGGGCTTAAGAACCGCCTTGTTACCCTGATGGGTTGTGTGATTTGTGTGCCGTACAGCGAAGCACCACACATATGTGCTGACAAATTCAGTTTCAGAGAGCCCGCCACTCCATTTAGAGTTCCGAACGCAAATGAATAAGAACATGCATTATTGTTATCATACATACAATCGTGAGCATTTTCACGCCCAGGATTTTGCGACGGATATTACGAATCATAATTGATTTTTGCGTAAGATTGTGTGAGTAAAAAGTGCATCGTTCATCCATCCTCCACCCAGCGCAGCCAATTAATAAAGTCCTCATTTGAGCAACAGTGCCAGTGTATTACTGCCTCGGCACGTACGCATGTATGTTGCACTTATTTCTCACCGCACATAGCCAACCGTGCTAATCGGAGCACGCCGGTGTATTTGTGAGCAATCCGCGATCCAATTGTTAAATGTTGCGGATTGCTCTCTAACAATTGGCACAAATGTTGACGTGACAACTTTATTCACTGGCTGCGCTGAGCGGAGCAAGACGTGGGACACACATTTCACTCACGTGATCTGACCTAAAAATCAATTACGTCGTCGAAATGATGATTATTTTCTGAGAAAGGCAATGAGCAGAGAAGCACCAGGGCGGAGACAGAGAGGACATCCTGGAAAGAGGTCGTTTGCAGTGGTGAACCGGGATACGAATGACTTAGAAGTGGGCACATATGTGCCACTGAACTCAGACAGCTTTTCACTCGGTTTAGAGTTCCATAAGCAAAGGAATGAGTAAATGAGATACTGTAGCGGGAAGTGACCTGGATAACAATTTTCTAGAAAAACGACGGTTTCGAAAGAGGTCAGAAGATGTCAGCACCAGATGGGAGACAGAAAGGCGGGACTGTAAAGAGGTGGTTTGAAGTGGTGTCTATTTACAGCCACATACGTCAAGTGAGTATATCCCGTGATAACGGCGACATTCCTCTTAACTGGGGTCCTCACAGTCATGGCTGTCCCATTTGATCCGTAGAAAATCCTGTCACCTCCGTATTGATTCCTCCATTTTTTTCTGTCGTTTTCCACAGATAATTGCAGTCAGCCAGAATTGAGAATGAATTAATTCAGCCTCTCATAATCCGATGTTTCGGCAGTCATGAGTCACCCGGACATTGTTTTCTGAAAGCGTTACATCATCGCTACTATCTGCATCTTCTCCGAGATAAGAGGCGTAAACACTGAAGTGGTGGAAATTTCATCCTAGGATGTGCATCTTATCCAGGGATAACCACGGCGGATAACGGAAGGAATTTCCACGGATAAACACGCATGACGAGTTCCTCCAATAGCGACTCCAACATCTCCAATATCTAACAGGTTCAGTGTCGTTGAACACGAAGGCTGTCTCGACCAATATCATCAATGTCATTACCGTGGCATGGCCGAGCGGTGGCACGCGTGGCCGACTGTTGCAGAGATTCGTAGTCAAAGTCCGGAGGCTGCCCTGCCAGGTGGATTTACCATCCAAATGCGCGCTGTCTGCGTCACAGTGGACGTTACAGATCCCGCGATAACGCCATTCGAAATAAAGTTAGGCCACGTGTGCCGGCTTCGTGGTCCAAATAAGCGTCCAATAATTGAATCAGTTCCTCGCAAAATTAACCGAATTGGAAAGCCACAGAGCACTGTCGCGACCTCTTGGCAGACTCATGCCCACCCGCTTGGCTTGTGCTGCATTCACATTGAGATGCACAGGGACACCCCTGCCGCACGGCACGTCAAGATGTAGGTGGCGCTGTATAAATGTCAAGTGACTAAAGATTAACTTTTTGTTCATTTGTCACTTTTACTTAAAAAGTACTCAGAACGTTCCATCCAGCTGTCGGTTAGCAGCTGGACACAGCAGCTCAAGCAAAAGGAACGTTCGTAAATTGTACTGTAAACAAATAACTATTGGAAAGAAAATATTTAGTATTAACACCTGTTTGATGCCATTAGCAAAAAAAAAATGCAGCTCACTGTATGCGTATGCCCGACCAAGCCGAGATGGAAATGATCGATACACGTGGTACCTTGAGCTTCATAACCAGCAGCAGATCCCTGTCCTTGGAGCGTGGCCGCGACCAAGAGGCCCTATCGCCACGCAGAGTCGTGGCCACTCATCACGCCGCTCCACAAGAAGGCGAAGAGCAAGGAGTGCGTAATGCACACGGCTGGGTACGCTCTGCACGCGTTTGTCGTTTAAAACTCGTGCTTTTACAGCTTGAAATTAATATTTGTTTCCATGACGACGATGGCTTTTCTCGTAATTTGAAAATTTGGGGCCGTAAACTCTTTAACGTCACAATTGTTGATCCACTGCTGGATGAAGGCCTGCCCGTGGCATGGGGTGTCTCTCTGTCGCGTGGGGGTTTGTTGGAGCATACTTCACCGCACTGGCCAGTGCAGTTTGGCGAGCACGGTTGGCTACGTACGGTGCGAAAGAAGTTCAACATAGCTCCATACATGGTTTCAACTGCCACACCGGATGATCGAGTTGAACAGGGGACGTCTGAACAGTACGAATGTAAACGACCTTTATTTACCCAGGAAAGACCCACACGAGTCTCGGGGCCCTTTTGCAGCTGGGTTCTGCATTGACACGCTCCGATTGTTCCACTGTAGCGTGTGCTCAGTGGGTTCTCGCTATGTTAAGTAAGGAATATCATTCTGGTAATGTGCAGGCAGGAATTTGTGGAATGATAAACATACGCCATGAAATGCAAACATCCCCTTTGTTAGAAAGTCAGCAGTGGTTGTTACCCTTTAGATCGGTTCCAGCTAATAGAAATGTGGAATTTCCACCACAGGATCAAGCACTTAAGTAGATACTCACATCAACCATTCATCATCATGGTCGTATTCGTCTTCATCATTATAGTAGTTGATATTTCACGTAATAAAAGTGCCTCTAAGCACGTAAAAATTTAAATGCATGATACATATGAATGACCATATGTTTGCAATATATAAATATATGATCAAATATGTACAATACGACCGTGTAATAATACAAGATATATTCTTGTTAATGAGTCATACATGTACGACTCTACATCTGACCAGCCCTCATTTCTCATATATGTATGGGCAAATATGGGCATGTATGATGTTACAAGTACATGTATTGCCATGTATGTACATCGATAGCCATGCATATATTGTGATATATGAATATGTATGGAAGCATGATATAACTTTGAGGTTATTGCAATGACGATTTTGGAGATTTATAAATGTGAGTTTAAAAATATTCAAAGTACAACAGCATCGTTTGATTTAGTTAGCATTTAGAGGAATCTTTGTGTTTTTAATTTTACGTTAAAAATTTTTGGTGAAATTGAGCAACTGAAAATGAACACTGAAAGCAACGACAGTGAAATAGAACCTGAAAGTACACGTTTTTTCATCAACATTTCCATCAATGAATGCGCAATTTTCAATCAAAATTCACAAAACACAAAATGTCATTCAAAGTATATAAAGTGTAATGTCACGTACCATAACTTCAACAATCATCGCATCGTAGAAATGAGAAGTCCTGCTACTTTTCACATTTGTACGATCCGCCTGTGCAACATCGTTCCGAAACTACGACGCTTCAAAACATATTCACCCGTACGATGTTTTCTCTTTAATAAAAAAATTACAAACCAAAATATCGCAAGCGCCAAATGGGAAATGGAAACTTCTACCTTGATATCTCGCGAGAGTGCCAACGTCTTATCAGCCACTTGAGCAAAAAATATGTCCAAAGCCCGTCTAAGCTGCCGTATAAATACAAGCTCCCCGCAGCCCTCCCTCCCATCCTCCAACCCCTCGGAATGTCACTTTCAGTGTGTCAGACTTCATAACTGTCTAAGCCCAGCCAAGGGGAGCGAGCGAGCGAGCGAGCTTCCTCATAATTATATTTACATACCCTGGGAGGGCAGCACTGGCACAATCGTGTTCAGTAACTGGGATCGGTCTGGCTATTAAATTATAGAACATTGTGCGCACTGCCTGCCATGTGTGCCCCCTCTCTTGCCAATTCAAAGAGTGCCCAATGTTTTAGGAGTTTTAAGAGTGGGCACAATTGCTACGACGTTTGAACTGGTGGTTCATATATCGATGTGGATAACAGATGCTGCTGCCACGGCGTAGTGCTCAGCGCGCAGCAGTTTGAACAGCGGCGTGAGTTTCTCGTTGTCCACCCGACAGTGTGTGAGTGTGTACGTTGAACTTATTTCGCAGCGTGCGTAGCCATCCGTGCTGATCGGAGTAGCGGGGGAAGGACAACAAACTCAACACAAAAAGCAGTTCTAAAGAAATTCGTTTTAAATCTAGGTGATTTAAAAGTGCATAGCTCCAGTAGCTTCCTAATATCGGATGGAAGAGAGTTCCAGACGGCTGCAGAAGCGCATTTGAGAGCGTGCGATGCAGTGACCGTCTTCAGTTCGATGGCCAGCCGAAAAGGCGTGACGCAGTGAGTTGATCAGTCGGTCGTGCCTGCGGTCGGGTCAAACGTGGGAACCTGAACCTTCTCCCAAGATGTCCTGGCCAGCATGCGAGAGAAGGCCAAATGCCCTCTACATGGGCTCTCGAGAGTTCGCTGCCGTGGAAATCATTGTGCCAGAGGTGGCGTGAGCGGAGCACTTGCAGTGCTGCACCTTTGCCTCTATTTTACTTTGTACACGTACCCCTGAGCCATGCCGTATCTTTTTGACGGGACGCCTTCAATATGATGATCATTTATTAAATTTTATCCTTTTATAATTTGTATTATTCATTTAATTTATATTACGTTTAAAATTTTCGATTTAAAGCTTTCGTGACTGCAGGGATTCATCTTCTTGGTTCTTTCGGTAAAGTCACGTAGAAGGGAAGTAATAAAATAAAAAAAATAAAACATAATAAAACAATTCTCACGACGTTTCTGCCACAACGCAAGCAGCCGTCCTCAGGTGAAAACCAGGTCCGTCGAGGCGACAGAGTCTGAATGAAACAGCACACGAGCTTGGAGCATATATATAAGCTGGGCGCATTGACAAAGGAATTTGCATATCAAAAGGAATTTAGCATATTTCCCATAAATATGCTAAATTCCTTTTGATATGCAAATTCCTTTGTCAATGCGCCCAGCTTATATATATGCTCCAAGCTCGTGTGCTGTTTCATTCAGACTCTGTCGCCTCGACGGACCTGGTTTTCACCTGAGGACGGCTGCTTGCGTTGTGGCCGAAACGTCGTGAGAATTGTTTTATTATGTTTTATTTTTTTTATTTTATTACTTCCCTTCTACGTGACTTTACCGAAAGAACCAAGAAGATACGTTTAAAAACATTTTTTTTTATTGAGGCCATGCGCAGACCCGATATATCACGTTGTGATGCACGTGCACGCACCGTCAACATAAGCTGAACCGGTTATGAAAATCGGGGAGGGATGCTTTTTTTTTGAAGTACAGAGCAAAGCAGAATTCAAACTTCAAAACGTTTCTGGAAAAATAGCATCTGTAAACAAAAACAAAATGTCCAACAAAGTTGATAATACGTGATCAATGAAAGCTACTTTGCACGACACTACGTGGCGTGCGTTGTGACGCCTTTACATGTTCAAGTTAAACGGGGCGTGCAGAATAAAGGTCTCAAGATTCCGGACGAAGAGGGGGGGATCCACTGCCGCTTTAATTACTATTTTATTATTACTATTCTAGTAGCAGAGATAATTCATTTTAGTTTTGCGCATTCTAGGTTTCCAGTGTTTAATATGATGTAAACAGTTCTGAAATACTTGTCCGCCCTTTATCAATTCGCACCTCCGATTAACGCGGTTGGCTACGTACGGTGCGAAAGAAGTTCGGACATAGGTACACGCACTGCTGAATGAAGCCCTCCCGACGCCATGCCGGGTTGTTTAGACTTCGCCACGCTGGTCAGCGAGGGTTGGTGAACGCGTCGTGTGCACCGGATTGGTTGTGATATCACCTGCCGCGGGTGCGAGCCACTGGCACGAAGCGAATTCAGGTCGCTGGGTTCATGGTGCCCCCCCCCCCCCTGTGATGCACAGGACAAGTGCGTCAAGCCATAGCCAACACGCACACCGGCTGGTGGGAAATAATCTACGGCTGTTCAACTAAAATAACATTGCCTGCTGAGTGAGATAGAAATGAAACGCATTTTAGCAACGTGATTGTTTCCCCCCTCGGGATGAACATCTCTACCTGTTCAGTGTTTAATTTGTTTAATACGCACGCCCCGCAATGTTGTGCAAAGTCTTGAGATGCGAACGCGTTTCAATGTCAAGGAGCTTTTCAATTAAAGTGGAGGGTGCCAGTTAAAGAGGTGCCATGTGAAGAGGAGGATGCCAATTGAAGAGGAGGGTGCAAATTGAAGAGGAGGGTGCCAATCGGAGCGTCCCGTCTGACAAGGAGGTTGTTGTCTGAGCGGTGTTCGCCGTTCCCATGGGAGCCCCATCGCCCGCGACACCGTCAGCCGCCGCATGTGGCCCACGGGGACGGCTCTCTCGCCCGCTCTCTCGACCCAGCGGCCGCGGCTCTGCGTGCGGGATCGCCTCGTGCATCCATCACTCCGGAGGCTTTGCTCCCTGCGCATATTTCGCAAGATTTACGGTGACTGTAGGAATCGCGAGCGTTTTAATCCCCCCCCCCCCCCCCCCGAAACGCGACGGTAAGCGGGTTTCGACAACCATCTGCGCTGTTCCATCAGTCGGCGGGCACAGTCCGATCAAGCCGACCGGCTATGAAAACGACGCTGACGGCACGTCAATGAATGGGTTTGCTCTGTCCATCGGCAGACAAAAGCTGCCTTCTTGCGTGGTTTACATATTTAAATGAACTAGAGACCGAAACTAAATCCGTGTTACGAAACACTTACAGTATAGTTTTAGTGTGATAAGCATTCATCGTGAATGTGTTTGTTTCGCAAGCAGTGGTGCATTTTTTTAGTTTTTGAATCATTTACTGAGATGTGCTTCGCGCTTCTCGCATCTTGGGCAGTTTTACAAATTGAGCAGGTTCACAGCCGAAAATATTAAATCATCCGGAGAATACACACGGCTACGGCTGGGCGATTTGAAGGGTCATCCGTCACGAGGGTTATTTGTTAAACGAATTAGCGGCTTGTTAGTTATACACAACTGAATACAACCATCACCAGCATCTTAGTATGGACGAAAACAACTACATCCGACACCACCGTGATATCTTATGAACATTTCCGCCCTTATCTTACCGAATTGCAATCCTGATTGGTTTCCATACCGTGCCCAAGTAAATACCCACTTGATGACCACACGATTGATTACGGGAGTCTTTTGCAATATCTGACGTTGCATGTCTGCAATCGTGGAACTGCCCGTTTGGTATGTCTACAACTCAAGAATGTCTACAACTATTCTTCCGTGACCGTCGAGTCAATGAAAATGCAACAACGGCCTGTGTGTGGTGGCTCAAGTACATCTTGGGCGAGTTATCGAGCCCCTCTGAGCGCTCAGACAGACGCTGTGGTGTCGTGCCACGCAAATCCCGCGGCACAACCCGAGGCGGATTCATTACCCCCCACGCCGGCCAGCCCCAGAGTTTGGACAGGAAATTTAAATCCATGTCAGCATCATCAGCAGTGGGTCGAAACGAAAAAGCGCATACGTCCATATGACAGCACGGCAACCGCACCAGTCAGCGTTCCTATGGCAGGCACCGTAAGCTTTCTTCACGCTTAGTGGCCACAGTCAATCGCTCACTGCTCATTCGACCCGTGGGGTAACTGGGTGCAACGTTGGGGTTGAGGCTGCGCTGCGTAGCTCTCCGATGTTTATTTCTCGGGTTGTAGGGCGAGGGGCGAAATAAACTGATCTGAGCTGAGCACAGATAGCAGCGAGGACCGCCGGCAGAACGATGGAAATGAGCGAGTTTCAGTTGGCGTCGGATGTCGAAAAAAAAGAAGCGAATGGGCTTCAATAATGTGTCAACAGGGACGAGGTCGCCAAGCGTTGAGTTCGTTGATTTGGGTCACCAAAAATGTGCTTTAAAAATAAAGTGCCAAACTACGAAGTGACATCACCCAAATCACTCAGATCTCGGAAGCCAAGCAAGGTTGTGCCAGGATAATGTTTTAGTTGGGCGACCGCCATGCATGCTAGGTAATATAGATTGCTGTGGGGCTACATTGTAGGCGGTACAGAGTCACGCAGCAAAAGTCACTGCTGTACTGTACCTCTGTGTCCCTGCATCTTTACTAGTTGACTTCACTAACCTACACTGATCAGCACATGCAAGCATTGTATTGGTCAAATAACCCACATTACCCCCACACAGTGGGGAGGCCTACATCTGTCAGTGCATTGATAAAGGACAGCGCATGTTCAATTGACTAATACACTTTATCAATCAGTTTAACACGTAGGCTTTCGCGACCAATATTATTCATAATAAATGTTTTTGGGTTAGAACGCGTTATTTATAAATGCATTGTAACCCTCCACCACCCGACACGGCCAAACAGTAAAAAATGTGTTACGTTTACAAAAGACAATATGGCTAAAGTAGTGAACTATTTGTCTTTTGTAAACGTGACACATTTTTTACTGTTTGGCCATGTCGGGTGGTGAAGGGTTACGACAAATTTATAAATAACGCGATCTAACCCAAAAACGTTGATTATGGACACTTTATCAATGTTCTGTAAACTATGTCAGTACGTTTATGGTCAAGATTGCATAATGAATGTTTAATCTTTTTTCTTGTTCCAGATATTGCTGTTAGGTCTCAGAAGTGATATGCGCTAATGATGGTCTCACAATTGTAAAACTATGAACAAGAAGGGCAGAGAGTTTAGAATTGCTGTTGTTGCCCAGATTAGAATGTAAAGGTAAAGTGACATGAAGCTGCAGAATCTGTATGTCCACTTATCCCGATGACTGCTGATGAGTGATTCACTCATATTCGTCTCTCTTCCAGAATCAACCTCTCGACACGAGCAATGTCGGCTGGACCTGAGGCATCTTCTGGCCTGCCGCTTCTGCTGTCGTCACAACACACACTCTCCAATTTCAGCCAATCCACCTTTGTTTGTAAATGTTGCAAGGATGCATGAAGTCATCATCAACATTGCGTCATTCCTCAATACATTGTTATTCGTCTTTACACCATCGGAGGAAAAAAGCACGAATAATAGGTGACTGTTCTTCTAATGTGCAGTTGTGCAAGGGCGCTGGCATCTAATCACATGATAAATTGAACCGTCCAGTGATACAATATCGAAGAAAGTATTGCACATGCGTTCCACAGATGTGCCCTATTAACGACGCGATTTTGACCAAAATTGCTCTCACATTAGTTATGGAATTATCCGCGTTTTTTTACATATTTAAATACGCCTGTGTTAGTTTTTATATCATCTCATTTATCTATTAATTTAAGTTAAGTATAATTGTCATGACCTCTTGCCAAGGTTTTGACGATTGCAGTTATGGAGTGATTACAGTAAATGTTTACAATTCAGGTGTGGGTCACTTTGACATGTTTGTTACGAGCTAACGCCAATCGGTACACGACATCCCTTCTTTAGAACTGCGAGTCCAGAGGTGGGTCATGTTCTTTAAAGCGACAGCATTCCTCGGCACTGTCACACGAAATAAAGTGGCTAAATAACACAATACACGAATGTGGTACCATACACTCAATTCAGGTCTAAATCATACTTCAGCGGCTCTGGCCAGACTACATGAGTCATCTCATGTTTACAACTGATGTGCCTTCAATAGAATATTCAATAAAATAGTAATATCATTCCATTTACACAGCGTTTTTCATCAAGGATCTCAAAGCGCTGTACAGGACACATATTATAAATACATTTTTAAAAAGCTATTTACTAAATTAAGTCAACGTTACATAAGCGGAAGCATATCTAAAACTTTAATGATTTTTTTATATATCTTAAACATTTACTGGGATAAATGCGAATAATAAAATGAGGGCAGCAGGAACGGCAGGGTAGCCCCCGTGCACTGCATGACACACATGGGGTGCACAGCCCCCATGTGTGTCCTGCTGGCATGGATCATTGCCCCGCGCTCGTAGAAGTTAACCCGTCCGTGTAGTGCGCTGCACTGCAGAAGGAGGCAAGGCACTGCACCCAAAACTGTGCTGCGTGGACGGGGCAGGCAAGAACATTGTTGTCACCCTCTGTCTGGAAGTGACGAATATGCAGAGGAAATATAAATTGTTTTTAAGCAAGGACATCCCCTGCAGCTACGAAATGACGAAACGGATACCGTTTTTACTCTGACCACGCGTGCTCGTTTTGGTCACAAAACAGAGCGAAGGGATTTTGAAGCCGCGTCTGTTACTTTGCAGCTTTATTTTTTCACAATCAAAACACCAAATGGCGGTGGTGGGTGATGTTACTACGCGCCATTAATACATCTGCATCACGAAATGCAGACAGAACACTGTACGACCATTGATTGAAATTAGACACCACCTGTGGCTTTGTGGTTATATGGAAAGGTATGCTGTCATTAGTCACGGTACGAATGCACTCGATGTCGAACTTCTTTCGCACCGCACGTAGCCAATCATGCTCATCGGAGGTGCGTGGGAAGGGCAACACTGAGCACAAAAAGCGGTTCGAAAGAAATTAGGTTTCAATCTAGATGATGATTAAAAAGTGCATAGCTTCAGTGTGTGCCCAATATCGGCAGGAGAAGCGTTCCAGACGGCCGTAGAAGCGCATCTGAAAGCGCCACGCGATGTGGTGACCGCCACCGCCTTTGTTCGATGCAGCTGCTGCTGCTGCGAGGATGATCGGAGTCGTCGCGATGGTGGTTCATGCTCATTGACATCATTGCCGCCCCTCGTACATTTGGGTCTCGTTAAATATCTGCGGTGTACAGTGCAGTCTCCAAATCGTCTCCACTCCATCTCTCTCCGTGCTACGAAGAAGATTGACCATTCCCAGAAACGTCACCTTTCATACACTTTTGTTCCTGTTCATGCTGCATTTCAACAAAAAATTGCAATCAGCGATGAGCGTGTCGCACTACAAACCTAGTGACTCAAGTTCAATTCCCAGTCACGTCTGACGTTACTGGCGAGTGATATGTGAATCGGTCCCGGTCTCTCCCATCACCAACTTGCACTGTGCAGCACTGTAAAGCATTGTAGAACAACCCCCATCACCGATATGGCACGGGGGTAATCTTTATAAAGCAGTGTATTTACAAGCGGCTGTCAATTATTATTGTATCATGACACTACGCAGTGAAATAAATAAGTTGTTGCCGCAATTAATTCACTATTTGAGCAGTGCCTGGACACCAATGCCACTGCAACCCTTTCATATTTCTGCATAATGACAAACATCTTGCTGTTTCTTCAAAACTCAAAAGCAATCGTACAAAAGCTGCTATCGTGGCAATGTCACGCGAGTTGTTCCGACAAATTCCAAAGTAGCTCGATGGTTTGCGCTTACCAACATTTTTTTTCAAAGGGCCCCGAGGTGAGAAACGCGCAAACATCTCTAGCCGGCCCGTACGCAGGTCATTACGAGCAACAAGACGGGCAAACAGCAGGTGGGCCAGGGCACCACGCTGCCCACCGGGGGAGACGACCATGCAAGGAGATCGGGGATATCACCAGAAACATGACACGGCCCCGCTGCTATAAGAGGAGTCCCGTTTAAGACCGCCACGGGAAAGTCGCGTGGTTACGAGCCAAAAGGTGAAAAGATAAAAAAACGACAAACTCACGCCGAAGGACGCTAACAGCGGCACTGGGGCCACTCACCAAAAGGGGACTGAGTTGTTGTTGTTGCGCCTGGCCCACGCATGTGGACAGCTGGTGGTGGGGGACGCATCATCGGTGTTGGCTCCGTGGGTGGGGTTGGTCATGTTGAGTCCGTCAGTATCCAGGGAGGTAAAATGATGCTTTGCAATGACATGTAAACTCAGTAAATGTATTTTCTGTTTTAAATAACAACTTGATTTCGCCCTTTTCGCAACTGTTTTGCAATTGTGCTGTTGGTGTCATTGGATGAAGAATGCATTTGGAAATCTCGCACAGAAGTCTGCAGAAGCAGACATCACAGAACAACTTTTGAGATTTCTTCCAGGTGACCTTTTGTGTCCTAACAGTGGGTGGTATATTTACTACACACCCTGCTAGAGCGACATGCTTAATAGATGCCAGTACGACTGGCATCGTTTCATTCTCGTCGTTTAATTTTAGCCAAATTAAGTGAAACAACAAATGTAACATTTAGTTGTTGTGCAGTCTCGTGGCTTGACTGGATTTAGCCCTTCAACTGACTACACGTGAAAGCCCAGTTTGATCAAGGGTGGCTAAAACCCAAATTCTAAACTTTAATCACAGCGGTGCCAGTCCACAGTACTCTGATCCCTCAGTTCCCTGTCGACATTGAACTGTCTCAGTTACGTTTTTCAATAAGCCACAAATAATACTGAATTCTTTTTGTTATTGACTAATGTTTATGATCGACAGGTGTTACATCATATTAATTATTGAAAATATACAAAAAGAACAACTACTCATTCCCGTTAAACAACACAAATTCAGTTATTTGGGAACATCAATAGATCTGTAAAACTATCCAAAATCACCCTTTCATGCACTATGGAGGGGACTTGAGTGTACAACGTGTCACGCTGGACGGAATGATTCCACAACCAGCTGATCCGTGAGGTTGAGGACCAGCCAGAGTTGACAGGACATCACGACCGGGCGTCCAGCGTGAACTAATATTGCACGTCTTTGCAATTGGCACTGAAATTCACTTTCTGTCACATTCCGCTATAATTTTGCACTTACTCATCACCTTCGGAAAAAAATGCGTTTCTCCCGTCCATTTATCTCACTCTGAAAATAACAGCCCCCCCCCGCCCCCCCGTGGGGGTAGATGTCGTCCTTGCTTTGTTTGTGTGCCCAGTTTCACTCCAACCTCCAGCGGGCTGCTGACCTTGCGTCGGATATTAGCGGCGTGAAATGCCACACCTCAATAATGTAATAATATCGTGTTGCCACAGTGGCACTTGATACTTTACGGAGGTCATCGCCAGGAGAGTAATGGTGTATTGATTCGTCAATTCATACCGATTCTTAAGCTCGCGATGCGCGTATCAGATCGGTCGTGAAATAATTCACGCTCCTTCATTTGAATGTCGTGTGCGGTTAAGTCGATTGGCAGGCCGTGTGTGGTTGGCCTCATGCGTGGGTACTCCCATCTCTTCCAAGGTAGCTTGGCTCACGTGGAAGAGTAGACCACGTGCTCCACTAGAGCTCCCTCTAGTGGAGCAACTTCTGCCAGCAGTGGCATGAGCAAGCAACCATAGGGCTGCACCTTTACCTGTGTAGTGAACAATGGGTCAACGTGGCCACTCTCCACCGCACTTGTCATAGTGTGAATAGAAAGTATCAATTCTCAAATCGAATAGTGGCGCTGATTCTCAAGGATCCATTGAATCGCAAGAGGGAAGGCAGGAGGGGCATGGACAAGCAGTGACACCCCGAGACAGCACTTCGCCACACGGATGAGTCAGGAGGACGACTTGCATTTGGACGATGTAAGCATGCCCCTTTGTACATACAACTATAAACCCCTTGTGTACATGCAACTATAATAACACAAATATTTTACCAGGTAAAGCCCGCTGAGCAATGAAGCTGTTTTTCAGAAGCAACTTGGCCACACATGACACCTCAACAAAGTGGCTTATCATTCTGGAAATTGATAAGCAGCCAAATATCCAAAACGCACGTTGATTCTAAATGTGGAGGGAAAACCCGGAGGACCCGGAGAAAAATCCACAGTCCAAATATACAGGCGTCGGGGTCGAACCCACGACCTCCTGTATACCAGGCAAGGAAGTTAACATCTTGCCACCATGGCTCCTAAGCAACATGAGACACGAGGGTCCTTTGTTTGATCAGGTCAATCGGAACGAAAACTACAAACAATCTGGAAGGATGTTAGAGAAAACATCTTCTTGCGAAGCACAGTACTGCACGTGTGGACATCTGTGGAGAAGATCCTCATAGCTAATCGGATTTCTCCAGGATAAATAAAGAGATTCTGGTACCGCACCACGTCAGAAATTGACTTTATGTACATGTACATGTACGGCCCTTTTGTCAAACCACTGCTGGATGAAGGGCTTTATGTGGGTCCCGGGAAATTGACAAACAAAAATGAGGATGCCCGCTAATGAGCCGGAACCAAGCAGTGCGGAAGGAGCTAGCATCTTGCAGGAGGCATTCGGTTGGTCGATGTGCAGGTGACAAGGAACAGACTTGGTACTCAGCGAATAAGTAAACTAAATAATTTATCAAAAAATATTCCTCCTTCATACATAATTTATGTCGCTCCACATGTTGAGAAAAAGTAATTCATGAGCTGCGCGACATCCTGGCAGTGCATCATTTCAGCAGCACAGCATTGCTCCAACACCAACGCAACACAAACACAAGCTACTGGATCGGCGTTGGCACTCAGCGTCTCACCAACAGGCGTGCTTGAACCAATGATGGTGATCTGCCAGGTGTGTGTTTAGGCAATGAAGGACCTGTGTTAGATATGGGTCCGATTTCGACGCTGCTGGTGCAGGAGAGACACACATGGAGGGAATGGAACAAGACAGGTCTATTCTTGCAAATGGTGACACATATATATTCAGGAACTGCCAATGTTGAGGTCTGCTCGCCACGTCGAGAGAATTGGTGCAGTTTTTCTTTTCCTCTGTTGAAGGGACGCAGACGACAGTGGTTTACTATACGGCCCATAGTTTGGGTGGCATGGTCACGATTGGACGGATGCGGTGATCACGAAAACTCCGGTCATCCTCACAGCGGCTTTTGGCTAACCATCGAACATCACGCACCGTCTGGAACGCTCTTCCTTCAGATATTAGGAAGCTATTGAGAGCTATGCACTTTGAAATCTAAATTGAAAATTTCTTTAGAACTCCTTTTGTTATTATTTTGTTGTCTTTCCCCCGCACCGCCGATTATAATAATTACGGTAGCCTGTGTGCGGTGCGAAAAAAGTCCAACAATGCGCACCGCAAAGAGGCGATGGCGCGGTGGGTACCTCGTCGTCCTTGTGCAGTAGCAGGTGCTGGGTCGTGTGCTTCTCCCAGAAGCCCGTTCTCGACTCGACGCGCTTCAGGTAGTGGAAGAAGGCGAGATGATGTCCCAGTCGACACTGGCTCACCCTCCGCTGGACCGCCTTTGCTTTGCGCTGCGTCCGAGGCTTCCCCCCGCCGCCGCCGCCGGCGTCCCGAGCGCAGCCCTGCGCCTCCTGCCGCTGGTCCTGTTGTTGGTTGGGGGGCGAGTCGGCCGTGAGGACATCGGGCGGCCGGTCCGGCGAGCCGCGGCCGGCCACCACCCCGGCGGAGGAGCAGCCGAGGGGCAGCAGGGTCCGCGTGGTGTCCTCCTCCACCTCGCAGACACAGCTGCTGCCCTTGTGTTGCGTCCTGCGGGAAAAAAAACATTCGCGATGTCTTTGTCGGTGTTTACAGAACCGTCGCGGTGTATTATCAGCAGCAGCAGCAGCAGCAGAAGTCGTGGTCAATCAGCTGCTTGATCTGGATGAAGGCCTCCCCCAAAACACTGCCATATCTCGCTATTCAGCAATGTACGAATCCGTCTAACACCCGCGCACAAATGTAATACATTGCTTCATCTCCTTGTGGTGGACGTCCCAACGGACATGTTCTGTTTGCCGCCACTCCGGTCATTATTCTGGATCATCGCTTCTCGTGATGTGCCCTGCCCAAACACGCTAAATGTTATATAGTCCATGTTTTCATCTTTCTGTCTCTCCGTGTAATTGCAAGCAGCTCTTTAACACTTTTCCAACGAAGGCTGCAAGCGTTACGCATCACCTCGATCCTCTGTCTGTGACGTGGCTGACAATAACTCTCATAAAGATGATCCAATGTGAACAAACGTTTAGTGTAACGTTGCGTTACGATGACGGACTCACCCTAGATAAATCCTGGCCTTGCCCGCACTATCCCTGCCAGAGCTGATATTCCATCCCCCGGGCTCATCACGACGTACGGACGCACTCCTGCTACTGTGGCTGATTAAATACAGTACAATTACATATTTTAAAAGGTTAATGCGTTTCACGATAGATGCAGATGTAATATTATCCTTCCATATTTATGGACTGTAAATTGCATAGCAGTTAATGGGATTGAGTTAATATGTAAAAAAGTGTACAACATATCTGTAATATTTCCATGTTGTATTGCTAAATGTGACACTTGAGTAATTGTTGGATGCAACACTATATCTAATTTTACACAGATATACACGGTCTGTATAATAAGAGGGCTGTAAATTATGTTTTATAAATAGGGTAGGGCGGAATGGTTAATGCACTGAGCCATGAACCCAGCGACATAAATTAGATTCCCGACCGCGGCTGACATCAGTGACAAAGTGACATCTGAAATGGTCCTGTGCCAAAGCTTCGACAATGTGCACCGATCAGCCATGGTGAATTATGGGGGAGGCAGTCTACCAGCAGTGGACTGGCAAGGGGTTGTGTTTAGTTGAACAAATATAAAATAAATAAGCAGGGGCGAGATGGGAATTTGACCATTGCAGGATCATGAGGGACGGTGATTATGTAGGAAGGTCTCCATCCAGCAGTGAACAGATAACAGCAGATGATTCTGATTATTAATAAACCACAATATTGTCAACAACCACCACCTGTGATAACGAGTTCCTACATTTCTTTCCCCATAGATTTACATCGGTCAGGTGGTGAGCATCAGTTGTTGTGACTGACTGCATTCCCTCTTAACGAGACATTCATTTTCTATAATGGTGCAAGAGAAGGCATTGCATAACATATAAGCGCTCCGTGCAATGGGCGGTCCTTCGTGTAACACATCTTAATGAAAACACCAGATTTCCTGGTGGAGTTTTACGCATGCCGACGCTGTTTATACCCAAAGTCATGCTCATGCAATCAACTTAAACAACGCTTCATTATGGCTGAGGCTGTATTTACTGTTTAATTACGTAGGATTTGTTTTACATTGTTTATAAATGCTGTTTATTGTTTATCTTGTTTGCAGTAAGGTCTGCTGTAGGTTTCGTGTAAATAATTTGTCGTTTTTTGATGTCGCTAATTTGCACATTTCCTTCCTGCGACGAAGCCCAGCGACTGTCAGCACGGCTGACAAGTGTTTGGCCGGAGTCTTCCTCGTGACACAGCTGCCTGGCTCGATTGCCTTACCAGCTGAAATCAAGCCGCTGAGTCTGAACTCCAGGACAACGTCGCACATCCGACTCGCCGGGGGCCGAGGTATGGTCAGGGATGTGACCATTCCTTGGAGCATGACAGTTTCACCACGCACAAAAATGCGTCACCAGTGGAAAACGAAGTGCCAACTCCTCCATCCCACTCGACAAACAGGACAATGTACAAGAGGTTAAGAACGCACAGCTGAATTTGATAGAAAATGAGAATTACGCCGAGCACAAATATTGCGCTGGGTGTGGGCAGTTGATGGGTCAGGACGGATGTGACGGTCGGATTTACTGTACTCTCATGAGATATGTGTTTTTTTATTAAACAAAACGTGTTTATGTTGTTCAATCGGTTGACCACTTGCTTCAGGACAATTGTTGGAGGGACATAACCGAAACGCATAGCAGAACGTGTGCAACTCGGGGCAGTGATTCAAGGTCGTTGGGAACGAAAGCGATGACAACAAAGAGGTGAGAGAAACAGCTGGATGGCAAGACGAATCACTTTGATGATCAAACTAATTTGATCATCAAAAGCAACATTAATGATCCTCAAGAAGAAAGTTTCCATCTGTGTATATTACCTGCCTTGCCATGTTAATTGTAATATGGAGGAACGTGGAACAAACGGTGAAAATAATGCATCACATTGAGAGACGGGAAAATAACCACGTGGATAAAATAGCACAGTAGAAAATTTGACTCAACACACTCTTCAACAACATAGCACGTAACGAGGAAGGCCCATTGCCCAAAACGTCGCCGATTATATACATCTTCTTTTAAGGCAGTGTCGTTGACGAATGTGTGAAGCGTTTGTGTCACTGTGCTTGTACCATTGTCAACGCAGCATCATCAAATGATTTGTTTTTAAATAAGTAACTGACCTTGGACAGGACACACTGTATTGATGTATCAGTGATGACAGCCAGTGGACAATACTGGTGACAGAAGAGCAACTAAAGGAGTGAACACTGCCGACATTATGAACACCACGGAAATGTCACAAATTAAATCAGTTCCTCCACAGGAGTGATATGGATTGTGGCATACCACAACCATGAATAAAAGTACCGACTTGGGGAGGCCTTCATCAAGCAGTGGATAAGCAATGTCTATGGATGATGGGTGATGAAACGCGTTAGGCCAACGATCACACTCGTTTTTGTAAAATGGCATTGTCAAAGGGGCATAATCTCCCGAGAGGTGATGGAATGTGCCTTGAGTGCTTGGCACTTTGCTGTCCACACGACCTCTGCACCCCGATTCTAATCCAGATTAATCTCTCTTAATTTGCATGCCAGGGACACTGGCTCGTCGTCATCACCACGCTCTTCACATACCGTCCACAATTACGCCATTCTACACCAATATCTACTCAGTGAAGTCAGCTGCTCATTTAATGCACACTTGCGAAGATAGTATTTGGTTTCCTCCCACAAAAGTTACAGTAATTTGTAGGTCATATCATATTTCGTGTGCTCACAATATCATGACCTTTTAATCATTCAGTGATGTAAAATATTAAGTTTAATTTGACACTCACACATGCTCTTGTAAGAATACAATTTTCAGTTAAAACTCCCGGCACAACAAAAAATAGATAAATAGGCACTATCTCATTCAGATATCTCCACATAAATAAAGTATTTCTTACACAACACATTGCCCCAATGGCCTTCTGGGAGTGCATAATCAGCAGCATGATTCAGCACAAGCAAACTCTGGACCGGTTTTGACACGCAATATCTCATCAGCAATCTAATCAATGCTGGTTAAATTGCCAGATGTTAAGTGAAATATTGGTCCTAATCGACTCAAAATTATCAAAGACAAAATAATCAGTTTGCTTGTGCTGAATCAACACTGCTGAAATGATGGATTCCCAGAAGGCCACTGCGCCATTTATCTTTTTAACGTGGAGACACAATTATGTGACGTGTCTGCTTACCAATTGCTTATTTAATTCTCTACAGTACTGTATAGGATAAGCACAATATACTTGACACATCATCATCATTTACCAAAGCCAATAATGATGAATGTTATTTCAGTAAGTTTCATGTTGTTTTCTAATTTATTTCACTATTTTATGAATGTTTTTAACGGAGGAGCTCTGTGTGTTCCACGTTTTTTTATTGCAGTTTTTCAAGTCAAGATGAAATGGCGACACTTGCATGCAGTAACAAAACACAAATCAGGACTCAGGCAAGGAGATACGCTCTCACGGAGGCCATTCACGACAACACTAGTCCATCATTATAATCATCATCAGTCACGATGAATCATCCACTGCTGGATGCATTTCCCTGCCCAAGCTGTTGCCACATCACGGTCCTGTGACACAACAATCCATTTAGTTACATTGTGTGAACTGTCCATATATACACACACACACAATACAGGATGTTCATGGCCCAGTACATATTTTATTTCGTGCAACATATTTCACTTGAATTTATAAGAAGCAACTCGCCTCGATGTCCCCTGCGTGTTTACCCTTAGCAATAATAATAAGAAGAATAAGAAAAGAAGGTTCTACACTGAAGCGCTGCTGTAATGTGCGCGCGTTCTCCGATGTCACTCGCGCTGGTGCTCTGGGATGCCCTACAGTCGCTGTTTACACAACGCGTGCGAGGAGATGCACTTCTCGTTTGGCAGTGGCCCTGCTCCCTTTCCTCCACCTCCTCCTCCGCCGTTTGATGTCGAACGAGGGCCGTGCCGCACAACAATTAACTGCGGTCTTTGATGCAGCACTTACACCGGGGGGAGGCGGGCGGGCAGGGGGGCACAGAGGCACTCACGTGATGGCCCAACTGTTTGATGTCGGCGCATACTTTCCATTTCGTACGCCATACCTGCCAGCTATCGCTCCATACAAAGCTGGCAGTGAATGTGTGCCCCGTGAATGCAGGGCACACAGCGGGGCAGGCCCACAACGCGGCGACACAGCACGCGCGGCATTAGCTCGCACAGCAGCGGGCGGCTCAGGGTCACGGGCAAGTGTGAAAACATTCATCTGGTGGAGGGAAAAGTTCCACTGCATCGCCACGGGATGTTCAATTTGCGGGACTTATCCAAATGGGGTTGCGCGAGCAGTGGCGTGGCTGTCGAGTGTGCAGGCGGTGCAACTGCGCCACGGACAAAGGGCCGCAGTGGAGGTCCACGCGTGCGATGATGGGGAGAGGGGGTCTCAGTGTCACGCCATGTCACAGGGCCCGTGCTCATCACACTTCGCCACTGCTTATAATAAACTAATGGCAAGCCAGTTGAGATTAAAAGGCAATAAATTATTACTGAAGGGATATGCTGCCAAATGCTCGTGTTTTCAATGGAAATTAATTTGACGTGCCAGGTTTGGAGGAAGGGGCATGTGCTCACGGGTATCTTGTCACGCTCGCACCCTCCCCACACACTCCCAAGACCCCCCCCCCCCCCGACTCTCCATCCCAATGACACCCCCCTATCCTGTGCATGGGGAACATGTCACACACCGGACCATTGTAAATGGTGGAATAGATGAACACGATGGAGGCCAATAAACTGAATGAGCTGAATTCGCTGAATTTTGGGGTCAAGGGCAAAACATGGTTCTGTAATTTCAAACCGATTTGGATTGACTCCACGTTATAAGCTTTCAAATGACACGACGTTAATTTAACATTGCTGGAGTTTTCCACACATCATCATCCGTCCACTGTCAGATCGGCAACGATGGAGCCAAACAACTTCCCGCCATGGTGCTGTCGTTCTTTAGCCAGTGTCACTGCGTGGCACAATCTCAGTCTTTGTCTTCTAGATGTCCTATGGCTCATTCTATCCACCCAGATTTGTCTTCCCGTAACTTCTTTGTCCGTCCACTTGTGTGTGCATCTCCGAGTAGCACGGGATCCTGTCCGGGTTTATTCTCGTACCGTGTTGGAACCACATGGACAACCATAAATATATACATGCGAACAAAGATACACATAGTCAGCGTATCTAGCAGATTGGTAGCGTACATTGCAAAAAACATGAATACGGCTACTGAAAGTGTGCCCATCATTCCTGAATCCAACACTGTGAAAGTGATCATCCACAGCGGCTGCATTTCATCTAACGGAATATATATAGAAGAGTAGTGTGAGCTCATAATAATATAATTGACTGGTATTTAAATAAATTATAAATATATATACATGTAATGTTTACATCGATGCCCTGTTGACCCAGAACTGTAATGCGACGTCTACATTTAAAAAGCACTTATAACTAATTTTAACAATTAAAACATTTCAAATGACGCTGTTTTTGTGACATAATACGCTGCTCACATCATAACACATTACCTCAGTGTGTTGCGAGCTATGACAAATCGAAGTTTACTTACCATGCATTTTCCAAGGGTCCCATACTCATATCAGATCCAGCTGTTGTATGGCAGTCTGGGACAACACTGTACAGAAACTCAATGACGCGCTTTTAAAGAGCGTGCTGTCACGGCCCCTATGCCAGGCCGAATTAAACCCGACACCCGGTACGGACCTGCTGTGAACGATGCAACCACCTATCACAACATTGTTCTCAATGAGTCGGGCACCATCGTGGGAGTAATAATGTCTTGCAGTGGTCGCCTTTTTCATTATGAGGACGTCGCTAACAAGCGGTCCAAAAATAACACAATTGATGGGTGGCCGCCTGGCATGCCATGGGTGGAGCTATCACGGAACAAACAAAGCCATGCTCCCACCAGCCAGGAATGCCCGATTTTGTTTTTCAATTGCTCGGCACATCATTATGTTACGAGCACCACGGGAATACAAAACGCATCTGAGGTGTAAATCAAAACCATAATGTTAGGACCTACTCTCTCTTCGGAAATCACACGCTGGTACCAGACCAAAACGAGCGTGTGATCAATGAGCTAATCAGTCGCTGTCCTCATTAAGCAGACCGGATGAAGCATGTTATTCTTGGCCTTCGAACCAATTATAGTTGAACAGTGTCTCATTAGCCCCACTTGCTACCTTTTCGAGTACAAAGGCCGCATGGACACACTCCAGATTGGCACATCGTAACCGAGCCTTTCCGAATTACTTTGCCATGTTAATATCGCGCAGCTGTATGGAACTCTTTTCATTCATTTAGTGTGCAACTTTAATTCACGGTAATATATGTGCGCATGACCCAAGATGACCTCAGCGTTTGTAAACCGCTATTCGAGTGTGGTTCTATTAAAAGATCAAGTGCGGATATAACACCACGCTCTGGCGTCACGCTTATCTCCACCACTTCTGCTGGAATTCACACATGGCTGGGCACTCGCTCAGACCGATCGAGCCTTTTCAGGATATCTTAGCAATAGTTCATTTCTGCGTTTGACCAGAAGCTGTGGCCGGTAAACAATGCATGCGCATATCACGCCATGGTGTCATGCTTAGGTCATGGTAAGGTTAGGGGCGTGTGGATGGCTGGATACACGAGTCCTGTTCAGGCATAGTCTATTTCACATTTGGTTGGCGATTGACCCCTGCTGGAAAAGTTTGTGTTGCACCACACTCCACTTTGTTGTCCTTTAAAATGCAAGTTTACGGTGCGAAAGAAGTTCAACACAGGTACATGGTGTTGCATTTACAGGCACCCCATTAATTTCTAACGACCCTTTTACTCTTCCTAAAAGGCGATTGTATACCATGAAAAAAATGCCTCCACGTCTTAGTGTTAACATATTTAGTAAGTGTATCGAGATTTGTAGGAGTCGCATACAGGGTTTTGAAATAAAATATTTTCTCGAGAATATATACCCCTATTATTTAGTGAGGGTATCTATGATAAATGGATCAATGCGGTTGATGAGAATAATTATTTATACTGGAGGAATCTGAGGAGCTGCTAGGCTTCTCTTTCACAGATGTCCAGCAGAGGGCGGGATTGAAAGACTTTCTACAAGTTGGTAACGTTTGCTGTTGGCTGTACCAAAGCACTGCACAATGTATTGTTGACGAAACACATTTATCGTTAACAGAATTGGTAAAAATGGCAAAAAAATTTCATATAGAAATACATTAAAGTAAATATTCCATCAGTAAATGCAAACATGCTAGGAGAAAAATGACAGACTATGGGTGGGTTTCTGTGAAAATAACATTGGAGCCAAATTGAATCAGATCCAAATTTCAGCCGAGCTTCCAAAATTGAAACTGAATGAATCCATAGCTTTCTTGCTAGAATTAAAAATGCACATTAACAATTGACAAGGCAAAATACAAATGTCAGAGACGACATCATGGTAGTTTTAACTCGCACACCATGGTACCTGTTTACTCTCGTATTATAGCAACTAGTTTTTTTACTCTCAAACTGAATTTTTGTTATCACAGTAACTGTTAATCTCTCGTGTGTGCTTCCGGGTTGTGTCGTGCGTTGTTTGGCACGGCGCCGACTTCCCTCCATGTGCTGGGAGCTTCTCTAGAACATGAATTGCACCATCGCACATTCTTCCTTGCTGATGATTATGGCTCCTGATGGGTGTCTGATGTAAGCTGCCCAAAGTTGTTTAATTGCTTCGTCTGAGAGTAAAGCAAAGGACAGGGATCTTTTTTCCCAGTATCAAAGTATGAAAGAATAAGAATAGGTGTGTACCCTTTCTAGCAATTAAACAGGTGTTAAGATGTTCAAACACCAAATAGAAACCTTTTGTAAGGAATCGTGTCTACACATTAACCACGCGTGCTTGTGGGGAACATGCTCTAATAATAATATGCATCGTCTTTGAAACTAATTGGTCGACACCACACAGAGAGATCCTTCTTTCGGGCCTCGTCTCACCAGTGTCAGACCAGAGAACGCCAATTGTTCGCCTTTTAGCGTTCTCTGGTCTGCCAATGGCGAGACCAGGCCCGAAAGAAGACTCTCTCTGGTGTAGACCAATCAGTTTCAAAGACAACACCATATATTATCAGATCATGTTTTGTTTGTATGTTCACCACAAATGCGTGTAGTGAATGCAGAAATGATTCCTTGCAAAAGGTTTCTATTTGGTTAGAACATCCTACCACCTGTTTTATTGCCAGAAAGGGTAAAACCTATTCTTATTTTTCATACAAAGTACAGGAAGTAAGCTCACCACGCGCGCATGCGCAGTGAAACCGTCGCACATAATAAAGTTCGCCGGAGTCTATGAGCGGGAGGACCTACGTAACAGCACGGTTACTCTTTATACAATTCTTGACACCGTGATAACTTAATTCTCACACCATGGTAACTGCTTTTAACTCTCGCAACCATGGCAACTCCTAACGTTCACCATCATCTTCATCTATCCTTTTGCTGGATAAAGAGACCTCCCCAAGTGTCACCCCTCACAATCCTGCACTGCTGTGGAAACTCGCCAGCGTTCCCTCCTTTAGCTTGCACTCTAAGTCACGTGTCGTGCCCCGGTACATTCACTTTTCTTAACAGCCATTAAGATGCCTCTAGCTTGCGTACGTTCCAGCCCTGCAGTGTGACCTTGTTTTAAGGGGAGCATACACAACAACAAAAACCCAGCGGAGGCATGGCCGTCAACGTTGAACAAACTTTAAATAAATGCTGAAACCTATACAGAATAATTAATTATATAATCAGCGTTGTATCTATAATGCATGCTCGTCTCCCACACCATATAAGAGGAAAGGCTGCGACACCCATTGTTTTCTCACTTGATGTTAAGAATAATGAAGGGGGCTTTGTCATCACACCGATGGGGGGGGGGGGGGGGGGTGCTCAGGCCCCCTCCAGCTATGGGACTGCTGTGACGTCTGTGCACAGAACATGATGCGATTTTATGGTACAAAGCATGCAGTTTTGTTGCAGTGCATGCTGTGATGTCACGGTGTAGATAGATCCCACCCTGACGTCACAGTGCACAGTGATAACAGTCCATCAAAGCACGCGGTGATGTCAGGTCACAGAGCATGATATGATGTCACATTGCACACAGCATAGTCACATTATACAGAGCACACTGTAATGATCCAGCCCTGTAATGTGACATTTCTTTTAAAGAGAGGGAATACAAAAACACAGAGGAGCAGGACAGGGTATATTTTAAACACGTGACACACACGTGGAGCATGCATATTGCTCTAGTTGACTCACTAGGTATGAGGAAAGGCTGAAGCCCATATCTTGAAACTGGTGTTAAATACTGTACCAACATTCAGATTTTTACGAATTTTCCAATAAGTGTTGCCACGTCTTTTGCAGCCACGTGCGTGCCACGCCACCAACGAACACCAGCCAAGAAAACACAGCCTTTGTTTCCGCCTATAGACTCAAGATTCCGTGATTCTTTAAAAAGTGCCAATTCTGAATGGAATTCAAAAATGGGATTTTAAATTGTCCCATTCAGAGCTGAAATGTATCAAGTGTCAACATTCAGATCCAGTTCCCAATTCAAAAACCAAAATAGTCTTCATCATTCCATTAATATTTTATTTACATTTTATTAACTGCAACAATATACTGTCGTAACAACCCTAGGTTCAAAGCTACTGAAGCTGTGAAATGGCCTGTCCATTTACTTTACTTGGAATAGATGGATGAATTCAGTATGTACACACTAAAATCATGAGTGAAAATCCTCACAAAACAAAAATTAAACACAACAAAGGAGAGAAACTTAAGTTGGCAGAATAGAAAGAACATATTCAAGGCTTTTGCAGACTTACTGTGCGAGTAAAGTTCATACATTTTACACAGAACATGTTTAAAGGTAGGTATACAGTATTTGACAAAAACCATGCAAAACAGTTACAAAACCCAACGACCCAATAATATGACGAAGCTTTTTTTTCTCTCATACAACAATCACTTAATGAGACAGAGGCATTTGCACTAGCCTTGGGGAACAGCTTGTGAACCGGGTAATGTTTGTGAAACCTTGAGCGGTTTACAAAATGCTAATTGGCAATATTAAAAAAGAAAGTGGGAACAAATATCCGGGTTGTTTTGTTGTTGACGCACATTTCTCACCACCGTTAAGAACGACGGCCATCCTCTAGAGGCAGCTGTAATGTTTCCAATTTGGCGACAAGTGGATTGGAGCGTGCATTATTTTGAAACGCACCCGTGTGTGTTTTCACCATTAACATGCTCATAATGCGCCTGACTGGTCATTTGATGACACTAAGAAAATAATTGGGGGGGGGGGAGGGAAAGTCAGTTAAGTCATAATAGAATTAATGATTCTAAATAATCACCTGTCGGTAATACGCAAACCAAGGGAAAGGGCCTTAAACAGCTGTACAAGTACTTATCCTGCGGTATAAATGTTGGCGCAATCCATTGATAAATACCAACTTCTAGCCTGTCTCAGCCCTCTTGGCCAAAGTCGTCTGTGAACTTCTGGAGCTTTTTGAGGTCTTCAGAGTTGACGGTGGGCCGTGTAGTGGCGAGTGAGCGTAGCATGTCCGACTGCAGAAAATATTTAACAAAGCACAATTATTTAATCGGCAAATGCATAAAGAGTTCCATGCATTATTAAATACATAACATTATCTGTATATGAACATGTATACAACAAACAAATGCAGCTTATGATTTTATATATATATATATAAAATTTTACTGCATAACTTAGCATCCGTTTAGATACATTATCTCATTCTCAATTAACTTTCAAACAGGAACCCCAATTGGACAAAATAATTATAAAATATAATCTCTTCCTCGCTGCACCAGTCACAGTTCCACTGCTGGGTTATATTGTTTCCGCCTGAGGACGACCGCTTGTGTTGCGATCGAAACGTCGTGATATATATAGTTTTTCTACCTACGTGACTTTACCAAAAGAACCAAAGAGTATGGATTCCTGCAGTCACGAAAGCTTCAAATCAAGATTGACGTACATACATTTCAGTGAGTTTTTGTTTCACTTAGTATTAAAATAGCAAGCTCAAGGACTCATCGGACACTAAAACTATTTTTAATCCCACATTAATCTTAGAAAAGATGCATACCAAAGTACAAGGCACCACCGCACACTATTACATTTCCCAGGGTTTCTATTGGATAAGTCCCTAATAGCAATGGAACATTATATTAAAGTTTTGTTAGTATTGAATGTGTACAGTAGTTTTAATGTCCCTCCCCAATTTAGACAGAGCCAATACATAACCATTTAAAACCTTGGTTAAAAAACATTGAAAAGAAAACCGGAAACGGTTTTACCGCAGAGACGACAGGCTCCAGCAGCTTATCTCCAGGGACTTCCATCCAGGTCATCTCAATGGCATTGGGGTCCCCAGGAGAGCATGGAGTCAGCAAGTCATCCACAATCATATCTGGGTCATCTCTTGAAGGTCCTCGTACCTGCTCGACACAAACAACAGTATACATGTGAGCTCAACGCAGAGATAAATAGAACTCTTATACAAAACCAACAGAAAGCAGCAAAGGTGCTCTTTTCATCGAGGCAAGTGGCTGGTGGGGCAAGCAATGTGAAAACAAATCTATTGCAGCGATAGTGATGCACCATTTTCTTGACCTCAAAGTTGTCAACAAAATGCTGAACTGCAGCCTCACTGTGTATGGGCTCTACTAGACCATCAACGCTCTGGACAGGGTCAATGGATGGCCAACGAGGCCAGATGGGGCATCCAGGATAACCCTGTGAATGCAAACAGGTGCCAACTATGACGCATATTGGTGGACTTCAGAAATGCTCACAAGAGCGTGAATTGGGCACGAATAACCCTGGCAGTAATTTTACTCTACAGAGCTGGTACTCGTACGTAAAATACATAATTATAGTTGATTCTACAGTTGCATTCAACCTCTTCCAAGATGATGGTAGAACTTCTTTAGCATCGTACGTAGCCAACAGTGCTAATCGGAGGTGCGAGGAAGGACAAACTAGACAAAAAACTGTTATAAAGAAATTAGTTTCCAATCTAGATTTAAAAGTGCATATCTCCAGTGGCTTTCTAATATTAGAAGGAAGAGGGTTCCAGATAGCCACAAAAGTACATCTGAAAGTGCGCGATGCGGTAAACCGTCTTTGTTCAATGGCTATACAAAAGCCGCTGCAAGAATGACCGGAGTTTGCGTGATGGTTTATGCTCCTTGACGAGATTTAGGAGATATCCGGACATTGTGGAGGAGAAGGCCAAACGACAGATTAAAGGTGCTCGAGTGCTATTTCTAATGAAGGCCCTTCTGCCAGCTATGGCATGAGAGAGCAATATGCAGGGCTGCACCTTTACCTTACCTACACACACACACACCATGCCACTTTGTGATGTTATGGTTTTGCAACATGAAAGAGGTTGAAAGTCTTTTCAGTACCAATAGCACCAATAGCAATTGAAAGACTCGCAAGTTTAACAGTCGAACTAAAGTCACTCATTGTGAATTATGTACAGTGAAAAACACGATGCAGATACTCCCTTAAAGTATGCACGCATAAGAGTGTTTTACTGAAAACAGAAAAGACAGAATCATGTATTTTCAGGTCTATACCAGCTGGCTTACCCACATTGATAAGGGTATGCTAATGTGAAGAGCTGGGACAATTAGTCGATTACTTTGTGTGTAGTCGAGTAGTCTACTTAATTGACTAATTGAAATGGCTAACTTTCCAATATCCTGCATCCTGGAGGCAGGACATCCCCAACACACCACAACCAAGCAAGAGACAGCTGATGATAACGCTGTGACCCAGAGACACATGTGGGGTGAGACCGTTTCCCCCAGATATGTTTGTGTTAGTGACCAGTGGAGTAAATCGAGCGGATGATCAATAATCGCTTACTTATAGAATCACAGAGTCCAGCAGCTCTACTCATGCGGACACCACTCACCCTCTTGAAGTGTGTGGCGGACTGCACTTTGCGCACGGGCTGCATGAGGGCATCGCGCACAACGATGCTAATGTCGGCTCCAGAGTAGCCCTCTGTCTTTTTGCCGAGTTCACGGAAATCCATCTCCGACAAACTGAGCGGAGTGTTACCCAGGTGCAGTTTGAACATGGATAACCGTGCCTGTTCCTCTGGCAGTGGAATGTAGATCCGTTTCTCAAACCTTCGTTTACAAAAACACAAAGCACCACCTTAGAAAATGTAGGCATACCACACGATAAAACACTTTTCCTTGCCGGTCAATGCTTTTTATCGCAAAAACTTGAATTTCTTGAACAATTTGAAAGTAAATGATACTGATTCATACTTCATATTTAATCAAAAAATGAACTTTTGGAAAATTTTAGAGTAAATATGGAAACTTTCAATGCTGCTCCTGCTTCGTTGTACTGAAGTAAAGAATGAAGACATTTTTCTGGTCTTTATGATAAAAAAAATACTTTTTTAACTATGTACTGTGCTATATTGCCTATAATTCAGTCCTCCCTTAATTAACAGCTTAGTCCCAATGAGTTATTATCTGTTTTTGATATTTATTAGCTTTGGTGAGCTCGTATGCATGCGAAACTAAAAAAACTAGGTCCAAAATAATAATACAACATGTATAACCTTTTCTTGTACCTGATAAAGGCCTCCCCATGGCGTGTCGGTCATGAACATTTTTTTACCATACTTCACCACGATGATCAGTACAGGTTGGTAAAGGGGGGTGCACAGCACCGGTTCAGATATAATTCACCACTGATGCTAACCAACCGTGGCTGGGAATCGAATCCAGGTTTCTGGGTTTATAGTGCAGTGCGGTAACCACTGCCGACACCTGGCATTTGCTTATACGAAAGAAATACTGTTCAAAGATAGGACAAAGTGGTGTGGTGTTACAACCATTTCATCAGATAATGATGGGAAGCATTTGAGGTGGAAGCCACTCACCTCCTGCGAATGGCAGAATCCAAAGTCCACGGGATGTTGGTTGCCCCCAGCACAAGAATACCATCATTGTCAACTCCAACGCCTGTGAAGTGTAAAAAGCATTCATCAAGCCACAATCCTTAATGGCAAAGAAACAAGCGTTAAACCGGTGGGTTCTCAATCTTTGTGATATGGCAGCCCCCAAACAACAACACTGGTTCCCATGCCCCCACCACAGTCCCCACACCACTCTTCCCTCAGGTTCCTAATACAACAATAGTCATAACTCGGTATACGACCACTTTGGAATACGTCGAATTTGGTATACGTCGCGTTTTGACGAGACAAAAATGTCTTGGGATACGACGTCTTGCTTGGGGTACGACGCGCTTGCTAGAACTTGTATGGGTCGGGATGAGTCACCGCGTACCCGCGTAGACCCCGTTCACGACTCCTCCCCTTCCTCACCACCATCCTCGTAGGCTATCAACTCCTCTCAGCAAGGTAAAGTGATGTTAAATGTAATTTTTACTTCAATTTATTTATGCATTTATTTTAATTTATGTACGCATTTCAGTAATAAGTAGTGTCTAAATTATTTTATACAACCCCATTAATGTATAATATGCCATATAAAATATAATTTCTTATACTCTGGAACGGATTATTTCCTTTCCCTTTATTTCTTATGGGAAAAATTCGTTTGGTATACGTCATTTTCGGTATAAGTCCTACCTTCTGGAACGAATTAACGACGTATACCGAGGTACCACTGTACATAGACCACATGTCTATGCCTCAAATCAATTCTGCGTTAAGGCATTTAAAAAGTGTTTTTAATTAGTGTTCTTTGGCACTGCAACATGTCGCTCACATTCCCCACGCATATTCAAAATGTATCTCGCGCAGTATCCATGCCGCGGCCTGCGCTGCCCACCGAAAGGCTTAGTTGAGACCCGCTGGCTGCCTTACAGGAAGTGATAGTGCCACATACCCTGCATCTGGACCAGGAATTCTGTCTTGATGCGACGTGCCGCCTCGCTCTCATTTTCATTGCGGGAGCCACACAGGGAGTCTACTTCATCGATGAAGATGATGGAGGGCTTGTGCTGACGTGCCATCTCGAACAGATTCTTCACCAGCCTGAACAGAAAATGAAATTCCACGTGCATGTCATTGTCTACCATGAGCCACTGATCACAGGAAAAAAAATAAGCAGAGGTGAGCTGAGTTAGTACTTGGATAGAAGACTGCCTGGATATACTGGGTGTTATATAGACTTGGGTTGCAATGTGGCCAGCAAATTACAGTAATGGATTTCAGAACCTATCTGTATAAAGTTTTCAGTGCTACACCCTCTGTTTTCTCCAGGTATACTCATTACCTCCCACATGCCCAACACCAATTAATGGAATCCTTCAAAGACCGCAATGCATGACTTTCTTGAGTAAAAGGGTTTGGATTAAGGGAGGTTTTCCTGGGTTTATTTTTACAGGCCTTTGTTAATCCACTGCTGGATGAAGGCTACTTTACCCTGAATCAGTCACGGGAGTTGACTACACTTCACTGTAATGGTTAGTGAGGATTGGTGAAGGCTAGTGGGGGGGGGGGGGGGGGGGGTCCAAGAGTGGTTTCAGATACTCACTAAACACATTAGCACATTAGCAGAGACCGAATCGAAATCACGTTGCAGGGTACATAGCGCAGAACGCTAACACCACTTGCACTCCTGTTACACCCCACTGGTTAAATACTTTGCATTATTATTGGGCTTAACAATGATGGTAACTGCTGATTATATACAACTTCTCAGTGCAGGAACAATACTTACTTTTCACTCTCACCCAACCACTTGGACACAAGGTCCGATGAGGAGACAGAGAAGAAAGTGGAGTTGTTAGCTTCAGTGGCCACAGCCTTCGCCAGGTACGACTTCCCTGTGCCGGGTGGTCCGAAGAGCAAGATGCCACGCCATGGCGTGCGTTTGCCTACCCACCATATAAATGATTAGGCGAATGATAGCAGAGTTGAGTACATGAGAGCCTGCAAAACCAGTCCTAATACACATTACAAAAACAGTGACGAACAACCAAGTTTGAGGATATGATGTTGTGCCGCTATAGAGTACTTTTCGGGGAATGTTACGTCAAAAAAAATGTACGCTAAACATGATAAACAAAGAATCCTTAAAGTAGGTCTAATGACTGAACACAATGTTTCACATTTAAGGGATATACAAAAACCACAAGTATGTGATGAAAACATGTGCACATCCAAGTTTGGCTTAAATACAAAAAGCATAAATGAATGAATGCATCTTCAAATGGCAAACAACACCAAACAATGAAAACTTAAATACATACATGAACTTGACATAAAACTATAAACGCCTGAAATAAAAATAAATGTAAAAGATACATATACGAGTATTTTGCCAATGGCACATTATGTAAAAAAATGTAACCAAGACAATGCTATAGGAGGGATCTTCGTTGCTATTACAACAAAACAAATTTCCTCTACCTGTGAAAAGATGTGGGAATTTTATAGGCAGAATGACTGCCTCCTTCAGCGCCTCCTTGGCCCCTTCCAGCCCAGCCACGTCACTCCATTTCACATTTGGTTTCTCCATTACAATTGCACCTGAGGGCAATATTAATCCGTGTCAATAAAACCATCAACAAGCCGGTTTTCTCAGTCACCGACTCAAGACTTATTCAAACAAACTTACATGTTAACAATTCAAACCACGAAAATAAAGCACCAGCAAAAAACAAGGAAACATTGCGATGCTGCATTGGCAGTGGTACACAAGCACAAATAACAAATGTATAATAGGCAACATGGCCACTCCTCACAGCAGTCTGCAGAAGGCTATGAAAAAGGGTCATTGCACAAAAACTTGTCTATTATATAAATCTTCTTGGTTTTTTCGGTAAAGTCACGTAGAATGGAAACAATAAAAATAATAAAATAAAACATAATAAAATAATTCTCGACAGACCTGGTCTTCACCTGATGACGGTTGCTGTGGCCGAAACGTTGTGAGAATTATTTTATTATGTTTTATTTTATCATTTTTATTGTTTCCATTCTACGTGACTTTACCGAAAGAACCAAGGAGATGAATCCCTGCAGTCACGAAAGCTTTAAATCGAAATATTATATAAATGTTCATCCCAAGGGCAGTGTTATTGGCAAACAACGTTGTGTTTTTAAAAATCAACAGTCTTACTTTGAAGCTGCTCTTGCATTTTTTTCTTTTCTGGATTTTCACCTTCACTGTCACTGTCGCTGCTGGTGCAAATGGTAAAAACGCATGAGCTCAATCACTGAACTTCACTGAACAGTAAGTTTGCATTTTATAATAAAGCACACAAAGTACGTAGAACTGTCAATGTGTGGATGTGTACAGGATGTTTTATTCACCCTTTGTCGTTGGACTGCGACTCCTTGACAGGCTTCTTGCCACCCTTCTCCTTGGTCCGGAGGTATTCTTTCAGCTTCTCGGCACGCTCCAAATACTGCTTGCATTTGGCTCTAATGCTCTCTTTGGCCTTCTCGCTTTGGGCTTCATCTACAAGACATTCAAAACCGTGAGTGATATTCACGTACCGCATAGAACGTAGTCAACGCAGCGTAAGGGCGCAGAAAGAGCAAACGTATCAGTCACTTGATTGCAGAGAAAAAGGTCCTTTGACTTCACCAGTCTTTGTGGACATGGATAAAAAAAGATGTCTTGTACGTGTTGTTCCTTAATTAATTCCACTTTTATAGTTGAAACTTACACTTAATGGCATGGAGAAAATACTCCACAGAATGTTGGTAAAGCCTTAGTGCTTCTTCATAATTCTTAGCTTTGTCTTCCTCTGTAGCTTTGGTGACAAGATCTATTGCTTTCTGTAAATGAAAAAAAGTTGAAGCAGTAATTAAAACAAAGTAAAATATCGCCAACGGAATGCACATGGATCAAGTAGATGAGACTTTAACTCACTTATGCCTTTTTACACACAGTATGAGTACATCTGAAAATATCAAATACAGTGAACAATATAAAAAGATTAATACAGATATGTCGGCATTTTTTCTCAAGTAATAAAATGATCTGCACGGTGCACATCTTTCGTGGCATTTTCGCTGTTCTGTAGTTCCATAAAAAATGTACATTGTTTAACCTCAAACCATAACATAGTTGTGATATGTCGGGAACACTGACAGAGCCACGTATATCTAAGATAAATAGAGTTTCACGTAAAAAACCATGGCATCCAATTAAGTGAAACACATTCCTTATTCAGCATTGATATTGAATGAAGCAGGTATGCTGAATAAAAAAGACAACCAAGGTGGAAATTAGTTTGGTCCCAATGTCGCTAATGAGCTTAGGGAAGAGAAACAAGATGATGATCCTCAACTCATGTAGCCATATTGGACATGCACTCAAACATTTTCATTCAGTACAGTATATGTATGCAGAATATTTAATGCTTAAAAGAAAAACACATTTGAACCTGGCAATTAAATATCACTCGAATCTTAGCAATTAACTAATCATTTACAAATATCAAATAGTTCCAGTGACAGTGGAGGGTAAGAGATTGTAGCATTACAGGACCATGAGGAATAGGCAGCAGCTCATGATGACGCATTCAAGCATCCTCTCTGAATGACAAAGGCGTGATGCTGGCCACCAACCCACTCGCGTGGGATGTTGGCCTTCATAGGCGCTTGCTAACAGCACTCGCCCCAACAGTCTGTTAAGGCTGTAGGAGGGATCTTCGTTTTTATATGGGGGAAAAGTGCAGTGGATGGAACACTCTGCTATGAACTCAGCGACACAAGTTCAATCCCAGCCATGGCTAAGGTCGGTGGCAGGTAACATCTGAACCGGTCCAGGGCTCCCTCTAGGTTATATTGGCCTTTATTGAGTGCCTGATGTTGTTTGTAATCATCAGCACTAGGGAGGCAAATGTGGCTGGGTGTGGTTCTGGCCACACCATCCCCTTTTGTGATCTGCGTGCCTTAAGAGGTGCTCCAGAACATCACTTGCCGAACAGTCTTAAAAGTCGATACGGAAAACTTTGTCACCGTAAATGTGTGGATGTACACATGTTTACATTTAGATGAAGCAATCAGACCAGTTAATGTGTAGGAATAAGAGTGATTGCGGAATTTCCAGAATGCAATGGATATTGATTTGATGAGGAAGATTTTATCCAGCAACGGAGACGTCTTGTGATGATGCATGCCATTATATCTATGCATGTGTACATCCTGTGTAAATGTGTGAAAAAATATACATGTGCACGTGTGTATAAGCGTGTGTCATTGTGCGTTTAATAATCTATGTGTCATGACTACCAGCCATGTTCTATCCAATGCTGAATGAAGGCCTACCCAAGTAGCCATTCATGACTGTCTTGCGATGCTAAAATCCATCTTGTTTATACTTACGAGCTGATCTCATCATTCCACCTCTGCAGTGGTCTTACTCTCAAGCGTGTTTCCCTCCTTTCGCTATCATTGTCAGTCCCGTTCATAGGATATCACCCCTTCTAGCGATGTGCCCTACCCAAGTATGTTTACTTTATTTCACAGTAAATATGTTCAATTTGCACGAGTTCGTTCCCCAATGACTATATTTATCTTCCTGTTTCCGAGCGTAAATCCCAACACGCATCCTCCGTCGATCTTTATGCAGTTTTCATTTTTCGTACCTTTCTTTCCCCCATTTTCTGTCAATGTCCATATTTCTCAGTCATGTTAGGTAACACACACTAGTTGAAAACTTACTTTAAGAACACTGCTTTTCATTATAAAATGTTAGTAACCAAAGGACATTCCTGTCCTTTCTTACCTTTCTTATGTCATCATTTTTATCCCACCTGGCTTCGATAATTGACCTATAAACTCTTCCAATTGTGTCCTGCCAATTATTATTTCCTTTTAATCTGGAAACCTGTTTTATATGACATTTAATTTACTTACATTCATATTCCATCTCACATTGTAGTCTTCGTTAACTGCTTCCATAATCCCCTGTAGTTGCAATCGGTTGTTGTATGGACTGTCATCAGCAAATGTGAGACGTTGATAATTTCAATATTCATTATGCCTTATTTTCTGAAATCGAACTCATGGGGAATATCTTCTTCTATCAAGAGTATCTCGCTGTTCGATATCTTCTAACTTAGGTGGATATATGTATAGTTGGAATTCCACGAAAAAAACTGAAAGATGAAGAAAGCATGGATCCGGTCAACAATCACAAGTCGGTGCCATCACATTGACTTTTAAACCGTGGACTTGGGCAATGACATGGCGAGGGGGTCGTGGCTGATGGACGAGCGAGCCCGAGAGGAGCGCTGCTGCCGCAGAGATGGCGCCATGAGATCAACTCATCTGTAAGAGCTCGATGAAGAGTGCCATCAACAGGACCGTAGGGACACCTTTCCTACCAATAGCTCGACAATTGGCTGACAACGAAATTGACGTCTTAAATGTTGGTGTATACGCGTGTAGGCCAGAATGATTTGTATACTCGAGGAATTCTATGCGCTATACAGATCCTTTTCACAGATGTCTGACGTACATACGTTTAATGTAAAAGTCGCATTCATCGAGCACTAACCAGTTGACACACCACGTCTCATAGCTATGAGATGCTAAGGACTTTGATATTTCCCAACTTCAAAACCCACACGACACACGCGCGGCAAACCTTATCCGATACTTTGTCGACATTAGCCTCACTACGACACCCAACCGCGGGAGTGGCCGCTCCGCTTAGCGCCGCTCGCCGGCTTCGGAGCTCCTTGCCGGGCTACAAAATCCAGGCAACGCGTAGGTGCCACAGGCCCAACTAGGCCTCCGGGCCATCGCCCAAACAGAATGCTTCGGGGGTGGGGGCCGAACACTCGCAACCGCCTCGTGGCAGCCGCGGCGAGCGGGGGAGGTAAGTCGGCGCAGCAGCAAGTACCTGCAGAGTCGGTGTCGACGCCATCGAGAAGAAGTGAGAGACGTCCCGGGGAAACAAGGCGCCACACGGGGGCTGATCGCGCTCCCTCTTCCGCGTCTCGGCAATGGCGGAAGTGTACGTCACGTGGGGGGGAGGGGGGGGTTAGATTCCGTAGCGTGGATGAGTGGCGGGCGGGGGGTCTCAAGGGGGTTGGTGCGAGGGGTGTTTCGAGGGGAATGTCAGGGCTACGACGGTGTTGGTGTGAGGTGAAGGGGGTTGAGGTATGGATGAGGGAATGGTGAGAAGGCCAGTGAGGGAACATGAGAGTTAGGAGTAGGGATGGTGAGGCGGGTTCTCTCCCCGCGTGCGCGTGTGAACTGGGGAATGTAGAGGCGGTTGACAGGTGACGTGAGCCCGCGTGTTGCAACCCGCATCACGTGGGTGACGTCACTCGCCCGGGGTGGGCACACACCTGAGCCCCCACCCTCCGTCCCTCCCACTGTTGAATAACATTCCACAATGGGGCAGACACACGCACACAAACTCAACAATTGTTTATTTTACCAGGTATAGGCCCACTCAGCTACCTCGCTCTTCTTACCGAAGCGACCTGGCGATCACACATCATAGCTCAACCAAGTGGCTTATCGTGTTTATAACAGGAGCCAGATACTCTAAACACGTGATGTTGGTTCTAAATGTGGATGGAAAAACCGGAAGACCCGGATTAGAGAAAAACCACAAACTCCAAATATACAGCAGCAGGCGTCGGGGACGGGTTCGAACTCACGGCCTCCTGTAGACCAGGCAAGAGGTAGTTAACATCTCAAACTAAACTTTTTTTTTTTACCAGGTAAAGCCCATTATTTCTAGATTTGAAGCTTTCGTGACTGCAAGGATTCATATTCTTAGGTTTTTTTCGGTAAAGTCACGTAGGTAAAACATTAAAATTAATAAAAGTAAAATAAATAAAAATAAAAATCACGACGTTTCGGAGGCAACATATTTTACTTTTATTAATTTTAATGTTTTACCTACGTGACTTTCCCGAAAAAACCTAAGAATATGAGCCCATTATTTGTTTATTTTTCAGAAGCGACCTGGCCACAAATGATAGCTCAACGAAGTGGCTTATCATGTGTAAATGTATAGCAGCCAAATAAATGCATGTTTAGATGCCCCACTGATTTCGAATGGCCCTCTTTTTTCACAACAGATGATTGAATACTGTACAGTCAACCCCCGGCTAACCCGGCTAATTGTTTTAAAAAATGCTCCATCTTTACAGAAGCGATTAGTGTTAACACATGTAACACCGTGCATGACGATTGGTAGCTTATGCAATGTGTAATTCCCGCCTATTATTTTAGTGCAGTATTTATAAATAAATGACCCTTCATAATCCTTAAATTTCTGAGATAAATGTTGAGTTGTATCCAACTATCTGTGTCCCTCTTTGCACATTGTGCAACACGCATGGTATTGTGTTCAATCGTGAGATTTCAGCAAGGGGTGCCTATTACACAATTTCCAGTGGCATGTAGTCGTTGGTTACGTAGGTCCTGTTACTTACAATGTACAGGACTGCACTTTGTATTCCAAAAGGGTTCTAATGTTATGCAGTGTAATTAAACAGTAACGTATCGATACATTGTTTCTATATTCTTGGGTCTTTCGGTAAAATCACGTAGATAGGTTTAAAGAAAAGAATAAAAAATAACAGAAAACTCAAGTTTTTTTATTTTTTCCTGTTGACGATTGCTTGTGTTGCGATCGAAACGTCGTAGTTTTTGGTTATTTTCTTTGAACCTATCTACGCGACTTTACCGAAAGACCCAAGAATATGAATTCCTGCAGTCACGAAAGCTGTGTCAACATTGTTTGTCGTCTATTAAGACCCTAGTTTACGTCACCTGCGATTGTGTAACAAATCATTAACTATAATTATCGTCGTATTTCAGAAGCTGAGCTGGGTTGAGCATGGTTAGTACGTGGATGGCAGATTGAATGCCAGGTGTTGTCAGCTGTGACTGAAAGATCACCAGATGGCAGCATAACAAGTTGAAACCATCTTTACAATCTTTGAGTGTCATCCCCCTCTGGGTACTTCAGTTTCCTCTCACATGCCACCGAGTAATGGAACTGGCCAAACATCCCAAAGCATGATCGTCCAAAAATGGCCTTGAGACTTGAGGCTTTTGTGAATGGGAATTGTTAGGTAAAGTACATTCATTGAGCTTTTTGAAGGCCGAGCCAGTACCCACCAGCAATAATCAATGTATCTTCCCTGGGTGTTACGACTCATGCATAGAAATGTGTTCACTGGTCACCGATCAAAAACCAGACTAAATAGTACACCACTGCCCACTTCCATCATGCCCTGGTATTTCAGATATTCATCAGGATACTCCTGAAGCTGTTCACCAACTAGCCAAGGACCCAACACACCAAGTCTCATTAAGTTATTTGGCAAATTACTATCACTTGCTTGGAGGGGGCAAAGATGGCAAAATAATCATTTTGGTAAATTTGGATTCCGATGCCAGTACACAATGGTCTACTATTGTGAAGGACAGATGACAGATGCTCCACATGGGAGCTTGCAGCATTCTGCCACTCGTCATGGCTGGAGACCACACATCCAGCACGCATCTTTCCACAGCAGTTGGCAGAATCTGGCCGAACTTCATGGCCGTTTGCGGCATTTCGATGCTTTAAACAATCTCCACATTGGCCTGCAGCCTTACCAGCTGAATGCCCATTCAGCCATGCGGATTCATTCAGCAACTCGCCAGTCCTCAGTGCAACGGTCGAGTGTTGGACTGAAGAAAAAAAATCTTAAATGCAGCACTCAAGTACGAAATTATCTACCAAAACATTTTATTTTTCATATTCAAGCACATTTCAAAAATCTCACAAAACTGTTATACATTTCAGTTTCCACAGATGGCACACATCCACTGTCAAATGCCCAGGCTTAACCCAATATGCACCTCTCAACCCGATTTGCAAACGCCACATTTCTTACAAGCAGCACTACACCTCCTTAAGAAAAAAAATAAACAATACATGATTTTTGTTAAAGATTGCCATCAAGCAATTTAAAACTATGTAACATTTACAGATTTAATAAAATGCAAAGCACTCAAATAAACACATATGGCAGTAATGCGTATCTATAAAACAAAGTGACCATGATTTAGCACTCCATCCAGCACTTGTTAAAAATTCTAAAATGTAGATTCATTGTGCATGTTGATTCATATTAACTTAATATTAAAGAGCCACGTATACATTAGATTTACTTAAATTCATGAAATATCCCCAAACTGTTGAATATGCAGCAATTCCCCACATACAAGCCTGAAAGTATTTTACAACCTTCAATAAAATAAAATACTGAACTTTAAAATAAAACTTGTCTTGGGTATGTTTAATTCAACAGATTATCAGTGCTTTCAACATGTGCTTCGACGAAACATGTACGTGTATACAAAGCTATTCTATTTTCCCTTTGATCATACAAAGAAAATGTATTGACAATCAAAATCAATGCTGGTATGTACATTTAATCTTGAAACATGTCATCACGGTATCTAGCATGTTGAATTTTGACAGACCATACATATTGCTTTACATTTTTTCATTTCTTACAATATAGTTTAGTAGTTGAAAATAATCTATGGTATCATGCACTGTGATGTGCCTTGAAATAAACACGCACATCCACAACCATCCAAGAGGATTTTACTTTACCTTAGTGTGATACAAAAATAATACTGGTTGTTAGCTATGGACAAGGCTGTTGTGGGAGACCATTTTATTTTCCAGTTGTCCAAGACTTCCTCGAAGCTCACAATGGGAGGAGGAGGCATCACTTCTTGTTGCTGTTGGGCGGAGTTAGAAGCATGCACGGTGTTGGAGATTCCTGCGATGATCTGCTCAACTCGAGCTGCAGGGCCTGTGCTCTTTCCTACAGCACATGTGGTGTGAAACGGACGGTACAATTTTATGTTTTGAAAATGAGTCACCGATAAAGAATGGAAACATTTTGCACTTGAGCATTCTCTAGTTACTGCAATATAGTACTATAATTGAAAGTCTATATACAATTTAGAGCAATAGATCAACTATTGCACGAAGGACCCTTGTAAATTGGGGCTCTATAAAGACAAATGCACGATTATTTTGCAAGAAAGGTATACAGAAAATCTACACAATTGGGGTTATTACCAGTAACCACATTGCAAAAACTGGTATAAAACCAGTAACCAGTTTACCGCACGCAGAAATGTGGAACAAACAAACTTACCCTGTGTTTGTCTGTCACCGTATATCTTTTTTAAATCATGTGCTATGAAGGGCCATTGGCCAAACGTTGCCCATTTCTGTACATATTTTCTTAAAAGTCCAGTGTTATTGACGAATGGAGCTGTTTGAGTGTAATGGTTAACACAATTGACTTGCAGACTTCAGGTGAACTACTCTTAGCCACAGTAATGTGGGAGACCAATTTTACTCTTATGAATTTGCCACACCACTTCGCTCATCAATCAAAACAAAAATCACAGATAAATAATCTGAGTAATGATGCGTTGTGCACACCAGGAAAGGGATCAGACAATAGCCATGGATAAACCACAGATATTTGCTGTCATTTAGCAGGCATTGACACTTATTCGTGAAAAATCGTGGATAAGTGAAGGTGCATTTCAGTATCTGTGGGGGGTATCGGTCTGAAGAGCAGAGGTGTTCGTGAACACTCGTACTGACAAACGTCTGACATGTGTCTGTGCTTCAGTCGCTCTCCATCTCCTGTATTTGTACTATACCTTCCCCTGTCAATATCTCCATATGTATCCGTTCATTACTATGTGTACCATGTAATGAACGAGTGAAGGGAATACATCGATACAGAATCCGGCACGAGAATACATTTTGGTGCCTTCATTCCTAACATTTCACAACAATGGTTGCTGGTTTTCAAGACATTTGGAACTGGTGTAATTAATGGTACCAACGGTTACTGGATTAGCAGTTGTCGTATAACAATCCAAAGAAAGCCCAAGTCATAAGGTCTTCTTTTCAGAATCCTGTAATAGTAATAAGTTGTCAAAATTCTATGTGAGTGAAGATGGAATATTTCACAATGCTTGTGGCCCATGTATCCAGCAGACTGAAAAGACAAAACTCAGAAATCTAGATTGCCTGTCTGCACAACAGACAGGCAACCTCCAAGATGTGACCTCGCAGTATCTAACCATTAGACAGAGAAAAAAATGAGACATGGGTGTATGCGGGGTCCCACCAGCAGCAGCATGCTGACAGAGTGCGTCTGGATGTTGTGTTGGTCCTCCTCTGGCACGTTCTTGAAACTCTTGAGCGTTGCCCGTGGAGACTCGCGCATCACCATGGCGAACGGCAGCGTCCACCGTACACACTCCTCCATCTCGTCCCAACGCAGCCCTGGGTCATAAGCGCAATGCATTTACGCTACTGTGGGCACGCGATGGTGCACCAATTGCGATGCTCACACGCTTATACTTGTGAGTGTAAGAAATTATCACTTTCATTTGTTTACAAGTACAGTCTTTTGATGGCATCCATGGGGTTATTTCAGCAAAAATCACCATGCTGGGCAGGGTGGGTTGCAAGTGAGAATCGTAGACATGTGAGTAGAGAATCACAGAAAAACAAATAGATTTTTCCACACGGACCTCTGCTGCCCACCACGTGCATTTCCATTTTGTCATACGCGGATACCCATCCAAGTACTATATAGGATCTACTCCATTTAGCATTCCGGGTCTTTTAGCCAAAAGCTCAATTGAATATGTAATTAATTTACTTGCTTATTGCAACTGTGAGAGGTGTTTATCACCAATGTAAAAAATACCGTCAAATATAAAGAACCCAAATGACAATTCATTGTGACGAATGGCAATCTGGCTGTATAGTACACTCATACACACCCATTAACATGTCACTGAGATTACACTTCCAATCGTATTGGTGTTTACATTTAAACAGAATTTAACATTTGCTATTCAAATCTCTTTTATAAAAAAACCTTCCTGAGGAACACATTTAAGATACGGTGTCATCAATTTAGATCAGTGTCATCATTAATTAAAGGAGGCTGAAATAATAACATATTTTATAGGCATAAGAATCCACTTGTAGAAGGAATAATTCTTCATATGCCAAATAGGTTAACACACATAGCTTTCCTTAATTTCCATACCATCTCCACGCCAAAAATAAACATAATTATATCCGAGCCATGGATATAGCGTTCTCAAAAAAAGGTATTTGGCAGCATAACCAAGTCTACCACTCAGAAATATGGTAAGAAATGACAATAACTTTATTGACACTGTTCAAATATACTTTAAAATATGCAGTGTGATGCTATCACATACCCGAAACTTTCTGCACTAGCTCCTGGCATGAGAAATGAAAGAGCACGGATGCAGCCAGGACACTATAGGAGAACTCCAGGCAACCCACATCCAGTATGCACAGGTCCAGCAGCTGGGATAAACACAAACCACAATGTAATTTCATTTCATTGACATTGGTGCTCCAGATAAGCAACGAAAAGGGAAATCTGCATCAACTAATTGAAATTACATTACAATAAAATGTAAAGCATAATAATACAACAAAAAGCAATGTTGATGCACAGCTTGAGTATGTATGAGAAAGACTAGGTACCGTCTTTAGTGTAAGACCAGTGCTTTAAATTCAAAAGCAACAATTCAATTAAAATGTAAGGTTCCAGTTAATGCATATGGCAGAGCATTAAAGACTGTACACTACTTATGAAAATGACTCGTGACTTTAAAGCATAATTGCCTTCTTAAAATACATCTTAAGGTGTAAAAATTTAAGCTAAACTACTCCAAAACCTTATCTGGAACGTTGGGTACATATGCATTAAAACCATCGATGTCAAGTTTCTCAAATACAGCCAACATCCCTTGAGCAAGCATATACACGAGATGGCATTTATGCTGAACTTCTTTCACGCTGCACGTAGCCAACCGTGCCAATCGGAGGTGCGGAAAAATCAGGTGTGGGCATTGAGGCAGGCAGCTTCAGTTCAGACCTGGGCTTTCTGTACAAAATCTTCCCGTGAGAACTGTGGTTCGAGGAGGTGTTGGTCATCAGCGATTGTGGCCACTTGCATGTAGAAGTTGAGCCAGAAATTTAAAGTAATGGGACACAAATTCCACTGCAATGCCTGCGGATATAAAGAGCAAAACATTTCAGGCAATACATTCAGGTGCTTGATTAACAGAAAAAAAATCACCCTAAATGCAAACATTCGTATCACAACCATGTAAGTTTAGCAAGATTGACCCTGGTTATTACTTGGATGAGAGACTGCCTGGTAAACCAGGTGCAGACCACAGGGTTGCTAAGAGATGGCAGTACTGCAGTGGATTTTTAATCCATCCCTGCCGAGCTCTCATCCCCTCTTCATCAGTTACCTTCAGCAGGTGAAGCTCCATAAGGATAATTTCATCTTCGCTGCAGGCGCCGTCTGTTATATAGGAAAATTCCACCAACTTGGGTGGATACATTTCCTACAGGGAAACATGTGTGTGCAGATATAGAACATTGCATTTACATAAATGGTATGAATACAGGGCGATCCATTTATTGAGATACCACACGGATTTCTAATAACTCCCTTCTCAATAGTTGATTTAATAATCTGAAAGCGATGGCTCCCCATCTTACTAAGGAGTGTTAAAATATGTTACAAGTATATTTATATTGGCGGGAGACAGAGGCTGTGAAATAAAACGTTTATATAATTTGGCCATTATTTAAGAGCGGTATTTATAAGTGGATCACCTTCTATTACACATTTCTGTACAGCATGTCCTTGCTTAATGCATGTTCACACGACACGTTTTTGCTATAATACAAGAGAACACTTTTCGCACAATGCGAAAATGTGCCTGTTACAACATGGTTTCTGAACGGTCGACGACTAACTACTTTTTGGAGCTGTGAGGCTGAGCGGTGCGGGAATTCGGGGTATACTCATGGAACGATACAGTAGACTGCGTACCCTCATTTCAGTTGTCCTGCCATCTTACTTAGCTAATATAAAATGTGAACCGTATGCTTCTTGACCAACCAAATAAAAAGCAACACGAATAGCTACCTCAGCCTTGGCCGCGATGAACAGAGCGGTTATGCCGATGAGCTGAAGCCGAGACTTTCCGACATCGTTCTGGGTGGACATGTAACGGTCGATGAAGTCCTGTGCCAGGTAGAAGGTCTCCCTGTGCATCTTGTACTCCTCGCACACCTTCACCAACACAAGACCCGTTTAACGGCACTCCATATATATACAGGCATTACGCCCAGAACGCACGAGTTTCTGAAAACTAGAATATAAATCGAAAGTACTTGAATCGAAGCAAAAAGATTGGATTGGAAATTAGAAACAGGTATCGCCAGACCGAAAATATTCCCTTAGAAACCATTTAGTGGGGCCGAAATGTTTGCAGTGATGGATAAGTATCATTTATAGGCCCTTTCAAATGGGTTAGCTTTATCTGCATGCAAACCATATAAAATAAAGTGGGGGGCTGAATACAGCCCGTGGGATATAAGTTTCCCTCGCCTGATATATACAAACTATACCTGGTAGTGGGGAACCACCCATTCAGCTCTTGTGAGAAGTAGGCAACTTGCAACTAACACTAAGGTTCTAGGGCAAGAGGAAGACCACGATCCAACTGGATGTCAAACATTCAACGTTTAATGGGATGGCAACTAGGTCAGTTGAAAGATGCAGTTGACGGGACAGTAGTGCAAAAGGTATTGCAAAGCGAGATATTCATCAAGTCATGACCCAACCGCCAACAAGGCCAAGGGACTAAAATAATAAGAACTGATACCGACCTATTGCTCTGGTGAATGCGTTGAGGAGACAGAGCTTGCAGTACCCTCACCTCAGTCAGCCAGTCCAGGAGGATGGCTCGCATCTTTGGTTCCAGCGACAGATGGTGTTTGAAAAAATCTCTGTCCCGTACGTACAGTTGCTCTCTCCCCAGGAGACTCGACCAAATCTCCCCACCATTGACCATGCTGAGGAAATGCAAAAAGATGTTAACACCAATTTTGCTACTCCAATTTTCTATGACTCCCATACCCTAGCCATCTGTTCTGTCGATTCCATACCCTGCTTCAAGTAAAAAATAATAATTGGGATGTGATACGTCTCAAAGAGCAATGCAGAAGCGATATAAATCCAGGTTCGATAGTATTATATATTAATTAAAGTCACTATCTATAAATGCTTGCCCTTATCTTAAGAGTAGCCTGTGAGCAGCAGGTTTTATGGGTCAGGACAGCTGCATAATATTAATGCCATTTATTTATCCAGAAAAGTCTCACCTGGGAATCAGACTCTTTTTCAGTGGCAATTCCATTATTATTGTTTTAAATGCAGATGAAATCGGAGTACATGGGGAAAGCCCCATCATGCAAGGGGCTAACACACCAAGGTCCATATGGGTTCACAACCTATTTACTGTGCTGTCATCTCATGCCATTCACAGCTCAATTCCGCACGATTCACAAACCTTTGCCTGCACAAAGTTCTGGGATTACGGACGTGGTGCCAACGTGGCTGATATAACTGTTACAATGCGCCAATGTTTTCTCCTACAGTTACAGCATCCACACTGGGGTACAGATTTCTATATTTAGAACCTTCTCCACTTATCTCTCATTAGATAGTGCACATGGTTTGGCAACTGCTCAGCAATGAAGATGGACTACTGGCAATTTAAGCAACATTATGGGGACCTCATTTGCCAGTAAAAATATGATAATTGGTTCTTTACCCTTCCATCTGGCAACAAAACTGACACCTTTTTGCAAGGAGTCATGTTTGCATAGACCGCAATACCTGCAGTCATAATACAAACAAAAGAACATAACTCTGATAATGTGCACTGTCCTTGAAGTTGATTGGTCCACACCCGAGACAGCTTTCCTTAGAGCCTAGTCTCATATGGGTTGGACCAGATGACGTCCAACCCATATGAGACTAGGCTCTAAGGAAAGCTGTCTCGGGTGTGGACCAATCAACTTCAAGGACAGTGCACATTATCAGAGTTATGTTCTTTTGTTTGTATTATGACTGCAGGTATTGCGGTCTATGCAAACATGACTCCTTGCAAAAAGGTGTCAGTTTTGTTGCCAGATAGAAGGGTAAAGAACCAATTATCTTAAGCAACATTGACAAACATATACGGTCTACGCAAGGGGTCGCAGACATTTGGAGTGAGGAGCTCTACCTGAGGATGAGCTGCGGACACGGCCTGCTGGAGGTTAGGAAGAGGTTTGCGAGGCGGCACTGGTCAAAGCGCGTGCCGGCCGGAGGAGTACAGTCCTCGTTCTCTTTTTGTGGCGTCAGCACAAGGCGGCAGACTCCAGGGTTGGCCGAGACCGCACCATCCCAGCATGCCTGAGCAGCACAGAGAGGCATGTATGAAAAACAACAAACACAGCCATGGAGCAGTGGAGATTTTTGAATTTGTGCCGTTTAACTCTTAGTATAACCCAAAAGCATATCGGAGGGCTACAGGCATGTTGTTGAAGTTCTCTAATTTACGGACAAATAACTCAACTCCGCTATAAACAACCACTTAAATTTAGACTAATTTGTTCGCAAAATGTTCGCATAGCTAGCGGAGACCGATCCAGCGTATGCATTCCGTGTTGGCAGGGCGAGTACGGGAGCCAACAGCCATTAGTTTACCAGTGTTCCTGGACTGCGTGCTCACGTATTTCATATTGTGGGGGAGGACAGCCTCGATGTGGCACTAATGAGTGGGAGAGGCAGCACCAATTAATTTCAGACGCTGAAGACAGGCAGTGGTTCTTAAATGGTGTGATTTTGATGTTTTATTACTTTAAAATCATAATTCGTATTTCGCGTGAAAAAAAGTTGTTCAAGAATGGAAAATTTAGGGGCTGAAATATAACTCAAGATTTTTTACATGGGAGTCAATGGGAAAACGACAATCGTTTAACGAGTTTTCGCTTACCGAGACATTTTCACGGAACGTATCTCGCTCGCTGAGACACGCCTGTATCGAAGAATGGATTCTTCCTATTTTCCACACTTTTGTAGATAAAGGAGGAATGACCCAGAATTTGTGGCAATGTCATCCTATTCACGTGGCGGGGCAGTGGGTGAGCGTACTCAGCTATTAAGCTGGTAAGACAAGTTAGATTACTGGTCTCGGAAAAACATAATTAAAGAGTGACATCTGAACTGGTCCTGGCACCGCCTGCAAAGCAACCCAGTGAACGACGTGAAGAATGAATAAACAACCAATGACTGGCACGGCCATCAATTATGAGACTGACAAAGTGATGTGAATTCAAATAAATGTTGAAGTGGTATCCCACAAGAGATTAATTAATTCTATTTGCATTATTGCAAGATAGCGATAGTAAATCAATCCTATTATCCATGGAGAACTATGCAAATATCTCGAATTATTTTTACACATAGGCACAGAGAAAAAAATACGATCCACTACCAGTGTCCCCCCATGTCGAAGGCGATAATCGGAGTTTCACTGCAGAATAATGGCGTTTAAAATAACAATGAGTTAGTCATACGAGAGTCTAATTGCTTAAACAGGAGGCCCAACTGCAAGCCACTGCGCACACCTGTTCTGCTTCATTGTGATGTTAGTAGGGCAAACACATGTCGGCACACATGCCTACAGGGCAGTCCAGTCCATTATTCATTAGTCATGCTTTCAACCCCCTCCTCTCAAGTTGTTAAGCACTGTATAGTTGTAAAACAAAAATAGGGTCCCATCCATTATTTTTTTCAACACCAACAGCACATGGAATATTACCGCAATGTACTGTGGTAGTTTACTTTGAAATCATAATGATCAATAATCAAGAGGTGTAGCAAAATAAGTAAAGCTTTCTAAATTATAGAATCAGCAGTCATTTCACATAACAAATTAATCATATTAAAACTGTCCAGGAAACAGGATGTGTGCTTTTACTTAAGTGGAATTATCCACAGCTCTCAAAACTTCAAGACACAAAAACGTTAGCATCGCTTTATGTGTTTAACTTCTTTCGCACCGTACATAGCCAACCATGCTAATCGGACATATATATAAAAACGCATAGTAATGTCCCCAGTACTACAGCACATTTCAGACGTATACCCTGCCTTCACTAACCTGCATTGACCAGTGCGAAGTATGGTCATATAACCCCCATGGTACATGGACATTGACAACATAGTTTATATGCGTGCAGAAATATAGTATACATCATTGGCTGTATTTGAAATTAATTTGCTTTGGGAAAGATAAACCAAATAGTGAAACAATATGCAACTCCACAAAGACTGAGAACAAGACACATCAAACACCATGCATTTTCACCTGCATTTCCAGGGACTTCACTTCATCATGGTCCTGTTGAGTGTGCTGTGTCCTGTGATTTGGAGGGGTCTGCAAAAGATACCATGTGGTCACATTACATACTCCAACACATGGGATGCTGTCGTGGTGTAATGGTTCGTACATTGGGACTTGCACGGTGCAGCAGTTGAAACTATGGGCAAGTTTTTTTTATATCTCACCCAGCAGAATAAATGAGTCGATGGAATCAGCAGGTCGCGCATGGTGCGGGCAAGTGTGGGCAACCCCCACTTCTTTCAAAGAATCCACCAGCATGGAAGTGGAGGCCAAAAAACTCTAGAGCACCCACTAAGTGTAGAGGCCCTTCCACCAGCAGTGGTGTGGGAAAGATATTGCATGGCTGCACGTTTATCTTTTTTACAGAACATAAGCCAATACAGTACTGTACACCTTTATCTGCAGCCCTTTGTCAATCCACAGCAAGATGAGGGCGTCTCCACACCATGCGGGTAGCTTGGGTTGTTTGACCATACCTCACCACATAGTGGCAACCAAGTTGATGAAGGCTGGGAGCATAGACAGACGTTGGGACATATACGTATAACAATACAGTACTGTCCCCCAAAAAATGCCAGTATAATACATAGCTCAGCTTTAAGAGCAGTAAGTTCCCAATTGTGATATCACAAGTTCTAATCAAAAAGGCAAGCTCACTCAATGCGATCACCATCCCTTGGTAGCCGATAAAATGGAAGTTCCTGAGGTGCATGGTGATATGGCTCAAAAATAGTAATTCTCGTTTGGCGAGACTGATTTGAGCCAGAGTAATATGTAATGGTCAGTCTGATTGAGATAAAAGCTCGGTATGGCATACACACACACACTCTTGGTCATATTACAAAGTTTTAAAAATAATAACTGATGTAAATATTGGGAGGGAAATGGCGAGTAGTGTTACATTTTAGCGCCACTCACTTTCCTCCTCCTCGCACGCAAAATGAAGGGCCCACTCTCTTCGGTCTTCTGTCTCTTGGCTTTCATCGGATCTTCTCCGACTTGCAAGCAGACGTGCATACTCAGATTGCTACCTGTACATTAAAAGAGACACAAGCAGAAATATTACCCCAATTGTTATGACGGCTCTGTATCGCAATAGTATTATTATACGCTCAGTAAAACTCGCTCCCGTGTCTCTCTCTCTCCCCTTCCTCATCCGAGTTCGGAAAATGTCGCCACACTTTTTTTTCCTCCGAGCGAATTCTCGGAGCAACCCGCGGAGTGCAAATCCCTCACCGCCCATCGCACACACACACAGACAGACAATTGGCGAGCACGACCCCCTCATCAGTAGTTGGGTATATTACACATCCGTGAGGGGGTATGCAACCCTACAGAGTTATGATGATACTTTAATGCGCACACAGCGCCCAGCGTCTGGAAGGCCACGGGGCTCCACACGTCACCAGGCCGCGAGGCCGCGCTCCCACTCCACAAGTCGACAACTTCACATTAAAATAACATCGACGAATGCCACAAACTACAACGGGGGCAGACGAAGCCCCGATGCTGCTACAGATCATCATTTGATCGGCATTTGTGGATGTAAAATTAAGTTTATATATTGCGAGCCGCGGGACCGGCCTTAGCGCCTGGTGATTTTTTGGCGCAATAACTTCGCTCTCGAGTAATTGGCGCGACTGCGAACGCCGCCGATTCAGTTCCCATCTCCCTCCAAAACAACAAAATGTAGTGGCACCGTTGACAACGACGACGATATCTCGCGGCGATAATTAACGTTGGTAAACTTAGCACAAAGCAGGCGCAGACATTTCGTCAAAAGGCTTTACCCGCCAACGTGGAGGCAGACGGCCGTGGTTCGATACAAGGCCCTGGGACAGGGCGCGGGTAATCCACGTAAGATTAAACGACTAAATTAGCCAAATAACCGATTACATAGCGAGCAGACGAGTGAATTACTTGTTAAGGCTAAGAAGGAATGAAGCCAAACGCTTCTTCGCCAAGATTAAACGGCGCCGCTTGCGACACCAGCAGCTGTCACTGGGAGCCTCTTAGGCAACTCTTTACCGGTGGCAGCTGCGAGACACAGCACGCTCTGAACGGGCGCTATTGTTGGTTTAATCCATCACAATCCTCGCATTTATAATACACAAGTCAAGCATCGCTTAACGTAGATGTGACTTTGCTTTAACAAAATCCAACGAGGACCACCCCCCACCACCACCACTTGCTTGCTTGCTTCAACACACGCTCCAGCCATTGTTAACACAGCAACAGCGGCAGCAGAGCGTTAATTACCCACCGATAACAACGACTACAGAGAAAACAACACACACATCTGCGACGAAGAATCGCTGTTGAGGAGAGAGAGATATGAGCAGATAAGGCGACGTGACCTACGAGCGCGAGAGACGAGCCCGTGGTGTAGCAGCAGCAGCAGCGGCAGCGGCGGTGACCTCCCGCCAAACTTCACTTCCCGCGTTTAAATCCCAGGGACCCGGCCCGTGACGTCACCACACTTGGGGTGGGGAACCTCCCCCCCCCTCCCCAACGCTACAAACAATTGTGTGTTTTTTTTAAATTCAGCATCGCGCGTGTCAATCGCTTGCGTCAATTTTCTCCGTGAATTAGCAAGAAGCGGATGTTTTTTGTTGTTGTATATTTTTTTTTTGGGGGGGGGAGCTTTGGTTTAAAGTTGTGGCGCACCAGGAGGAGGGGTTTGTAGGGGGGCGGAGCCGGGCCACAGCTGTGTCTGGATGCGGAAGTGCGCGGGCCACGTGGCTCGCGCGCGTAAACACGGCGACCTGAACGCCGGCTGCGGGCCGCGGGTTCGCAGCGCGCCGCGCGGAACGAACTCGCCACGCAACGCGGTTCGGTTCCCGACACCGGCGACGAGTAGCCGTGCCGGTCGCGGGCCTTCCCTCGGTCGACTCAGCGGTGTGTTGTCAACGTCGCCACTGCAGAGGCGCAGGCGGACGGGCGTGGTGCTGGGCTCCCCCCCCCACCCCGTGTGTCGTGCCGGTCACCCACACGCCCACCCCGTGTGCCGTGCCGGTCACCCACACTCCCACCCCGTGTGCCGTGCCGGTCACCCACACGCCCACACCGTGTGCCGTGCCGGTTACCCACACTCCAACCCCGTGTGCCGTGCCAGTCACCCACACTCCCACCCCGTGTGCCGTGCCGGTCACCCACACTCCCACACTCCTACACCGTGCCGGCCTGCATCGGTGCTACTCGCTAACAGCACTTTCCCCAACAGTCCGTTAAGGCAATACGGGGGATCTTTGTCTTTGGGGCGACTGCGAACCCGGTTTTAATTTCCCTTCGTGGAGGAGTTTTAAGTACCTCGGGGTCTCTTTCGCGTAGTGGTGGTGAGTGGGAGATCGGCCGGCGTGTCAGTGCGGCGTCCTCAGTGGTGCGGGCGCTGCACCGTTCCGTGGTGGTGAAGCGGGAGCTGAGTTCTCGCACAAAGCTCGCGGTTTACAGGTAAATCTACGTTCCCACCCTCACCTATGGTCATGAGCTTTGTTTAACGACCGAAAGGATGAACTCGCGGGTACAAGGGGCCGAAATGAGGTTACTCCGTAGGGTTGCCGGGCCTCACTCTTCGTGATGGTGCTCGGTAGTGCGGGAGAGCCTCCGAGTCGAGCCGCTGCTCCCTCCGGATCGAGAGGAGCCCGTCAAGGTGATTCGGGCACCTGGAACGGAACCAACCCCGAGTACTCTACCGGGCAGCAGCACGTCCCACTGGGGCCGGCCCAGGCGACTGCTGCTGGCGGGACGATGTCGCTCAGCTGGCCTAGGGACGCCTGGGTATTCCCCAAAAAGAGCTGTAGTCTCTGCACAGCAGTGTATATTGTCTAGTAGTGTATAGTGTGGTGTATAGTGTAGTGGTGCTGGAGTCTGTCGCCAGGGAAAGGGAGGTCTGGACCGCCACTACCGCACAGGCTGTTGCCCTCAATATGCGCAGAGACGTGATCACACAATGCGAGGGAGTGTGTTTTTTACGTGTTCCTGCCAACGAGAACCACATACCCATCATCGACCAAGACGTCAACAGTGGACCTCGCCTCTGGAATCGCGCTATGGAACAACCTACAATCTCGGGAGTAACTGGCGAACAACGTGGGACATCCGGAATAAACGGCTCATTCGATACCCAAGCACCATCGCACCTCCTCCTGGCTTTGACATTACTCCTAGAAGGCACTGGGTGTTAACCATCAACCGCATCAGGATGTCAACAAGCCGTTGCCGCACATCTCTTCGTGAATGGGAAAATGAAAGAAAAGCTGCCAGGACTGTCGTGCGAGTGTGGCCACCTAAACTATGGACCAGAGCCGGCCCAGCCACTAAGCGACCCTTGCAATTGCAAAGGGCCCCGTGGCCAGCAGAGGGCCCCCTAGAGTCACTGCTAGCTCGTGGGTGAAAAAAATCATACATCAAAGTGGCCTCCAACCCAAATTTTGCTTAGGGCTCCCAAAGGTCTAGGGCCGGTTCTGCTATGGACCGTATCATGGTAAACCACTGCAGTTTGCACTTCTTCAACAAAGGATCTCGACATTTGCATACTAGCTCCTGAACATATTGCCATACACAAAAAAATAATGATAGAATCATATATAATAGGTGACGTTTCGGGCAATCTCCCTTCATCAAAGCAATTGTCATTTCATTGTTGTGCTCGCCCAGGGGTCTGCAATCAATATAGCACGAGTCATTTTTTGTTCGAATTTACTGAAACTTATTTTATTTCACATGAAATCGCTCGATGGTGGATGGGTGGCCACCATGCATAGAGCAGGTGTTATAGGCTGCTGCTCGGTTACGCAGAAGGCAGGCAGTGCAACCAAATCCATTGTATTATACACATGACCCAACGTCTATGCTCCGTGCTGCCTTCAACCCACACTGACCAGCGTGGTGGACTGGTCAAATACACCCCAGGACATACACGACATGGGGAGGCTGTGCATGTACAACATCATTAGTGGCGCACATTCAGTCATGGATTCACTTGATCGTTGCCCCAATAACTCCAGATTTTCCATTCTCAATGGAGCCTCGACCTTACTGCAAAGTAATTACTTCAGCTCCATGTACAGAATACTTTAACCCTCCATGAATACTGTGTTTAAGAAAAACTTCCAGACATGTAACAACTGATTTGACTGTCATATCATGATCTTTAGAATAACTTTTTACTCTCGATCATACACTGTAATTGGACTGAATTTTCAGTGGTTTCATTACAGCCATGATCAATTTACTGCTGGATGAAGGCCACTCCAAGCCATTGCCATCTCTCATGATCTGATGCAACAAATCCCACACCTCCAACTAGCACACATCTTGCTTGCACACAGATTTCATCGCTCCATCTTTGTGGAAGGTGTCTTTTTTGGCTCATTCCCTCCTTTGATTGCTACTCCATCATTAGTCTTGACCACTGGCTCTTCTTCTTCCATCTCGTGATGTCCCGTCCATCACAGAAACAGTGTTCATGGGTTGTCATGACTTGTCTTCAGGATATCAGAGATGATGAATATTTTTATATACTGTATTTATACATTTCTAAAAACCTATATGTTTGGAAAGTATCTCCTCATGGCAATGAATAACTTTGACGAAAGCGTATATCCATGTCTGACTCTAACAATATGTATTTTGGTATTCTCAACGTAGGTGTTATTTAAAAAGAAATGGTTTACCTTTAATAAAAATAAGTTCCGTCTCAGTGAGAGCTTAAATGAATATAGAATTCAACCAGGTAAAAACGAATACATTTGTTTTATATACGGTACTGCGTTGGTAGTAGTACATATGCATGCATACCAAAAAAATCAGCACATTCATCAATAACACTGCCCTAAATGGAAAACACTGAAAAAATAATAGATGACATTTCGGGAAATATCCATACTTAATAGCACATATGTGCTTCCTCAATGTCTCTAGACTTATGGATATTAAATAATATCATGTCGTCTTTAAATCTCTTCATGGCCTTGCCCCACCATAGCATACCTCTTATCTCCTTCTATGTCCTCTCTTATAGTCTTCATTCAGTATCGTCTCTCTCTGTCCCTCCTCCTTGTGCCCAATCCCATTTTCAGTAATTCTTCCTACTGGAACCTCGCCACTGGAATCAACTTCTCTTGTACATTAAGCACAGTCCCCCTTCATTAACCTCCTTCAATTCCTCTCTTAAAGCCTCACCTCTCCTGCTCATTGTCTTCCTCTTCCCTCCACTCATTCCCATCCATACCCTACCCTTTCGCGATGCATAAGTACCCCCTTATCACTGTCACCCATTTCTCAACCCTTGCACGCCCCTGCCATCTAAATCATCCGATTCTGTCACCGTTTTTTTACCGTCAAGTGCCGGCAGTGAAGGCGCTCTATAAATATAAAATTAGATTAGATTATAAAAGGCATGTGGGTTACAAGGGGAAAAAATAATGAATTATCCCTCATACGCCAGTTTGTATATTTTTATGCTGCGTAGTGATGTTAATGACAAACTTGGTGCGAGTTTGGTTTTGCTAGCCAACACTGCACTCAGCTATGGAATCTCATTCCATAGGGATACAGTGCTGTACACACTTCTACAGAGGCACTTACTGAATAACATCGTGCATATTTACTCAGACTTAAAATAAATGCAATTGTCAGCGTGTAACTTTTGCATAGTTTTTTATTATTTGTTTTTTTTAAACGTATTTTAATTTTTTTTGTTATTTTATATTTTACAATTAAACAGTTTCGTGATAAAAAAGGCACAATTTACAGTGAACACAGAAAAAGGCAAGGTTACACAAAAAACGCCAGAAGCAAACGTGCTTGAAATAAAGCTGTACAACAGAACCCAAGCTCAAGAGACGCAGCAGCGACTCAACAGCTTCTCAGCCATTTACACTGCAGCACACACACGTACATATGTCAGAACATCATTTACACATGGCAAGCGTCAGGTTCATTTCTTGAACTTTCTCTAGTTACTTACAGACTCGACATATTCAAACGGAATAAAATGAATATAAAAGCGACGGATTATATACAGATCACCATCATTTGCCCATATACCTACTAAGCATTACTACCATAATCCAAGAAAGTTGTCGTCTTGTTTACATGAACCTTAAACCAAAGTTAGGTTTGTATAGTGGATACGTTCTAACGGTGATATGTGCTAATATTATTCCAATTAAGGACTCTACACATTGACTTTGGAATGTGTATATCCTTTTGCTGAATACAGTGGCATATTCAACTTCTACTGATCATGAGAATTTTAAACTTTTAACTTTTATACCACCTTACATCTTTAAATGTCGCTTTCACTCTTTAAATATAGAGTAGCGGAATGTACGGACACTCACAATCACAGTAATGCAGGCATAAATAAAGTGAACACCAAACTGCTTTCAGTCCAACAACCGTGTGTGCGCGACTGTTCATGTTACGGATGCACAACATTCTAAAACACGCACGCCATGGGTTCACCTCAACCATATGAGATATGTCAGCTCACCATAATGACCACAAAGCAAGATTCTCACAATGCCCTTTTCTGTTGCTTTGCTGAAACAATTACTTCCACACATCAAGTATACCCTGAGGTTTTTTTTGCTACACTGTACACATGCGATATTACACAATCGGACCAACCGACGCCAGACCACAAACACGCGTAAGTTTTTTAACAACTTTTTTTTTTTTAAACACAAGTTCGATTCCCGACCGGTCCTCAGAAAGAACTGCACTTTCTATATTTATGTTCATTTCCACCAGCATTTTGCTAAATTGTCAAGTATGACGCACTTCAACATTGTCGAAATCTTTAGGTCAACATTTCTGTGAAGACAGAAAAGGCTTTTCTGTAAACTGTGTTCTTGTAGCACCATTAACACAGAACCCGAGATTGTAGCCGATTGGCTTTAGAACCTAAACTACACAGTACATCAATTTATGTACACAAATACTCAAAACATGTTTTGTCTTCTCATAATATGACATTAAAACACAAAGCAATTGCGCCATATGTCTCTATTCAGTACAGGTACTTCGTTTGAAACTATGAAACTGGCAAAAAAAATATATACATTAATGCAGTGGGTCACATTAACAGCATGTTCATCTGCACTCGAGGGCCAAACCACGGTTTCCAGTGTCAGCCTGGTGTAGAGCTGACCTTATATTATCTCTCAATTTCTGCTTAATTTGATTAATCAAATACAATAAACTAGCATGTAATTTGCACAATTTTCACAAATAATGATGCTGGACGCAAGATTGAGGTAGGCAAGGATTAGCGATGTCGTCATCAGTGCATCACGCTGGGCGTGCACCGCTTTGAGTTTCCTGTGTATTGGAGACCAATTAGTTAAAATTGTTTTTATAATCAATGAATCCAATCGTTTCAACGAGAGTATGGTGCTGCAAATATATATAATAAAATACAAAATGATTTACTGGTCACATGTGCGCACTCAGAGGGCTCACATCTCCTGTTTACCATCCTGAGACAGTGTGGAAATGTCACATTCTTATGGCAGGGGCAAGTCTATCCATAGGACATCAACCGTTGACTTCCCCGCAGCGTTACTCATCTATCAATCCGGGGAGGGGGGGCGGGTGTTCAACCCCCAATCAGGACTTGAACTCGCAACCTTCCGCTCACGAGCTGATGGCTCTAACGTGGAGCTATCTGCAAGTCATGACTAGTCACCAAATGTCATTTTATTTACTGGCTAGGCATTCGAGTGGCACTCCGGAATAACCGATATAGCATTTACTACAGGTGAAGATGCTGGTAATTATTTCCCACAATACCCTTTCATTAATGTGCCATGCTTGCATTTAAAACAAAAATCATAATATGAAAACAAGTACTGTATTAAACAAAAACGTTTCAATCTAAATGTATTTCAGAGACGTCAATCACTCAATATTAATCATCGTGAAACATGCATTTTCAAAGCTTAGCATCAAATGGTAGTCAAAGTACAACTAATAAAACATTACTCAGTTTACAAAGATAAAATAAAGCACAATAAAATATCCTGAAAGTGACAAATATTAGGTAAACACACAAAAATTACCTTCATGAACCATAAAACGGTCAACAATCATTTCAAACAGATGATGCCAATGCAGTACAGTACTTGAGTACAAAAAACCTACATAATATGCTAGTAAAAATGTTACTTTTAAACAAATGTCAACAAATATATTCAAAAGCAACTGTAAGGACGCTGTGAAACCAGAATATTTAAATACACTACAGCACAGTATTAAATTAGAAGGTGCAATATTGGGGTTGATGTTTGACTTTGCAATCTGTTGAACATCTACTTTTCTTGTTTACACTATTAATTAATGACATTCCTGATTGCGTATTGAAATATATTTTCCCTGGAATATTTAACTAAAAGTAATATTTTACAGCCCCTAGTCAATTTACAGCTGGATGAATTGTGAAGGTTTAACCATATTTCATCGTACTAGCAAGTACGAGTTTATGGATCACATTGGCCCGGGACCGATTCATATATCACTCACCACTGACTGTGGCTGGAAATAGAACTCAGGTTGTTGGGTTTATAGCGCAGCACTGCTGCACCCCAAAAAGGAGATTATTTATATTTGCAATGGGTTAGACAAGAATGACTAAATATTCATAGCAGGTGATTCACGTTAGTAAATTGAAACCATTACAATATATTTTATTTATTTATTAAATATTCCAGTGAAACCAGATTGATTTTGGTTTTAAATCATATACCAAGCAGGGGGGGGGGGGGGGCAGATAAAATATTCACTAATATAGCCAAGCTACAAAACTGCACATTTTCCATGTTGCTCACATACGGCAATTAAACAGTTGTGCACTTTGACAATTGCAATAGTTGAGCCGTACATGACAAGGGTAAATTATATTATTAAGCTTTTTCGGAGATTTGGAGTGTAAGTATGGCCATGAATTTATAATTATTTGTTTCTGGCAGCAAGTTGAAGTTCATGTTATTGTTACATGGATCATCCCGTTTAGCCAGTTTCCTGACTATTTTACAAGGGAGATTCATGGTGCGTGAGATCCACGTGAACGATGTCCTCATGTTTTTTGTTTGTTTTGGCACTATGAAAAGCCTCAACTGAATTCGAGAACAGCACATCGTCACAGGGGCAAGTTACTTTGCTTCTACATTTTTTTGCAAGACATTTACTGGAGTTGTAAGGAAGTTTCTGGCCCGAGAATATTTTCTTTCTTCCAGAACATAACTATTCAATAAGCCTGTTTTATGTGTACATTAACCGTCACAGCAATTGCGTTAACAAAAACAGTTGCAACTGCAATTGAGTATTTTTCTTTTATCCTCCGAATGATTTGGAACATTGGGTGAAGGGGGTGCGTTTTGGTCCTCAGTCTTCAAGTCTCTCATCCTCAGCCTCTTCTGCTGCTCTGCGAGCCATGAGTATATTTCCACAGTCTTGTGTCGCGCCGGGTACAAAAGTACAAAATGTCCATGTGAACACTTTCAAATCAACACTATCAGTGCAAATTAAACAGGGGCAGGGCCTTGTGAACATGGTTCCATAAATAAGGTAATCGATTCAACATTAAAACGCAGACCCACCAGAAAAATAAACATTTTGATAAAATGTGCATGAAATTCTGACTCCCCCCCCCCCCCCACGTGAACCCGTGATGAAAGATTGACAACGTGAGAGGGGGACATACAAATGTAACTGGGTGGTAACAGGGTTCCTTGATTTACCAAAGAAGCATCACGCACAATATGGAAGAAAAATTATTTGAATATGCACATTTAAAACAGAAATGAACTATACCTTACGATGTAAAGGTACCTTTGCTTTTAAGTGTACTAACTGTATATTTGAAAGGCTGAACTCTATACAACCATTTTATGGTGTAATATTTCAGCAACAACTTGTCACTGGAAATCACTTCTAAAAACACAGCATTGCCTACCTTTGCGCCTGCTTGTGAATCAAGATCCAGGTGATGTTTAGTCAAGTCGTTTGGGAAAAAAAGCATGCAGCTCTACAAAAGTCTACTCAAATTCCAGACATTTACATCTTAAAAAGCACAACCACGTAAAAAACAATAAGCTATGTTCATAAGCACACACACACAGAGAATGACACCAGGGCATGCAAACACATTGACTAAAAACAGTCCTTTTCCCATGTAACTCATGGCTCCAGTCCCATCAAAATTTGTGAGACCTGAATCCGGGCTGCTTTATAACATTTCCCCGGTGCTTGCCAGAAAAGGAGGCCCGGTTCCTGGCGTCATTCTGCCTCTGGAGCTGGCGGCGGCTGGGCTGCAGGCGTGGGCTGCGCAGGCTGACGAGCGTCGAGCGGTGCAGGCGGCGGGCGTTTTCCAACAGGCTGCGGGCCGCGTTCGCTGCCACGCTTGCAGGGGAACGGCGTGGTGCACGGCGTGGGGAGCTGGGCGCTGTGTTGCTGAAAAACAATGTCCATTTTAAAGCTAACTGTAAACGACACAAGCTCATATTCGACGTACAGTAATGCGTATATAAGCTCTCCGATGTGTTTTCGGTTGACATCGCATGCTGTTCGGCACGATGCCTAAAAGGCCAAGAGCTTCCGTTCAGTTCCTGATGACAATAGCACAGCACATGCAGTGTCTCTCGTGACGAGAGCACAAAACTAAAAATTGGGTTGAACAGCGTATTGATTGACACGTCCGACGTTTCACTCCACGTGCTGGGAGCTTCTTCAGGAATTGAAGCTCCTACACGTGGAGCAAAACGTCACATCATGTCCAACACAACATGCAGTACAATCTAAAAAGGAAACAGATCTATACAACAGAATGACAAAAAAACAATTTTTGGTAATTTTACAAATTTTATCCCGATTGTGCTCTCGGTGTCAGATCATGCGAGGTGGAATCCATTTGGATCTCTCACAATGCGGTGCAAACAGTCCAGTTAGAGAATGGCCCACAGAAGCAAATACTACAAAGCTACCTCTGAGATTATTTCAAGTGACCTGGTCTACACAGTAGAGGGCAGCACTGTCCTATCAACACTGCCATGAACGTATTGTCACATGGTATTCTAACCGATATTTTAATTCTCAGAGCTGGAATAGCCAAATTAAGAGCAGAAACAAATGTTGCGTGACTATTTTTTGTACGCAGTTATCGGTGACTGGGCGGAAACCATCAACTCACTACAATTTCAAAACTAGTTTAATCAGCTTCAAACCCAGAATATCAGCAATGCCAGCTCAGCACTGTAACCTTTTCAGCCACCGAGCCACTGAACTTATTCTAGGTGTTAATTATGCATTTAATGATAACAGTTATAATATAATTATCGCATTAGTACACCATGTGAAAAACACAAGGCTCTTTCACCACTAAATGGGCACTGCTTGCCAGCCAAAAAAGGCACAAACTTGGTCCAGCCTAACTAATCCGCATGTAACGATGTACACATAGATTAAAAGTAATTCTTACGATCATGATACATGTATTGAATCGTGCTTGGGAGAATTGTTTTATATTCATACATGTTGTAAATAATTGGCTCATGTTATCTCTGTGGCCACTTTCGGTTGAATTAACAAGTTAGGAAAAATCATGCATACGCATGGATTATGTAACACTTTCCAACATGTGTTTCTCTTTGGAAGTATTTCATTATCAGTATGAAAGCCATTGGTAGCTATCAGGGCAAAACGCATTTACATCTTAGCAATTAATCTTTTTTATATCTGGTTTGTGTCTCCAAGTTTTGGGAAATTATGACCAATTTGGCCAATTTTCAATAATCTAAGTCCCAAACGGCAAAGGAACTTTATATTACAGGTTCATTCATATTGGATCATAAGAGTTACTGTGCCCTTCGGTTCTTGACTGACAGAGAGAGTTAATAAAGACAGAGTTAACACTTTCAGCCTTTATTGGAAACCGTAAAAATATGTAGAAAAATAAGTAGATCTTGAATCAGACCACAACCTTAAACGACGACAACACATCACATCGCAAGGGCACCGATTCGTCACACGCCGTATAATCTGTTACCTTTGCGGAGACTCTTGCCCTCCCCTCTGCACGGGGAAGCGTGTCCGATTCTCCGGCCTGCGGCCCTTGGCCTTGCGCCGGGAGGGCTCCTGCCGCGTCCCCCGTGCTGCGGCTGCAGCCACGGCACCGTGCAGAGGCTGCCCGCTGGGCCGGCGACGGCGGAAGGCGGCATACACCGACATGCTCGGGTGTTCGATGAGGAGGTTCTCCAGAGGGCTGCTCTCAAGGCCCCGATTGGAGCTGCCTTCTCCCGGTGCTGAGAAACACGGCGGGGGAGCGAGCAGCCAGCTCTCCTCCATGCCCCTCGGAGTGCTGGGCTCGCTCTGGGAGCTGCTCCCGTCAGAAAATTCCGCTGCCAATGCACGGCCGTCCGGGAAGGAGAAGTCCTCATCATCGTCGCTGCACTCGGGACAGAGCGGAGCTGGGGGCGAGCCCACGCGCTTGGGCAGAATCCAACTTTCCTCAAGTGTGCGTGGACCTTTAAGGCCACTACGCGCTTGAACCGTCGGGCACTCAGTATTTTTGGCTTCTATAGAACAGGCTGAGGAAGTGGCTGGTGGAGGCTCAAACCAATTGTCCACAAAAGAGATCAGCTCGGTAGGTGCAGAATCAAATGAACTGTCACCGCAAGCATTGCCGGTAGCACCAGGGAAATTCACCTGCAGTGGTAGCGTAGGCTGACAATTTCTCGAATCTTCTGCCTCTCGTGAAGTCTCTGCAGGTTGTGTTGGAGTGCCATCCTCAGAGTTGCTGGTATTGGAGGAAGTAGGTTGCTGGTGAGGAGGGTTAAAGCTGTCATTGTCAACTTCATCCGTAAGGGCATCACGGGTAATATTGCCATTCACGTCTTCTTCGTTCAACGTTGAGTTAAGATTCCAAAGTGACGTTGGGAAAAAGGACAAGCAATAAACATCACAATTAAACCCATGCATATTCATAGCAGACATTCATATAATAACAGCTTAGGTTAATTTAAATGTTTTAAAGAGCGATTAAAACAAAAATAACATTAACAGTATGCTATAAAACCGTGGGCTACATTTTAACTACATATTACACTCGTGGCAATGCTTATGTGATGGATCATTATACTAAATACCTACGATCAAATAATCGGCACGTGTCCAAACCCTTCAGATTTCAGAAGCTAAGCAGATTTTTGCCTGGATAGTCCTTGTATGCCAAGTGTGATCGGCTATGTTCTGCGAGGCTGCGGGGTGACAGTATCGTTGTACTGTACCGATAAGCTCGAAACATCTATGCTCCCCCCCCCCCCGTCTTCACCAACCCGCATTGGCCAGTGAGCAGAAGTATAGTCAAGTTATCTCCGCAGTTCGCATCGCGTGAGGGATGCCCTCATCCAGTGGATTGTCAAAGGGCTGTGCATAAACACTTCTACACACATACTAACCAAGATGTCACCTCACTAAGCATCCACATCAAGATTATATTCTCAACACCTATAGATTCAATCTTAATTTTGGAGCTTTCGTGACTGCAGGAATTATTCTTTGGTTCTTTCGGTAAAGTCACGTATAAAGATAAAATAATAAATTAAATAGCATACTACGACGTTTCAATTGCAACACAAACGTCGTAGTATGCTATTATTTAATTTATTATTTTATCTTTATACGTGACTTTACCGAAAGAACCAAAGAATAGAACCTATAGATTCTTAGCTGCATACTGTAATTCATATGAGTAAAGGTGCAGCCCTGCATGTGCTTGTTCACACCAATGCTGGCAAAAGGGCTTCAGCTAGAGGGATCTCGAGTCAGCTTTCTCAAGGCGGTATTTTGGTCTACACTTACAGGCTGGCTGGACATTATGGAGTTAGCATAATTCAAATTACAGTAATATAAGCGAGGTGCGTATCACTTGCCAGTAAGGTCGATGATTATCCAGCCTTCGTCGCCGTCCGACTCGGTCAGTGAAGATGCGCGCCTGGACTGAGGGGCTGGGTTCTCTTCCTCTGGGAACAAGAACCCACTGAGCCTCTGAAACATGGCAGGTCCCTTCACAAGTGAAGGAGGAATGTGTCCGCCCAGGTGTGGCAGGCTTTAGCACCAGTGGTGGCTTGGTCGAACCGTCCCTCGGCAAGTGAAGGTCTCCCCCCTCTCGAGGATGTTTTCATGCGACCCTGAGACACTGCAACAGAAGATGTAAAGCAACTTTTAACCAGCTGAAAATGTTTCTGTTCAATCTAAATGCCTTGAAATTAATCTTTGGGAGAAAATAATTAACATGTAGTATGGATGTTGAAGTAACTTATAATGAATTGATGTGAATTAGTTTTTTTTTTATCAAGTTGGGGAGGGGGGCTATGACAGCTCAAGGTTGGAGGAGACTCAAGTTTGTAATAAGGCATGTCTGAACAGGCCCTTTTCTGCTAAAGTCATCAGAATCCTTGCTTCTGGTGAAGCTAAATGTTATTAGTCACACAAAGTATTGCGCACATACAAATGCCAGGGCATGGAAGTGAATTTGATAAAGGTAAACAGACCTTTCTGCGTGTTCAAAGTTGTGTCAATGTTTCACAGTTATCGGCGTAACAATGTGCAGCAAAATTGGAAGGTGGATGACCCTTTGACCGCATTCTTTTTCATGGAACCAAGGAGCTGGGAGGGCAGATGTGACCCAACTGCGTCAGCTATTTTGTGATCCATCACTTTAATTATGCGCCCACTAACAGTTGGAACAAAAAAATATCACATCCCCTTGTTGTGTGGCTCTACCCGAGCACTTGGGGTGGTGTGAATAAACCTTCGCAGATCCATCACTATCTCCAAGAGCAGATTCGAGGCTGAAACCACAAAGCATTATCAGCATGTTACGTGGTAACCCTGGACCATGCCCTTTTTATCTGCTGCCCTACTAAGTATGGCAGGAAAATATCCCTATGCTTGGTTACGTTGATGTTTTATATACACCACATCGACATGTATGCCATTAAGCGGCTAATAACAAATTATATTCATTGGTGTTGTGGGCTTAAATCACGCAACTTTACCTCCCTGGGGATGCTCTGTAGTAAAGTATAAGAGACAACAAGAGGAAGGCATATGTGTCTTATAACTGGACCTTATTGAAGGAATGTTCTATATAAACCGCAGCATTGACATAGATGGGGTATGGAAAGGCATATCAAAGTAGCCACAAAATGTGGAAAGTGCCAAAAAATCCATCGACAACACGTTGCTAAGCTGTTGTGCAAGATCTGGAAAACAAACGTTAGTGCAAATAATTAATTATTTTAAGGGGATTATGACCATGTCTTTAATACCATCACACTGGCATAATGCGGTCCAACAGTTCTGTGTTAACCAAGGCCGTAGCCATGGAGTCAACATTGGGGGGCCCCAAACTTTCCAGGGGGTCTGGGGGTCCCCCCCCATAAAAAAAAAAATCTGAATTTGAAAATGAATTTCCTGCCTAAAATATTAAAAAATTCACCAACACATAAGATGGACTTTTTATTTATTTTTTACAATAATGTCTAATAGTGTATTGTATTACATTGCTCTGTTTTTTATTTTTTACCTTTTCTTGTTTCATCATATGTAATGGCAGAGATTAGGGATTAATAAAGTACAATCATAACCACAATCATATAAACAGAAATCTATTTTATAGCAATATATTGGGGGGGATGTTTTGAGCATATTTTAATATTGGGAGGGGATGTGTCCCCTCCAATATATATTATAATCACGGCAATGGTGTTAACAAGCAAACCATTGGCAATGGTGTTAACAGCAAATCATTGGGAGCTGCGTATTGTGTGAAGAATGAGCGTGATTCACACTGTAAAGGGTAGCTGAATCTTTGACGCATAAACACGTTTCATAACAGCGAGGTCATAAAAGCCATATATACACACACACACATGTAAACACAATTACAGGACCATTAACTAGTGCGGTAAAAGTAAAGTCTTATCGAAATGACTTTATTTGTTTGGGCCATGTGTTGTGAGACGTGTTTACTCCCCCAAGGTGTTATTGATCCGCAAGGGGACAAATGATCGATCACGTTCACGTCACGGTGAGGAGCCGACGTCTCAACTCTCGACCAATGGCAACGGCGACAAAACAAAGCACGTCACGGAATCCTGTTTTGAACCAGGCTCCAATTTTTATTCCCGTCTCTTTATTTAGCTGCAGTTTCTGGTTTGGCATGCCGCTCTTAGCGAAATATTTTTTGGGGGGTTACAAAGACAACAAAACGTTGCGTTCTAAAACTTGTGAAATACTTTTTCTCCCCCCTCTCGCTTTATTACTTATCGTACAAGTGTAATGATAAGATGTGCAAAAGAATGTAGCGCGATATATAAGTGTTGGGCGAAGCAGCTGCTGCTCGGGGCATGTTTGGACTCGTCCGCTCCACACGCAAGTGCGAGAGATGTGGTGGTGGTGGTGGGGGGGTCATCTCTGACAAGGCTACGACAGGGACTGCCAACAACAAACGTGGATTGCACCAGCCACCGAGAGCAGCCCTGCCCATTGCCTGGGACACCCAGCCCACACAGTTTATTTCTGCACCTCAAGCATCACCGTGAACCCTATATACCCAGGTCATAGCTTATTAAAATAAACATCTATTTTGCACGTAAGAATTGGGGATCAATAACTGTGATTTATCAGCAGCCATAATGAAATTATCCCCCAGTCTCCGTCTCTCACGGTTTTGTAATTCGCCTAAACACCTGCACACGATCTGGTTTCAATAATAATGTTCAAATCTAGAATAATAATGTTCATTTTAATCTAATAAAGCCTCACCTGATTTTTTTTTTCAGGAGGGTCCTACATTGGGGATGTTTCGTCAAATCCAATTATAAGTGGCTTGTGGGGATAAACTGTAGAACTCAGAAAACCACTTAACCACACACACTTGGGGATAACACTCAGAGCGCAGCAAAGATAGATTCAAGAATCTGTACTGTCCCACCATGCTGGCCACCTCGCAGCACACAACCCCAAACCCTGGTCCGCATCCTCTCTCTGGGCAGTCTTCCATCCAACTACAGTCACTAACCAATCCTGCCCCTACATCTTTACTCAATTCCTGCCCATACCCCCACCCACCACCACCACCCCTATCGTCACATCACCAAAATTCAACCCTCAAAATAACATCCCGTAACAGCCGCTCTCCCGAACCAGAACAAAACACTCAAACCCCGGCCTGCGTGCTGTGTCCCCCCCCTCCCTCTCTCTCCACCCCTGCTTTTCATTTATTATTTATTCGCTTTTTGTACACGATGTTCCGCAGGGCCCCTGTGTGCGCGTCGCTTAGCCCAGAGGACGTCATCCGAAACACTGGGAAGGGCTTCAAAAACCTCGCTCGCTCGCACGCAACCACCCACACCCAGCCACGCCTCCTCCTCCATCGCTCTCCTCCTCTGCCCTGCCGAGCAGAGACCTCGGCCCCATTCAGCTCTTTGCCTGCACACCCCCATCCATTGGCGCCTAGTAACAAGCATTATTCCGAACCGAGCTGCCCAATGATTGCTCAGCGTGTGGACGTTGCTGGGTCATATTTCTAGCCGGCGTCAGCGGAATCCGACAGCCACCACCAACCACCACCAACACTTTGTCGTCCACCACTACCACCACTATCCCCCACCATCAGCAACCACCTCTTTCTTCATCCCCGCCACCACCACCACCACCACAAATCAACAAGCCACTGCCCCCCACTCTCCTCCGCCCTCCTGCCCTCAAACAAAGAGATTTCCTCGACATCACCGCTGCTAAGGGACACGAAGTTCCTCCCCAGGATTATGGTGTGCAGCTTTAGGGACAAAGACGCACCTAATGTTATTACCCAGTCTCACGTGTTAACACACACACACACACACGCCCAGAATCAGCAGCTTTATTTATGCTGGGGGAATCCGATGAGCTATAAAGCTCTTTTGCACAGATGATGCCCAAACGCACAGTAGTAGTGTGCATAGAAATATATTTTCTTTTCAACCAAAAATGTGTCACTCTACCAGTGTGTGTGTGTGTGTGCGACACCACGCCAGCCTCACGTCAATGACCACCACAGTCCCGGGTTTATATTGAAGTGAAATCGTTAGCAGTCTCTGCTGTGCCGATTTTAACACGTTTTATTGTTGGTATTATCTTGTAAAACAAAACCAACAACCCACGTCTCATTATTAACGTGTGGACATATATGTGTATATATATGGGTATATATAGTCCTTCAAGCCAACGTGTGCCATGTACTGTATAATACCACAACAACAGCTTTTTATATAATTATTATTATTCTCACGCTCCGAACGCGGATGTATCCAGATACAATAACATTACGCAGTTGATGTTGACTCTGGAGTAACAATGTTGGCGATTGCTCAGGCCAAGCATTGGCCATTGCAGCAGTGAACTAGGAAGGGAGTAAACAACTCACGGTTACCGCAGTCCACAGATTATACAATGTACATACCCCATGTGTACACACGTACATACATAGTCCATGTGTGTAACATACACATGGGCGTACAGTGATGTGTTACAGCACCATCTGTAGGGCAAGTGTTGCCTAACGGCAGTCTGGTCTACCACGCTACACACACGAAGACAAAGATCGCGTCCTCCCCACCAACATCCAGTTCTTGCGAGCACCTATGAAGGCCGGCACGAATAAGTGGCGGTGTCGTACATGGTATGGCCAGTACCATCCCCGCCAGGACGATCTTGTCTCTCCCCAGGTGCTGGTGTTTACACACCGCAAGCAGGCACTCGTTTGAGGTCAAGTCGACCAAGAAGAGGCCCAGAACAAACGCGCACACACACGCATATTCCCTGCGCAATAACAAAAAAACCCAACCTCAAACGCACCAAAGTCAGTCAGCTGAATAGGAGCCAAGGGCAGGGGAGTCTTGAAAAGCCCAGAGCAGGAGGGAGAGACGCCATGGTGAACGAGAAAGTCGTAGCAAAGACAACGCCAGGCGTCTACGGCATCAACAACAGCAGCAGCAGCCACACACGGTGGTGGAGGGAGAAGACATTGGCCCGCAGAGCATAACCAGAATGCTGGGGGTTCAACCCCGGGACGTGTTGTGTGTGCGTGCGTCTCTTACCTCGGGGGGGAACAGTGCAGCAGCTTGCACCCGCCGCCGTCGTGCACCGCGATATTCGTCGTCGTCGATTTAAACACACACACGCGTACACAATAATGTAATAATTATAGATATATATTTAAAAATATGATTTTATTTTATTGTTTGTTACAAAAATACGGTATATTTCCCCGACGCTCCGAGCCTGCCTCCGCCTTTGTTTATCCCGAGCTAAGTGCTTTAATACTTTTCTCCGCTCCTTTTTTGTTGTGTTTTTTTTTTCCTGGAGCCCGAAACAGCTGATCGCGCATGACGTCACGCCCCCAACACCATACAAGGCGAGGCCGCGCCCCCCCCTTCCCTCCCCCCCCTCACAGCTGCTCGAGCACGCGCACCGCCCCCAGCACCATATAAGGCGAGACCACGCCCCCTTTTCCCCCATAGCCACTCACAGCAGCTCGAACGCGCGCAACGCCCCGCCCACCACCAACACCGTATAAGGCGAGGCCACGCCTTCCCTGTTCCCCGTAGCCACTCACAGCTGCTGGAGCGTGCGACGACCCCGCCCACCCCGTGTTTTTTACGAGGTCGTCGACACGCCCACCGCCACCAAGCTCGAGAGGCTCAGGCGAGGCCCCGCTCAGCTGTTCGCTAAGCCGGGGGGGGGGGGGGACCCAATCGGGAGAGGCGCGCACCCGCCGCGAGTTTACGGGGGTTGGTGGGGGGGGCGTGGCGATGCCGCTGCACCAATCAGGAGCCGCCCCCCCCCCCCTTTCGCGGCGACGTAACGGCGCGGAATGGGCAGCGGTCACGTGCCGTGCCCCGGCCACCGCGCTGTTGCTATGGGCGCGCGTGCGGCTCCCAGGTCTCTGCTCCCTTTCTGTTCCGCATTATAAGACGCACCGGAGAATAAGACGCAGCCCAAACTCGTGGCCCCGGTGACAAGTGATAAATCTTGTTATACCCGCACGAATACCGGATTCTTAGACGCACCCCCCCCCCATGATTTGCATAAGTTTATTGACATTGGGCACACGTTGGAAGCACGTTTCTCAGTAGCATACGGTGACAAAGAAAAATACAAAGTTGCCGTGCTGATTTGGCAGTGGTACTCTGCAATGCAGAACGTCTACTGCTCGAAACGTCGCCTATTATATATTTTTTCATTTTAGGACGGTGTCATTGATGAATGTGTTGAGGTCTTTTTGTTATGTGCATCCGTTTAACAAAAGTGAGTGAGCAGACTGCATTATCTGATCAGAATCTCAAGCATGCTAAGCATGTTGAAGCCTGGTTAGCACTTGGATAGGAGACAACCTGCGAATACCCAAAGCTTGGCAGTGATGTGGCCAGGGCATGGCAGTACAGCTATTATTTTATCCATCTGTGCGGAGTTTTTTTTTGTTTTACCCACTCGTATGCTTGATTACCTTCCATGTGAAGACAGAAACTCTTTAAAAGGAATTCACCAAACACCCCAACGCACGACCCTCCTACAAATTAGTATTGAGGCTCAGTGAAGGTTTTCTTGGAAACTAGGCATGTAAATACTACGAAAGGTCAGTCATGCAGGGACGGTGAGGAATGCATCTGTGCATAGGAATACAAACATCGCAAATGAAGTATTTTGTTTGAAAATTAGTTGTGTAGTAAAGTACTAAACGTTGGGTTATCTGAAAAATGTTGCCGTAGGAAGGGTTGGGTTTGCATCTTGAGAAGTACAATATTCGTAGAATTCGCTATAGAGCTGAAACTGGCTCTACCGTCTCCTTAGATACTGGCTAAGAATAGAGAGCTCAGTCACGACATCTATGCAATAACCCAAACCCTAATGTTAACCCTTTACTCTTTTATGAGGGTGTATTTTTCCATCACGACTGCATACGAACTAAGCATGACAAAATTCGACTCTTTCAGCACTGATGTGGATATTTTGGAGTTTATATTTTTCAATCGCTGTTTGTTTATCTCCCCGCCCCTCCGACTAAAGAAAGTTATGTTTGCAAAAAACTCCCATCCAAATACAGCATGAAATATGCCAAAAAATAAAAACAATAACACCACGTGACAATTCATCTGGAATCACTGCTTGGAAATGTTGAGTGCAAATGTGTTTTTGTTTATTGTTCTACCGCACTCATGTAACTTCTGTAATAGCTTTTGAAAATGTCCACCTTTCAAGTTGGGAAAAGTAACGTTTGTGATATATACCTTTGTAAACCAGGTCTCTTGAGGAAAGAGATGGTATTCTCAATGAGCCCTTAGTGGGTTAAAATAAAAGCATACCTACCTATTTGCACAAGTCCGAACCAATGGGAATGCGCCCACTCTCGTCAGGTCTCGGAAGCTAAGCAGGGTTGAGCTGGGTGGAACTTATTTGGTCGACCACCATGCATTAAATATGTTACAGGCTGGGGGCGACGTTGTAGACAGCAGAGGGAAGTGCAGCAACATCCATTGTTGTACTGCACTTCCATACTGCCGTGTTTATGCCCCTGCCTTCAAAAACCATCACTGATCAGCGTGGTGAAGTATGGTCAATTAAGGCCCGCTGCCAGGGATGTACGGCATTGGAGACGCCCTCGTCCGGCAGACGATTAACAAACGAGTAGTTAAAACACTGTGGGTTTAATTATTCACTGAATATTTTCCAGGTCGCTGACAGACTGGAGTCGGAGGCATGTGACTAGTGGCCACAGTCAAAGCAAGAGAATACACTGGATGTGATGTGCTGTGCGTGCAAACATTGTCGAGGCCATCAAGAGAAAATACTTGGCTGAAATTAAACCCTGCATGTACGCCTAATATAGCCTCATCACAAGCTATGAATGGATAGAATGTGAAGACACAGTGATTTTGAATTAAAGCATCTGTTGGGACAGAAGAAGCCACGCACAAAGCCACAAGCAGTGTCCATGACTCTTTTATTACCCAGCCTCAGAAGGAACAGTTTTGGCACGCGGTGATTCGAAATTGATTTTTTTTGTTCAGATTGCGTAAGTAAAATGTGTTGTCAACCCTCCTCCATCTGACACAGCCAATTCATAAAGTTGTCATGTGAACAAACGTGGCAATATAGTACGGTACTGCTTCAGCACACCGGTGTGTTAGAGAGCAATCCACATTTAACAATAGCAGTTGGAACAAGAAGGCTTGGCAATTCCATTATCCATGATATGGGTATTTCATATCAAGGCAGATAATCGAAGTGGAATATTTACTGAGGTTTTGTACTATAAACATGCCTACAAAGGTTATACCTGCAAAGGTTATACTCGAGTGTATGGTTACACTGCTGAGTGTTTTTAATTTTAGGTTAAACGATTTGTGGATTAATATAGATTCTCAGGTCCTTGATACATGCATTCAGTTGCTGGTGTAAATATCACCGTTTTACAATTTGTAGATATTGTATTAACTGGCTTCAGATGATCCCTGAAATCGCTAGAGAATGCTGCATTCAAGAAAATGTTAAACATATCATTGATATTTTCATGTATTCGTGACGAGTCCTCGAATCTACGAGGAGCGGGATTGTGGGCCTCAATTATTGCACCTCTGTTTTTCACATGAGCTTCACGATTGCCTCTTTTTTTGTTCCATTTTTAAATCCTTTATATTAAGTTCACTTGCTTGCTTGTGCGCTTACGACCGTGCAAATATTTCGGTCGTTTTTTAACCCACTTCCCGTGATCCAATCGAGCTGACATTTTGCACACAGACTCGTTGTGCGTGACAATTTATTTTCGTGAAAAAATTTCCTAAATTTTCCACTTTTTAGAAAAATATAAATTATATTTAATTACCAATTGCTTAATGGTGGCAGGCAATCATCTGACCCATAGGTGGCAGCCATCTCAAGCCAGAGGACGAAAGGACTCTAGCCGCCACGCATATAAAGGATTTATAGTGAAAAAAATTGTTTTTACAGGTTAATTTTTCGTCATTAATATCCATGTTTTTTAACCATGTCATTTACAGTAGGTAAATTCAGAGTAATTTTAAATATAGAGGGTTAATGCTTGTTGGAACATTACAGAATTAATGTTTATGCATAATCGTACTTCCACGTATAGGTACTGTTTTGGGAAAAAAGGGATGTCTACGCAAGTCAAACTCAGTCATGGGGCAATATTTGCCAGTGTGTCTGTACATCATGGACACGTTAACGTTGATGCTGATGTCCAATGGGGATTAGAGTAAAGCATATGTTAATTATTGTCCTTGATCATCCACGATTGCAAGTAAACTTTGCTTTAGAAGCTAAGGCGATACGAAGTGTAAATACTTCAGTGGAATCGAGTTTCGTGTACCAAAGTTATTCACGCAGGCGTGGCTCTCACGTTGCGTTTATTCATTACTCTTCGGTCCATTGTGTGAAAGACTAAAAGACAAAGATTCCCAGTGTAGCCTCAACAGACTGTTGGGGCAAGTGCTGTTCGCGAGCACCTATGAAGGCCGGCACGGTACACGAGGGGATGGGTGGCCAGCTCCATGCCCGACTTCCTTTGTTTCTCCAGTGGCGATATTTTTACACACCGCACCAGGTACTCTCATTTGAAGCTGAGTCGACCTAGCGGAGGCCCAGGAACAGTTAAGATAATCGTCACTGGTGTTGGCTGTGAGAGGGAATCGAACTCGGGTCGCCGGGTTCGTAGCGCAGCTCCTGCTGACACAATACACACCTGAGTTCAATTAAATAATTTCACCTCCCCGTCTACAACGTCATAGAACATTTTAATGATGAAATAACTGAGAGCCCTTTGTCAATCCACCTCCGAATAAAGGCCTCCTCCCCATGCCGTATTACGGGGGTGTTTAATCATACTTCACCATGATGGTCTGTGGGGGTTGTTGAAAGGGGACCCTACTACCAGTTGACATATAACTTACCACTGATGTTAGCCGTGGCCACGAATCAAACTCAAGCCAGTGCGCTAACCACTTCGTCACCGCTATAGAAAAACAACCCATACATTTTGTGCAAAATTATGGCCCATCAAATCAATATATAGGCTTCTGTTCATCTCTCCACACAACAATATTGTGTACAGTACATTGACTACAAGTCTAGCCTATCAACATATCGGTCTTTCATACCAATATCCAGGATATGTTTAAACAACAGATTCTGGACCAGTTATACCTTCAGAATACTAAATCTGGAGTTTGTTAAATCTCGTTGGCTAGAGCACCCATACAAGATTGGTCCCGAGTCAACATAAAAAGCAATGCTGCTCAGTATAAAAACATATATATATATATTGTTTATGTAACAGTAATATATAACTCAAAGATGGGAATTCAAAATAAACGCAAAGACCGTTAAAGTTGGTGTGACTTTAAGCAACTTGTAAAAACTTTCGTTTACTAACCATCCATGAATGTATGATTACTTACCTGTTGAATGTGTATTAACACATTTCGTCACTTATTAACATGTTTTCTATACCTGTCATTGACCCTCACTGGCCTGAGTGGTTACGTATGTTAAAATAACCCCCATGACCTGCACACAGCGTAACAAGGGCCTCATCTAGCAGTGGATTGACAAAGGGCTGCGCTGTATATGTACATCCAGCATGGGTAGATTTCCAGTGAACATGGAGTGTACTTTGGGGCTGCGGTTGCAACCACGTGCCCAAGTTGGCTCAACGTTTGCTCAACGTCAGCATGTTGACTGGGTGTACACCTACAATCTTTGATATGTAACGATCTTTTCCAAATCACCTTGCTCTGTACGGAAACACATTCATAATAGCAATGTCCACATGGACATTGCCTGCATTAGAATGTTTCTGCTGCCAAAAACACGGTGTTCTTGAACGTCGTATTTCTTGTTGTTGTTGTCCCACCCCCTCCCCCCCTCAGAGACTGGGATTGGTGGGCGTCGTCGGGGGGAGATTACAAACTTATACAAGCTTGTTATTGTACCGCCTTCCTCATACACTGTTTACATGCGTCAAACGCATGGCGTTTTCCTGCCCCTTAAACCCCAGCCTATCATGCAAGACACTACTGCGTACTGGATATGTCCTGTAACTATTTAACTCGTCCCCACCCCCCTGTATTTGAGGATGCTGGCTCCGCCGCGCAATGGTTTTCAAACTGGATTTGCCATCCACAGGTCACCGGTTGTACGGCAACGATCTCCCGGCGTAACAGTGGAGAACAATGGGGTCATGATTCTGAAACTGCTCTCCCTTCCCCCTCTGTACGCATCTCTCTACAAATGAAAACTGTACGAACGAGACACAACGACACGAGAAGCACTATGGATCAGACAGTTAAGAGGAAACATCGATTATTGATTATAACGGCAGCCTGAATCGCAATGGCTGTGAATATTGGACCCTATAGTCGTGTTGAACGCAGTCCCATATTTTATATGGACCACTCTTGAAAATAACATCTGGTAATCAACACGCCTGACTCGTCTGCTGGTGGGACCCAGAAATTCGAAACAGGTCCCGAGTTTGCCTGCTTAAACAACAAGCCGCTTGATTATATTTGGGATAGAGAGCCAATATTCTGATCGACTAAAACACGTTTTTTTTCTTTTCACGCGGAGATACAGACTGGAGTTCTGCTTTACATTTACAGAGAGTACAAATGAATAGTTGTGGAAACCTGCCGGTACTGCTTTCTGATGCAATTCTCATGCGAAGTGGCGTGCCCTCTGTCGACTGCTCCGGATCGTTGGTATGAGTCAATGCTATCGCCATTTGCGTCACCTTCGCGTGTTACACTTCGCCCTGGCCCTGAAGCACAACATTCCTGTCATGTTTTGTGACTGAAATTCAGTGCAGGCAAGTAATTTATATCGCGCAACCACATTTTTTCGTGTGTGAGATTCATTTTAAGCAATCCGCATTTCCAGTACAGTGATATCTAATAAGGTACACCCTTCAAATGTCTTTGTGTGACAAGCAAACAAACCAATCAATGGACAATTGATTCGGAGCTTTGATTGATCAAAGTAATTGATTCGCATCTCAGTGGGCTGTCGCATGGTTAAATAAAGTGCGTGACTCATTGCGTATACGTTCTGTTGTATATTTAGCGACTGTACGGAACATTACGTTTACACATCACCGGAATTCGGAAAGCTTTGGAAAACTTTTCACAGGCGCATTTTGCTTAAATTCCGTATGTGTATGTACCCTAGAGGTATGATGGTGGTGGTGGAGTGGTGAGCGCACTGGACAATACATCTGGCGACCAAAATTCGATTCCTGTTTGTGCCAAGTGGCGTCTTAACATGTCTTGCCCACTCATTCACCATTCCACACTGAACAGCGTGGTGAAGTATGGTCAAACAATAGTAATGATGTACACTTATTAGGCGCCTTTGACAATGTCTCAAGGTGCCATGCGTGTAAAGGTCAATGCTAATAGAGACCTGGGCGACAAGATGAGTGCCAAAGAGAGAGGTAAACAAAGCGAATGAGAAGAAAGATGTTTTTTCTTGCTGTGGACTTCACACCTGATGATGATTGCTTGGGTTGCAATTGAAACGTCGTGAGAATTTTATTGTTTTATTTTTATTATTTTATTATTTCCCTTCTACGTGACTTTACCGAAAGAACCAAGAATATGAGAAGAAAGAAATTTTAAAACGATGTGTTGTTGTTTAGTCTGGACTTAAACATATCAACACTGTCAGAGAGCCTGGTCTCTCACGGTCCTGAGTTACACACAACCACCACAGCAAAGGTCCAATCACCCTGAGCATGCGGCCCAGATCGAGGTTTGTAGATGTTGCCGGTGTGAGCTCATCTGCGATTAATCACACCGTGTATAATTGTGCACACTGTAGCATATGACGACCTAAGAAACCATTATGTATAGCTGCGGGTAGCGGGTGCAATGTTTTATTATGATTATACTATGCTAAAGATTTTTGTTCCTGGGTAGTAAGTGTTATTTTCTATTTGCTTATGCCTCAAAAGTATAGAAAATGTCTATTATTCCCCACAAACTTTGCTTTTGTGACCAGGACTTTATGTGAAGGAATGACACAACTGCACACCACGTTTTCTCATTGCAAATAGGTACATTTCTAAATATCACTGTCCTGGTCACAAAAACAAAGTTTATGGGGAATAATAGCCAGTTTCTGTACTTTTGAGGCATAAGCAATTCGGAAATAACACTTACTACCCAGGAACAAAAAATAAATAAATTTGTTACACAGTGTTATTCATGGAGTGGATTATTAACTTTGCTTTTGTATCCTGGTCACAAAAGCAAAGTTTGTGGGGAATAATAGCCATTTTCTGTACTTTAGAGGCATAAACAATTAGAAAAAAAACTTATTACCCAGGGACATTTTTTGTTTGTTACACAGTATTGTTTAAAATCAGGTAAATGGTGATCAGAGATTGGACCCCCGAGGCCCCCCACGCCCACAGGAGAGGAGGAGGCATGCCCCCAATGTAGATGTGGGGAATATCTTCTGGACCGAGGAATTCAGCTGCGGTGTTGTGACGTGGAGGGTATCTCTGATCGCTATTGCAGGTACACCATTTGCCCTTCTGAAGATGACTTTTGAACTAAAATTGTGCCGTTCCACACCCTCCTACCCTGGTGTTCAACCGTTGTCGAGTCGTCCACTTCTCCGGAGGACAGGACACAACGCAAAGTCTCTACTCATCGTCTCCGAACTTTATAATGTTATTGTCGTTGTTATTGCCGACCTGTCTTCCCCCTTGAAAGGATTCGCGACTGGAGGAGAGGAGACAGGGCTGACCGGCTACATATACAAGGGTTAACAACCCCCCATGAGCGACACAGTTAGAGACATTCATCTAGCAGTGGATTGACAGAGGGGCTGTAAAGTTCGCCTGACGTTCACGTTTTGGAACCTGAATAACATTGATGCGCATTTAAACTGAACGTTTAAACTATTCATAATGTTACTTGGTAAGGCCCGCTGAGCCATATAGCTCTTTTATCAGAAGCGGCCTGGCCACTACAAATGATAGCTCAACCAAGTTTGTCACCACATGGGAATGTGTGGCAGACGAATCCTTTAAATGCTTGCTTCTAAATGTGGAGGTAAACATCTGGAAGACCCAGAGAAAAAGCACGCAACCACTGGGAGAACACGCACAAACTCCAAATATACAGGCAATCAGGGGAACCCACGAATGTATACCAGGCAGGGCAGTCGACATCTCGCCACGACGTCCAGTCAATGTGTTTATTTAACACGTAGGCCTTCGCCACCAATATTATCCATAATAAAGATTTTTTTTGGGTTAGGATCACGTAAATATAAATGTGTCGTTAAATGTGATGACATCACCATTGCTCTATTGAAGACCGACACGGGAGGATTTCTACACATGTATGGCTATTCGCCTGATGAGGCTGGTTGTAATCACCAGCGAAACGTCGTACTCGAAATGGAAATGTGGGTTTACTCTCCAACACACAAGCGGTGTGTGGAGCTAGTAACTAACTGGCACGTTTTGTTTACGTAACAAACCTTACTAATTGGTAGTGGCGGGTTTTACGACACATTCGTACTTACGCGATCTAACCCAACACAACTGTATTATGCAGTGCACTTATTGTAAAAAACAAACATTTTGTTACATCATAACAACAGCTGCACTGCTGATCACACTGCATTATGAGATCAAGATGAATTATATACTGTTTTGGGAAATGTACTTTAGTGCAGTAACAGAGCAAATATATAGACTGACGTGAGGCATGATAACTATTCTTTGGGTCTTTCGGTAAAGTCTCCTCGACAGACTTGTTCTCCACCTGAGGACGGCTGCTTGCGTTGTGGCCGAAACGTCGTGAGAATTATTGTATTATGTTTTATTTTATTATTTTATTATTTCCATTCTACGTGACTTTACCGAAAAAACCAAGAAGATGAATCCCTGCAGTCACGAAAGCTTTAAATCGAAATCTATCTACGTGACTTTACCGAAAGACCCAAAGAATGGATTGAACCCAAAGAAAATGAATTCCTGCAGTCACGAAAGCTTTAAGAATGATAACTTCTTGACTTTGGAGCCCTGGAAATCTGAAACGTTTAAATAACGTTTCTATGAACGGTTTTAAGGCATTGTCAATGATGTTACATTTCTTTGATTTGTCCTCTTCACGCCACATTCTGTGTAGTCTCAAATGTTGTTTCGCTTCCCTAAGTCGTCCACATACAGTATTGCCGAGTTTATTTTATTTGTAATGATCCGTAAGCATTTCCGATGCAAACACATACCTTCACTGGCCGCTTCTCAACGTAAACCAAACAGCTGCTTGTCGAAAAAATTTAATGTGGCCGGTGACCCACGTGATGTAAAAAAGGCAGCCTAATGCGAATTGTACAAACACCGCATTTATGAAACTCTTTAAAAAGATTGCAGCACGCACGCATGCAACCCGGCCCACATATTTATTGAATTCTTTCATTATTTGTTTGTGAAAACTATACCCGGGATACACCCGGACTAGTGACACGCATCGCCAACGCAGTATAATCGTGTTAGCCGCAGCATTCTTACACGTCTAAGGCAAATTCCATCTTCGCCCAACTCTAAACTTAGACTCGCACATCCCACAGACAACTCCTGCAGCCTGCAGTGGCATTCTCGTGTCACGAGGGCCCTGCGTGTGTGCATGCGGGGGCGGCGGTGGCGTGAGTCTGGATTGGTGGCTCCTGGCTGGGATGACATCTGCACATTTAGACAGAAAGTCGGGTTGTGTGTGACTCTTAAATAAAAAAAAATTCAACAAAAGTGCGTGCAGATGCACTGGATCTGGTCCATGATTACCGAATTTTTAGTGGAACGCGAATGCGTGATGAGTCATACTCCGGTCTTGATTCATGGTCACAATTTAATTCTATAATGTATCCTTTTTCTATAATTTGTGCTTTAAAATAATATTTTTTTCGTCTCTTTTGTGCATTTTGGTTCAATCCATTAGCCTAAATGTCACAGCAGCACATCGTGCATCGTTCCATCCCTAGGTATCGCATTTCACACTGGATACTAACCAATTTACTCAGAAAATGTAATTGATATATCATCATATCGTAGGACAGATGCTGTTATCCAAAGTGGTAAAATAAATGAAAATATATTAAAAACAGCAATGTAACTTGTAAGTATTAATTTTTTATTGTGGTTATCCAAAATTCCAACACATTTTACATGTTATAACTTGGACATGAAGGTGGGTACCATAACAAGTTTTTTTTTAATCAACATTTTGGCTGCACCTGAGAGGTCCATAGCCATACACGAACGGCATTGTTCACACTCTCAGCTCTTCGCAGGCTGTGCAGGAAACACCCACGTACACCAGCACTGCTTACGTCTTCAACAAATTCAGCACACATCAATACAGCCAAAGCGAGGTGGATGCTAGTTGTAGATAACGCCGAGATAGTGGACATCAAACATCTGGGTCAGTATGAAGCTAACTTTATATTAATTATGAGCAAAAGACTGAAATGCCTAAAAGAGCAAATTGATGAAATAGGTGTCGCTTGATTGAATCACGCATGGACTAGCAGAGTAATGGGCAGTGGATCGGATGACACGATTCTATTCACCGCCATCGATTCGAGCAATGCATCTGGATTCGAGAGGCACTCGGAATGTACCACCGCCGTGCAACAATGGTTCACTGCACACAACCTAGCCCTTAATCCGAAAGAAGTCAGTGGCCATCATGTTAGGTACCAAGCAACGTCTCAATTCAGCAGCACTCCCCACACACATACACATCTTCGGTCACAGCATCAAGTTCACCGACCACTTCAGCTACCTCGGTGTCATCCTAGATTCAACTTTATCCTTCGACCGTCAAACCAACCATATCATCAGCTCGTGTAACTTTCACCTGAAGGCTCTTAGACACATACGCCCTCTCATCTCTACTGAAATTGCCAACACATTGGCATGTTGCATAGTTGGGTCTCGCCTTGACTATTGTAACTCCGTCCTAGTCCGGACCTCCGCTGGCAACCTAAAGAAACTTCAAAGACGACAAAACAACCTGGCACGCGTCGTCATTGCCCACACTCATCCCCGTCTCGACTCACTAGCTTGTTTCCGTGCTCTCAACTGTCTACCCATCGCCAGTAGGGTCACATACAAGACCGCCTGCCTCTGCCACAATGCCTTCACATCTGCCTGCCCGCCGTACCTTTCTTCATTATTGACAACTTGCAGCGCAGCACACGGCAGATACCTGCGCAGCGCGACTCACGACCTCCTCTTGATTCCAAGATCCAGGATGGTCACGTCTATGCGCCGCTTCTCGGTGGCAGCCCCAACAGTCTGGAACGATATCCCTCTGCACATTCGCAGCATCACCTCAATCGCCTCCTTCAAGAGACACTTAAAACTCACCTCTATAATCATGCTTTTGAGCGACTCTGAGCTTGGCTTTGCGCCTCTGAGTTGCGGCCACTACGTCTGCAAATTTGCGCGCGTTACAAATTGAACTATTATTATTATTAAGTGGGAGGAAAGGTTTTGAAGCAGAGAGCAAATTGTTCAGGAGTAGGTTTGTTAAACAACATCTGGTAAACCGGTAACCATATTCAGAATCAATTACCGATTCAGAACGTCAGGAACCATGAACCTTTTCGCTGTGGAAAGAGAGTAATTAATCCACTGATTTTACACGCGCGGGCGTACAAACCGCACGGCGGCCGAAGTCTTTTGACCCTCGTTTCTCACGTCAATGGTAAAGGTGTAATCCCGCAATGTCTTGCTCACGCCACTGCTGGCGGAAGAGCTCCGGATAGTGGGGGCTCTTGGGTCTATTTTGACTCCTCTTCCACACCGACTGAACGTCTTGAAACAGGTGAGTGTGGGCGTAACCCACAATTTACCCCATCACACGCAACCTGCCAAGCGACGAACTGTGACGCCCCCATTCGTACTGCTGGCTGGACAGAGGCAGGGGATTTAAAAAAAATTAAGCCGTAAAAACTAAGTTTTTCACTATAAATCCTTTATATGCGTGGCATCGGTTTTATTTTATTATTCATTTCTGTTTTTCTTGAGTAAGAGTTTCATTTTTATCACATTGGTATTTTAAATTAAATATTTTTAAAAAATGTTCCTAAAAAGTGGAAAATTTAGGAATTTTTTTCACGAAAATAAATTGTCACGCACAACGAGTCTGTGTGCAAAATGTCAGCTCGATTGGATCACGGGAAGTGGGTTAAAAAACGACCGAAAGATTTGCCCGGTCGTAAGCGCGCAAGCAAGCAAGCAAGTGAACTTAATATAAAGGATTAAAAAAACTCCCCGTTTCAGGTTTTAACTGTGATGCAGGGAGATCGTGTCAAACCAGCAACCTCTGGATTGCAAGTTCACTGCTAACATTAACACCATGACAGTTACATTTGTTTCTGAGTTAAAAAGGTAACATCGTCATGTTTATTACTAGACGTTTCTATGTTAGTGGAAAACAGATACTATTATTCATTTCGTTACCGGAAATGCTAAATATAATTGTTATTGATAAATTTTGATAAACAAAAAATTGTAATGCACACAAATTGAACTTATAAAACGAGACATTCAGAGGCCCTGGGGAAAAAATTGAGACGGAAGAAAGTTTTAAGATTCTGACAAAAGATCGACACCAACGTTGATGTGCAATGTAGTCTTATTCTTCTTCTTCCGTACGGTTGACGTAGACTTAGAGCATCAACTCCGACCTCACATCCAGGTGGCCAAGGCAGACACGCGTGTCAGGAGCAGTGGAGTTTATCCATGTAATGTCTCCGTATTTTGTGGATAGGGCATTGTATCCTTATATGTTGTATGGTCCGTTCTGGATGACCGCAGTCACACACCAAAAGGTTTTTAATCAATATGTGCATCAGGTATTCGCATCTTCCACGGTCTGTGCGGATGCTATTTAGGATGGACCATGAGCTTCGCGGAGTGAGAGAGGGGAGTGAATTCCAGACGATAGAGGAAGTACACACCATGTGATAATGGATTTCGGATCTTAGTACGCAACTCTAGCGGTTGCTATTTTACACACCATGCCAACGACTAACAAGTCATGCGCAGGTAAACACACGGTGACTGAAGCCGGTGGCGAACAGAGGGGCTGGGCAGCTTTTGCCATCTCCCGTGACCCATTTTCTTTCTCCGCTTTTGATGTCGGTCTCACACATCTTCGGTGCCCGGGTGTGTGCATTTCAAACGCCATGGATACCTGGGTCTACTTGGCTATGTGTTTATTTGAGGGTGTATATTTATATATTTACAAACAGCAACCAAAAACCCCTTTTCTATTTCCCTGCATGTGGCTTAACCCCCCCCCCCCTCCACCAATAAATGACATAGCGACTGGCTTTGCCACCACCACACACTGTTAATCTTTGTTATGTACGAGTGGACAACAATGACGTTCTGTTCAGTCTGCCTGGCAAGACCATGATTGAGATATAATAATAAAAAATGTCCCCTCTGATGTGTGCAGCTTTGCTTGCTTGCAAAGCTGCTGGAAATATTCTAATAATTAAAACAAGTGCAATTACTTGTACGCAGCCGACGAGACACAGTGAACCTTACTTCCCATGCCACCGACATAAATCAAAACGGCTGAGATTGGAATCGCCAGATGGGATTTGACAGAATGTCCTCTTTGTTTCCCTTCTCTTGTTTACATCCAACGAAAATCTCTATCCTCATGCACGTGTCCGCATGCCAGCACTTGTGAAACATTAGAAGAGAGACGGAGGACATGTCTATATGGAATTGTAGCACTGTAAACAAGGCAGGGATGATGTTGTGGTTGAAATGGACTCGCAATGCAGAGAGGTTCGATCTCCCAGCGTGCCAAGTAGAAACAATGGTGCCCAGTTATTAAATCCCACTGTCGCGGTTCCCACAATAGTATAAATGAGTGCACCGCAATTGAGTCGATCGGCAGGTTGCGTTTGGTGAAGTCAAAAGTGTGCGGTTCTCTCACGCTCTTCCAACACGTCTGTCCAGCGTGGAAGAGTAGGCCAAACACATTCTCCGAGGGGTTCTTTAGAACTCGCTCTGGTGGAGGACATTCCGCCAGCAGTGATGTGAGCATATCCTTTCGGGGCTGCACCTCTACCGAAGTGGATACATTTGTAGGGTAGACAGAGCAGTTACTGAGCGTGTGGAATTGTCTATGACGGTGATACGCAGACCTTAGCTACCAGTGCCACAGGACAATAACACAAATACGGATCACGTGACATGTTCTTGCGAGAAGCACGCTTTGTCCATGTTAAGGGGGGAACTATTCGACTCACCCCCTAACCCTACCTAATTCACTATATATAGTTATTATGTGTAATAATCAATAGTGTTGACGTTGTGACGAGTCTAGCTGCCGCTCGTGGCTGGAGTGGCAAAGTGAATATAATATAACGCATGTACTTGTTACGAATCGAACAAAAAACACCGCATTCATTCTTATGCTATCGTGAACTATATACAGTATCTCTTTGTATTATAATGCGTAAGACTAGAATCGTCTAAAGTCAGTAAAAGTTAAGTATTGACTCAGTGCTCTTCTCCCGTTAATAGCCTTGCGCCAGTGGTGGAAATTACACATTCCTCTGGCGAGGGCGAGTAGGAAACAACCGCTGCTGACTTCACTACAAAATGAAGCATTATTATTATTGTATCGACCCCGGAGGAATGATGATGGGCTGAGTCAACCCCCAATCAGGATTGGAGCTCGCAACCTTGTGATTGACAGCCACTCTCGCTTTACTTACTTTAATATGAAGCATTATTTATACACACTTATTTCCACATATACAGGCAAACATTGAGTTCAACAAATGACGGATGTTAGAATGATTGTAGTAGGTGCATTATTGTTCCCAAGTTTAATTTTATATATCGGCCCAAGCAATAAAATAAAATTGCTCAGTTGACTTTCATGTACATTGTCGTTTTCGCGTAACAGTCGGAGCCCTGTGGGAGTGCTCTCACAAAGAACTTCCCTGTGGAGCCATTTGTCAAACCACTGCTGTCCTGGTCACGGACGTCGTTTGACCATACTTCACCACGCTGGCCAGTAACGTGTTGGTGATGAAGAAACCCAGACATGGCTGGAAATCAATCGAGATGGTCTCGGGTTCATGGGGCAGTGCTCTGACCACTGCTCCAGTAGTGATGTCAGCCAAACCCAGACATATTTGCCTAACACGCCTGACCCTGCTGATGACACCCAGAAGGTTGACACCGGTCCAGAGTTCGCGTGCTTAAACACATTCTGTCGGTTAACGGCTCCCAGCCTTCACCAACCCGCATTAAGCAGCGTGGCTGAAATATGATCACACAACCCCTCCACAAATCGACACGGTGAGCATGGGTAGGCCCTCATCCAGCAGTGGGATGACAGGGCAAGGGCTGTTACGCGTGTAAATATTGTTAAACGCCAGAGTCGTGGAGGTACTGTGGTAGTAATAATGCATTTAATTTATTATAGAAACACACGCGCGCAGAGAGGGTAATGGTTAACGTGGAGAAATGGCCACAGCGCTGGAACAGTGTGTTCTCATTATGCTGCTGGGGGTAGACGCGTGGGGTTGGGTGGGTGGTGGGGGAGGTGGATGGGACGGGTACGGGTGATGGGTTGGGGATGCAGAGAGTCTCGATGTGGAAGGGCGAGCGAGGGGGTGTTAGGGGAGGTCGTGGGGGTGCACGGTGATAGTGCAGTAGTTAGCGCATTGCGCTGTGAACCCGGCGACCTGAGTTCGATTCTCGCTGTCGGCCAACATTGGTGACGAATGTCTGAATCGATCCTGGGTCTCCCCTAGGTAGACTTCAACAGACGTGTGTACAGCACCTGGTGTGGTGTAAATCTTGGCACTGGAGAGACAAAGGCGGCCAGGCGTGGTATTTCAGCCACACCACCCTCCACGATAGATGATCGTTCGCAGGACTGAACTTGCTCCGGTCGTCTGAAAAAAAATGGTTTTGGGGGAGGGGGGGGGTGAGATCTGTGTGTGTGTCGGGGTGGCCGTGAGCGCAAAGGATCATTACAAGAAGCGAGAGAGATAGAACAGAGAGTACTCCCAATTGCGTATAGCCGATTGATCCATCATCATCACCACCATCCAGACTCGCAGGCTGCAGAATAAATCATGCGCAGCCGGGCAATTATCGCAGCGGTCAATTGTTCTGTCCCGATCAAATGCACCGATTTGTCACGGACACGAGATCAAAACCATGCCCAGCGATTTGGCGGCACGCAATAGCCGTGTTTACACAAACGGGGGCCGAAACGATTACTCGTCGATTCACATCGATCCCCAAGCGAGCAGCTAGCTTAACGATCAGAGAGGACTCCACTATTTGGCTGAATATTTTCCAGGCAGCTGCTCTCAGTTGGAGCGGGGTGCATACTGGATGTGGTGTGCCGGGTCAGAAACCGTGTGGGTGTTTTTTCTCCCCCTCCCGGGTCGCGGACTCGGATTGAGCCGACAGAAATGAAGCCCTGCTTTATGAATTCAATCGAATCTCGTATGCAAACACAAGCTCACGTTCTATGGATTGGGGGCCGTGTGATCACCACCAGCCACTAGAGGCCGCTACAAAGAACCACAGGCGTAAATACACACGCGTACGGTTATTCTTGAATATAATCTCTACCCAGAATCACGACAATCGTCAATGTAGCCAGTCGGAAAATCGTCATGTGAATAATACAATACACTCCTAGGTCAATCTGCTCCGGGATGAAGGTCTGCCTGCGTCGTGGAGGTGGGTGGAGTGGGGTTATTGACCATACTTCACCACGCTGGTCAGTGCGGCATCGTTACAGCAATAATAGTGATTGTATCGCTGTGGTGTGTACTGTTAAAGGCACAGCCGATAAACCGCCCAGGCTGTAACTGTTAATGTGACAGCCACAGGGCACTTTATCTCGTGTGCCCGTGTGTGCCCAGAATGTTAGTGTCCCCTGATAACGAGGTCGTAACCGTGCCCTGCCCATGATCTCGTCGGGTATGAACCATATTTTTCCGACTATAAGACGCTCCGGAAAGTAAGATGCACCCCTGACTTTTGCCCGGTTGCAAAGTTCTACGTGAGAAAGATTTGCTGTGTCACCTTAACAGACTCTAGGGGCAAGTGCTGTTTGCGCGCATCTATGAAGATTATACAAATCTGGTCACACACACACACACCTGTTGTATTCAAAGACGAACCCCACATTTTTTTTAATTTAAAATACAAAGTAAAAAAGTGCGTCTTATGATCCGGAGAATATGCTACATGTACAGGTTTTTGTTGTTGTAAATCCATTGCTGGATGTCGCCATGTAGGCCGCCCCAGGTCGTGGGAGGTTTCTTTCACCAAACTTCAAGCTGGCCAGTGCGAGTTGAATGCGTGGGAGCATAGACAGTACAGTATAACAATTTAAATTCCGCATTGCCCAGTGCTGCACACTTGGGTTAGACGGATTATTGCATGACGCGACTGTGGGTGATTACGATGACTTAGGGAGGCCCTCATCCAGCAGTGGACAGATCAGGTATATATATTATCTGTATTTTTTGCAGCTGTTTATTGATCCCCTGCTGAATGAAGGCTTCCCCCATACCGTGTCACTTGTCAGGGGTGTCTGACCATACTTCACCAAACTGGTCAGACCAGAGAGTTCAAGTCAGTTTCTAGTCCTGCCTCTAGTAGACTGGAATAGACACATGATTCGTAGCCACAGCCATATGGAGATGTATACTGGATGCAGTGTTCCGGGTATAAAAATAATGTCTGGGTCGTTGTTGGTCAGCCACCTCCTCCTGTAACGCGAACATGGGCGGGGTAGAACATCTAAAATTATCGCACCCACCCGATGAGCCAGAGCAGAAACTGGCACCACCTAAGAGAGCACCATTTCCTGCTACCAGTATATTTGTATGGCTAACATCTATTTTAAAAGCCTTGCGTTTCGTGTGTCCGTCAACTAAATTCTAAGAGCCCTAATAGAAATTTGAACCTCCCTCCCACCCCCCTCCCAGATGTGGGGATAAAAAGTTAGTCCAACGTGTTGCCAAAAATTGTCGACAATACATCTATTTTGTGAGGTATGTATGCCTATAAGAGTTTTTTTGTTAGATCGCGTAAATATATAATTAGTAAGGGTTGTCACCTAAACAGAACGTGCCAATTCGTCACTAGTACAGCACTAACCGGTGTGTTGGAGAGCCAAGCCACAACATTTACAATCTGAGTACGACGTTTCGCCAGTAATTACAACTAGCTTCATCAGGCGACAGCCAGATTAGTGGAGAAGTCCACCTGTTTCGTTCCTTATCTAGAGGCGTAGATGTGGTGGCCACGCTTCTTGCGCTCTTGGATCAACGTTCATTATGCGTGCGCGTTGATCTTGTCCTATATGTCTACACACCCTACATACAATAGAGTCAGTAGTTTGGTTCTTTCGGTAAAGTCACGTAGAAAGAAAATAAATTAAATAATAGAATACGACGTTTCGATTGCAACACAAGCAACCGTCATCAGGTAGAACTACATTTGAGAGTCTCTGTGTGTCTGTTGTGTGTCTCTCCATGTGTGTCTCTGTGTTGTCTCTCTCTGCTTGTGTGTCTGTCTGTGTGTCTATGTTGTGTATCTCCCTGTGTGTCTCTGTTGTCTCTCTCTGCTTGTGAGTCTGTCTGTGTGTCTATGTTGTGTGTCTCTCCCGGTGTGTCTCTGTGTTGTCTCTCTCTGCTTGTGTCTGTCTGTGTGTCTCTGTGTTGTGTGTCTCTGTGTTGTCTCTCTCTGCTTATGTGTCTGTCTGTGTGTCTCTGTGTTGTGTATCTCTCCCGGTGTGTCTCTGTGTTGTCTCTCTCTGCTTGTGTGTCTGTCTGTGTGTCGATGTTGTGTGTCTCTCCCTGTGTGTCTCTGTGTTGTCTCTCTCTGCTTGTGAGTCTGTCTGTGTCTCTATGTTGTGTGTCTCTCCCTGTGTGTCTCTGTGTTGTCTCTCTCTGCTTGTGTGTCTGTCTGTGTGTCTCCGTGTTGTCTCTCTCTGCTTGTGTGTCTGTCTGTGTGTCTCCGTGTCTGTGTTTTGTCTCTCTCTCAAATGTAGTTCTACCTGATGACGACTGCTGGTGTTGCAATCGAAACGTCGTATTCTATTATTTAATTTATTTTCTTTTTACGTGACTTTACCGAAAGAACCAAAGAGTAATTCCTGCATTCGAGATTTGAAGCTTTCGTGACTGCAAGGATCCATACTCGTTGGTTCTTTCGGTAAAGTAACGGAGGTGAAATTTAGTTATTTCACTATTTTTTGTTATTCTTAATTTTTATTAAAAAATTTCACCTGACTTTACCGACAGAACCAAAGAGTATAGTAATTCCTGCAGTCACGAAAGCTTAAAATCAAGTTCGAGTCAGTAGTATCTGCACACATTCGGAGAGGGGGCAGAGTGGCGAGAAGCCCTACGCAGGTAGCGGTGGTCGGCCGCCGAAATTCTCGTGAGTAAAATGATGATCAGATATCTCGCTGTTACTGGGCACACACGTAAATTTGAACCACTAAAGTTGCGTCGCCTAAGGTGGCACTGTACCGACAAATGACATATCTGGCCCGGGCTGATAGACGATCAATGTGGTAATAAAGAGACTGAAAAGTGTGACGTGGGTAGACAAGGTATGACGTGTAGGTACGTTGGACCGGCCGACTCCGTGCGACTTCGCCGATAAGTTTGCTCGGGAACTCCCCGTCTGGGCCACGTGTGTGAGCCTGAGTGACGACACTGCAGGTCTCAACGCACACGCGCATCCATTGAACATTTACCTCTAGGCAATGAGACGATTACGACGACATTGCGTTTTATTTTTGTTCACTAGGCAACCTCGGACGAAACAATGCACAACACGGAGAGCGAAGATGGGGGAGAAAAACTGAAGCAATAAATCATGTGATAAACAAATCATATGCCCCCACATAGCAATGGATTGACAAAAGAGCTGTGCATGCACGTGATGTACAATAATGGGTGAAATGTTACATTTTGGCTTTCGCAACCAATATTATTCACGAGAAAATTGATGTGGGTGAGGTCACGTAATTGCAAATGTGTTGTATACACACCTCCACCCAACGCGACAACTTGAGTCATTGACTGTGTCGAGACGATGTGCGGCGTACGACACATTGACATGGACGCGATCCAACCCAAAACACTTTGCCATGAATAGTAAATAAAATGTATAATGTGCCTTCATACTAGGCATTTTAAGTGCTGCACTTCTCATAAATAAGTAGAGGGTTTGACAAGGGGAATGAGTCCAAGTATCGCAGGTCATTAACAAAACAAGAGAAAATAAAAATAAATGTATAAGGGAACGTCCATAAATGACGTCACGCGATTTTGGACGATTTTTTACCCCCCCCCCTCGTCACACGGCGTCACAAAAAGTCAGACCCCCCCTCAAACATGACGTCACAAAGCTCTGCCCCCCTCCCCAAAACCATATTTCCATTTTGAAAATAAAACGTGCTTCAAATCGCTTTAAACTATTGTCATTGTAGTGCGTATTTAATGTGGCGATGCACTCTGATGTAGGAGTGTTGTTATCACAATTATGTCGTTATAACAATTCTATATTTGTCTAAAGTTGCGCATTTTGATGTGATGTCACATTTCTCAAACCCCCCGTCCCTCGTCACACATCGTCACAAAAATCTGACCCCCCCCCTAGGTGCGTGACGTCATTTATGGACGGCCCCTAAGATTACACATTCCACCAACATCTATAATAGTTCATTTGAAAAATCTTACACGTGACTTCCTTTTGATTAAATAGTTTTAATGAACTGGGCCTTGTCAGATGTCAGATCTTAGAGTCCAAGCAGGGTTGAGCCTGGTTAGTTCAGTATTTGTAAAGGGTGACCCACAGGCTTGCCAGGTGTTGTGGGCATGTGGCTGCGAGGTGGCCAGGCGTACATTGAGAGTTGGCCTGACATCGCAATCCAAGCCATTCCTGGAAGAGGTTTCAGACTTCATGGGTAAACAATTATCACGATTAACGGTGCTTAATTTCATCCGGAGCAGTTCAGATCACTGTTCCGGGAATTTATTTTGACGTAATTTTAAAAATACATTTCGGCTACATAACCTGTTCATAGGAAGTATAACAATATAGGGTACCATAATATAGCATTATAGATCGGTGTACTTTGTAAGTGGCAGTACCTTATGCCAATAATCTAGGTCAGCCTAGCAGCATTCCAGTAATTGTCAAGTGAACAATCGCTCACCGGTTATTAATAGTTTGTAGGGAGTACTGCCGGAAATGCAGACATGATTACATCCTGCAGGATAAACAATGGCTTCGACTTCTCAGCATCCGACAGCGACCACCAGGTGGCGCTTTGTTTCCTGCCCTGGGGATGCGTTGATGGTGGTGGGTTGAGTTGACCTAGGCGTTGCAGTATTAAGCACTCTTCAAACCGACATTGGATCCGCAAATAGCTGAGTATACTCCACGTCAACAGGAATTCCACAATTTGTTGAAAAAAAGTTATGGTGCGCATTCCTGTAATCAATCTGGCTGGGTGTATCAAGTACCGTACACTTACGAAACTCTGAAAGCTGTTTGGGCCGTGAGGTGGCGAGGAGTTCATGAACCATGGACTTTTGAGTGTTTTGTTCTCGTATGTGTGACAGCGGCATATTATTTAGTGTTTACATGTTGGAGGAAACCCGCGCGTGCGATGGAGCAAGACGCTATCCCATACAAGTGGAAACTAAACTTTTAAAATTTTTATAACGTAAGGTCCACTGAACTATGTAGATCTTTTTCAGAAGCGATCAGGCCACAAATAATAGCTCAACAAAGTGGCTTATCATGTGTACATTTATACGAGCCACATACTCTAAACGCACGTTGATTCTAAATGTGGAGGGAAAAACCGGAGGACCCGTCAGGGTCGGTATCGAACCCACGACCTCCTGAACACCAAGTGAGGGAATTAACATCTTCCATTGTGGTTCCCAAACGGAACCGAATTCTCCAGGCAAGCCAGTTAGGGTTTGGACCGCATTCTCCAGGCAAGCCAGTGAGGGTTTGGGCACCTTCTGGATGCCCACGGGAAGGGAGTTTGATCCAACAACCTCAGCTACCTCCACGGTACTAGATGCAGGCATGCGCCACCACTGCGCAGCAAAAAAATATATATATTTGTAGTTCTAATAGTGTGGTTATATGGCTTGAAAGAATGGCAGAGGCTACATGGATTTAATAATTTTGCATTGTAGTGGATTTTACAATGTGACAAGTTGTGTAGACTACTGATTATTTCATGATGATACGAGGATTTTAGCCAAACTTGGTTCAAGACGTTGTTTTTCTTCATGTCGGTTCTGTTTGGAATGTTGGCCAGTCGTATGTCTTAAGGTTATTTTGGCGTGTGGGAGAGGACATTGCTTTAGCCAAAAGCAACCTCAAACACAGCAGAGGAAATTAAAACTTTGAAACAGACTGGGTCCGCAAAATATGCTACACCGCCCTCTACAGACACTCCGTTGCCTTTTCGCATTTTACATTTTTTTCAAAATATTAGTATTTTACCGATTTTGGTCAAGTATTTTGTGAACTGCATTGCATCGTACACGTAGTCCTTAATCGCATTACGTAATTAAAAGGGTGAACGTATTATCCTGCTTCTGACACAAATAATGTTAATCAATTCAATAGCTGCATACACTGAAGCCGAGAGAATAAGCCTGCCCGTGCCTTTGGCGTCATCTCGTGGATATTTTGTGTATATCTGTGGTATACACGGGGCTCAAATCTGTAGCATTGCGTGTGTAGCTTCATACTCAAATAGCCTATATGGCTGGTGGCAGTTACCTCATAATAATAATGATATCTGTTTAGACAGGAACGTCTCACGGAGTCTTAAGACGCCTATGCAGGAGGGTCATGCATTTATTTGATCGGACAATTCCGTGAACGAGTGATAGAAATGAGCACCGGAAATAAATACAAAAACCTGTTCTTATAAAAGGGTAAACATTAAGAGCTATGTACAGATCGATTCAATAACCCACTGCTGTGATGTCTTGTGGTAAACTCGTAGGCCGAGCCTATAATGCCTTGTATTCCTGTGTGGCTTCACATGCAAGTACTCACCAAAGGCTTAACCTTGCTTAGCTTCTGAAATCTGGTGAGATCAGGCGCATTAAGGGTGATATGGTTGTAGGCATGTCTTCAATACCTGCAATGCTAGTCTACGCGTTTTGATTTATATAAAGAATATATCCCCATACTATCAATGCAACTATTATAGGTGAATAATTATTACAATATTGAAAATGTTAATGTTAAAATTGTGAATTAATGATTGCGTTGTAGTATTGTATATTTTTTGAGTAAAAAGACACATTGGAAGTTAATTGCAAATACTTTTAGTTTTTCTCTTGAAAGTGGTTGTATGTGTTAATGAAACCAATCTCTTCGTAGCCATCATTCGACTCGGCAACTTCCGTCACAATTAAATTGAGTAATTGTATTAAACCATGGTCATTTAAATCACATTTACAAAGTATTACGTCATTAAAATTAAAGCCATACAGAACAACACGTAAAAATCATTGTAAATATATTTTGACAAGAAAATAAATGTATCACACAAACTATACAGTATCAATTTCGGCCACTTGTTCATAACGACATTGCATGTAAAAACAGTGTTTCCTGTATTTCCCCCCAGTTAAAACCCAAAAAAACCCTATACATATCAGTTCCACTCTTTCAGTTGTGTCTCGAATAAACAGCGGACTCAAGCTGGGGAGGAACGTCACCCATCCTCTATTCGCTTGTTGAGAAGGATGTGCTGAGAGCTGTAAGAAAAGATTTACATTTATTTTCCCTTCACTTTTCCTGAAAAAAATAATGGCAGTGCTGTTTCGTTTTGCTTTGCTTGGAATCAAACAGACTAAGGGGATGGAAACGATCGGAATATTGGCAATGGATTCTGAATACTGTAGTATCTCCTGAGAACAACACGTACGCTACTTTAGCATTGCGACAAGCATACACGTGGGTTTAAAGCCCTTAATCATGCACAATATAAATACACGTATAATAACAACATGATTTACAGCCCTTGGTCAGTCTACTGCTGGATGACGATATCCTCACGACTTTAATTTTTGGGGCGTGCGACTATTCCTCACCACACCGGCCCAGGGCAGGTTGAGGATGTCCCAAACGCGGCTGGTTCTATTTCTATCATTCACCTCTAGATGGCTACACCAAACTCTGCCTGGCATGTTGTTAAATACAACAGCTCGTGTTTCGTTCCAGATATCTACGTAGTTTCAGCAGATTCTGAAACATGCAATGTTTGTTGGTGAGTTATAATTTAGGAAATAGGCCCCGATAAACATTATTCTGGTCTTCGATAAGCAAAACAAGCCAAGACAAAACATGCATTGCAGCAACTAAAATAGATGCGGATAGACAAATCACATGAATGTGCTCTATCTCATCGGACCTTGGAAGCTAAGCAGGACTGAGATTGCTCTACTGTCCTTTATACTTGCATTGGGAGACTGGCTGAAAATATAGCAGGTGTCATATATAGTCTTCGGTGTCGAGGTGTCCGGGAGATGGCAGCACAGCAATTAATTATTTAATTTATCTGTGCAGAACTGTGAATGTTATCACCTCATTTCCATGGGTTTACTTCATATGCCAAAGACTCATACCTGTCAACCCCTTATCAGTGCCCTACATTATTATAGACAAATGCAGACCTTATAGGTCACCCCGTGCCCTTATAAATCGCAACGTTTATCCTATAAAGTCCCATCACAAAGGAAAACACAAACAAATAGACACATTTTATTTTTGCCCGTATTGAAACGGCTGTACACCGTATGGACCTGAAAACTCTATTTCCCTGTACAAGAATCCGGGTGAACCGTATGGGTTGACAGGTATGAAGACTCGTTAATGAAATTGGTCAAACATCCCATTGCTGATACTCATGAAAAAAAGTATTAAGGACTTTCCGAGGTAAATAATTGTCATTAGTTATTGCCAATGAACATGTTCTGCTATAAATGTATTGTTCATGAATTTCAATAAAACAACACCTGAAAGCACATGATGTACATTGCAATATTGTACTCTTACTATGTATGGTCAAACCTTGAAAACTGTGAAATGTATTAATTTCACTTCCCTGAAATGAACCTTAGCAAACAATGAACACGTGGTCTCGGTGTGAAATAGACACGTGGGAGGCATGTTGCATGTAAAGTAGCACTTTGTGTCTGGAGCGTGCACAAATTAAATTCCACAAATGATCAAGCCTTAGATCACCTCCAAAAAACCCAATTATCACCATCTTCAAAATCCTCCATGGATATTGAAGATCCTTCCCTTCCCGTCCGTGGATTTTGAAGATGGTAGTGAGCGCCACGGTGGCGAGCTGCTAACTACCTCACATGGTATGCCGGAGGTCTTGGGTTCGATCCCGATCGTGACGCCTGCTGTATGTTTGGAGTTTGTGTGTTCTCCCCGTTGTAGCGTAGATTTTTCTCCGGGTCCTCCTGTTGTTTCCTCCTCCCACATTATTCAGCTGCTATTAATTTCCACACTGATAAGCCACTTCTTTGAGCTATCATTTGTGGCCAGGTCGCTTCTCAATAAAGCGTTACATCGCTCAGTGGGCCTTCCCTGGTAAAATATAATATAGTAAAAAAAATAGTTAAATACCTCTCCTCTCTCATTTCACTCTATTCCCCTTTTTTGCCCTCCACTTCAGAAACGAAGGGCTCCTTTCAAAACCCTCGGCCAACCTTTGCCGAGTGGGAAGTCGCTCCTTCTCTCATGCTGTACCAGCGTGGACGGCACTCTCATGTTCACCTTTTGAAGCGCTCGCTCGTCACCGTGGCGTGCGCGATGACCACCACCACCACCACCACGTGACTTTTCTTTCGTGTTGTGCGTGGTGCTTTTAGCGCCACAGCGCGTGGATTTGTAGCGTTTATTTTCATTTGTTTGCTGGTGACTGTGTATTTCATATCGAAATCGCCTCCAGTGCTGTTGCTGCTGGCGGCAACAAAAGTTGTTTAAAAGTCAAAAGTGTCTCATGCTGCTCCCAATATCTGGAATTAAATTGGGGCCATCAGTATAGTTGAGACCCTTCCCTTGTTGAAGTCCAGACTCGAGACTTTTCTCTTCTGCGTATGAATGAGTGTCTATGTCTCTTTCAATTTGTATTACTTTAACAGAATCTCGATTCCCTCTCTGACATTCTCTGCCTTCAACTCAGCTGTCAACAAAATCCTCCCTTTTCCTTCAAATTCTGCAGATATTTATTTTTTACCGCAATTTGTACAGCATCTTAAGATACCTTTGCATTTAGACGCTTTATAAATCCAAATTGTAATTGTATTGTAATTGTCTGTGCGGTGGATTGAGTGACACGGATTAGGAGGCCTGGATTTGTATGACTGATGGGGATTATGGGCCACGATTGATTTTGGTGTTCAGCTACATAAAGGTCACGCTGATCAATACGCAGTGGTCGGGGATGAGAAGAGACGAGGTCAATGGAGTTATTCAATATTGCGTGCAAATATACGTACATGCACAAATAATATACGAGTTGATAGATAAGTTGCATTTTGTTATTATTTATATAGGCATTGCAAATACACCGTGGGTTGCACAATGCGCATGCAGAAAGTGAACGACACGCGTGCATTCCTCACAAGGATTTAGTTTGTTTTGCATAATCAATGCGATGTATCCAAGAATGTGATACCTTGTTAATTAAAGTGACAGCAAGGTTAGCTCCTTTTTAATGAAACCGGCAAAATGCAAATCAATACGCATACACCGCACCTCGGCGGTGCATCACTAACGTCGGCTCGCGTTCGTGCCAGGGGTGTACGGCCGGGTGGGTGGGTCGCTCTAATGAGGATGGATTTAGCTAATGCCGGAAATCAACAACAGGCCAGTCATGGCACTGGGTTGGTGGGCGTAGGGGAGGGCGAAAAGGCTGTTCCACCTCATTTCCCTGCCACCATGTAATTGTTTGTAATGCCAGTTCGCCGTACGTGAAGCTCTGCGATTAACAAAACAATTGACCTTCAGGTCCCTTTGCCCGGCTATCTCTGACCCGTCCTGAAGTCCCCAACCCATCTCGCCACCCTGGCCCCCAACCCCTGATGTCGATAAAATATTTCCCCAGGACGGTTTGGAAGAGTTGATGGAGTATTCTCTAGAAATGCATCTTCAGCAGCAACAATGCCTGTCGGCTGATCAATTCATCCAATTACAATAAACGCGCAGCTCATCCCATAGGAGATTCATATCCTCTCTGAAGGTGGCATTGTAAAGGCGTGTATTTAAAAAACACACACACGAGCACACAGGAGAATTCACTGTGGATGCCAGGAACAATATGTGCTGCAATATCAAATCAATTTCTGAATATCTTTCATAAGAATAAAGAAATCACCTTGGATTTTTGTTGTTTGATGTACAGCACTATGCATTCTTTGCACGTTCAACGTCGCCAATATCTTGGGTGACCGCGTGCGGTTGGATATTCATCAATGCGAGCGAGTTGGTTCCCGCGCAAAGGTTTGCCGTAAAGCAGCGCTCTTGTATGCGGAAATATGTATCCAGTCCTGAAATTTAGCCACTATCGATTGTGCCGTGCATTTGCCGCTAATGTGTTTAATGGCCCTGAACTGCCTCTCCAGATAAAGGCACTTTTCTCATCCCTTAAAACAATGGGAGCCTTACCCAGTCGGCAAAGGGGGGTTGTGGGACATGACCAGGGCGTGAGTGAGCGTGCGTAACCTTTATTACCACTGATGAATTCCCACCCATGCGAGCACCGTTTGCAGGGTGCAGCCGGCCATCTGAGCGGTCAGCAGGAGGTCGCGCCGGTCTGGCAGTTCAAATAATCCCGTCTGTGCTCGGCAGGCCGAATGCGGCGGGTATGATAAAGAGTGATCCGTTTATAGATATCCCATTAAAATAACAGGGGAGAAATTTAATGTTATTTCAAAGGCCTAACATGTCTCGCACCAATCTCAATACGTTTATTAGATCATACACTTATTACACCTCCGATCCTCTTTCGGACATAGGGCCATCGCTTTCACAATATTCAATCACCTGTTGATAAGAACCAGGGTCATTAGAAATCAGTGGGGCATCTCTAAATGGATCGCCGTGTATACACAATACCGTCGGCTTCAAAGCAGGCGCGCGAGATCCTGCGGTATGACTCGCTTGAGCAGGCCAACATTTACCAGCATCACAAACGCATTAAATGTGAACGTCACCCACAGTGGATAATTCAGGAATTAAATCGAATGAGAATTGGATGCTGTGCCGTACTTTTTTTCATTCAGTTACGTACGAGACGTGCGCATTTCAGTGGCTGTATCCCAGCATACATGTTTCAAATAAATAGAAAATAAACAACCTTCAGTCATGAGCACATTCAACCGCATTGCCTTCAAACCATAATCCATTACCCCCAGCTATGGTGGGTGAGGGAACCTCAAGGCAAAGCTTTTGAAGTGCCAATCCTTAAATTGACCTTTAAAACTGTGAGGCTCTTCAATATTTTATGTTAAAGGAAAATTAGACCATAAATCTGTGTCGGCAATATGCCGAGAGGGAATGGAGAAGGATGCACATTTGTAGGACAAATCAATGTTGGACAAGCTCCATTTCTTAAGATTATTGCTAAGTAATAATCTTGGCCTATCTTAACGTGGCTTATCTTAAGGACCCTTTTTATTAATTGATTGCACGAGCTTTTATTGGGAGGCATGGCTACAGCCAAAGCCCTGCACCTAAACGTGACCGACTTAACCTCTGCGCAATCGCACGTTCAAAAGATACGAATCGTTCGAGGCCGAGAAATTGACGTTGCATTAATCATTTTAAATGCTGCTCGAAAATTTACTTGAACAATAATTCCATCCCAATTTAGTGACCTTGTTCCTTAACGCAGCAATATGCTGGCGCCCACGAGGCTGCGACGGATAAACAGGAATGCATTAATATCGGCGGCAAAGTGGGTAATTCATCATAAGCCTCGGGGCATGCGGCCAAAGATCAATTCATCATGCCGTCACCTAAAAATGAATTACTTTATATTACTCGCTGGATGTACGAACACGTACGCGGGCAATATATTGCATAAGCCCTGCTCATACTTAAACTTATCCCATTACTTATTTAATTTATTAGCAGAGATTTTTTCTCTCTCTCACTCAGCTGTGCGAGCAGCTGCCAGCGTTGCCAATTGGCGAGGGCTTTTCGCGGGGACCATCATCGTGATCGTTTTCGTTCCCCATCTCTGCGAGCCAGCCTCGGTCGGCGGTGCAGGAGGGGGGGGAGGAAGAAGATGCATTTGCGGACCCCGTCAGTAGAGATCTGCGAAACAATCGCTCCCAATATGAACCTTTGGGGCTGCTCTGACTCCCTGACGGCCGGGAGGTCCCTCCGCGTGTTTTAACAGCCACGCGGGCCCTCCGAAGATGCCAGCGGACGTTTCCGTCGTGCGGGTGATGTCGACAGCAGGCTCAAGTGGTTGCTGCTGCTGCGCTCTGCTGCCTGGTGGCGCTCGCCCGCACAGCTGCTGCGGCAGCCCAGCTGGGGCTCGCACTGCGGTGACTTGGCAGCACCCATCGACGGTGGCAGTGCCACCCGTGCCGCACCACGACGCGGCGTGTGTCTGTGCCCGCGAGCACCGCGCTGCAGCTGTGGCAAGTACCTCTCCCTACCACCCGGGCTGTGAGAACTCACTCGTGAGGTTGCAGTTCGTGGGAGGCAATTTGCGTGCGGGGGAACTTGAAATGGTGTTTTTGTTAGCTGTTTGGGGGTGAAATATTACATTGCTAATTAAAACAATTATTGATTTTATGCACCACACCGGCTAAAGATCATATCATTTTATAGCAATTTAAAAAAATATTTGAAATAGTACAGCCTTAATGTACACTGTTGTTAAGGCTCATTGGTGACTGCATTTACTGTTAAGCTGACTACATGCCATAATTTCAAATAAGAGAATAAACTCGATTAGTAACACTACATGCCTTGCTTCTTTATTTGCGTAACATTAAGCTAAAGCTGTACGCTCCATCGGATGCCTCCAATCCTTGTCCTCGCAATCAGCTGGATTACGATGATGTATTTATGGGCTGCATAAGGCTAAGCAGGATAATTGGGGGTCCATCCCATAATCAAGTGCATTTAATTAAGTGAACTTACGACCCGTCATCTGCAGCCTTGTATAATTCATGACCACACACCCAGAGCACTGCCAGCTGCAGTAGCCGTGATGTGTTTTGGGAAGCCAGTCAATAGTATTGGTTTAATCTTCAACCACAATTAATAGATTACAGTGACTAAGGGTGCATGGGCATTTCTGTTAATTGTCATAAAGATGTAACAATTGATTTTGTCTAAATGAATATACATCGATTAGGCTGTATAATTGATTATGAAATGCATTCATATGTCTTCTGGTTAAAGTTAACCATTAAGCTTCCTCCGGTCTTAGCGTGAGAATCCATTTGTTAGTGTATTTAGTTAAGCATTAATTTTACCCCTGTATTTTCAGGACAACTTCCATTATGATTAACCAAAAAATATTACGATTAAGCAATTCCTTAAAGTATAATCAGTGAATAAGACAGCAGAGCAAGGACTTTGGAAACGGACCAGTCCAGTGTTGGCATGCGTGTGCATATGCATGTGCATGCGTGTGTGCGTGCGTTCAATGCGATGGGTGTGATGTATGGGTGTGTGTTCATCGTGATGGGTGTGATGGAGGAAGATGGGCTCTTTCATCATTGTCAATCAGGAATAGTCAATAAATGCCATGTAATGAGCAGAAACAAATGTCTTCTAGAGCACCCAATCAAGGCATTGGGGGCATTTAAATAGTCTACAAAAGCTTCACTCAAAATGGTTTTCAGGTCTCTCCGCTGACTCCAAATCCAATGGAGAAACATTTACAAAATTGTCCTCACTGGGTTCAAGGACATTCCTTGGACTATTTCTCCCCTCTTATCTCAACCTACTAGTTTGCCACATGGCCCTATCCTCCAGCAAACAGGGCTTACTGTCAAATCCCCCAGTCAATCTCCACTCAATGGAAGGTCACTTCTTCTCTGCTGCTGCGCCCACAGTATGCAACTACCTCCCCATGGCCATTTGCACTGCAGACTCCATCCCTCATTTCAAGTTTAGGCCTAAGGCCTTCTTCTCCTTCAGCTCTGACTGGCACTTTCCAGCTGTCCAAATGGCCGAATCAGCACTGACATAACATTTACCCGAACGTTTCCAACTTTTCACATCAAGATCAGGGAAGCAAAATTCCTCTCATTATCTCCCAGAATCTAGCAGCGTACACGTGTCTCTTACTTTTCTTTTTATCAAGAATCTTAAGAGGTGGTCGCATTGAGATGCTTTATACATTCAAACGATTGCAATTGATGCGCACAGCTGCCAAAACAAATATTCTGTACTCTTAATCGGTAATATATGTTTACGTGATACCAAACTGTCCTCTGTAGAGGAAGAAACACATGCACAACAAAGCTTGAGTGTACGTATATGAGACACGTACTCTGCTATGTTACGCATTCTGTCCGCACTTCAATGTGGTTACTCCGCGGGTGGGGTTTGCCGATCACTTGAGAGATGACGGCACTTTTGTTTTGTACGTTTCCTCGTCCCACTCGAAGAGGGCGTCGTCAAAGGCGTGGCGGGCGATTTTAAAGGTCTCCTAATGAGGGGTCACGGAGGGGGTCCCTCCCGGTGTCTCAGTGAATATTTCCCACCACGAAAATGTGCCTTCATACACACAACCCCAAACACAGGAGCCACCCCTTGTCTTACCCATGTTGAAGAGACAGAAGAAAACAAACGGAAAAGCGCAATGCACCTGTGCACGTTGGAGCACATTGGAGTCGTCAAACAATACAATGACGTGTAGGCTGCTACATGCACATAGACAGTCATTTTGTCAATCCACTGCTGGATGAGGGTCTCCCCACATCGGGCGGCTGTGGGGGTTATTTGGCTGTACTCTACAGTACCTGTCCTGGCTGGTCAGGGCGGGTTGGTGAAGGAGGGGAGCATATAAGTACGGTCCAACGATTGATTTTGCTGCACTGCCGCCATGGTAATCACTCGTCCAGGCACTGACGACCCAGGGTCAAAGCTGCTTGGCTTCCCAGACCTGACGAGAACAAACGCATTGCGGCTGATTTGGTGATAGGCGGAGGGTGGTAACCTGCTATTAAATAGGAGGCTCCTTTTAAAATGTGGTGCCCTTAGAAGGCCATTGGCTCTCTTGCGCCATGGGAACAGCTCTTTGAGAGTGATCCGGGCTAAGCATTGGTTTGGGCAGCCAATGGGAGCACCGCGTCCTATCCGAGACTGCGAAACGGAGAAACCCCAAATTGGCCTGAGCCCCAACTAAATGAAGGGATTGATCCCCGCTGGAGAGCGTGCAGCTGCCGTGCGGCACCACCCCCACTAGGTGGACCCCTGCTACCTCTGAAGAAGCTGCTGCACGCAGGCTTTGGGACGCGATGCTTCGCAGCGGTCGGTGAGCGGTGCTGGCATTCACTTGCAACGCAACGTCGCCAAGCGAACCTCGACGAGCTGCTGGGTGTCGCACGATAGACGCTCAAAATATCGACAAATGTCACCGGACAGTTGATCGAGCGCTGAACGTGGTAAACTGGTACCGGAACGTTAACACACATTCGTAAATATGTATAATCCACAATAGAGGTTTTTGGGTTAGATCACGTAAATATTTGTCGTGAAAAAAGCGCTACGTGTCAAATATGCATAACGTCCACGTCCCAGAAAGTCGCTAGATTAGTCGCTTTCAAAAATGTTGCCCCTTGGGACCCCCTCCCCCCCCCCCCCGTAAAAAGTCTATAAATCTTACTGACGACATCGCAGAGATGGCAACACCGCCTGTGGAGCGGAATTCTCTGCACGTTGCGTGCATCGCGACGCCACGGCACTCGGTTTGCGCGCGTGCTCGCGTCCTGTAATCGAGTCCGCTGGTAACGCGATGCACTCCCAGCCAGCCCAGCACGCTGGGGGGGCCCCCCACGGGGCCCACCCACCCTTCGCGCAAAGTCGCCAACGTCGTTCGATCTGCGCCGTCGACGATGATAACGCAACGAGAATGTCATCCTACAACGGGCACGTGTGTCGCCCCCTCGGTGATGGCGAGGAGGAGGGAGGGAGGGCATCATGTTCCTCTGGTCGTTCCGTGCTCGTTGCGTTATTACTTGGCGGTGCAAATATACCAAACAGCATCGGCAGGTCACCGTGTGCCCAGTGTGGTGGCTGCATACTGAACGTGTTCCAGTTTGGCAGATTACGTCGCCTTTGGCATTATTCACAGGCGGTGGTGCTCTTTAAATAGCGGAGGTGGATCAGCAGCTAGAAAGGTCTGTGGCGCATAAACACATCGCACAAACGTAACAAGCAAAAATGTACATACTGTGTGCACTTGCAAAGACAAAAAGTAGACGCATATTTTACAGCTGTTGACGCGCATCTAAGGCGTAGGCGTTTTCATCAGTGCTGGTAGAGAGGCTCTTCTACACCTTGCGGGCAATGAGGGATATTTGACAATACTTCACCGTCCTCGTCAGTGCGGGTCCATGACGTTTGACGTGAGTATCGATCAGCAATGATTGTTCTGCACTGCCCTCTACTGCCCACAATTCCTATTACACCTGCCTTGTATGCATGGTGGTCCCCCATCCAAGCACTATCCAAGCTCAAGCCTGCTTAGCATCCGAGATGTGATGTGACTGGGAAGATTCTGGGTGATTAGGACACGGGCCAACTACGTCACACAAGTCCATAAATGTGTGCACATTATTGAACTGATGTTACACAATGGGACCCATTTTGCCAGTATCAAAATATTAATAATTGAGAATATGTTTTACCTTTTCTGGCAATAAAACAGTTGTGTTAAGATGTTCAAACACCAAATGGAAGCGTGCTGTGACAATTATATATGAATTGTCTTTGAAATTGATTGGTCTTTGTACCGTTCGCCTTCTGGCGTTCTCTGGCCTGATGCTGATGAGACAAGGCCATGGGGAAGGCTGACTCCGGTGTGGTCCAATCCATTTCAAAGACAACGCGTAGATTATCAGAGCATGTTTGTTTGCATGTTCACCACAAGTACGTGTGGTTAATGCAGACACGAGTCCTTGCAAAGGTTTCCATTTGAACCTGTTTTATTGGCCTGAAATCATGTTAATCAGTGATACACGCCCAAGCGTGCAAGCGTGTCTGTATTATTGACACAATGCGTGCTGCAATGCGTCACATGACAGAAGCGGTGCTGTATATCCATTCCTTGGTATGAATATGGATAATGACAATTCAGAAGCTGGTTTAGTGATTGACTTTAATAGTCGACCTTTGCAACACGCAACTCAACAATCGCGCAGGCCTGATAGCTGGAATCATAAAAAACATTGGCCCTCGTGAGTGCCAATCCAATGTCAAAGGGCTCTCCACTTATATTGTTGTTCGCGGCTGGCATCTAACACGAGCAAACGGGAGTTCACGATGAGCACAGAGAGCAAAGGGCAATGTGATCAGGCCAGCTGCCCTCTTCCCTCTCTCTCTCTTCTGCATGACACTTGGCGAATATATCAAATCGGGCTCTCCAGTAATAAAAACAAGGAAGCATTTCAATTACATATTACACATTTTATTTCATGCTTGGATCGCCGAGAGCACGGGGTTATCCACTCCAGCCGATGCCTCCTCTTGGCTAACTTCGCTCCCGACGGGGGCTGCGCTACCCCGAGAAGCCGAAGCGGCAATATCCAAGATGTCTCAGCTCATCGGCAAAGGCATACATAACATGGGTGGGGCGCGGGGGGGGGGGACCAACGCTCCCCGCCGCTCCCGCCTTAAAGGGGAAAAGATTGCCTATCGATCCATCGCTAAATATTCAGCACGGGATTCTGGCAGGGCGATGGCGAGGCCTGAAGGGGAGCAGCGATCCCCATCTCCCCCTCCCCCCACCACCCTCGTGGCAGGATTGGGGAGATGCTGTCTCATCCAGCAGTGGAACTCGGCACAAACAGACCGAGCAGAAGCTTAGCGGCACAAGCAGGCCAAGGAAATCCGGATTGAGGAAAAAATCAGGGGTCATCTCAAATTATAATCCTAACACCCACAAGAAGCTAAGTAGCATAATACATACATGAATTTATCTCATCTCTATCTTGTCTGCATCTCTCTTCTCTCGTCTGACTACGCCATCTACAATTTCGTCGACAACTTATCACGCGTCATTACATCTCGCATCTTCTGTCATCTCACGAAGATTTTATACATTGGAAATGGAGGGGGCCCACCCACCCACTCACAAAAATAATCTCTGTTTTGGGCCTTCCCTCAAATGGCCTGGAAAACACCGCCGCTCTCCACCGCGGTGGAGAGATGTTAACTACCGCGCCTGGTACACAGGAGGTCGTGGGTCAATCCCGATCCTGACGCCTGTATATTTGGAGTTTGTATGTTCTCACCGTGATCGCGTAAATTTTTCTCCAGATTCTCCGGTTTTTCCCTTTACATTTAGAAACATGCGTTGAGAGCATTTGGCTGCTATACATTTTCACGTGATAAGCCACTTTATTGGGCTATCATTAGTGACCAGGTCGCTTCTGAAAGAAGAAAAAGAGACCAGCTGTATAGCTCAGTGGGAATTACCTGGTCAAATAAAAAAAACACCAGTTTAGTTTTCAGGTGCCGGGAGTCGGGGTGGCCGCAATCGGAGGCCGCTCCCTCTCGCTGCCTCGACTCCACCGGGCACCGGCGTGGGCTCGGCCCGCGGTTCCCCGCGACACACGGCGGCGGCGGCGGGCCGAGCGCGGAGCGGCGGTGATGGAGGGTGCGACGTGACCGCGCTGACAGCTTTATACTTTCGGCTTTAAGCCGCTGATGTGTTATTAAATGTTCCCGTCAGGGCGCATTTGGGTGCAGTGACGAAGTGACGCGCGCTCCGAGTGCATAAAAGTTGCCGAGGCGTTCTCACGTGCGGAACGCGCCGCAATCATCGCAGAGTTTGGGCCGGTGGCCGTTGATAGATGTCTACTAAGTTCACGTATACTCCGTGAGTAACCCTGGAATAATAGGGTTGATAAAATATACCGTAATCATCATTAGCCATTTTCTATCCAGTGCTGGATGAAGGCCTTTCCCGCACCGTCGTCATCTCTCCCGGCCGAGTGCTGCTTCCATCCACCGCTGATCCCACCCAGCCTGTGAGTGTCACCTTCCGGACGCGTTCCCTCCTCTGGCTCCCATTCCAGCACCGCTCTCGACCATCAGCTAATCGTCGCATTTTGCCCAAGCCCATTTGCTTTACTTAATTATTTCAGTACAATAGGGTAGGTAGATTTTACGACAAATATTTCTTCGGGGAACCACTGTGCTCCCCCCCCCCACACACACCAGAATAAGGAAAAACCTGCTCGCGAATAAAATGTTTATTTATGTGCAATACTCCTGGCAGCTCGCGCCTCTGCGGATTTTCTGCAAAAACAAACAAACTTAATAACGCGACGTTCAAGTTGAGTGTCAGCGAGCATACGGATAATGTACTGTGGGGATTTTTAATAAGCCATCATATTAAATAGGTAATTAGAATAAAATGTGAGTCGCGTCGGCTTATGTTCCCTTAGACAATGCGCGCGTTCTTCCCCCCATGCCCCTTGAGAACACTCATAATTAAATAGATTTGCATAACATTTTAAAAACCTATCAGCTTTTAATTAGCGTGCCGCTGTAGAGTGCGCTTGCTGCTCTGCGCGAGGCGCCAGATCTACATTGTAAACTGCTAATTTACAACTGTTACATTACCAGCTGCAGCGGCTCATTTAGACTTCATAACGCAACTAATGGATCTCGGCACACAACATCACAATCGCATGTGCTCCGTGCACAGATGTTGCCTGAAACGTTAACGGATTAAAAAAAAAGTCTTTCCTTACTTTGAGTGTTTGTCACAAGGGTGAGAGGAATTCTGCTGAGCTATCTTTACCAACATTGCCTGAACGTCTGTTTGGACTTTAAACTTTTATGGAACTATCTTGCTTGTTAAATTTGGTTTTTGTTTCTTTGATGCTTTAACATTTAACATTATTAGTGAGCTCACGGCATGTAAACTTGACAGAATATAAATAATAATAATCATCGTCATCATCACCACCATCAGCCATGGTCAGTCCACTCCTGGATGAAGGTTGATTGTTAATCTGGTAACATGGCACGTGCAGAGTTTCACGGTTCGAACCCAGCGGCCACCCTGATTAATACTGCAGTTGTAATAACTGTAATAATACGCACTGTTTGCTTCAGAGTGGACGTTAGGACGGCCTGATGTCCGTCGCAAGAGTAGGCCATTGTGTGTCAGCGTCAGGGTCCAAATTTGCCATATTTTAAAATTAATTCTAGATTTGAAGCTTTCGTGACTGAATATTTTAAAATTACCCGCAATGTCCTCGATTGGGATTACCGGGTTAAACAAAGTACACTATAACCTGGAAGGATCGTAATTGATGCTTTGTTAATCACTCACTATGCATTATTAAAGTATAGTTATAATAACTACAGGTAATCTTGATTAAATATATCCTATAATAATGGAATAGTTGTACATATAGAGCAATAGCTATAGATGAAGTCATGTGGGGAAATTGCTGGTTTATTTTAAACTTTACTGACACATTTGCCTTGGAGACCAACTGCTTTAACATTGTTATTGCTTCATATAATGTACGTAAACGATGTATTTGGTAATTTCTCATGTTTTCTGTGCAGTATCACATTGCTTTAAAACGTGAACTTGCACTGCTAATTCATATTGTATTAATATTCAAAACATGCATATGTGAATATCAAATCTATAAATACATTGTTTTACATGAACCTCATATTTCCTATACGATGTATTCCTTACATCAACCTTCACAAAGATGTCCTCGATTACGGCAACCAAGACGATGAATTGTGGGTTCGAATGTGAGAAAAGTTAAACAGAATGAAACGTAAAACATACAAATGAACGCTGTTAACAGATTCACAGTTATGAATCTATGGAAATTGTCTTCTTGGTTCTTTCGGTAAAGTCACGTAGAAGGGAAATAATCAAATAATAAAAATTAAACATAATAAAATACAATTCTCACGACGTTTCGGCCACAACGCAAGCAGACGTCCTCAGGTGAAGAACAGGGCTGTCGGAAAGACAGCGTCCGAATGACGTGACTTTACCGAAAGAACCAATAAGATGAATCCCTGCAGTCACGAAAGCTTTAAATCGAAATATGGAAAATGTGTTTACACAGGACGGTCCCTGCTGACATTGGATTGCACCTGGATCCCAGCAGCACAGACTAAGCAGCACAACAATGGACACACGACGGCTCCTATTGCATCGATATCTTAGGCAGACAGGCTACCGACTGCCTCGTCCACCGTGACATCTGGTCGACGCCATCTCTGCACTCGCGGGCTCATTCCAGCGAGATCTGGGTTGGCGACCCGGGAAATAATTCCGCACCCAGAACACCACATCCAGTATACTTCTCGTGATGGTTGTGGCGACTATTCACGCGTCCCTACTCCTGTCTACCGGTGGCCCAAAAACGATTCAGTGAGAAACGAAGCCCAGCGTATGCTCGCTTGAATGTGTTCGCTCGCCGTGCCCGTGTACAGCTGTTTGTCAATCCACCGCTGGATGAAGGCCTCCCCACGACGTCTCCATACTTCACCGCGGTGGAAAGTGTGGGTTGGTGATGGCGGGGTCCGGAGGACCTGTTTAAATATCACCGTTAGCTTTGGCCGGGAATCAAACTCGGGTGATCGGGTTCACAGCGCAGTGCACGAAACTGCTGTGCCACCGTTCTCACACCTCACTTATTGAAGGGAGGAAACAGTTCAGTTGGTAGGGCAGTGCATCCGCAGTGTTGGTGGTGACATCTTAAATCTCAGCCAGGGACAATTTAGAACCGCCCATTGCTAATTTCAACATGGACACGCCGACTCGTTTTTGACGATTCATTTATTTGCTTACATCCTAACAAGTTAATTAACATTATGTTTTGCTCTCGATTTTAATTTGTGGATGGCGTGGGGGAAGGGGGATTGCATGTGACACGTGAAGCACGCTTGCTTACTTGCAAAATAAATAGCGGACTGACCCAATTTGGCATTCCAATGCTTAAGTAGCGCTGTACAAATATGTCCGTGTGATGGACGCACAGAGGCGTACATTGCAGGAACTCCATTTGCACAACACGTGTTGACATTGCCGGACGTTCACGTCGTCGTCGTCGTTAGTACAAAGCTTTGCCGTCAGCGTAATTTGCTCGGCAACAGCTCGGGCGGGCTTCACTTTCCCGGAATAATTTACAGGGACAGGGATCAGAGGTGTGTAATGCTTGGACGATACGTTAGCGCCGATGGCTCCTGTGTAACGAAGCGTGCGAGGAAAGTGGACACAGGTTGATTTAGACCTTGACTACAGGGAAGGCCCCCATCAATTTATTGCCACGAGACCGTCCGCCAGAAGTGCCCACGACACAGTCCGGTTTTGCATTAAACATGGGCCTTGAGAGAGAGAGAGAGAGATACACACGGAGAGGAAATTGCTTGTCATACTCGGTGATCACATCATTACAGACCATCACACACGGCAGTAGCAGCAGTCCGGTACGTCAAGTTTGAATAATAATAATTTATTCCACAGCCCTTTGTCAATGCTCTGCTGGTTTAACGCCTCCTCCACACCGCGTCGGTGGGGGGGATTGACCATACTTCACCACGCTGGACAGTGCGGGTTGGTGAAGGTGGGGATGACGACCCAAGACCGGTTCAAATATCTATCGATGTTTACATCGCTTAGAATCGAACTCAGGTGGCTGGGTTCATAGCGCGGTGCATGAATCAAACGCACCATCGCCGCTTGACGCCTTTCATAGGATCACCGAGTCAGACGCCGCAGCTAATTCCGTTGCTGTTAGGCATGCAAAGTGTCCGTAGACACGTATCCATAAACGTGCAATGCGTTCGGAAAAACACGCACCCCTGTCCAGGGGATCGAACTCAGGTTACTGGGCTCAGATTGCAATTCCCTAAGCACTTCTCTATCCCCCCTGCCCCCCCCCCCGCCTACATGGCAAGTTTAATGGGGGGCACCCCGTGACGGATGTCCACAGCGGAGGCACCAACACGGACAGGGGCCAGCAGCTGCTGCTGCAAGAGAGAAAGGGATCCGTGGGGTGACGAGGAGAAAGGCCGCACGTGGCCCCCTTGCCACCGTCATGGGAACCTCTTGCTGCGATAAAGCGTCTCGAGATTGCATCTTCTCTCTTCCCCCATCCCCCCCAGCCATCCGACGTGACGTGCCAAAAAGTTGGGCGATTCATTGCGATTTGAAGCTTTCGTGACTGCAGGAATCCGTCATCAGGTGTGAAAGCTTTCCCACCCGATGACGGACGCTTGTGTTGCGCCCGAAACGTCGTGATTTATTTGATACCTACGTGACTTTACCGAAAGAACCAAAGTGTATGGATTCATCGCGAGTCAGAGCAGAAGTGATTTTCACAGGCCTGTGAGAGGAGGTGTTCACAGATCTTCCCACAGGCTGCCGTGTGCCGGCGGACGCTTGAGTTATGAGCGATGGATGAATGGGGATTGTTTCTTCTTCCCTTGCTCGCCAGTGCAAAGTGTGACGTTGCCTGCCAACACAATCGACCCGTTTGCTAAACCACGAAAAAGTTACAAAGCATTGCAACAGCCAGCACTGCACGACGCGACGCAATACAGCGGGCAGCAGCTATTAGATGGATCTTAACCGACTCGACTTTTCCTACCCCACTAAATGCATTTTGGGTATCCCAATGTAGTTTCTAGGGATTGAAAAGTACTCTCTTCAGTTGAAGGAGCGTTGTAGAAGGCCCCTTTTTTAAAACAGCGACTCGAAGTTAAGTTTTACGAAGGCCGTTTAGGAAACAAAACAAAACGTATCACGTTTTAAGACCGTACAACCTGCAAGCACGGGTAACGGTCAAATGGTAATATATTATTTCATAATGACCACAGTTTTTTTTATTCCTTCCTGCACCCCCAATCGCAATACCTGTTATTTATCTTTAGCGATTCGGCAAAATGTAAAACAGTTTTTTTTCTCCTCCCCACATCAAACGTTCGGCGCTGCCCCGGGCATAAAGCATCCGAATGAAGATGTTTAAGAGCTTAAACGGTGAGCTGGCAGGTAGCGATATATCCTGCGGTGAGCAGCAGCAGCAGCAGCACTGCCTCTCAGCACGTGCAAACAAAACGAAGGCCGGGGCAGGACTCGGCTCGGAAATCCCCGGCATCCTGGGGTGCCTCCCGCGGGGGAGGGAGCAGGAGGAGGGGGGGGGGGCAGCCTGCTGCTCGTGAAGAGCACACGGGGGGGGGCTGCAGCCCCCCTCCCCAAGCGCGCGGAGGGCTCCTCCGACATCCCGCTGATTTGTCGCTCCCACAAGCCCCGGGGCCGGCAGCGTAAATCCCGCTCGGGGTTTTGGCTACTGCGAGAGAATTGTCAAACGATGACCGCGGAAGATACATCTGGAATTATGTGCGCACCGAGATGCCTCGGCGGCGGCGGCGGCCGTCGCCGCGTTTGAAACCCCCGTCCTCTGGGTGGCACTCCGTCTTGGCATTTGCCATCAAAAGCCTGCTGCTGCTGCTGCGAGTTGGTAGCCGCGCGTGGGATGGGGAAAACAAATACCAACAACAACAACAACAGAAAGGGCGACTCCTTCAGACCTTTCACATCGTGGGGTTGGTTTACCGTCTCCTCGCTAGCTGGTGCCACCGTACAACAAGTGCCGTGAAGTTTTAAGTTTTTTTTTAATCGCTCAACGCACGTTTTTTGAAGACTGAAGGAAACGTATCTGGAAGAAGAAAACATGCTCGCTTGCCAATAGCATCGGCGTTACTGGCGGTGCATCGCAATGCGTTGTTCACGCTGCCCCGTTGATGCAGAACTCTTTCTTCAACACGCGACCGAGCGACGCATTTCTTGGCCCTGCGATTGATCTGGACGCTCATCGACCCTGGGCGCCCCTCGCGACGCAGGCGGCCGGGCGGCTCGCGCGCCGCGTAACAATTTAGCGGCAGCCTGTCACTCGGGGCTGGCGTCTAACTCAGTCGGTCAATGTGCAGCCCCGCTTTAACAGAGAGGGATGCTGTGACAGCGGTGGAATGGTTCACACACTGGGGGAATCCGATGAGCTATCAAGCTCTTTGGCACAGATGTCCGGTGGGGGTGGGTCCGAATGCTACAACAACAAACAACAACAACACGATAGAAGTGCAACGCATAGCAAAGGTAAACAAATCACAAACAATATCCAAGTAAAACTAAATTATGTTATTCTACCAGGTAAAACCCACTGCGCTGTTTCGCTTCTTTTCAGAAACGACCTGGCCACAAATGATAGCTCAACAAATTGGCTTATCGTGGAGATTCATAATAGCCAAATAATCTAAATAATCTGAAGGCATGTTCTAAATAATCAAAATAATGCCGGGCTCGCCAGTTTGATCTCCCGGCGCGGCAGTTAAGACAGTGGGGCAATTTTTTTAAAATCTGCGAGCCCCTCCCCACCTGCGTGGGCAGCGAAATAAATCCGTCCACGAGTCAACAGGCAGGGGACGTGCGGTGGGGTCAAGCGTGAGCACTCGCACATCTTCCACGCCGTCTCGCCAGCGTGCAAGGATCTCTCTCGAGGGGAGGCCTCTTCCGCCAGCAAGGGCCTGGACAAGCAAGCGCAGGGCTGCACCTTCTACATTCACCTTGAACGGCGAAGGAACGAATCCCGTGCCACGTGTAGACGACAGCTGGACACGTGCGCACGTATGGGGTGTGTGTTTCCTTCTTCACGGTGCGCGTAGGAGAAACGTGTGTATATATATGCAACTTTAAGGTACGCCGAGACAGGGTGGAGCACTGGAACACCGCTCAGAGCAAGTCTAATAATTCAGACACATCAACTTTTATGGGTTAGTTCCTAAAAAAGTGGAAAAAAGGCAAGTTATGATGCTCCCCACAGGTCTCATTAGTTGGCAAACCAGAAGGAAAAACAAAGCAGGATACGCCACACACATTGTAGCTCGGAGGAGCGTGTGCGGAGCGAATCTCTCGGAAGCAAAACAAAAGTTTGTCCGATTTGAGTGACCTTGGTCCTATTTGAGTGACCCTGGTCCTATTTGAGTGACCCTGGTCCTATTTGTGTGACCTTGGGAATGAATACCAGGTCCAGGTATCTGTTGACGTTCTCTTTAGAAAAAAATGAGGTAGCAGGGTGACTCAAAGATGAGAGCTGGCAGGCTCGAATCGTGGGTTAGAATCCTGGCAGCTGCCTATGATTAAACTCCGTTCTCAAGTGCAGTCAGTTTATGGTCTCAGCCTAGCCCCGTCATCAATGACATGAGGGGGGGGGACACCCACCATAACAATTCTGGCTCTGCACTTAATTTGCTAAAAAATTCAAGCTCTGAGTATGAAACCGATTGGCTTGAATGATTTCGTGACATTCACTCCACTCAGTTGTAGAGTAGGTGGGGGAGTGCTGCCCCTACTGCGTTGACCAGAGGTCGTTTGAACGGCTCTCAGATACCTGAGATATCTGCTTCGGAGGGTCGTTCCTTCGCGTGAAGGGGTGCACCGCTCTCTCTGTGTGAGAGATCCAAAAGGAGACTGTCTCGCGACGTGACGGCGATAGCACAAGCAGGATGCGACTGGGGAGACAGTTGTAAAAAACCGTAATTAAAGGAATTACATCAACGGGCTCATGCCTGGATACTGTGTAAGGGTTTTCAGATAAAAGCAAGAACAAAACAAGCTTTAAATCTAGAATTAAGCTGCGAAGGTTCAATCAGCATTGCAGCTGCTCTGCTATGGCCTAGTGGTCGCAACCAGGGCTTGACTAGCAACTGAATACGTTCCTGGTTACTGGTAGGCTGGAGTAGGCACTTGACTAGTAGCTACATGCATTGAACAGGAATACTGAATGTGGTGATCCGGGTATGGAAATATTTCCCGTGTTACTGGTAGACGGAAGGAGGTGGCACGTGATCAGTCGGGATAGTCCATACCGAGATGTTTCCTGAGCGTGGAGTGCTGGTGTGCGGAAATTGGTCCTGGGTTCGCCGACCCAGACAGCCCCGGCTGAAATGAATCCCTGTTCATCATGAGCTCACACCGGGCCGATCTCTTCGCTGTAATCTTACAGAGGAAGTCGCCAGAAAACGTGAAATTTTAATGCACTCCAAACCTTTTTTCTCCCAACACCTTCCATTCATTTTAGCTGCCGATTGATTCTGCATTAGGTTTCCCAACGATGTGCTTAATGGGCCCCGGACTGCGGCAAGGAGGAACAAAAGCCTTTGCTTGTGGACCTGGCAGAGCGTTGTACGGACACGTTCAGCAGCGCGATCATCAGAGCGGAATCCCAAACCCCTAATTGCTATTGATGAGATCTTAAATGATTTTTCTCCACCCCCCCCCCCCCACGACACGCCCCGACTTTACAGATCGCGTATTGCGCCACCCCAAAAAAACCGCAGATGGTTGTCAGCACTGTTTAATTCTTGTGAGGCTGCTCAGGTGATGGACCGAGCAGATTTACAACAAGAAGCAAACATTGATCCTTAGGCTAATGTTCTATAAGAGAATGCATTAAATTACATGTTGTGTTAAAGCACTTCCGTTGAAAAGAGATAGAGAAAAAAAAACTTTATTGTTGAGTAAACTTTTGGGCGTGACAGTGTGAACATGAGTGCCTATTAACTTCGAGCTATTCCAGTGTGCCGTTTAGCCTTGCCATTTATTCCAATTAAATTCATCGCAGTAAACGAATTAGGAAGAGCGGTGGAATAATAATTAGCGCACTCCGCCACGCCAATGATTTTTATTCCAAGCCACGGCTAACATCAGGTGGTGAGTGATATCTGAGACAGTTCTGGGCACCACCATCGCCCATTCCTGTCACCAACCTCGCACTGCCCCCAGCGTGGGGAAGTATGGTCAAACAACCCCCATGAATGACATGACTCCAGGAGGCTCTCATCAGAGCAGTGGATTGACAATGGGCTGTACCACAGTAAACACGTTGGCACAACAGTTTACTGGGACATTACATTACTTCGTAAAATAGTTATTGACATTTGATACTGCAGATGTTGAGGCAAGGATGCTTGCAACTTTTCGAAAAAAAAGACGTATTCCACGTACAGCATTTGACAAATAATAATAGACTAAGTGGCTGTGGTGTTTGACTCGATGTAATGGTTAATGACCAATCACTGAGAGCCCTTGCATGACCCCTACCAGCGGGGGTCAAACCTTTGACCCCTTGAACCCACACAAGGCTCTAACCGCAAGGGCAATCAGCCAATGCAAAGCCACGCTACGTCTGCGAGGCTTGAAACCATCACACAGCAGTCTCGAACCTAAAGTGCCCAAGTCACGCACAATCAACTTGTGCACGTTTTGCACAAATGCAGGAATTCCATTTTAGTTTGGAGCATGAAGTATGAATTTATGCGAACATATGTTTTCTAATTATCTAAAGCCTCTAATACCCAGGAGTGCAATGGAGAAATTGTAATGCCTTAATAGGTTCTTGCGAATAGCACGTGCTCCAACAGTTAATGTAATCTTTAAGGGAACCCGTTGTCTTTGTATAACAATTATAATTATCGTCAATGTCAGTAAAAGTTATTTCCTGCTCAATTGAGCTTTGACGTGGTGCTCATCTTCTGTTTCAAGCCCTGAGCCAGTGGTGAAAATTCCCCGTTCCTATGGCAGGGGCGGGTCTATCCATAGGACAATCGCTGTTGGCTTCCCTCCGCAAAGTGAAAGTCATTTAAAGTCCTTTGTCAATCCGCTGCTGCTGGATGACTACCCCATGCCTTATCATGCGTGCAGGTTGTTTGACCATACTTCACCCTGCTGGTTACTGCAGGCTGATGAAGGGGGGCGGGGGGGGGTACGGAGCCGGATCCGTTCAAGCATCACTCGCCGCCGACGTGAGCCGTGGCCAGAAACCAACCCCCAAGTGCGAGAACCACCGTGGTGGCGTCGTCTTCACTTGCTGGCGATCACCGACAACAGCGTCAAGGACACACGCCGGCAGCGCTCCTCTTGTGTTTTCACACAGAACTCAAATGGCAAAGCGGGAACCCCATCTCCCCCCCCCTCCCCGAGTGTTGAATGGCTCAGCACAATAACTCGGCGTGACAATGAAGAGAGCACAGCGGCGGAGCCTCTTATTAAGCGTTTGTGAGCCACTTCCCGGCTGTTCCCCGTGCCGTCCGATATTAACGTCACTGATGGGGGCCGAGCGATGCATGCAGAGAGAGAGAAATCTAAACGGCGGAGTGTCTAGCATCGCTTGGTAATACCAGAAGCCCACTGATTTCCTTTAAGGGTAACACAAGTGATTATATTTTGATTACCGTGGCAAAATGGAAAACACCATTTACGACGGCCGCAGGGAGGTGTGACGTTGCCACGATATTGTTTTGGAATCGTAATAATGAGTCTCTTACTGCGCAGGTGTTCGCGCTCGTCCTGAACAGCTCTCCGACACGTTTTTGTCGGGATGTGCCCGCGCGTGTTGCCATGTCGGTCGAGGAAGTGTGAAGAGGCTCCTAGCCCGTGCGGCGACACGTGGGGAATCAACCCGGACAAACATCGGAGCACCTTTTTTTTTGCTCCCTGTCAGCCGTAAAAACGTAAAATGTAAGTTTGGGAGTGCACATGTGTACAAAGTGCAAATGCGTACAGAGGGTATAATTGCACTATACATCTTACGTCTCCTTTCACACGCAGTTATTCCATACAAGCCAGCAACTACGAAATGAATGCCCCACGGAATAATCAATACGAACTCAAAAGCTTTCACTTTTATGTGCCCATTACTTCGTCACCTTCCCTCTCCCCCAATCTATAAGCTGTCTCCGCACAGATTTAATTTTGCTTTTAAAGTACATTAAGTGACTTGTAAACAAGAATAATGCAAACTCATATGCGCAATACTTTGGTAGGTCACCTTTCAGCTCGCCCACGAGAGTAGCATGTTTTTGTTTAACTTTAACCAAGGAGCGCTTTGTATTTAGTGTTTCAGTCTTGTAATCAACTGACAGGCACGGTCAGTATAATTAAACTGATAACTGGTAGAGGATTTTGCGCGCTTCCTTTCGGCTTTCGGGTCACACTGCACAGGAGGAGAATTACTTTGGGTGGCTGACGATGATCGCACGATTGTAGGTGTGTGTTGTGAGACTTTTAGAAATGGACTTTGGGCCGACTTTGCTTTGCGACTAAAAGCAATTAACCTCCTCAGTTCTTGAGGCCTGATTTAGACAATTTTAGTTGTTCGCGTTGTCAAGTGTAAGCAAAAGACTTGACTCTATTCACTTTCAGCTTTCTATCCCTTCCATAGCATCATTAGAATATACATCTGTCACTCTAAACCGCCGATTCTCTTTTTAACATTAACGTGAATCGAGCGGGGTCACATGATCCCTGGACTTTTACCTGCACTGCTGGATGAAGGCTTCCCCACACCTCTCAGTCTTTGTGTTGTTGTACCATACTTCACTTACTCTGGTGAGTTGATTAAGGGAGCGCTAATTAATGCAGATATCACACACCACTCATTTTAGCTCACCACTCAACGACCGCTCCAACCCACAAACAACACACCATCATCATCATCGTCAGTTATGGTCAATCCACTGCAGCAATGAAGGCCTTCCCAAGCCATTTCTATCTCCTACTATCCTGCAATATAACAACATAATGTATATATGAATAAAATTATGTTGACAATTGCATTAGTTTAATTTGCATTAATTGTGTACTTAAGAATCAATATGAATGGATGCATCGGTACACCCATATTTGATACGTCAACTTCACGTCAAATATACATTCTTTATGAATAAGTAAATACGGTAACTAATTAATGATTTGAACTAACAGCCGCCTTGGGACAGGACGTTTTTGAACTGGCGTCAACGTATCAGGATTCCCATCTCTTTGGCCAGGAGGCCTGGCACCGATTTCAAGCCACGGGGAGTGTCTTGGCGTGGGTGAGTGTTGTAAATTATGCATGCTGATGGGTTTTGGTTTTGAGTGCGGGCAGCCTCTGTTTATGGAGAAGCCTCGGAGGGATTTATCGTCCCGGGGTCTGAGCAAGATGACGGCAATGGGGAGACCTCCACGTCACAGCACCTCTGCAGGTTCCATGAAACAAGAAGTATAATTCGTGGGATTGTACTCGTTTTCTTGTTTTGTCACGATACTAGCCGTAAAAGATGTAAGTTGAATATACAACACGTATAAAACATTTGTATTGAAAACCAAGACAACCAGAATGAAATCCGAAGTAATTTTAAACCGTATCTAAAATTAGTAAAAAATGTAATATCTTGTGATGACCCAATTGTAAATTAACGAGTCACAACACCTGTGATAATTACACACTTACAATGAAGTTGCAAAACAAAGGCACCATCACAAAGTAGCAGGTCTCGCTCGGCACTTTGATAAAATCAAACTAAACCAGGTAATGTACAAACACACAAACTACCAACAGCCTTCGTACCTAACGTACTCACTGTACACTGAGTTGCCACTGCTGAGGTACAAAGAAACGGAGACATATGGAGTGGGGAAAAAAGTTTCTCACAAAAAACACTAGAAACGGAGTAACTGTGTGTAAATGCCTTGTCTTGAGTGGTGCATTATTATTTTTACGCAACTGACAAATGTTCCGAGATGACTTACAGGTTTCCCAGTTGCCACCAATCCCAGGAGAAACCAGGACAGACGGTAACCTTGAATGAACATGGAACATACATTTTGTTCATAACAGTTTTTTGGGGGGGTTAGGTCGTTTAAAAAAACAAACGTGTGTCGTCAACCCTCCTCCACCCGGCACAGCCAATTAATAAAGGTGTCACGTGAACAGCCGTGCTAAATGTATTACTGCTTCAGCAGTACCACGGGTGTGTTGTTGGAGCGTAATCTTACCACATTCAAATGTGTGCGACGCTTCGTGGGAGATTACATTCAGTATCATCAGGTTAACAGCTCACATTTCGAGTGAAAGCGCTTCCTGATCAGGGTCCTTAACAACGTATAAATGTGGTTGTTTGGTCAAAGAAAAATATCATGAGTTTGGTAAACAACAAAAACATTTGTGCAAAACGAATAATAAGAAAGGACTGGGCAGGAACAGCGATTTTCTTTTCTCACTGGCAGCAACAAAAGGGTTACTGCTCTGTTGTGTTTATTTGAAAATATATTGACGAGGAGCCACAAACTCCACTGTTTCTCACACGTTGCTGGAAATATGAGGTGAAAGGTCATAGTGTTTGACCCCGTGATGTCACTGCGGCGAGGGTGCGTTGCACCGCGGTTCGCTAATCAATGGCCCACAAGGACGCTCGCTGGGATTATCATCGTTTGACCTTTAATCCTAGGCCGGAGCCTCGCGGAGAGGGCCTGGCAAGGAGGCCGCTGTGGCCGCTGCGTAATGGCTAAAGATTTACTGTCATGCCCGGCCAGATAAACAGCCTCCAACCACGATGTTTGCACCAAAAGAATTCGCTCCCTGCAGAAAAATCATTCAGCGGTGGGGACAGATATGATCAGCTTATTACTGCGGCGACAATGCCCGCTCTCCTTACAAACCAGCTTTGAAAGAAATAAATTGTAAATATTGATTTTTAAAATGAACTGTCAATCTTAGCGGGAAAACATTTCTTCTGTAGTGGTATAAAGTTAAAAATACTCTTACAAAGTGGGTTATTGGATTTTTCTTTGACGGTTCAAGTACTTGAAGTACAAAGCATTAAACTAATTATGGTGTGGCCTCTTTAATACCATTTCCGACCATCTCCGACACAAAATCGTTAAAGTACATCATATTGATGGATGCTTTTTCAATATATAAAACAAAATTTACAAAATTAAATAAGAACAACAAGATTAAGCAAGTGAAAACTCGGTGATGCAGCTTGACAAGTGAAAAAAAAAACTGATGTGGATTGCAACCATTACATTTCAAACCTTATAAAAAAAATTAAGAAAAAATGTTCGCCTACAATGATTTTCTGTCATCGCAGAAACAACATGAGTACCGACTGATTTTGTACGTTCTAAAATAAGTCAAAACCAGAATACAAATAGTTTAAAATCAGAGTTTGAGCCGTTCATGTTAAATGAGATCACCGTTCATGTTAATGAGGTCACCGTAAAAAAAAACAGTTTGTTGAGTTATTTGTAATTTCTGAACATTTTCCTTTTTATGGTGAACACGCGTTTCGTTGTGGAGTGGCAGTGCAATGGTTCACACTCTGCTCTTTGAACTGTGCATGCCAAATTTGACTCCCGATCACGGCCAACACCAGTGGCAAGCGATATCGGAACCTGTTCTAGTGCCACCCCTTTACTCACCCGCACTGACCAATGTGTGTACGGCCGTATGTTGAACTTATTTCGCAGCCAACCGTGCTATTCGTAGGTGCGAAACGTGGTTACGTATGGTCAAAAAACCCCGTGACTTAACACGGCGGAGGAGGCTTCATCCAGCAGCGGAAAGATAATGGCACAATGCTACTCTTTTACATTAGTTTTGTTTTAATCCAGAGATTGAAAAGCTAAAAACTGTACGAATGCTTTATCATTAAGCGTGGAGTATTGTAGGTTGAACTGGAGAAAAATGTGTTGCAATGATAATAAGTTACAGCTATAAAGTGCCTTTCTGCAAGGCATACTCAAAGTGATGTAACAACACAAAAAAATGGTTGGCCAACGAGGGGAAAAGCTGAGGATCATAGCGGCTAATTTCGAGGAGAACCGAACGCAAGAGAGAATCCACGCGTCTCGGGACGACTCTGAAAGACCGCCACCGTTGTCTGTAAATTGCTACAGACAGGGCGCAGCAGCAGCAGCTCTAAACCCGCGAGCAAGGACGGGTTGCAACACAAGCTCCCACCGGAACCATTGTTTGCGCGCACCCCCTGCTGCAGTGATTACACGAGGATTCCAAATCAGACGGAGAAAGCTACAGCCACTGCCGATGGCTCCTCTGGGGGGTGGGGGTTGCTGAGAGACGTGGCTGTGGGATCTCCCACTCAGTGCCCATGAACCTGTCCTGTGGTGGGTCCGTCTGCGGTGTCGACAAAAACCGAGATTCATTGCTCTGCGGCGGCCCAATGTCAAGCACCTGGCCACACGAGCGAGGAGTGCCTGGCCACTCACTGACAGAGGCCGTGAACGCCTCCTGGCGAAACACTTTGAGACGGAGGACCGCTTCCTGGAGGTCAGCTTTGGTTCCCGCTAGAGAGCAACAGCAGGAGGTGATTTTTTCTTGTTGATGTTGCCCCTTTGTCCGTCGACTGCTGGGGGAACGCCTCTGCCCACACGGTGTGTTTGGTCATGGGAACTGTTTGACCACACATCGCTTACACTGGCCAGTGCACGTTGATTAAGGGAGTGCCAATGGATTGAGATATCACACACCACTGACGCTCGCCGAGTTGGCTGTTACATGTTGAAGGTGGGGAGCGTGGACATGGGACAATAGCAATACAGTGCTACGTGTTTTGTTTACTGCACTGCCCTCTGCTGCCCACAACGTAGCTGTGCGGCAGGCGATAACAACTTGTACTCTATTGTGCACGGTTGTCACCTCTCCAAGTATTATCCAGGTTTCAACTTGCTTAGCTTCCAAGAGAAAATAAGCTCGGGCACATTCAGGGTAATTTGGTCAATAAAAAATGTACGATGTTATTCATGCTTTCTGCTCAATAGACGAACGGTAAGTTTATTGAACCTCTGATACACACAGCTCAACACTTACATTATTATAACCACACGTGCGCTGTTTGTGTCCTATTAACTCCCAAACATTGCAGAAAAACAACTATCGTTCTGAAAAAGCAGGTTGCGTGCAATATTGAGACCTTGATTACAGTCCCATTATTTCATAAATAAGATTATTTCTAGGGTTTTATTCATATTTTATTAATACCCGCCCTCCTAATTATCACAATCATTAACAAAGTCTTTGTTAATTCACTGCTCGATGAAGGTCTTCCTTTTGGCCACGAGGGATGTTTGACCATACTTCACCACGCTGGTCAGTGTGTGGGTGAAGTGCTGAGGCCCAGGACCGTTCCAGATATAATTTGCCACTCGTGTAAGCCACGACCAGGAAGCAAACCGAGGTTGCCGTATTTGTAGCACAATGCGCTCACCACCGCTGCACTGCTCTACAGCTCTACTCCAATATTCTTTTTACAGCATTCAGTATAGGCTGTGTATTTTCTTTAGCAGTATTCTTGTTAATTTAGTTTCTCCATGATTGTTTGTTAACCAAACTAATGCAAAAATGTGTTAAACAGAAGTGTCTACCCCCATGGATTATCACTAAATTTTATTGTTAATTAAAAAAGGAATCATAAAAAAATAGAAACATATAAACCTCACAGTTTTATAGTACAATTGGGGATAACTCGCAGCACTTAATTTTTTGTGATGTAATTATTTGAACTTGCGTAGACATATCTGCTGCGCTTTCCTTGTGGCCAGTTTGAATTTAAATGGGTTGCCTTGTAAGAGCGAAATTTATACGCTCCTGTCTCTAAACAGCAGCACTCAAAAAACCGTATTGATTCTGTTTTTGTTAAATTGTAAAGCCATAATAAAGATGGAAAGCTTCAATTGTAACACTTTAAAACCGTGATTTGAAAAAAACTCCAATCGAGATGAAAATAATCTTGCATTTCAATTTAGAACTGTAACAAGGCAATATCATATACAACAGTTTTTTTACACGTGCAATCAGCTAGGGAATAGCAATCCATTTACACGAATGACCCTTGGTTAAATTAATACAATTATTTGTTGTTATTCATGCTTGGGGAAATAAATAAATAGTCATTGCAAATTACGTGCTGTCACCAAAACAATGTACATTTGATGCTTATTTCAATAACCGGTGTTTAAAGCTTGGAATTTTTCAATCCAGGCGCCAATTTAAATTTCCAATTATAATCACAGATTATTCATTGCCGAATGTGTAATTCTTCACAAATACAATTGGGTTCCTGCGTTTACATGTCCTCCAATATAAAATGTAACTAAAAATAAATTACTCGTCTTGTACGATCCAAGGTGTGGTGGTGTCCCTGTGACAGACATCCTTTTGTCTGCTGATGCTGGGCAAATGGGTTTAGAAAAAATAATATAAATACTGTCTTGTACTCAACCACTCGCTGAAATCACCAACACACCTCATGTAACCGCAGCAATAGCTATGATTTAATAAGTGTGCATTAAAGTGTGGAAATGTTTGACTGCAAAACCGTAATGTACTATTTTGTTTTATTAGATCCAAATCAAAAGATATTGGTCATAAAGGAATTGTGGCACTGGCAAATGTATTATTTGCATGGCAAAACAAAGCGGTATAGTTTGCAAGGAAATGTAATTTGTATGCAATTGTAAGGTAACTGAAGATGATTAAAAAAATATAGTTTTGTAAAAGTAAAAAAAACAATCGCTCTGTATCTAACATGTAAAAGTCAACATACTATGCATATATATTTTCACAATTGATATTAAGTTAGTATTTACACGTAAAATATATTACGGATGCGTCATTGACACAGAAACATCAATATAATTTATAATAAATGTGACATGAGGTGGAGCCGGGTGGAGCGGTGGCACAGGAATTAGCGCATCACGTGATGGACCCCGTCATCGGAGTTCAATTCCCGGCCATGGCTAACATCAGTGGCAAGTGATATCGGAACAATTTAAATTTTATTAGCTAAGGCCCACTGACAAACGAAAGCTAAACGAAGTGGCTTATCATGTGGACATTTATAACAGCCAAATACTCGAAACGCACATTGATTCTAAATGTGGAGGGAAAAAGCGGACCCTGGAAAAAAAATCCACGCGACCACAGGGAGATAGAAATGCGTACTTCAAATATACAGGCATCAGGGTCGAGATGGAACCCATCACTCCCTGCATACCAGGCGAGGTAGTTAACATCTCAGCACCGTGGGCCCCCTCCTTTATCAATTCCCATGCTGACCACCATGGTAAGTCTAGTCAAGAATCTCCCCCATGACTGATAACAGCATGAATGGGCCTTCCTCTAAGATTCAATTGACAAATGTGCTGAAAATAAATAAATAACCGCATTGTTAAGAATATATATTTTTTATAGACAGTACAATCCCGCATGTACACGATGTATTTACTTGTTGAACAATACTACGCAGTTTGACCTATGACTCGAAAATAAGGAGGTAAAAAAAAACCCACGCACTTTATTGGTAATGTCCCCTTCGGCAACGTTTAATACAAAAAGCAGGGCTTTATTTTAAAAGGTGGAATGCTCGTAAAAGCTTAGTTCAGCCAAGCGGAGTGGCCTTTGAAGTGTTTTTTTTCTCTCCCCGGATTATAGTTATTGCATAAAACAAATTGAAAGTGGCCCTTTGAGATTAAGGGTGGAGGAGGCAACAGATGTAAGATGAATGTAACGGAAGTGTTCATGGTTGGGCAACACTCTTGATTATTTTGGGATCAGTCTATTTTTCTTTTTGTTTGGCTTGCAAACGAGCGGCTTGCGTGTAGGAAGACGCCTGCGTTATTGTCAGCATTTGACCGCACGCAAAGCAACGGAGTCACAACAACACTTGAGGAACGCAGCGTTTGATGCGCCAATTGCTATTTTCAAAATGTGGTAATATTCCTCAAAACAGTTGATGTGACGTGCTACGTCTCACATTATGTTATCATTACTATTATTACATGCCAGATTGCTCGTGTCGTCTTGTTACGGCCTTTAATGTTTCCCGTTGAGCCTGACGCAACGCGTTCACGTGGCGCAGGTGAGCGGAATGATCAGAGATGCGGCGACGGGACTGAGATCATTTTAAGATATGTCCAGGGCGGCGGAGGGCGTAGCACAATTTTAAGTGTCATCCCACAATCTGCCTCGCCTCGGTGTGCCGGACACATCGCAGCCAAAGTGATCCGGAAAACGTTTTGAAGAGAATGCGACCGATAGCAAATGTGCAGCGTGCGACACAGCCCCAGAGATAAAGAATTTCACGCCATATGGGCGCGTGAGCGTTAAGGACATAAGTGTGCATTGCCAGCAATAAGACAATGTACAAGTTCATATAAGGGGTTCCTTTGTGCTCGCTGGGTGAAGAACCATATGTGCCGTTTTGAAAGCGTTTGGTGCAGATGGCTGAATGTGAAGGAGCAATTTAAGCTGCCTTTTCAGTTTGCAATAATTGCACATTTAAAGGCAGCAATGAGATTCTTATGAAGCGACCTATTTTTGTTCTCACTTTGAAGGCCGCCGTGACACGGACGCTCGGCCCAATTTGACATTGGTCCAAATGTAAGGGCATCAATAGCCGGTGGCGATGCCTTCTCGTCATATCATTCCATTTATGGTTCGGTTTTTCCAGATAATTCCTGCTTCATCAAGATAACACCGCAGTTCCGTGTAAGTGACATGGAGAGCCGCTCCCCCGAGAGTTGGAGTGTCTCGTTTTATCCTCTGCGATTTTCCTATATTTCAGAAGCCTTTTAAAAAAAATCAATTCAGGAGATAATCTCCGAAATGAATAGTTTTTATTGATCGGTGGCCCAAGTGAATCCTTTGTCCGCGACTGCATTTGGCTGATAACAGTGACCATAGGATCCAATGACAAAAGCACGAGGTCTTGAGTAATGGGCCTATTTCGTTTTACAGCCCTCTGATGCTGGGGATGGAGGACAACTCTTCAACACACTCTGCAGATGACGACGAAGCCCAGAGGGAGCCGCCGCTCGGCAGGGCCGCCCAACGCCGCCAGCGACTTCTCCACAGACACGCGGACTCCTCGTGCCAGGCCCTCAGCATCGCCAAGGACACCGATCTGCCGCTACGGCGCCACCGTCACCAACATCAAGCGTCTTAGAGCGAGAGAGAGAAATATATAAATAAATTATGGGTAAGTTACTTTATAAACGCGCAAATCTTATAACCTAGGTCATCACGACTATTGAGCTAAATGTCGAGTTCGAACCGATTCTAACAAGTTCTGTTTATGCAAATAACGTGACACTCCGCGGAGGGAAAATTGAGTGTACGATGTAAATGATGAGGAGGAGTGGCAGCAGCAGCAGCAGCAGCAGTAAAACACGCAGGAGGTTGTTGTCGATGTGAACACGAGTTCGTCACCATTGGCTCGTTCCTCCCAGTGAGCCTTCAGCACTCCACGTGGCCTCAAGGCGCACCTAGCCTGGCACAAGCGCTGTGGCGACGTCACCGCCACTTACAATTGCGACCGTTGCTGTTGGTTCCCCACACCATACCTTGCATGTCATGTGACATCACCACACACCGAGTGTGTAAGCACACAGCCTTGTTTTAGACCGCCGACGAAACATTGTGTTATTTCTTGAAAGTTTTCTTGAATGCCCCCTCGCTCACCATAGACTCCTGGCTATTGTAGCCCAGTGATGAATGGGGCAGTTACAAATGTACATTTATTCTAATATTATTTTAAGTACAAGGATAAGCAAGTGCTTAAAACCTGTTCATATGATTGTAGTAATACACGTGGATAGGAGCACCTTGTATTTTAGTGGAAGTGCCTTTCGCCAATAATCCCTACTCAAAGCCAACCTTGGCAGCGTTTCAGAAAATATCGAGTTGGGAAATCAAGCCCTGAGCCACAAGAATGAAGTTTATGCAAATGGAAAAAGATCCTTTCAAGAAGTGACATAAATGATGAATGCACAAAATCCTTAGGGTCGAATCAAGTCTTATTTATTTTTTGTTTCCACCACTATACCGCGCAACCAGATTGAAATCACCGCATAATTATCTATATCCAATCACCCGCAGATAGTGCAGACTCATTAGAATAAGGAAATTAAAACAAATAGATTGCAACTGTTTTTGCATTAGCTTAATGTTTTAGGGAAATGAAATATTTACATACTAATCGCTTCTTAAATGCACGCTGTTAATTATCTCTCTAACAGCTCTCCTCCATTGCCACTGTGTGTGCTAACTCTGTACATTATAAGGCTATTGTCGGAACATAAATTAGCAGCATTAAAGGGGCAGGAAGGAGTGCTCAATGGGAGGTAATGGATCGTCCATTATTCTGTCAGGAGGTCTAAGGTGAGCCCTTTTTGTATTATGGAATGTTAACCAGCCCGTTGCTCATTCCCATGTTGTGTTATTAGACGATGCTGATGACTGTTGCTAGTGTAACTCCGCTCTACCGCCAGTTGGACGCGCACATAAGCGCATTAACCTCCAATATCCCACTCCGCTCAACATTTATTTTTTAAATGTGACGACGTAGTGATCGGACGTGGTGTGATTGCAAACAGCACCGCCTCGGCATTTGAAACCAATTCCAAACATTCCACAACCAGATTTTGTTTTTGCCACGACTCACATTTGGCTTTAACTTACATATGTTGTAGGCTCCAGACGTGTTTTTGTACGTAAAAAAAAATCAAGGTTTCTGAGGCAAAATAGTTTAGATTTCAAAGTTTCATTCTACATGTATGTGTAAAGAACGATTGATTGCTGGTTTTGACACTGAAGTAGAGTACAGTTTAATAATCAACACAACAAGTATTATTATACCTGGTGGTTATAGCCTGACTAGGCCACAGTAGAACACCGTGCAGCCCAAGATGCCTCCTGACCACGATGCCGGCGCTTACCGTTGCTGTCCAAGTGTGCGATAACCACAATTTCTCAACTAAAACTGCCGTACAGGGCCAAAAGGTGTAAAGCAACAAACAAAAAAAGTCAAGGACGCATTGCCCCTAAAAAGGAACATCCTCATGGTGTCCATTTCAAATGACCAACAGGGCACACCGAATTTTCACAGGTTGATAACAAATAAAAAAATGAATTCAATGGCAATGTTTTTTTTCTTCCCAGGAGGAAGTGTTTATAAAGCCGCGTGCTCAGGAGCTGTCAGAAGAGTTAAGAGTCAGGTCACCGGGGTAGGGAATGCGACTTCTCCCTGCTTGCCTGCTCAGTGTTAAATTGCACTTTGTAGGCAAAGAACGACGTTCCATGTTTTTCGCCCGCTGGAATGTGCGGCGTTAAAACCGTTCCTTTATATGAACCTCATCATGCAGTAATTTTTAGTCTGTTGATGGTCGGCCATGCGGCAATCGACTCATCTCGACACGAGCTGTACACGATGATGCACCACCACGGTGCGTACGAGCGTTCAGGGTTTCAGCGCAATCGTCCTCGCTGCGTTTCGACATCGCGGAGTGGCACCGACTACGGATTGATTGGTACCCCAGCCGCGGAGTGAAGTACACCCCTGGAAAAAAATAGTGTCCCAGAAATAAATTATTCAATTACCTCGGCCAGTTTGTATTATTTGGTACCCCGGGGTCCCGCCATGAGGATCAGACGGCCAAGCCGAGGCCGGCGTCGTTGCTAAAGCGCTCGTTCAGCATTGAGGGATGCACCAGGAGGGCAAACACAAAAAAACAAGACGCAGCTTGGATGTACAAGTACATGATTGTCGCCATCTGTTATCCAACATGTGCCACTAACTTCATTATCATTTTTAATAGAGTCTGTGGTCAGGTGGGTTAAGGATGCTGCCTGTAATTTAATAAATTAGTGCGAGGCGAATCTTGAGCTCTCTCCCGGTTATGTCATTTCAATTGATTTCCCCTCCCACTCCTGATTATAATAAATTAAATTATGGTCGAAAAAGCCATTTTAATGGAAAAGTTATTATACTGGGGGGAGGAATGGAACTCAAACCATAATTAAAGAATCGATGGGTTTCAAGTTGACATCAAAAGGTCTGTTAATTGCAATAAGCAGATTGCATTGATTGCTCCGCCTTTTAATGTGAAAGTGTAATTTGATTATTGCTGTGTACTAAATTTAATGTGTTAATGGACTCCAGCCTTATTGGCATACAATCTATGGGCCCTGCTGACCGTGGGAAATAAGAAGCAGCATCTGTCAGCCTAAAAATAATTTAGAAGATGGAAGATGGAAGGTACTGCCAATTGGCCAACTGGAAATTGCATTTCATGGGTTCGTGCAGCATCTGTCCCACGTGTCACGGTGAGCGTGCGGCTTTTGTTTAAAAACATTACTTTCCCATTGCTGACCTTCCGTCGTTAAACAGACTGAATATTTGTTCGTACGGTGGTACATTTGTAGACGTGAATTTAAATATAAAGCAAATGCACAAATAACAAAATTGGAGGCAAAACTCCGAATGTTACTCTGCCACATGGCATCTTGTATCAGAATGTGCACACAAAATTAAACATATATTGGACATTCAGTGGAGGTGTTACTACACTATCCATTTATGGTTCGGTTACCCAATCCAACCAAGTGGTGGTGCTGTTGTATTATGCTTTTCGTTCAAGATAAACTAACAGTCCACTTACTTAGCATAGTAATATTGCCCAGCAAATTCAAGCCAGCCATTAAATTTACATAATTATGTTGTAATGGCTTTTTTTTAGGGAGTATTAGTTTCATGAAGATAACGATAAGGTAATAATATCATTGAAGTGCATTACACCTTTTCCCCTTTATTCAGCGATGTGTGTACACGAGAAGGCACGGGGCATTTCAATGTCTCGTGCTACTATTAATGATGCCATTGCAATTTCAACATGACCACCTACAAAGGCAATCCAACGGGGCATCTCAATAAACACAAACGCTGTTTGTGTTTGGGGTTAGCACAAGTTCGCGACATCAATTTGTATCCAACACAGAAGCATAAAACACATAACCGGTAACCAAGTAACAAAAAAAAAACACTTCACCCCGTGCAGAATGGTCTTTGTGAAAATACACAAGAACACATTCTGTCACGGGACCTCGCGGACCCTGGAGGAATAGAATGGAATCTGCCAGCGAGGCTGTATTCCACCAGATACACAAAAACCATTGGCCTCTGGGTCGGCAAGCAGCCCGGTGCCGCCCGGCGTGAGCTTCCCTCTGACCCGATCTGTTCGGCGGCCACTTGACAGGGCAGATGAGCTGCCAGTCAGATTGAGCTCTCCGCTCTTCTCGCCAGACGCCCCCTTCCCAAGCTCCGATAACAACGCCTCTGTCTCGCACCTCCTCCCATCCTCCGTTCCCTCCCTCCCCGTCCAGCTCACACACCCCCCCACCACACACACCCATAGCGGCCTCTCCACCCCCTACCAGTTCTCCGAAAATTGGATTTGATGTGTGAGTGACCGGATAGGAATGGGCTGTTCGCCATCCCTTCCCACCTCTGACCCACCAGGCCGGGAACATTTACAGGCTAAGTTAATAATTTTTGCCCTCTGAATCTTTGACAAAAACGGGGTCTGGTGGTAAATTTTGAGACGTGCATCCACACTTGTTAAAACTCTTTTCATTTATTTCACTTTAGCTGCAAAACTACATTACACCGGAATAGCATTTGTATTAATTGGCATCGGTTATAAATGCACCGACTTACTGCTTGCTTCTAAGTTACAGTGGTGTATTTGTGGTATTGTTGTTTTCTCAAAAGGAAAATCAGCTTCATGTTGTCAGAGGGAATGGTGGTAATTGTTCTGCAGGTATCTAGCCCGCAAAGCCGCACAGAGTCTCGAGGCAATCTCAGAAGTGTGTCTATTTTGATGTTTGGAAATGCATGTTTTTGGGAATGATTTGCAAGCATCTACGATGTATGTGTTCACCTCATAGCCCAACACACACACACACAGAGCAGCTCGTTACTTAGCATTGCTTTATACCTCTTCTGCAACGTACAACTATACAGTCCGCACAATATATGCCAATATAAAAAAAAGAGCCCGTGGGATTAATAAAGCAAAACATGATTTACGGTAAACATCATTTTTATCGACAGTCAACCATTCACTAAAATAAAAAACCTCTTAATTACCCCCCACACATTCCCACCACCGCCGCCACCACCACCACCACCGCTGTCGTGGCCGCCGCCGTTCCGAGTGAAATGAAGAGTCGCCCAACTCCCGCTCGCCGCCTCGCGCCTTCTGCCTTCATTACCGGGCTCAAGTCAATTACACGGCCGCCCGCCAAGCACGCCGGCCAGTCTCCCTGCCCCGACTGCCGATCAGTCACTGCGCGGCCGGGCCCCGGTCTCGGACAGCCATCAGGCGGCATTAGGGCCGGGCCCCGCGAGGATGAGAGCTGTCAGCTCGTTCCGCGGCTCCGCTCGCGAGCACCGCCACCCATTACACCCGGGGCACCGACGCCCTGACCCCCCCCCCCCCACCGCGCGTTTGCCTGAGCGTGGCAGGAAAGAAAGAATAAAATAATAATACTAAATCGGACACTCAAACGCACTCGCCCCCAAATTGAAAATTTGCAACTTTATTGAAAACTGAAATGATTTCCCAGCTTTCCCCCCGGGTTGAGGCGTCATCGCATTCTTTGCCATCGCAAATTGTAGAGCTTGCATTGAAATGGCTACTTTTTTTGGTGGAGGTGGGGGGGGGGGCAGAGGTAGGTGCGTGAAGGGGGGGGGTGGAAGTCCACTTTCTTCATGTGAATATTTTCTGGGAACGGATTACCTTTGCTCCCATCATGTGACAATACTGAAATGTTTGTCAGGCTCGCGGCCGCTTGCGAACGTGTCCACTTTCACCGGAATTCATCACCTCGGTGTGTGCGCGTGAGCGTATGTATTAACAAACGTGTAATAGCACGGAAATATTTCTGAGATTGCGAAAGGGCGACAAGTAACCCCAATCTCATTTGATTTTTGTTTTGAAGATTCAGCCTCATGCGATAATCATATCCGTGCACCGATGTGGGAAAAAATATCAAGTAATCTGCGCTTCTGTCCAATGACATTCGACATCACATTTGCAGCTCTTTGTCAATCTACTGTTGGACGAAGAGGCTCGCCGTGCCGTGTAAATTGCGGGGCTAGTTTTGAACATATTCCACCACGCCAGTCAGTGCAGGTTTGAGAGAGGGGGGCCAGTCACGGTTCAGATATCACGCGCCGCTCATTTCATCCGTGAACGGAAATAAAAGTCAGGTCGCCGCGTTCATCGCGTGGCGCGTGAATGAAATGCACCACTGCTCCATCCTTCTTATCGTTATTAACATTTACACCAAATCTGACACGAGCTAACTCGCGTTTTGTTAGTCTTTTGATAACACGTGCATACCTACAACAACTGCAAACTAGCACTCAATGGGCAAGAATTATTTATACTTTTTTAAAGTTATCAAGGAAATTGAACTCGTCTGAGATGACATCTACCGAGGAGATGTAGCGATGAAATCAGTTCACGTGCAGGTCCTGGGTGGATTCTTGCATCTCAGGATTGGGAGAGGTGGCGGCGGTTTGTGGAGACCTTCATCCAGCAGCGGATTAACTCTGGCTGCTTATTTATGATGATGATGATGAAGAAGACAATGTTTGCTATAATGTTGGGTAGGCTGCTGTAATGTCTTGCCAATTTTTGTATACCTTGCTTGAAAAACAAAGTCGAAGTGCTTTTCCCACAGAAAACCAGCATTGAGCGACACTCATCTCCCGTAAAGAGCCCTTTTGCTAGCGGTGGAAATTCCACATTCCCATGTCTGTTGGCGATAACATAAGTTAGACACTTACTTTCCCTCCCCCACCTCTAGAAAAAAACACGGGGGCGGTCGCATGTGCACCGCACAAAGCTGGAGCTAGAGGACGAGGAGGAGGAGGAGGGGGGCGCGTTGAGCAACGATGGATTTGTTTTAGTGTTCACGATCGCCGCTCGGCCCCAGTGACATGTAACTGCCACGGGGAAGTGCACCCTTCACGGCGGCATGATGGACTGGCCGCTCCAGTGGATAAAGCTCGATAGCGCGGGCGTGCGCAGCTCTCCCGATCCCGTGATTCTATTTACACATGATGTTTTGACAGTCACGGATTATAACTTCACTCGTGTCAGTCGTGACATTTGTTTTTTACAGAAATCGATTTCCTGCGACCCATCACACGGAGGGCACTTTGATCAATGTAGTGTAACAGGCGTTAAATTAGAATCACATCCTGCAATTTCCCACTTTAAGGATGACATATACAGCGTCCGCGATGACAGAGAGGGTTTGTGTGCTTTGCCGTTTATGCCAGTGTTGCTTTGTGGCAATAAAAACGTCTTTATCAAAAAAGTTACGTTTTTGCCACAAGTATCGCTCGTGTATGAATCAAAGTGCTAATCATATTTTATTCATCATCATCACCCATGGTCAATCCACTGCTGGATGAAGGCTGCCATAAGCCAGGGCCACTTCAGCGATCCTGCGACAACGACACTAAGCACCTGTACACGCACCGACCTCACCGCTCCATCTCCTTGGTAGACGTCATCTCGGATGGGCTCCGTTTCTTGTTGGCAGCCACGCCGTTATTATTCTGGGCAATCGGCCATCAGCCCTTCGAGCCATCACTGTTCCGAAAAATGTATTTATATTATTGGCGTGTTAATGTTATCGTTAATTAATTGAACAACAGTCCCAGTAAAAAATAATTATTTGAAAAAAATAGAAAAACATTGGCACGAAAAATAGAGCAAAGGTGGCAATTTCATTTGTTAGCACGTTCAAACGATTTAACAGTGTCATTTATTTCCTTTGTTTCAAACGCCAGGGTCCAAAGCAATACTGAGGAAAATGTAAAGCTGCAAGATGATACAGAGTGGAGACAGAAATAAGATTAAAAGTTCTTAATTCCATTGTGTAAGTAATGATGGACTAAAGATTGGGGATGTGATAAAGCACAGCAAGGGACCAACTAAAAAAACGCAATCAAATAAAAAGCGGTAGTGGGCGAGAGAAAGAGTCTTAATTAGAAAAGGGATGACCTAAAACCTTTCATCACCATCTCATACGGGGAGGCAGTGCAATATAATCACGACGCCTTAATCTATTGATGCAAACAAAGAGGGCGGCTAACTAAGCCACGGGACATCTCTTTTAGAAGACGTGAGTTCCTGCACTTATTGATCTGGCTCCGAAATAACCATCGCAGGCGCATGGCAGAGACGAAGCATTTGGTATCGGAGTTAATAATCTGATTTTGGGGCTGTCGCCTGCAATCCACGAGCCGCCCCTTCTTCATTTAAGGGTGGGCTTCATCTCCAGCCGCCGGCGCCACGGGGACCCTTCCCCGCGGCCGGCGCGACACTGATTGAGGATCCACAGAAAACGTCTATACAAATCACATTTCCAGTTTGCCGGTTTAAGGTGCCCCCCCCCCACGAAAGATCTCATTTCACAGATGCAGTTTAGCAAGCCGAAAAGTCTCCCAAAAACAAAAGCACTCGGAGCCACAGCGGAGATACTTTAAATTCATTTTGATGTATCGCAGCCAGTTTCGAGCTTTCGTTCTTTTCCCCCGCCGTTAAATTACCGTAGCCTTACTTATCAAAATAAATGCTCCGAATACTTAAATCCTTTCACGGGCAAGCCTTGCAAAATTGTTTCCATTTCCACAGGTGTGGGTGTGTGTGTGTGTTTTTGCGTGCGTGCGAGTGTATGCTTGTATTTACAGCACAGTGACACTTTGAAAATCGCGGTGAACAACTGCGAAGACCTGGAAGTCGTTGTCACGGTCGCCGCTTCGCGTGCCGCTGGACGGCAGTGCAGAGGACCGAGTGAAATCTCCCCAGGGGCGGCACTTTGCTGTGGACCCGCGTCACATTAGCTGCACCATTTTTTCTGCTGATAAGTGGCTCACGATTAATATTCGAGAACCATCAACCAAAAGGCTTAATCAATTCCCTTAACCAAAATCCTATAGCGGGTGCATCGGAGGCACGGACTCGCCATCACAACATGATCATAGCAATAATCCTCGCAACCGTGTCGGACAGGTCATTGTAGTAGAATCGATATTTGTAATTTTCTCCTTTCACTGTTCATTTGCACAAAGATTCAGAGCCACTGTCCGCACACACACACACACAAAAGCGGACAATATCCACCTGAACAGCAGCACTTTTTTTTGGTGACTTGAATTCCAAATGGGTTTTCTGCTCACTTCATTTCCAATTATGACAAAGCTTGGCCGTCTCTAAATAAGGCGACGGATGAGTGGACACACACACAAAAATGAACGGCCATATATATGTATACTTAATCTATGCTTGTATCGACAATTACAACACCCAAATAGCACGATTTGCTGAGCCTACAAATGAGCAATCGTGGTTATTTGCCAGTGGTTATTGACTCAGTTGTACCGCATTGGCCACACAACACCATTATAGAATAACAATTGCAGGTGAAAATCATCTGCAGTGCTGGACTGCCAAAGTGCTGAGAAATTCAACACTAACAGGTTTTTTTTTGTGTTGTTTGCCCCTAGCCCTGCTGCCCATAGAGATCAATTCTCTGCCATAATCTGACACACGCCATTGATTCTACAAGGGCCTTTTCCCTGAAGGTCAAACCTGGCTAACAATGGAATGAGAGAAACTTTTCAGCACCTTGGCCAGTACTTTGCAAGCCAGAGAGCAATAGGTTGTATCGCCTGGCAATGACACCAAGGACTGCTGCGTCCGACCGCATTATTTCGAAGTATTTTTGGCATCTTTTGTGGGTTTTTACCGAGCACAGTATTTATCTGCCTTTGACAACAGCTGCAACTTAAGCCAAACTAGACGTCCATTCTCGAGGAATAAAGGAGACGAGAGCGATGTCGCCCTGCACTCCAAACGCTCTGCCGTTTTACATCTCGGTGTTTGACCTGGTCTCTGTGTGTACTCGGCGATGCAATGAAAAGTGGAGGAGCAACCTTCGACTGAAAAATAGGGCAGTTGCCATCACACATTTCTTTGGTAAGCCGCAGTTGTAAGTAAATGATTTATGACAGGTAAATTAATTCATACATATTTTCACTTGCTCAAATCAAGGAAGGTGTTAATGCTTATCTATTATACCTTCAGTTCGTGCATTCCCTTTGCCGGATGCTTTGTGATTTAGGCCTTTTAGGCCTGGTTCTAAGCAAACGTGATAGAAAAATAAAAATAAATGTGTATTCTTGATTTGAAGCTTTCGTGACTGCAGGAATCCATACTCTGGGGTTCTTTTGGTAGTCAGGTAGTTAGAAATAAAATAAAAATTTATTTTAATTTTAATTTATTTCTAACTACGTGACTTTACCGAAAAAACCCAAGAGTATAAATGTGTATTATGCATTTTTGTGGAATCTTGTATTTTAGAAGCATTTATTAAGTTACAAAAACACATTTCTGACTTCGTAATCTTGGCCAGAAAACAAATTAGCTCTTTCAAGATGCTTTTCTGGGGTCACCACTGCAGTGAAGTGCGTTTTTAAGCAGATTAAAACAAAGTTCAGGGTGGCAAACACATTTACATATATTATTATGGAAATATAAGCAGAACTCCATTCTGTCTCCACATATAAAATACTAAATAGTGTTAGTCAGTCAGCCTATTGCTTTCCAGACGAAAAATTTCAAGCATAATTTGTTTAAGCAAATTCTGGACCAGTTTTGACTTTTTTGGATCTTGAATGCTGATAAATGAGTGGATATTTTTTGGCAAAAAGCACTGCATAGAAACCATGGGGCGTCATTGAAAATAAAGGCAACTGTACACAAACTGCGGAACAATGAAGGTGGTGTGAATTTTAACATGCAACTTGAGGGATATTTGCGTTGGCGCATCGCCGCGTTAAGCGCGCAATTCCTGACAAGAGCAGTCACGAGCATCGAGTTGGGGCTGTGCTCTTGCCAGATGATCCATTATGGATTTTGAGTCTTGATGTATGGATTGAGGCTCCCTCAGAATTGCAGTAGCAAGGCACGCCAGGTGAGGTGTTCTTCCTTTTTAGGATTCCTAGGATTAATTGAAAATGGCTAAGACTTAAATTTCAAACTAAGGCAGCCAAGCGAGACGGAATGACAAGGCAGTGGTACGGTGGAACATTGAACGGACATTTACGACTGATTTAAAGATATTCCGTGTGGGTGTGAATGCACAAGGAGAAAGTAGATTTTGGCAATAAAAAGAAGCCGTCTTATTTCAGAAAACGAGCGTAAATAATTAGTGGGGATAATTCTGCACGGGAGTGGAGGCTTATGCAATTAGCTTCAGACCGAATACCAATCTTTTCTTTTTTGCAAAATAAACACATTTAACAATTTAATGTGTCAATAATGAGGGCAGGTGATTGTATGACAGCTCTGCAAAGAGATCAAACGTTTTAAAAACTCGTTGTGGGATATAGGAATAACAAATTAAATAAGCAGACAATAGACAGGACATTTTAAATTAACACATGGATAGGAAAACAATGTTTTTCTTTGATGACATGGCACTGGAGGGTTCTGATAGATTGTGTTTAACATACTTGCATTGACGTATTACCTAGTCTTGAGCAGCAATGGTCATTTGACGATATTGTAAATGGCCTTATGTTTTGCCTGCTATTTTTCATGCACTGAAAGAATCAAATTCATGTTACATCAATTTGCAATAATTATAAGGACGGCCAAATAGTTATTTACGTAATAACTACCAACTATCTGACACACCAAGCATCTATTCCAGGGATGAGCTTTGCATTTAAAATATTTATAATTTGGCATTCTAAATATTTCAGGAACATTCCAGATGGTTTTCTTCGGGGGATTTTCTTTTATTTACATTAACTAACAATGCAACGCGCCTTGGCGTTGGCAATTGTGACATCACCCATTGCTGCCACGTGACATCATTTTTGGCGGGAAAAAGCATGGCAGTGACTTAATACGAGCGGCGACATTTTATGCGACGTCACATTTTCGGCTCTATCCGAAACAAACAAAAATGATCGGATCGTCTGAAATGTCACATCCAGGCCTGATTTTTTTATATATTGGTTTCAACTGAAACATTAGGAACACATCCCAAGCACAGCATATTAATGATGATGCGAGGATGACACAACGTGGCGCGCAAGCGGCGTTGTGTCCGGGAAATACAGAGAACAAGGACATCGATCTATGCAGCTCGTCTCCACCGCTGAATAACACACTAGTAGTGCCATACGCTAGCTTTCAGAAGAGGCATAATCACAGCTCCCTGCGGACGTGTCCAATTCATTTGCACAGCTCTAAGCTTTTATGTGGTCTATTTCATATCGCCATGGCTCTTGCCTTCATAGACTCCCGAAATACGGGTGTGTTCTAAAATGTAAACTTTAAGTATTGCTGTATTTAATAACATCAAATCGTGATTCTTAAACAGTATAGAAATATATATACACACACAGTATCGTCATTATAGTGTAATGCTTTGTGTAAATGTACATGACTTTGCAGTACTGTATATTAAATATGTAATAATAGTTTCCAGGAAAGTAATTCCACTGCTGGTTGAAGGCCTCTCCACACCATGCCAGTCACAAGATTGCTTCACCACGCAGGTCAAAATTAGACAACACTTTTGTGGTGATGCTGCTGCTGCTGCGTTCGCAGCGGTGCACACATAACAAACACTACATCCAGGTGCCTCAATGACACTGTGGCCTTAAAAGAAGAACAAAAAATGGGTGGCATTTTGGGCAATGGCCTTTCTTGATAGCACGAACAATACTGTCCAGTGTGGGTTGATGAAGGGTATGCAGGGAGTTAGTGGGTCATTGCAGGTTTAAATATCAAATAGCAGGTGTAGCCATGAAATGTTCTATTTTCAGAGGCTTTTGTTAATGCCCTTAATGTGTGCACACATCATGGAAATAAAACAAAACATATACAATTCCTGTAAATTGGAAACATAAATTTAGATTTTTTTGGAAAAAATCTGAAAATATTTTATTGTTCTCCGAGCTATTTTTTTTGTTAAAGGAATAGGCGGGGAAAGCTACGGTATTCAATTCTAGTTCCGCGAGATGAATGGGAGGCACATATGCACAAAAATTATAGGCTTGCTCTGCGCGCCATTTTCGGGAAATGCGTGCAACATTATTGGAGTGATGCTGTAACATGCCATTTACTCCTGGAAGTAAGGACGTAAAAAAACACATAACACTGCACCAGAATTAATAATTGCCTGCTATGGTAGCATTCTTTATATCGACAAACCAAAAATAATAAGCCTAGTCATTCACCATATGAAAAACGCCATCATTATTAATCTGCATTCCACAATTGAATTCACATTTGGTACACGGTCTTGTTTTGCATGTTATGCTTTTTATTGGGGGGTGGGGGTGGGGGGGCTGCATTGAACGCTATTTCCACTCGCGCATGTCAAGAGCATATTACTAGTTGCAGAAAAATACATTTTATGGCCGCAATAAGCCTATTGAAATGCAGGAAATCACAAAGGCTTTACTTTCAGTAAAGAAAAAAGGGGATTCAGATTAACAAACTTCCTGGTTGACCCTTTCTGCAGAGTGATTGTTTATTGATCCATCCTAACATTTTCATTCTAAGCCTGAGCAGGGGATGGGAGGTTTGGGATCTGAGTGAATAATCTGATTGCTGGCCTGTCCAATCCAATCCCATCTTTCCAGACGGCACACTTACCCCAGTCCCTTGTTCACTCAACGAAGCCTGCCTCTAACTTTTTAAAGATTAAGAGAGCGCTATATTACACGCGCCAGAGTGGCACATCCCTGCCCCTCTGCTCGAGACTGTGTGTGCAGTAAAAAGTAGGCATCGTCAATAAGTTATGACTGAGATTTATTGTCCGTCGTGCTAATAATACACGGTGTATGGGCCCAGGTAGGTCTGCAATTATGCTGTCCTGTAGTACAGAAATTAGCGAGCAATAATCAATACCATTCGATGGTAATTAATTCTCACAAATACATGCCAACAGAGAGGGTATCAAACCATATGTAGTAACGCAGTTATGTGGATGCAGCATATACAATGTTATTGCTCTGTCTATAACAAGCGGCCACCATAGAGGATGCATGCAATGTTGAGAGCTTGATAACATTTTCAATACAGTATTCCATGATATTACTTTTCTGGGATTTCCGAAATATTTGGAATAGTGAAAATAATTAATATTATAATGTTGAGAGCTTGATAACATTTTCAATACAGTATTCCATGATATTACTTTTCTGGGATTTCCGAAATATTTGGAATAGTGAAAATAATTAATATTATCCATTGTAAATGCATTTCTAGATAAACGATTCCTTCCCCATGTAGCCATACTTCACCAGGCTGGTCAGTGTGGGTTCATGAAGGAGGGCTGGTTTAGACATCACTCACCACTGATGTTAGCTGGGAATTTAACTCAGCTTACTGGATGTCGAGTGCAGCCTTCTTATACTACACCACTACATGTTATATATGGTTGATAAAACATGAGTAAATACATTATAAGATTAAACAAACATACCATTTCATTACCATATTTAAAATACTCTGTATTATTTATGCAAGCATAGGGAGATTACTACAAGTATGCTATAATGTATTCATTCTAAAATAAATGTATCACTCATGGCTGTGGGCGTAGTGATGCATCGATGAAGACAGATCATTCAGCTCATGATATGTGCATGGAATCAGGTGGCTAAGAATCAGAGCATTTCTATCCGTATATTTGAGACCCCTGCAGCCAAAAGTGGCAGCTATATTTACCACGCTGTAAAGAAAACACAAACGTGTTATTGAATCGAATTGTGATGGAGGTGGGTGGGAGTCGTTACTATTCATGACAATTATTATCCAATATCAAGGATATTGTAATGGGGCTGATGTGTTTTTTTAAACAGACTTTGAGTTTTTATATGGAGATACAGAGATATGAAGGTTAAACATTGCTAATCTATTTTGTGGTTTATATCTTCCACAATTACTCAAATGATCATGTCGTACAGTATTCCCTCGTTATTCGCGAGGGATAAGTTAGATATTCGTGAATAGTAAATTTCGCAGAGAATGATATTGGCCTAAGAAAACATATCTTTTAATTAATTACTCTAAAAAAATACATAATCAATGAAATATATGAAAACGATCATAACAAAAACAATTGGTTCTAATAAACATTTAGTAAATAAAAATAAATATTAATGTATTAAATCATAGTTTAGGAAAGAGATTACTTTTAATTATGATGCTGCTCAATAGCATCACCATCACTTTATCTCATCACTCACATCACATTCTCTCTCATCATTTTAGCTCTTCACTTTCTTTCTCTCGATGCAGTCGTGTAGCGTTCCAGATGCGATTCGCAGATTGCCTAAATCACGAATAGCAAGTTCTTGAAATAACGAGAATACTAGAACACATTTTAAAACGAGAGGCTCTGTTCCTATAACATCTGACAGTTTACCAGCATTCGATTGAAGCAGGCCTGGCTGCTGAAATTGTGAAGAGTTTGCTTGTCCTGAATCAATGCTGCTGAAATTGTGCACTCCCAGAAGGCGATGGAGCGAATGGGTTGTGCCAAAAGGACAATTTTATTTATTTATTTTAAATGTGGAGATACAGATAAAGGGAGGAGACATATCGTTCGCATTATTTGTACACTCCACATTTACGGGGCGTATTATTTCGTGTTGCCGTGATGGAGGCTCCTCGCACGCAATGCCGCTTGTATAATGTGCCACGGTGGTGTCGATTGCTTGGTCATAATATATATTTCCCCGGGTTTTATTTTCCTACAATGTTAAGTGGCGCTCTACTTGACAAAGACCATTTCACAATTGAGCAGGCTCTTCTGTTAATGTGTTATGAGAAAATTAAATATGTCAGCCTATTAACTACATAAATGCCACGATCCTGTGTGCTAAATTGGATTTGGTCTACAAATTACTTCTGTGATATTAACTCACCGGAGGCTAATTATGTTACTACATTTACATAGCACTCCTATCAAATAAAAATAACATTCTAATTATATAATTACACCTCCTCTGAGTGTTTCGCTCTTTAGCCCTGGGAAGCCGGAGTATATTATTCTACAATTATTGCCACTAATTATCGCAATTTCTATAATAAACAGCCTCAAGCATTACTTTTTATTTGCCTTTCTGAAGCTTACGTCATTGTGCTATTCAAAATGTATAGTTTATAAAAAATAAAACTCCGTGTTTTATCTATACGATATTATTATTATTATGTGACTAGCGTATAACACGAATTATTTTGACTGTAACTCTTTCGGTTCGTGACTATCGTGCAGTTAAGTGAATCGTCCTCGGTGCACCGCCACAAGAGTGTTGTGCTGGGCGAGGGAAGGGCGCTGCGCGACGAACCCCGTGACCTGAGTTGGACTTCCAGTCACGGCTAAAATCAGTGGTGAGTGATATCCCTAATACTTCAAACTCTGAAAATAATTGAATATTTTTAGAAATTGCAGTAAAAGTATGTATTTTACGACTTGAAAGATGACACAATAGACACAACGAATTGACGTATTTGTTAAAATACTAAAAAATATATATTTTATGACCAAGGTAAACAAGGATGAATGCTGTTTATACCATCCTAGTAAATTATACGTTCTTGAAACATATATTATTTCAACGTATTTGCCAGCGGTTAAGTAAAAATGTACTTGTATCTAACATGCACCCCCCTGTACCCCCTCCCCCATGCACCCCCCCCCCCCGTTTCCCCATCGCCCCCACCCCTTTCACCAACCCGCATTGGCCAGCACAGTGAAATAGTCGCATTGGCCAGCAAAGTGAAATAGCCAAACAACGACCCACAAGCTACCGCAGCTTGGAGGGGTGGAACGTCTTAATCCGACAGAACACGGCGGTGGTGTAGTGTGCCCTTCCGCGTGCGGCATCGCGACACCAAGTGCGTCCACGTCGGCGTTGCGCAAACTCTAAGCGAGCCGGCAAAGTGCACATCCAGTGAGAACACCACGAGGCAGTGGCTGGTGTCCGTGATTTGTAACATCTCCCCCCCCACTCCAAATCCACGCACAGAGGCGGCTTTGAACGCGATGCCGTCACACCAAGGGGACCCGCATGGGAATATGTTTCCAGAGTTTTCTTTAACAATATAAACTTGGGGTGGTAGGTGGGGGGGGGGGGAGAGCGTTCAATACAGAATTATTTATCTTTCTTATTTTTTTAATAAGTGTTAGCAGGTTCCAATTTTGCCAAAGGTAATTGAACATTCAACCACCCATGTCTAATGTTGTGGGCATTTTTTTTATAAGAACCAACAGAGTTTCTATGCAAAGAAGATCAAAGCTCGTGCAGTATTAACGCAATCACGTGGAGCCAAACACGCCGTTCACCATTCTATCTCAAATTGGTCGTCTTGACAGCCGCTATTTGTCTTACTGTAGTACATTTATGTAAATGTTTTAAATTGACATAGGATTTTAAAATCTATACTCTAAACCTCCCCCCCCACCACCACCAACACAATCCTTGTCTGTTGCAATTTCAAAGAATTGTAGCTTACAGCTTAGCAGTATTAATACCAGCCTTAAAGCTTTTAAAATAGTAGGATAATACATCAGGTATACTCAATAGTGTAATTTTTTTCCCAAGGGGTAGGGTTACAATCCAATTTTTGTAGCCACTGTATAGTTCCCGCGCACGCACGCACCCATTTTCAAACGCATTGTCTAGGGATTTGTGGCAAAAAAAACAAAGGAAGGATTAACCGTGGGTTTCTTCTCGATTCCCACTCACAGTTTAAAGGAATATTTCTATTTCGGTTCGCTGTGTGGACACGCTTTGTCTTGCCACCGTCACTGCACGGTACACCTACATCGGGTTGCTTATCAAAAGCGCCACTCCCCGCTGTACTGACAAATGAATATCTGCTTTTGCCCGATGCCTCGTGCACGCATAGGGTTGTATGAACTACAATTTAGGTGGGAAATATTTATTTCCGAAATTTATTTTTGGAGGGCTGTTTACCAACGAGGGCGTCATAAAGGAACCTCTGTGGACCTATAAGATAGCGATCTGATTTTTTAAAAACATTTTCCCCAATTCAACCGGGCATGTGTTTAATCTCGCAATCAGGGTTTGCTCGCTCGGAACTCGGACGATGTCCAATGCAACTCTTAGGGCTGCTTCGCCTGGTTCATCTCACGCTCATTTGGCTCCGTGAATGTAACGTTTGTGCAATTGCAACTTGTGTCACATTTATTGCTATTTTGTTCATCATCATCAGCAGCACCGTCACTATTCCATCAGCAATACTGCCACCATCATCACTATCATACTAATGTGTGTACACGTACAGCCCTTTGTTAATCTACTGCTGGATGTGGGGATTGGTCAAAACCGGGGTATCGACCGTGGCAACACAGGTGTACAACAATGGATTTTCTGCATTTCCATATTCTGCCCGCCACGTCTTCTCCGCTGCAGCCTATTGTAACCTGCAGTGCAGGGTAGTCACCTCTCCAAGCACTATCCAGGCTCAAGCCTGCTTAGCTTGAGACCTGATGAGATCAAGCACATTCTGGGTGATTTGGTCATTGGCCATGATTATTTCCTTGTAGCTGCATGGTCCCTGCGAAACATTATATCTCTCTCTCTTTCTGTCTACACACACACAGATGTCCTTTTCACGCGATATATTTCATGTCATATTCAGGGATTAATTTATCACCGCATATTTTCCAGGCCACAACCAGAGCGGGTGATGTACTGGATGTGGTGTACAGGGTGCAGAGATATTTCCCTGGTCGACGACCTAGATAGGCGCGGCTAACATCTAAACTTATTTTAAATGCAAGAATAAATGTTCTTACGTTTGTTGAAAGCGATTTTAAAAAGTTTTCGTGAATGTTTGCTGTGACTCTCTCGTAACCAATATAGACAGGGCACACATGACGTCAACTATTGGAAGATATTCCACCCTCCCTCCCAGCTCCCCGCTTTCAATATTTGACCTATGCAGTGAATGGCTCTAAGACCCTGAGTCTAAGTCGTGTGGCATACAATTCGGCGCAAGCTGCGCGTTGAGGATGGTTGCATTGGGGGCCCACTGCACAAATCATCTCGGTGGCCATGCAAAGCTGCGTTTGACCCAGAGCAAACACAAGCAACAACTCTTGTGTGGTGAACACTGGGGGAGAGAGAGAGAGAGAGGGAGGGAAGAGAGAGGTGTGTTTGAACAAGGCATCCGACACCCCCTCCCAAGACCCCTACCCCGCCCCGCTCGGGAGAGTGAGAACTAATCTTTAACCCTTTTATTAAATATTTTATGGCGATTGTTTTATTAATGCCCCGACCTTTGGTGACTGGGCTGCTTGGAAATCATAGCTAGTTACAGTGCACCTCCTTTGTGTGGCTGCTCCCTGTGGGCCGAGGTTTTAACGCCTCCTTTTCTCCCCTCGTCCGTGCTCTTCCCTCCCTCCCTCCCCTCCCCTCCCAGATCCCTCATGCGTTAATGTCATTGCTATGACTACCTGCTGCTCTCTGCAACTATTCTTTTAAAACCACCTTCCAACACTTTCTGGAGAAATCAATTAAAGGCTTAGTGTACATTTTTATCTTCCTTCAGAAAAAAAAACTCGCCTTTCAGAAAATCCAGAAGTCTCGATGAGAATTGTCTCGGTTGAATTTTCTCACCCACAAAAATGAGAATTCATCGTGACAAAAAAACTAAACTTTGTTCGAGCAATCTTTACGTCACAAATTAAGTGCAAAAATTATACAATCACCTTGACACCTGCGTGTTAAGCTTGCAAAGCCTCGCCGGGTTTACATAAATGTACTCTGTAAGTATACGTTTTAGGCGGTGTGCATGAAGTATATAATTGAGACTTTTTTACGTGCAGTAACTGCATTACAAGTTACTTCCAGGCTTCGACTTAAACCACCAAGAGAATGTTTTGTACTCTTTCTATAGGAAAAGAAGCGACAATGAACATTGGAAGTGGACAATAAAAAGAAAAAAGTAATTATGGCATGTGCACGAACCTCAGCTACCCTGAGAACTAGATTAAAAATTAAAGAGGAATCCCACCACAAGCTGATGTATCTTTCCAGCTTTGGTGACTTTTAGGGGAGGGGGGGGGGCAAGTGGTTGCTGTAGGCCAGAATTTATGATGCCATTAAAAACAACACTCAATCTTTTCATTATCCCGTTCCCAGCAAGGGGCAGGTGGCTGGATGGCTAGTTATTGAAGAGATCAACTCAAGGGTGACTAATTGTACGTCTAGCCCACAGCCACCCCTGCATTTCTCCCTGCGGCAGATATACTGTAACCATAACAAGTCACACACACCTCATCTCAGACGCAGCGTTCACATCTTGAGAGCGCAATAGCGATCCACCCGCCTGTTTTTACTCCTCCTCGCTGGGTACGTTTGACCCAATTGGTTGCATTACACCGCATGCATTTAATTATTTTGCTCCCCATTGGTAAAGCAAATTAATTCCCACGTCGGAGTTGCCCTCCTCCTTGGCAGTGTTTATCTGCTTATATAAACATCTCAGCAGGACCCGAATGGCTGAATGATAATGCGTGCCCACCGCAATTAGATAAACACACTCAAATAATGCAACCGGGTAGCTTGCAATAAACCTGGTAATTAATGGAATTAACCGAGTCTTTTATAATTTAATTACAGAAATAGCTTTTACCAGTTGCGCAAGACATGAGGTGGTGGGGGGGGGTAGAGTTTTTTTTTGCGAGCGAAAATGTTCACTGCGGCTCATTTACACTTGAGACTATGATGCACTTCGTTTGTGCCCGTAGCGTCCAAGCAGGGTTTCTGTGGTCACGTGGGGGCGGGGGGGGGGGGCGACTGGGCACCCCACGTGGTGTCAGCCGAGTTGCCCCCCGACATCCCCTTCCTTTTATTTTGCAAGCTTCGTTTGATATACAAACTGTCCTCAATCGCTGGAGGAAGCTGGAAGAAAAATGTAAAAATGTGTTACGTACTGAATAGATAATTAATCAATGGGTGTCACAGCCGTTGCTCGTGCACACGAGAGGTGAGAGTCAGAGCGGAGTGCACTATTGACAAGAGCAGATCGTATGGTTACTCATTCTGTTTAGCATTTAGCATTGCTGTTACCCAACTGCTGTTTGTATTTCACCAGGTAAGCCCCACTGAGCTATGTAACACTTTTTCAGAAGCGACCTGGCCACAAATGATCGCTCAACAAAGTAGCGTATCACGTGGACATTTTCAACAAACACTCTGAACGCATGCCGATTCTAAACGTGGAGTGGGAAAACCCCGAGGACCCGGAGAAAAATCCACGCTCCCACGGGGAGAGAGATACTCATAACTCGAAATATACAGCAGCAGGCGTCAAGGTCGGGATCGAACCCACGACCTCCTGCATAGCAGGCGAGGGAGTTAACATCTGCGAGCCACCGCGGCGCCCCCACGAAAACAATTCCACGACTTGACAATGCAACGCCTTTTGTCTAACGCGATGTTGTCGCCCAGCACCCTTCCCCCCGCTCTACACCGCCCCCCCCCCCGGATCTTTCGTTGTCCCCTCTTTAAACAAGGTCACATTACAACGGGACTGGTAAAACTCAGCATTTGTTTTCAACGAAGGGCAGTGCTCGAAGAGCACACAAGGAGGCACTCTTATATAGCGCAAAACAATATCAGCAATTGCTCTCCGGACAAAAAAAGTTTAAGATGTACAAATTGAAAGCGAAATGTAGAAACTTGGATATGGAAGAGAAGTTAACAATCTAAAGATGTGCTCTTCGAACCAAGTGACTTTGATCAATGGAAGAGCCACCCGGCGGCCTGCTGGTGGGTTAACCGAGCCCATCATCCTTCTGCAGTCGATACAATAGTACCGCTTTGTGGAGAAGTCAACAGTGGTTGTCCTATGGATAGAATCACCCGCTGCCGCAGAAATGTGGAACTTTCCATTACTGGCTGCAAAACAGATGAGGAGTACAGTCTCATTTGAGCAGGAAATCAATTTTTTGGGGTTTTAATTGGGTGAGCGAAAACCTTTTGGCTTCAGCAGTGACGCCAGGTCGCTGTGAATGTTGGGCGCCGTGTACTCTGCGTGCAGTCACCGAGCGATTCAATGCGTTTCCCCTTTGCTTGCAGACCTCGGAGTGTGCAATGCATCTCCAAACACTGCTAGCAATAAAGCTCCCACACTGGCCGTCAGAACACTAAGCCCGGCCGCGGTAGCATGAGAGAGTATATTGAGAGAGAGAAAAAAAAAGTGCTACATTTTGTCTTCAATGTTTTGTTGTTGTTGTGGGGGAACGTGAGAGGAAGAAAAATCAAAACAGACCAAAAACAAAAATCCCGAGCCGGCTGATTATCATACGGCGTAATAGCGGGTGGATTTAAACTGGCGCTTTGTACTTGCGAAATAAAGGGCTGGCGAGTGTGTGGAGCAGGTATCGTATGCCGACCATCCAGTGCCGCGAAAACATTGTTGGAGAAGCACAAAGGGGGGGAAACATGGAAAGTCCACAGGCCTATTTAACAGCTTATAAGTGCCCACAATGACCCAAGAAGCCCGGCGACCGTTCACCTTCCAACACCCCCCCCCACCCATCGCATTATTTGCGGCCATAAATATCCCTGGAACAGCGCTCAAGTTTTGTTTCTCTGCGTACCGCTCGCTCGCTTCCCAGGCAGCACGCAATGTCTTTTTGAACGCGTGAAGTACACTCAGTGCCTCGATTTGTTTTAAAGCAAGAGACACAGGGTTGTGAATTTGTTGACGATAATAATAATACGACTACGCCGTCCTCAATGATCGCGGGAGCGGCATGTTCTCACAAGGGCTCGTATGAAACGAGACTTAGAGCCGTTTTGGCCTCTTATGAGTATGACATCATTTTGCCTGCGTTTGAACCCAGAGTACCTTAAAACAAACCAGAGAAAAGACCACCAGGACAGGGGTATTTACAATAAAACATAGTTTCTCTGTGTGTGGAGGAAAGAGGGGATGAAAAAAAACCTTACCTTCCCACCAACCCCCCCCCCTTACTCCCCCCCCCCACCTCTTGAGCGCAAGCATGATTTGTCAAATTTCATTACTCCAGTCAATACAAACAAGGGCCGCTTTGTGCCCTCTCCCGTTCCATTCAGCGATTTCTCACATTAATTATGCCACGGCAATGAGGCTAATTGCCGGCACTGAGATTAGCCCATACAACCTCAAGGCCGAGGGGGCGATCGGGGGTAGGCGCGCTCGCGTGAAAAAGACATCTGCAGAAACGAACGTTATTCAGGCCCCCCCTCCTCCCTGCTCACCCCCCCCCCCCCAACTGGCTCACTGTTGGAAACACGTGGAGAATGTATAATTCCATTAGCCGCATTATTTCAGACCAACTTGGCAAGGAAACCAATTATGTCATGCTTTTTTTCTTTCAATTTTTTTTATGAATTGCACCCAAGGAGGAAAAAAAATCTGGGGAGATTAAAAAAAAACTCTTTTATATCTTAACAAGGGAGTTGCTCAGCCATGCTAAATTCCCATGGCTTTTCTTTCACTTTATACAACCTGAGTTTGGTTCCAGTGGAAACAGATGGCTGAGAATACGAAGAGCTGAAATGATTAAACGTTGGAGGCATTACGTACTGGTTTGTGCCCTTGGAAGTTTGCCAGCAACAAGTGTATAGGGTACTTCTGCTGTTTATTCCAGTTACACATAATAATGATTTATATAATTTACAGCCTTTTGCCAACCCGTTGCTTGAAGGAAGGCCCCTCCGGACTCCATGTTGGTTAAGGAGGAAGGGTTGATGACCATACTTCACTACACCGGTGAGTGCAGTTTGGTGATTGCAGGGGGGGGGGGGGGCGGTGACAGCACCGGTTGAGACATCACTCGCAACTGGTGTTTAGTGGTGACCAGGAATCTAACCGAGGCTGAATAGCGGAGTGCGCAAGCCATTGCACCACCGCTCAATCGTTCACGAAACACAGATACTGGATTATTGTTCATGTTGACAAAAAAGCTTAAAGAACAATCGCAATAATACTGGCAATTATGTTGCTTTGCCTATGCTACTGACGAGTGTTTGGCTTCATGTGGGAGCAAAGTGGAGACCCCGAGACAGAGGCACGCACACGATGGGTTGACACTCGGTACTGTCATCTGCTGAGCCACTGAACGGCCCAAGCTTTGAACGCCGCTCGTTTTCCCAGGCAGTCTCCCATCATTGTACTAACCACCATTAACCCTGCTTAGCTTGCAAGAAACACAAATCACCGCAGATGTTATTTTACTTTTCTTTTTTTAACAGAATCACCTAGGGGATTAAAACGTAGGCTTTCGCGACCAATATCATCCATAATATAGCGATTCCATTCAGCTCTCGTGTGATGTACCCCTCTATTTGAGGAACGAAACAGGAGAATTTCGCCACAAATCTGTCTGCCGCCTGATGATGCCGGTTGTAATTACTGGCGAAACGTCGTACTCAGATTGTAAATGTTGTGGCTTGGCTCTCCAACACACCGGTTAGTGCTGCACTAGTGACGACTTGGCATGTTCCGTTAACGTGACAACCCTTACTAAGTGGCTGTGTCGGGTGGTGGCGGGTTTAACGACACATTTATATATTTATGGGATCTAATCCAAAAAAAAACCCTCTTGTGCATCTAGGGGAGCTGTCATCACTGCCCATCTCATCAGACAACGATGGCTGCCGCATCTTCGGTGAGCGGTGTGTCGGGACCCTTCCGTTGATGGCTCAGCAGACTCACCAGCGTAAGTGGTTGCACACACAGAGTCAGTTTATTTATTTATATTCGAGGAATCCGATGAGCTATGAAGCTCTTTTTCACAGATGTCCAGTAGGGGGGACAGGTTACGACAACCAACAATACGAAATCACAATAGGAGTGCAGAGTATAGGAAAGGTTAGCTAATCACTTAAAACAAATATATAAAAATAAAACTAAACGATTTTTTTTTATCTTACCAAGTAAAGGCCCAAAGAGTTATTAGCTGATTTTTTCAGAAGCGACCTGGCCACAATTAATAGCTCAACGATGTGGCTTATTAGGTGGAATTTTATAGCAGCAAAATAATCTAAATAATAATCTAAACACACCGATGACCCAGACAGCACCTTGGTGGATCACGCAGATTTCAGAAACTTCCAATCCCGAGAGGTGGCCGTGAGCTGGCAGTACGGAAACTTCGGTGCTTGAACACGTTTCTATTTTGAACATGGAGTGTTATTCCCTCACCTGTATCGGATTTCTCTGCTATTCCAGTTTACTGTCACAAGCAGAACACAGAACAATCCTAAAAGTATAACTTGCCAATCATTTCAGTGCAGAATCCTACTGAATAACGAGTCTTGGTTACTCGGTGAGATAGATTATATTATGAGGAATAATAACAATTTTTATAGTGTTTTAATCAATCCACAATTAAATTAAGGACCTCCCCATGCCATGTCAGTCATGATAGTTTGTTTGACCAAATGTCACCATGCTTGCCAATGTGGGTTGGTCGTGGCGTTGGCAAATTCAGTTATCGCTCACCACTAATGTTGACGATGGCCAGCAACTGAACGCAAGTCGCCAGGTCCATAGCGCTGTGCTTGGCCACACATTATTTTAGATCGGCTTTATATTTTTTGCATATTTGTTATAGCAGATATATAGAGAGAGTACTGCTGACATTACTGCAATGTGGAAAGGTATGGCTTGCAGTTTATCTCGCTTATATTGATAAACAACAGAGCACGTGTGTGCAACAATGTAGTGCACGTTAATCACATTCAAAACACATCTCCGGGCCACATTTTTAGTGATCTTTACAGTTTTATTTTTAAAAAATGAAAATGTTTCTTTTTGCCAATCTATTTTATGGGAATCTGAAGATATGGAGCTTGGCATGTTTGCAGAATTGAAATGGAACATTGTAAACAAAGTAACTCCTCCAACGGCCTCTAACATTCCATAAAACGCATCAGAGAGAAACTCTGCAATGTGATTATTTGAACGTTGGTCACGGTGACCTAAAAATATTCATCAACTTATTAAAATAAGCTCTGGGCCTTCAAAGGCATTACCTCGACCTGACGAACAGTAAACATTTGAGAGATAGGCGCACATAAAAGACACATTTTTTCTAGTTGTTGCCCCAATTGAACATTTTGCTGTTCTGTATTTCACTTGCTGCATGCCGCTAGCAAGCAAACGCTGCCGCACTTGAGAAGGATTAGAGATGATGATTTTCATTCGGATGGCAGAGAGAGCGCTTATCAGATTAACAATATTTTACCATGTACATAAGGTTGCTATTGCGGTGTCAAACAGCGATGTTATGCGTTGAGCACAGAATCCATTTGAAGCGGCTGGATGCGAGCACGAGAGAGATGACGTTTATGAAAAATGCTGAATATTCTCAACTTATGGCTTCATCATCAACACTGCTGCACCAGTGAAATCAATGTAAGTCCCGTGTAATCTTGTCTGAATAGAGTGACTACATAATCTTTGGAGCATTGCTTAACAACTTAAAAAAAAAACTGTAAAGCTTGCCCTCCTAATCCATCAGATAATTCCGGTTTTTGGTTGCAATAATTATCGGGAACCCAAATCCCCCCTTTTTGTCACTGTCGATCTCATAACAAGTACCTTCAGCTGATTACTGCTCCCACAGTGTCTCATCACTTGACCCAAGAGGTCGGCGAAGGAAGCCACCGCTCAACAAAGGGGACAGAGGGGCTCGGGGTGCTCACGTGACTCGGCTCGGCCGAGCAGCCTTCATTTCTTTTTCCACGTGCAAATCGCCGGCCTCTCGAAAACATGTTTGTCTGTCCCACTCATTGATGATCTCTTCTTCAAGGGACAAACACTGAAGTGCTATTTGAATAAGAGAAAGGGTGGGTGGGGGGTGGGGAGAGCTCATTGCATCTCTTTTTTATGTCAAGAGTCAACATTTTCATCGGGTTTTGGTAAAATCGTACAGCATACAAAGCAACAACTGTAGTCTCAAAGTTAATTACAGTCCGGTTTTCTTTAATTTTTTTGCAATCGAGTAACTGTGCATTGTAGGCACAATGTCCTAATTTTTAAATTACTCTTGGATATAAATAATACGGATACACATTACTGTAAGTATCTAAAGATATACAATGCAATTGATATTGGCCAAACATCACAATGCAGGTCCCTCCTAAAAAAGTGTTTGGACTCAGAGTGGTTGTTCTGGGTAAATAAGTGATACTTATTATTATTATTTAATGGCATATGACCAGATCACTCCAAATGGCCTCATCTCAATGAATCTGGGAAGCTAGACATGTTTGAGCCTGGATAGTGCGTGCATAGATGCCCACCAAGAGCAGAAGGCAGGCGAAACAGATATTGTGGGCAGTCGTGGACATTGCAGAGAAACACATTTTTGTACACGCCACCTTCAACCCAGAGCGATCAGCAAGGTGAAGCGTGGTGGACAAATCCCATCATGGCCCGCGAGGCATGGCAAGACCCTCGTCAAGCAGTGGATTCACAAGATGGGCTGCACATTTTATTCCAAACAATGTTTGTAATGACGATGACATTTTCACACAATGATGTCATGGGAGTCCTCAGAGCCCATTGACAAACAATCCAAAATTCTCTTTCAGTTAAACAAAGACAAAGATCCCCCGCATAGCCTTCAACAGACTGTTGGGGCAAGTGCCGTTAGCGAGCACCTGTGAAGGCCGGGACGGCACACGAGGGGGTGGGTGGCCAGCACCACGCCTGGTCGGCCGCCTTTGTAAAACAAAAGCCACACACATACGATTATTAAGTACATTGCAACCGGGGTTTAATTTCTCACTCGATATTTTCCAGAACGTCAGGCTATTTTGGAGTAGACACTACCATGAGAGTAACCGGTTCACCTATTCATCCATAATAATTATATTCTAATGTGCCCTACATTTCTATGGTCCTATGAATAGGTGTATACTGGTAGGAACCTCCTGGTTACACCAGCCCACAGGGGATTATTGTGTCCGTCCGTCCGTCGTGCAGGGAGGGGCTGGGTGGGGAGGGTGGGGAGGGGCTGGGTGGGGAGGGTGGGGCTGGGTGGGGAGGAGCTGCGTGGGGAGAGTGGGGCTGGGTGGGGGGTGGGAGGGGTGGGGCTGGGTGGGGTGGGGCTGGGTGGGGAGGGGCTGGTCATCCCGTGGTGCCCTTATAAAACTGAACGTTTAACCTACTCACGCCGGCTTGTGCCCGCCCTCACAGTCGGCCATATATGCGGAATACACCACGCCGCCGTTGACTCTGACCATTGACTGAGCAACCCAACGTTCTTACCAGCTCCCTCCGCAGGAATATGTTTGAAATATATTTTGGAGAAAATAAGGTTAAATAGATGTGGTGTGCCACAATATTTCACAGAAAAGTGTTCCCGATTGTTCCAGCCTGAAATGATGATGCCAATCCAACACGTAATGTTACCGACCATAAACATTTTAAATACATTTGAAGACGGAAGCATCTGTTGTGTAATTGAAAATAAAATATTTGCCCAACCTATGACTAAAAAAGCATGACCTTCAGCTCAGTCGATAATGTTCACTTAACGTGTTACATTTGTTTTTTTATATTCATGAATTATCATCATAGATCTTGACAAAACGACCAACTGCTCCTTGGCAATTGAATGAAATTTGTATTTATTTATCAAAGCCGCGCGCCAGTGTTAATTACTTACCGTGCGAGATAGACGGCGAATGTCAGAGCCATTTGTCTCTCTCTCCCTAAACGTAATATACCACAACAGCACCCGAGACGAGGAAGCAGTGGCACACAGGTTGGCACACTGGCCTGTCAACCCAGTGACCTGCGTTCCATTTCCGGCCGTGTCTAATGTCCGTGGCGAGTGACATCTGAACCAGTCATAGCCTCCCCCCCCCCACAACTCCCATCTTTCCCCAATCAGCACTGCCCAGTTTGGTGAAATATGGTCAAACAATTCTAGATTTGAAGTTTTCGTGATTGCAAAGATTCATACTCTTTGGTTTTTTCGGAAAAGTCACTTAGGTAAAAAATAAAATAAATAAAAGAAAATTTAATTTATTTTATTCTATTTTATTTCTTAAATGTTTTACCTACGTAACTTTACCGAAAAAAACTAAGAGTATGGTAAAACAACCCCCATGATCGAACACTAACACGGAGAGGCCTTCATTTGGCAGTTGGATTGACAAAGGTATGATGATGATAATAACAAAATTAGTTATATTTTTTGTGTGATAATACACTGTTGAAAAGTTGTACTTACCATTAACTGAAACCTTTACCATTTCACCTTCGGTGGGATGGCTGCTGCTGCTGTTGCCGCTGCTGTGACTTAAAAACCTGTGCTCCGTAGCATGTCTGGCCTCTATTGTATTTCTCCTGGCACGTGTTATCCATCTTGCAGACACGGCTGCATTTTGGATTAATTGAACTCACTCGGTAAATATTGATCGATGAGTTATCAGGCCGCAGCAGTTGTGCCCCCCCCCCCCCCCCCCCGCTCTGATTCCCAGAGTGATTTACTATCATATTTGCAAAATCATTCTGTGCAATTACACAAGGAAACAGCCCTTTGGGTAGATATGCTTTTTTTAACATTGATTTTTTTCCCCTTTCCATCCCCCCCTCTCTTCTCACAAGTGTTTAAAATGCATTACCTACACCACCAGGTACTTTATACACCGTTACCTGAAGTACGTACCTGAGCTGTCTACCTCTGCCCAGATAAAGTCATGAGATAATTGGACGAGCGTGCTCGTATTGTTGCGTTTAGCTTGTCGTTCCCCCACCCGCACCTCCGATTAACACGAGTGGATACGTACGGTGCGAAAGAAGTTCAACATACACACACACTTCATGGAATCGTTCCCAATGGGACAATCATCAATGTAACAAAGCTGTCCTGTGTAACTTGCATTTCCATGTTTCAAACAGGAATGCAATTATTATTACATATATTTTTTGTATTCGTGGTTTATCGTTATCAGTTTGCTATGCGCATGTGCTTTTCATGTCTGAGCATAGAGGGACTTGGCGGTATTTTGCTGATAGTCTCTCACTAAATTTACCATCGGAGATTAAGCAACAAAAACGTTTCGTCTTCTCTGTGGCTTCCTTTTGTGTGTGTTATATATATATATAAAAAGCCACCGGGTATTGTGAGTCATACATAACTGCTACAAAGACATCTCCTATCTTTGTATTTTCACAAGGTAAGTGGATCAATTTTAATTTCATCGCACCAATAGGGGCACCGTGCTATCTGTGACCCGATCCGCGATGGGAGCCCTTGAGCACAAACGTCGCTCTGAGCGCCGTCACTTTTCCGCGATCAGATGGGGGGGGGGGGGGGGGGGGTGGGAGCCGACGTGCCGGGCTTGGCGACCCACGGTGCGAGCTGGAATGCCTGCTGCAACACTTAGGGCCCACCACACCAAACAACAAAAATTGCCATCCGTCGGGCCCATCATGGCCTGAATGATGCGGCCATTCATCATGGGAGGTCTCTGCGCGCCTCCCCATTGTGGCTCCTTATCTCTGCGCAGATGCAGAGGCAAGCGGCCGCTCGCCAATCGATACTTCTTCTGCTATTTCTCCTTCTTCTCCTCCTTCTCGTTCTCCCCATCCACACCGCATCCACTTTCCTTTCCTTTGGGCCGATTTTGCAGTGGCAGCTTAACTTTTGTGTGCCCGCGTACCATCGTGTAAGAGGCTATTTGTTATTTATTCATCCCGAGCCCCTACACGATTTCACGTCCTGCTTCTTGGCGTGAAACTGCTGAAAGTATAACTGTGCACACCTCAGCATTCTTGTTTGTCTCAGATTTTTTAAAATATACATTCTGTTTTATGAACTTTGGGGAAAATAAAGCAAACAAACCACGAAAACAATTCTGTCACTTTGCTCTGCATGACGAGAAACTCATCAGCCGCGTGCAGGCTGGATACAAATCAGTTAAAATAACGGAGTCCATTGTTACTCGCAAATAAAAACGCCATTCTCAGTCTAATCATCGAAGCTAAATATAGGAATATAGGAGCTGTGCTTTCTTTATTCGGTTGTGTTTGTACAAAATTGTCGACGAGTAATAACCATAAAAATGTTTTGCCTTTAGAATAAACATGCAACATTCTTTAAAGTGAAAATGAGAATAACAACGATGCCTTACACCTACCCAGAGTGGCTTCGATCAATCTTTTTTTAACTACGCTGTCTTAAAAAATATATCACATAGGCATTCATTCCAGAATGACGATGTGTTTAGTCAATTTTAAAAAATCAAACGTGGCACAAGTAGCTATAATATAATGATGTACATAAAACGCTATTCAATAATGATGTACGGTCTATTTAATTGAATTTTGAGAAAGGCATTGATCAACTCACACAGGTTATTGCAACTTTAATCGACTGCACTGAATAAGACAAAAAAGAGGTGATAAACTTATCTGTCACGGCAGTCAAAATGCTCATTTTAAAATCAATTTCACACCAAGTGGAAATGGAATAACGCCCCAACACACTGGCAACGTAGAGTGCTGATGATGTATAAGTGCGGTAAAGCCAGCGGCATGAGTGGGCGAGGCATCGTTCAGCCACGGAAAAATGAGAGCCTGGTGTTGACTTTAAAAAAGCTATTTGACCTTACAGGTCCACTCGCTGACGTTATGTATGATTGTCTTTGGAATCCTACAAATCTTTCATGGCCTTTATTTCTTTTTTGTGGCCATGGTGCAAATTTGACTTTTGTATTCATGGCCTCAAACATTGTTTTTTTTGTTTGCATCATTCTGTGAACAAACGTCCATCGAAACGTCGTGAGGATGCAACAAGGGTTGAAGAATTTATACAAAAGGTGAGTGGGTCACACTGGCAAAATGACACATACACAAGGTGACCGCGTGATTTAGTGTCACAATGATTCCCATTTTAAAGCTTATTTTATTCTTTCATGTCGCCAAGACAATGTTCACATTGGCCTGCCATGCAAACAGCGATCTTTGTGGTAACCCAGAGGGCATTTATCCACCTGCAGTCCATTACACTGTTTTAGCCTTATTCACAGAATAGGGTTCAATCCTTGCTATGCACACATTGATTATTACGTCATAAATCAGCTGGACCTGACTTAAGGTTCCAATAAGCAGCTCAAATAATCATTGACGTCTGCTTTTTGGCAATACCTAATGTGCATTCAGTGTCTTAAATTACGAAGCACTTTGATGGGCGAAAAGGTTTACTACCGAAATGCACTTATGCCAAGTTATGAACTTTCTTTGCACCATACATAGTCAACCGTGCTTATCGGAGGTGCAGAAAAAAAGGAACAGTGCTATGCACATTGGACCGAAAACATTGACGAGGACCATGAAACAAAAATCTCAAGAGTGTGCAGAGAAGCGTCTAGATGTGCATGCTTGGGATTATACCAAGAAATATGTATGTATGTTGAACTTATTTCGCACTGAACATAGCCAACCGTGCTAATTGGAAGTGCGGGGGAAGAACACCAAACTAAACACGAAAAGCAGTTCTAAGGAAATTCGTTTTAAATCCAGATTGAAAGGTGCATAGCTCCAGTGGCGTCCTAATATCGGAAGGAAGAGCGTTCCAGACGGCCGCAGAAGCGCATTCGAAAACGTCGCGACGCGGTAACCGTCTTTGTTCGATGGCCAGCCAAAAGTCGCTGTGAGGATCACCGGAGTTCGCGTGAATCATACACAGGCTCGACACAGACTCGACACCACATACTTTGGCAAGTCATCCTCAACTAGATCCCCTCGCCTCTTCCTCTTCCACTCCCTCCACTGGCTTCCCATTGCCAGCAGCCTCACCTGCGCCACCGCACCTCTGGTTCCAGTCGTCCGCCATGTGTATCTCTCTCCGCTCCCGTCACCATGCGCTGCAGCTCACGGCGCGTCTCACGACCTCCTCCCTCTCGACACCAAGGCCTGGGACTGTCAACTGCCAGGCGTCGTTTCTCTGCAGCAGCCCCCTCCGACTGGAACGCGGCCATCATCATCGTCATCATCGTCGTCATCATCATCGTCGTCGTCGTCATCATCGTCGTCATCATCATCGTCGTCGTCATCATCATCGTCGTCGTCGAAATCATCGTCGTCGTCTCGCTACTGCACATTCGCAGCAGCAGCGTTCAACATACACCGACTGTTAAGAGACAAAGGCCCCACATCTTTCAGACACCAAGCTTGACTCCGCACCTTAGAGTAATGGTCATGAATGTCCGTGAAATGTTACGTGTGCTGTAAGTTAGATATTTGTTTTTAATTCAAGACATCATATTGACTGTTAAGAAAAGTGAGCTTGGGCAGAACGTGTCGTGCGGATGATGGCTGGTAGTAAGACTTGGGATGGAATGGCAGCCTTAAAGAGGGAACATGTCTAGGAGCACGTCCACAACGGAGATGGAGTAATGAGATTGGCCCAAGTGCAGATGTCACGTGGATTCTTGTATCTGGGAGACATGAGGAATGGTTTTGGATTGGGGAGGCTTTCATCTAGCAGTGGATCGGTCATCGCTGATGATTACGTATACATGTTGGAATTCTTTCGCACCGTACGTAGCCAAAGGTGCTACTTGGAGGCGCTAATTAGGGCGATGTTATACAATACGCAAACATAAAAAAAATCACTTCTACTTTCTTGTTTTATTTACAACAACAATTTTGCATTACATTTAGAGTTGACCTACACCCGTTGATGATTGCCACCCTATGAATGCTTGAACCTCCTATCGTGTAACTGTCTACATTGTCAAGGGCTGCCCCTTACGGCTGCGGCGAGGAGGAGGAGGGGGAATGAAAATGCTGATTGAACTCGATGACTTGGCAATGAAGTTGATGAGTGATTTGGATATCTCGAAGCGTGTGACGGCAAACGCAAGACGACGACGCCGCAACGGAACCCGTTCGACCGCGAGAGGGGACCGCTGTTTTCCGCACGCGCGTGTAACCACACGTTTAGTCAACAGAGGGCAGTGTTGACACTTTTGAGAAGAACATTTCACACCCCCGCCGGAAATCCAACAACACACCTCCGTACACCGTTAACTATCGGAGCCGCGTAGACAAAAGCTTTGAGCAAATCACCATTCGAGGTTAAACGTAAGCTACTGCTACTTATTAACAATATTCATGCGTTGTCGCCCGCTCGGTGACATCTCAATTAAGCCGACTTTGTAGGTTTTAGTTTGCACGTGGGGTGGTGGTGGTGCTGCTGACGGCGTTGGGGGGGGGGGCAATGCAGAGGAGGGCTTCTGTGTTGTTTCCGAAAATGTTGTTTCGAAGCAAATGCGAGAGAGGGCCATAAAACGGTGACGAATTCAGTCCGTACGATGACAAAAACAGCTGGCGAGGGGCAAAACCACAAATTCCACCGCGCGCTTTCGCAAGTTATAAAAATAAGCAGGGGCTAAACTATGGGAAAACTCTGTTTGATACGCGATCCCAGTGCTGATATGAAGAAATGTAAGCGGCACGCCACTGGCTGCCCCCTGACGCTCAGCTGTTAGACACAACTTGCCATCTGTCACACATCTGCCAATGAGGGGAGGGCCCATGTGCTCACGCACGCACGCAAGTACGCAAGTAGCTGCTGTGTCACCCGGCTCAAGCATGCGGCCGTACTGGTCAGGCCAGGAGGAACTCACCATTGTTAGTGTTTTGAAAAACAGAAAAATAACACGAAAGATCTCATTCATACAGAGCCCGATTTTTACATTATTTTTCTTTTGGCAAAACTAACCTAAAAACTACTTTTTGTATTTTACCAGGTAAGGTCCACTGGGCTATGTAGCTCTTTTTCACAAGAGACCTGACCATACTTGATAGCTCAGCGAAGTTGCTTATCATCAATGACAGCAGCCAAACACTCTAAATGCATGCTGATTCTAAATGTGGAGGAAAAAAGTGGAGGGCCTGGATACAAATCCACGCGACCACAGGCAGAACATGCACATTCCAAATATATAGGCGTCAGGATCGGGATCGAATCCACGACCTCCTGTAAACCAGGCGAGGTAGTTAGCATCTTGCCACCGCGGCCGTATTTCAAAGTTCATGAAAAAATATCAATAGTAGGGGTTGGGATGAAGCGGGGTGGTTTGTGCGGAGCGGTGATGGCAGTGGAAAGCATGATGTGCTATGAACCCGGTGACCAGAGTTTGATTCCAGGCCACAGCTAAGGTCAGCAGTGGTGATTGATATCTCCTCATTCACGCCAACACCAACCCCACACGGACCAGCGTAGTAATGCACGGTCAAACAACCGCCACGACTGTCAGCACGAGCAGGCTTTCATCCAAAAATGGGTTGACAACGGTTCTATGATTACATTTACTAAGAATATCAATAATGCAGTAATATAGAATGAATTTAACATGAACTATTGTAACACCAGAGTGTCTATGTCAGCCTTGGACAAAGTAAACAAGTCGACAACGCCACACGGCACGTGTAGGCCTTCATCCAGCAGTGGATTGGCAGAGGATGGCAAATTCACTAATTATTTAACCACTAGTAAGAATTGCAGCACGATAAACAGGCAATTACAACTGGTTGGTTACCGTCGATTTCATTGGCGGTTATGGAAACTTAAAAAAAGCGCTCGCATGCGATAGCGAGCGTGGGACAATGTAGAATGAAATGCATTGTGAGCGTTTTATGGGCTAGGTGCGCTTTAGAGGCGGCATTCCCATCGCGCGCGGGCATGGGGCGGAGGGGGGGGGGCTTCGATCGGCCACGCAGGGGCCGTGCAGAGGCCAGGGGGTCCAGCCGCCCATCGTGAACCTCACAGGGGAGGCAGGAAGTGACACAGACAGTGATCACAGCCACCCTGGGGGGGTGGAGGGGGGCAGGCAAACATCTGTCAATTATTCTGTCGAGCCACAAGCCCTGGTCCAAACGGGGTGTAGTAAAGTAACAAAAGAACACGAATCCCGATCACACATCAGAGACGTCGCAGAGTTATTTTTTTAGTTTCTACCCAAAAAAAAAATGTTCTCTGGCCTCAAGCAATGATTTTCACGGCCGTCATTTTATTGGATGAAAAGTCCCAGCTGTCAGGTCTCTCTTTTTTTTCTATTCCTCCCAGCTCTCTCCAGAGTTTTCTTTTTTAAATGACGTAGCGTCGTAATGTAATCGGTGCTAAAAACAAAAATCTCTGCGATCGCAAAGCAATTCTTGAGTGTGGGCGTTGGGGGGGATGGAGAGATTGAATCGGCGCAAAAACACGTGATGAGCAACTCGGGTTGCGTTTTGTATTCATAAAGAAACAAAGCGTATTTTTAAATTTGCTTTAAACTTTTTTAAAAAGGTGCATGTCAGTACAAGTCATGCTTTTTACACTTCACGCTTTTGTGCTGCCCCATTCTCACCCTGTCCACTTCAATAAAAGTAAGCCAATTCTCTAGGTCAACCAGCTTAAATTAAAAGCAGAAACCAAGTCACCAGCTGTTAACCCCAGCCGCAATGATCCCCATTTTACAAATAGACATGTAACTTTACTTTTACACATTCGAAATGCTGAACAAAAAGCAGCGTAAACAAACCCCGACACATTACGTGCGTGTGTTCTTGTATGTGTGTGTGTGTACGCATGTGCGCGTGGGTGCAAGCCGAAGAAAAAGAATCACAAACTGTATACAAGTTAGTACGAAACCGTACGCCGTTTTCACCGCGTACGCCTTTTGCACGCATGAATTCACGCGCGGGCTTATGCATGCACGTGTGTATCATAAAAATAACATGCTATAAGATGACAATAAAGTGAATTGGAAGATTAAAACAGAATAGACTGCCTAGCAACCAAATGAGCAGGAATGCCAAACAAAGATTATGGACAAGAAAGAGAAATCTTGGCCCTGAGCTGACTACAGGTCAACGGCATGCATAGAAAGAAGTCACAATCCATAAGCAATTAAGGGGGTTCTCATGTCCTTGAGAAGAGGCTAGTGCCTAATAATATAAATTGTTGCGGGTCAGCATAGAGACAATTAAAGGACCATCGCAGCGGAAGAAAATTCCCTCTTTTTTTTATTCAACCAATAACTCACATACCACCCAGAGCCGGGGGTAATTTAAGACCACATTTCTTTTTTTTACAATTGTGGTGCTTCACCATTAAGCAATTACAAGCAAATGTTTCTAGTTATTCCGAGGCCAATGTCAACTTATAACGAATGCTTCCATGCATAAATATTGAAGGGAGAGCTGCAGTGTGGCCATGCTTTGCACGTAAATTTAAACTTAGAGGCCTTCTTTTTTCTCTCTCGTGTCATACAACCACGGGCACAATTGAAGCATGTGGAGCGTATTTTGCGTCTGTCTTTGTGGAGGTACGGCTTTGGGTATTGCTGGAGGGGGGGGGGGGGCTGCATTGGTACATCGGTCTGATGGCAGAGGGACCAGCAGCCCACTGCTCTGCATATGCGCTTAGAGGTCGGGGTATAATGTTCATGCCAATGACAGCTGTGAATGCATTCCAGTGGAAACTGTAGCTCGTCAAACTTACGGGAAAAATTATCAAACTGTTTGCGCCCCCTGTGACCCCACCAAATCAAATTTAGGCTAATGCGAGCCCTGCCAATAATCAGTGTCTAATAACAGAGTCAAAGGGAGGCAGTAGCAAGAGAACGACCCTTGACCTGGCACACTTTTGCACTTAAAATATGAGAGTAATAAAAATTACAGCATGCAGCGGGACTGTGAAATGCATGAAATTCAAAAGTGAGGTTTGGCGTAAACAGCAAAAGTGTTGGTGGGAGTGCCAGGGGGGGGGGGGGGGGGACAATGTGCGCTGAATGCAGCAACTTTTATTTATGTTACACTCTTTATACACGCGTGTGTGTGTGTGCTCCAGTTCCCATCTGGCATAATGCACCTCGTGACACGAAATGCTTTTTATTGCTTTTTTTTGACGCTCTGACTTGTCAATGCTCACGCCTTAGTAATTTCTCAGCTGCAGTGCCACAATGTGGCTCTCCTTGAATTAGAGAGCTGTTCATGTTTACATTATGTGGCCTCTGAATGGAGGCAGGAGATGACAGCCGCACAAAAGGGCCACCTTTAGACTTATACGCCGGGCTATGTGATGAATGTTTGAAAAGGACACTTCCATTTGGCTGTTTGGCTTTTACACCATTATATAAAGGAAAAACACTTTTTTCAAGAGCACATTTTCAACGAGCATATTCTACATATTTTGTTCAGGCCTTCATTTGGTAATAGGGAGGAGGTGCTAGCTGGTTGTGGCGAGGGCGTGTGGGGGGGGGGGAGGTTGAAAATATGTGTGGCCATTAACTTTGCTGTACGCAAATTTATCGAGGATGTCTTTCTTCGTGGGAGTTTAAAACGCGAAGGAGAGAACGAGACACGGCTTCACACAGAAGTGGCCGTGTAAGTGACTTCTTCTGAAGTGCAACGTCGAAACGCCGAGGTCTGCAGTGGCTATTCACTAAGGCGCACACATCTATTATTCAGACGTGAAGGTCTCATGTAACGTATGCCACATTAAATATAAACGATAATAATATTTAAGAAAAATAATACCTTATTTTAAAGCTTACATATGATGTACATGTACATGTTCATGTGTACGTATACGGAGACATACAAACGACTCATACATAACTGCAATCAAGTTGAAAATAAAATAGAGTTAATTTAGTAAATTGGTAACCTTTAATGTAGGGTTTTCCCCACCCCCACTTTGTTAATTATTTATGCGATTTAATGCGGGTCGTTTAAAGAGTATAAAGAATCCAATGCAATAACTAAGTTAATAAAGGATATTTGTTCCCATTCTTGTATGAAAATTAAAAAAAGCCCTCTGGGTCAAAGAAACAAAGTTCAAAAGTGTGCGAGGTCGGGTGGCGACTGGTCCATGCAGCACGTCTCGCGCGAGCCTTTGCGTTTATAAATGGATAAAAACAAATCAATAAAACCACTTGCATATGACTTATAGCCATGGGGTTGCAATATTTGGTTTATAAATCTCTGCGCATTGATAAATAACTTAAATAAAATGACATTTTCAATTTTGTTATCCAAGTGAATCTAACAAACGATACATTCCGTTTTTTTCCATGCTAGAAACAGCGCCCTAATGTTTGGTGTATTGCCCCCCCCCCCCCCCCCCCCCCACATTACCACTCGCCCATCACCCGACAATCACACCGCCGTCTTTGGGTGGACAGCACACGAATATCCATGGGAGCGACTTTGCTTGCAGATTTTTTTTTTTTTGCGCAAACGACACGGAAATTACAGCGGTCATTTCGTAATTAATTGTAAAACATATCCCTGCCGCGCTGCCCACGGTGTAATACATGGTTTCCAACTAAAATATAATTAATTGAGTGAATTAAATATCATTTTTAATGGAATATGCCCTCCCCCATATCAGTAATAAAACAAGCATGTCAATATGACAAACAGCGGCAAAGTCGGGGAGCATTTTCTCATACGTCAGCCGCATTAATAAGTAAACAGCAATAATTCACCAGATCATACGTTAAGCCGTACATCGCCGTGCGCTTGGCCACATATAAAGAGATTTATAATAACTGTACAAAGAGTGGTGTGTTAGATAACGACGGCCCGGCGTGCATGTTCGAATGACATTGTTTGCACTGCTGGCATGAAATTAATTCTTGGTCACAGCATGCATCTACTTGGTAATCCCCACGCTGTTAATCTTCACACCGAGACAAATATTTGCAAGTGCAAGCAAATATAATTCATACATTTTCTTGTTTCCGCGACGTGCATATTTAATGACTTAGATTATGAACAATGTATTTTATTCCGTCTTTTTCTCTCCAATCGTTAAAACTTTCATAACAAAGCATACATATTTAGATGTTTTTAAATGATAAACAATGGGCATTGCAGCTTAACACATATTTCTATCTAACCAAAGCTCTGCAAATTAAGCCAATGCACATCATTATCATGACCGCTGCATTGCTTGCAATTCTGAAGACTGTTACCGAGTAGGTTTATTACGGTTGGACCGTATAGCTCACCGTATCGCTGGACCGCGTGGTCTTCTTCGGCACGATGTCGCACGTTTCACCCCACGTGCTGCGAACTTCTTCAGAAACAGCATTTTCTGAAGAGGCTCCCAGCACACGGAGCTAAATCTCAGTCATGAATCACATTGGTTGCGTGGAAAAACACAACAGCCAGCACACGGGAGCGAAATCTCAGGCATCGCTACATTGAGTTAATGCAGAAGTTCCCAGCACGTGGAGAAAAACGTCGGACAAAGTGCCGAACAAGATATGGCCCGACCCGAAAAGGCGCCGGAGAGCAACCCTGAAGACCCGCCACGCATCTCGTGCCGACGCGCTTCAGTCGCAGGGCCTTCTGCGGTTGGCTGGAGCTAAGGCGCGCACAATGCCCCAGCCGCTGCCAGACGAGGCTGCCCAACACGAGCGCAGACGTAGTCGCGGACGGGCGGACGGGCGGGCGGGCGGGCGGACGGGCGCGGGTACCGCCTCACCCGTGCCACCGCTCGCGAGGCTGCCACTCGCGCCACCGCACGCACGGTTGACAGATGTTGCGCGACCGTCAATCTGTGCGGCGGAGCAGCTGAGAAAACACAGTCCGTGCCTCCAGGACGGAGCGTCCTTACACGACGACAAAGCTGGCATTTTTGCGAAAGAAATGCGCGCTGCAGCTGAGAACAACGCTGGCCGATGGTTTGCGTTTTGCGACGCAAGATGAAGCAATGCAGTTCTGTGCTCGTAAAACATGTATACAACACGGGGGTTTGACGCAACAGTCTTTAAGATGTGGGGGTATAAGATGTCATGGTTATTAAATTCACTGGCTGATGACCGTTAATGGGGAAAAGTATTCTACTTTTTTGTTTTTCAAGTGAAACAGGTTTATTGAGAATGTGCAATTCAGCATCTGGATTGACATTTATATTTGATGATTGATGCAACGAGAAAATTAAGCCGTGGCAATGTCGTGGTGCCAAATAGGTAAATTGTTCTCCGAAGACAGATCAGATTGCTTGGCGTAAGTTAACAAAAACAATCAGCTTCGTCGATGCGAAATGCAGAGCTGACTTACAACAACAACAAAAAAACACATTTAAAAGTAAGATTTTAATTTAAAGGGAATTAAAGAAGGAGCTGAAAATTACAGGAAAATGCAAATGACAGGAAGGCAAAGTCATCGCTATCTCAAGTGACCTTTTGTGCACGCAGAGCGATTTGCACAGGACGCACAGAACAGCTCTAATTAAGCAGCAGCAGCCGCAGCCTCTCATCGATCGCTTATTTCCAATTTTGACTCAAAATTGGGCATTTGTGGACACCCACCACCACCCCCTCTCTAAAAAAACATCTTCCCTTGACAGTTTGAAAAATTACAAACAGAAGAGGCCGCCGCAGTACAAACGTGAACGTCGCTTTCTTAGCGCCGCACCATGAACGCTTTTCAATGAACTTCTCCCATTGGCCTTAACCCATTCTCCTGCGCCGTGATTACGACTCATCTCAATGCCGTCTGCAACAACACAAAAAATAGCTGTTGCATTATGCCGAGAAATAAATGAAGAGGCAGTTTGGGCCGTGATCGTTTTCGCATGGGTCACCTGCATACCCCACGTGGTTTATTTTTGTTGCGCTGAAGCTGCAGGTCGCAGATTAGCTTCAGTTAGAGCGAGCGCATTTCTCCTGTGGCATCATCAAGCGTAATCCCCGCGTTGAGCGCATCGCAAGTAAAAGGGTTACGGCTAGCGATGCTACAGGTTAATGCATTTTAATCCCAGTAAATCAGTTCATGTAAATTGTTGAATGCAGTGGGACCCCACTTTATTAGCACCAACAGAGTTTTTCGCTCGCTTCTATTTTCGCGAGAGTGAAATTTACATGAAGGTCACAGCGCGAGGTTTGATAAAAAAAAAAGTCTTCCGATTTACTTTTACCGCGGAATAACGACGCAATAATGACCCCGTATACACAGCGGCACGGCAGAGGAATGTCGGCACGCCTGCGATGAGCTGCTGCAGCATCCATTCAATTTTGTTTGCGGCGCAGAGAAACAAGTTACCAAAAAATAAAAGCAACGCAACCTGCAAAGCATAGCACGGCGATAGCAAAGGGCAGCACCATAAAAAAAAGGAAAGCCATCTCATGGAGCAGTTCGGCAAATTAAGTAGACAGCTCAGGTGAGCCTTGCCATCAATACTATTCAGATAATCTGACATCACGCCAGCCGTCCCTGGTAATGCTCTCAAAGCCAAGGAGACACACTCCCATCCATTGGTGGATGATGCGTTCATTGATTTGTGACACGCAATATTACTGTTATGACTCCCGGATCCATAGTCAAGTGGTGCCACATGTGCCGAGTCTCGTGGGGGCCTCTAGCCGCCCCCCCCCCGTCTGTGCTAGGCCCTTGAGTTGCTGCTGCGTTGTCCTTACAGCCCCCTCTCGCCCCCACAGGGACACTTACACCTTCTGTAATGCGATATGTGGCCATTTACTCCCCTTTAAGCCACTGCGAAAACATTTATTTGAATGTATTCGCTGCAGTGACTTCTAATAATTGTCGTTTATTTTTGAGTTGGGAATTTTTGTTTGGTTTTGTATTTGTTTTTTTTTCTGGTCGGAATTAGGCAAATGTATTTACGTTTAACGCTCACTTTTTTACGATGTTTATTCTCCTGTTTATAGAAACATTCGGGAGAGGCGAAAGGTTTCAGATGTTACTTTAGAATTTCCGGTAAGGGCAAATTTCAACGATCACTTTATTGGCCTTCGTGAACGCACAAACAATAACATATTCTCCGTACATAAAAAAAAACCCACAGAGATCACCAATTCCACGGTGACACGATAATACAACGAGGGGAGCGACGTTCTCACCGCGAGACACCCTGGGACGGCGAGGGTGCGGCGCGTTACTTAAACGCAACCAAAGGCCGCATTTTCTGGCTCGCTCGAATAACGCGAGGCAAACACACAAAAAAAACACACCAATAACAGCGGCGGAGAAAATGTGTCGAGGCGACGTGATTTATGACAACTTCTCTCGTAACCTTGTAACCCCGGCGATAAAGGCAATCATCACCCGCCTCGCCAGCGATCCACGCAGTTTCCCAGCCAGCGATGCGTGCTGCACTAGACAGTTAACCTCGCCTCTCGTCTCCACACGACGAGGGGAAGCCCAGAGGCCGAGTGACACGCGGCGGGAGCAGGAGGGAGGCGTCCGTGCCGGGCCGTGGGGTTCGGGAGACCCCCGCCACCACCACCACCACCGCCACCACCACCGCCACCACCACCGCCACCACCACCACCGCCACCACCACCACCACTACCGCCGCCGCTGCCGCTGCCGAGCCGAGACGAGACCGAAGCAGCCCCCCGGTCTATTTATCACTCTCTCCTCCTTCCTTCAGCCCCGGCTGTAAAAACCGCCCGTCCGTGCAGTGTGACAGATGCAGTCCACGCAGACGGCGCGGACAACACTATTCATTGAAGGCCTAACGCACCGTTGAGGGAGGGAACATGACATGCATGGCAATGTGTATTATGCACTTGTCAAAAATTGCACCCGACGGAGAGCCGGGGACACATTTGCACGTGATTCTTTTTCTTCTGTCCTAACGGGTTTTTTTTTTGTTGCCCGCACACGAAGGTTTACTTTTTGTCTCCAAACAAATGTTACGCGCTACTTTTTTTTTTACCAAAGTTTGAGATTTAGTTGAAACAGCTCTCTAGTGTCTTCTCTGGTCTCAACGCGAGAGGAGCTAACCTTCTCACGTAGTTGTATGGAATACACCAATGCTATCAATAAGTTCAGCTATAAAAGCCTAAAACAGAAGTAAATAGAATATAGTCAGTTGAACACGTAGGCTTTCGCGACCAATATCATCCATAATACAGGTTTTTGGGTTAGATCGCGTACGTTTTTAAATGTGTCGTGAAACCCGCCAATTAGTAAGGTTTGTGCTGTACTAGTAACGAATTGCTATGTTATGTTTACGTGACAAACCTTACTAATTGTCTGTGTCGGATGGTGGCAGGTTTAACAACACATTTATATATTTACGCGATCGAACCCAAAAAAACCTGCATTATGGAGAATCTTGACTTAAAGCTTTTGTGACTGCAGGAATTCATATTCTTGGGTCTTTCGGTAAAGTCACGTAGATAGGTTCAAAGAAAAGAACAAAAAATAACGCAGAATATTGTGGAGAATATACAGTAACACCCAGGTTCACGTCGGGGATGCGTTCCTGAAAGGTGCGACGACGAACATCGAAACGAAGTCGATCGCGGCGACTCACGGGGTAGGGTGGCGGTGAAGGCTCATGAGAGGCAACGGACGACGAGAACGGACGGACGATGCTGCCAGCGACGTGCGTGTGTGGGGTCGTGGCGTTAATAAAGTGACGACGTATTTGTGAAACTACATAAAAGGGGGAGACGTAAATTGGGGTATTGTTGCATATGGATAAATTGTCAACGGGTTATGTAAAATAGAGGTATATTCAAGTGACAAAAAGTGTCGAGCTGCTCACTTCAGTTCCCGAAGAAGCTCCGAGCACGTGGAGCTACACGTCGGACATCTATGACGTCAAAAACACGCACGATTCAGTGTGAAATTGAGTGAACGAAAAAAATATTTCTACACAAACGAGTGTAAATATGCAGAGAAACTTTCATGTCGCGTTAATTTGTCTGGTCTGCCACCGAGGGTGGGAAGTCCACAGGCCATCTCCGTCGCGTCTACAGCAAGTGGCACCAACGACCACCCTCCACACAGCCACGGCTCTGAAAATAAAATAATAAACAACCTCTGGCATCCTTCTGCAGGAATCAAACGGGCGTGAATGATAATAGTGACGCAGGACCTGATATCTGAAAATATTGTTCCAGCTTCTAAGATTAATCAAGAGGCGCTAAATATTAAATGGGAGGGGGTGGGGGGAATAATGGATTTCGTAGCCGTATGCAAATACTGTCCACATTTATACATTAGTAGCAGCGCAAATGCGAAAGAGCAACTTAAAAGCAAACAATCCATGTCTACTTTTTGTTTGTACGGATTAGAAAGAAAAAAATTCCACACTGCTGCATAAAGAGGCAGACAATTTGCCAGCACATTTAACAATCAGATTGGATAATTGAATATTATTGCACATTAGACTGCAATTTACTGCAATATAGTTCAATTACTGTTACTGAATCTAATAGTGAACCTAATAATGCAGCCTGCCCTAACCCTCCATAGCCCATTAGTTTCTCTATTAGACTTAATTGAAAGATGATGAGAAAAAGTTGCACCCCTTAATTCTAGTTTGAGGTTGGACTCATACGGGCTAAAGCAATGTTTGTGCTCTCTTTCCTTATCATGTCGCCGCCTTTCAATTTATTTGCATTTTAATATCGACGTCCTTTACAATTAGCAATTTGTTCCTAATCCGCGGCTGTAAAGCAAATCTATTTTCGAAAAAAATGTGCCGATAGGTGTTTTAACTGATGAATTAGCGCCACTTGCACTCGTTGCAAGTAATAAGCCGCAATTGAACACGCGGTTTTATATTTGTTTTTTTATTATTATGTTTCTTAATTTAAATGTTTTGTGTAATGTACTCAACAGTTAAGTGTGGTGGGGGTGGATAAATCGATGTTCGTGCCACTTCCATGCGACATTCGGTGATCATTATTTTATTTTACAGTTTGTGACGGGTAGCCAAAACGATGCAAACTGAGTATGATAACACTCGCAGTCAAGCGACGCAGCAATGTGCCGAAAGAAGGCAGTTTTTTAAACGGTGCGTGGAGATGGAGCCACGAATGAGCTTGCGCGTAGTCACTGAATGGATTGTTACATCGCGGAACCGTGAGAGATGGCGGTGGCTTAGGGAGGTCTTCATCCAGCAGAGGACTGATCATGGCTGATTTTGAAACCCTATAAACTATCATTATCTGAAATTTAGATTGAAAGCTTTCGTGACTGCAGGGATTCATATTTTTGGTTCTTTCGGTAAAGTCATCATCAGGTGTGATGATGATTGCTTGTGTTGCAGTCGAAACGTCGTGAGAATTTTTATTGTTTTATATTTATATTAGCTCCTTTCTACGTGACTTTACCGAAAAAACCAAGAATATCATTATCTGCTATAACGTATGAATCACAGGAATGTGGACATTGACAAAGAAAACTGAAAAGGTGAAACGTGCCCGAAGAGGCATGGAGAGGTGCGTACTTGACATTGCATCGAGAGGCAGGAACAAACGAATTAGAAAAACAAAGCGTACGCAAGTTATAGACGTCACATTGACTGTTGAGAGACGTGGGCTTGGGCAGGACCCTTCGCTAAAACAGATGATGGACGGTGGTAGAAACTACCAGAATTTTTATTTAGACTGAACGACTCCAATGAGGTATGAAGATCTTTTTTTTTTCTTTTGACAGATTTCCACTATGTACCTGATGATTATGATGATGAAACGAGTACACTGTGCACGGCAAGCCTGGCCCTTTCGTCCTCAACGGTGGAGGAGTACTTCTCACCAGCCTGGACCCACAGCTCACACAGGACGCTCGTGAATGCTCAGCCGAACCAAGCAATGCGGACTGCAACCGGTGCCTTAAAATCAACGCCCCACCACCACCCATCGGTTTCCAGGACGTGGTTCACTCCGCACAGCTGCACATCCGCAGAGAGCCTCAAACTCTCGTCGGGTACTCGCTGACAACGAAGGCGTAACCCTGCCAAGAGCTCGCAACACCTCCAGGTTCCAGGCTCGCAAGCTTAGCAGATGGAAACAAGCATCGACAACAGACAAATAATTTCCGTCCCTACACAAGAACCCCCCCCACCCCCCTCCCCCCCGGGCTTCAATGTAACCAGAAAACATTGGACAACACTCAACCGCATGAGGGGCATCATGCCTTCTCATTCATGAATGGAAAATTAAGAAAAGCCCCAATTGCGACTGTGGCTCAACGATGGATCAAGATCCTCAACCGCGGCACCCCCAAGATCGTCCAGTGGATGAGCTGCACACGACCTGCGCAAGCACCATCGAATTGTCTCAATAAACTGGAGGTAAATGTGTAAGTTGTGTTTAGACTTTGTTACATTCAGCCACATGCAAGAAGAAGAATAACAAATGAACCAACGAAATGTCATCATCATCATCATCAGCCGTAATGTACCCACTGCTGGATAGATCGTGGTTAATTCTTGACTTAAAGCTTTCGTGACTGCAGGAATTCCCATTCTTTGGTTCTTTCGGTAATGTCACGTAGATAGGTTCAAAGAAAATAACAAAAAACTACGACGTTTCGATCTCAACACAAGCAATCGTCATCAGGAGAAAACGAGCTTTTTTTCTTCCTGATGACGAACGCTTGTGTTGCGATCGAAACGTCGTAGTTTTTTGTTATTTTCTTTGAACCTATCTACGTGACTTTACCGAAAGATCAAACGAATATCGTTGTTGATGTTGACTATTAAAGAAATCGACTTAATGTCGTGTTAATTTTAATTGTAGTGTCATTATATACCACTTGCATAACATACCAACTGCACTGGTATTATTTAGAGTCGGCGATGATAAAACATAAAATACTGTTTTTATCAGTACCTTCTATAACAATCCCTTTTATAAACAAACAGATTGCATTACAGCATACACAGTAGTGTGTGCGTGTGTGTGTGTGTGTATATGATAAGCTCTCTAGATGAAGTGACAGTGGCCAAATGCGGTGCACGTATGCTGAGGAATGCTGGTTTTCTCGCATCGCAGGCTATGCTACATAACAACCGAGAGGCGAAGTGACAGCCAGTCAACAGCTGATATCAAACCCTATCCATTTCTGGAAGAACGCAGCACGCCTATGAGGTTAATACATTTCCCTCCATGCCTCCTCCTCGCCTTGGCTCGCAGAGGCAGAGAGCAATCTGTTGAGACAAACCTCAAATTGAGGAGGACAGTTATTGAAAATTGACAGCACTCGCAGGGCGCCTTTGAACACTGGGGCTCGCGGCTCTAAATCATGTGTCTGTGTTGCTGGTCGCATCCTGCCGTGTTTGCTGGCCACCTAATAAAGGCCGTAAGAGCTCTGTTGATAGCATTTTGATTTGTTTAATACAAGCTCTTGGCACAAATGAAATCGAAGATTGGTGAAACATTCTGGAGCAGGGGTTGAGACAGATGGGACCTGTCACTTCTGCTCGGGAAGTGAGAGGAAAGCCTTGTGGGCTGACGGCACAACGGGTTTTTAAATTGCTCAGCCTTATTGCGCCCTGCGATACGCCACGTTACTGTATGTACCCCGCAACACTCCGCTATCTTGGGCAAAAGTGCATTTAGAATTGCTGGTTACTGCAGACGCGAAGTTTCTGCCTGCTTTTTTTCGTATTCCCAAGTGTGATGAGTAAACCCCAATTTTATCGCCATGTAAAAAGAAAAAGTTGACCGAAAGTTCTTAGTTAACTGTGAAAGATTTGAACGACGGGCCGATATTAGTTTGTTGCATGCAGTACGGTCGGATTACATAAAATGTAAACACCATCTGCTGAAATCCTCAACAGAAAAAAGCTATTTATGTATTTACTTTTAAATGCCACTTTAAAAAAATAAATTCTGAAAATAGCCCCACATACCAGCATCATTTTGATGGTAATGGCGAGTGATCGCAATTTGCGACTGTTTCCCATCAATGCAGACCTCCGCGTAATTAAAAATGCTTTCTGCTGCTCTGTATAATTTGGCCAATTTCTCTTTGCCCAATTAAGCAGCCCTGGCCTGGCTGATCCTTCGCATGACAAAGGTCATTTTCTTGGTTTAAAGGTCGCAGGACCAACATAAATTACTGACCCCAGTGTTTAAGGAAAATTAAATGCTAGAAAACATATGACCATCAAGGCGGGATCGCGTTTCCAAGGTCATTTTTAAATGATTGTGTCAAGACTCCAAATTAGTTTGCCGCATTGAAAAAGATGGCTGGTCAGTTTTTATACTTGTGATGTGTTGCTAACACACCGTAAGAGTCACATTCATCTCAATGGAAAATGTATTGGTCACCAGCATCGGCATTCGAGGACTTGTGCAGAGTTATGTGGAGCTCTGCTGTGTGCAGATTTAGAATCGTGCCCTAGTTATAACAGACGCATGCAAACTAATTTTGCGTTGCTGTGGTGCATTACGAGTATAGCCAAAGAAGAACCGTGGTCTCTCTCCACATGCAAATTAAAGTATTGTTCAGTCCAACGACTTATTGGATTTCCAGAGCAAAATTATCCAACAGCATTTGTTAAACAAATATGAATCTGCTGATGAGACCCAGAACCTCGAAACCGGTCCAGAGCTTGCTTGCTTCAACAAATGCTTGATGGATAATTGTTTATATAGTATTATGTGCTTTATATATGCTTTATAAGAGATGCAGTGATTTGCATACTATGCTATGACCCTGATTACCTGAGTTCGATGAACCTGGTCTTAGTACCCCTTTCACCAACCTGCCCTAACCAGAGTGGTGAAGTATGGTCAAACAACCTCCATGTCCACACTGCATGGGGTTATCATCATCATCCAGCAGTGGAGCGACAAAGCACTGTAAATTTTCAACATTTAATCACATTGCATTGATCCTACTTTAGTAAAAGAGGACCCACACTTACAATGAACATTAGCACAAATAATCACAGTTTTGATATAGGCTTACATTACACTGGTGGGGGTGGTAAAATTTCAACTTCTGATAAAAGCACGCAACTTCGGATATAAGCACAGCTGTCCCTGCTCCCAAGAGGTGTGCTTACATCCATACAAAAAAAAACTCAAGGATACAAATATGAAACAAAAGCTGCAAAGCTAAAGACGCAATTCACACAAATCCCAACAATAACACAGCCATCCGGCAACAAATTGTTTCTTTAGCAATACCTATGGGTGTGGCAGCATTCCCAACGTCTCACGTCGGTCAAACATTCGCTGTCAACCGGTGCGTGTCACCTCGTCAGGACGAGCTGCTCTGGGACAATGGGGGGCTGTGGGGGGCTTGCCGTGGAAGAACTGCGCCTGCTAGCCGACGCTCGCATTTGTCTGCACCAGCTACCGGTTTCACCGTCAATCAACATCAGCCATGATCAACCGACTGCTGGATGAGAGCCTCTCCACCAAAGCCGCCGCCGTCTCTCGATTTCTGGGATGTTACCAATCCACGGAGCAAACCTCCTTCCTTGCACGCGACACGATCCCGCCGCGTCCCCACTGCGAGACACTGTGGCTGGGTTCAGCGACCTCGCACCTTCAATGCCGAACCCGGTAGACGGCGACAACGGCGATGACGACGCTCAGAGGTGAAGGAGGAAGGGATCACGGGAGGGCGGGGGGGGGGGGTCGTGGGCTTCCCATCATCATTATCACCCCGAGACACGCCGCAGCTCCCTCGCCCCTCGGTTTTGGCAAAACACCGCGGGAGTCGCTCGCTCGGCTTACTCCACTTGCACTTCCCCCTCAGGTGACGTTGTCCATCGCTGACCACCCCCTCTCGCCACCACCACCACCACAAACAGCACCACCTCCTCCTCCACTCTCCTGCTGCTCCTCCTCCTCCTCGACAATCTGCTCCGCACCCCAATCGCACGCTCTTGCTTCGTAAGCCCTGCACGCGGAGATGCTGGCGGAGCTACAGTGCATCATCATCATTGTCATCATCATCATCGTCGTCATCATCATCGTCGTCGTCATCATTATTGTCATCGTCGTCATTGTCATCATCATCGTCGTCATCATCATCATCCTCGTTATCATCATCCTCGTCATCATCGTCCCCTCCTCCCTCAATCCTTCTTGTCTCGTCCGCTGCGCCGAGGAGAGGGGAGGTTCTGCCACTTGCCACAAAGAAAACGTCTCTGAACTAACTTCCTCCCGGCTATTTCGGTCTAATTGTTTCCATCTGGTTAGCACGCCAACACGCGGCACCAGGCACAACTTCCCCGTGTAAACATTGGCAATAATTCAGGCCTGACCGAGCGGCCCCGTACGGATGCATTTGTGCTCCATTCTCAAACCACATCCTGGTACCGCAGGGATTGTGGATGGGGGGGGGGGGGCTTTCGGTTAATGCCGCTTTGAGATTATAATATCTTAAAGGCAAAACATCGGTCTTATGTGGTATTAAACTTTACTGTGCTAGGATTTCATGCAAGTAAAAACATATGAAGCTGCAAATGCAGAAGGGCATCATCAAGGAAAAGATTGTTGCCGCATCTTGTTTAAATTGAGCTGTTATATTATCAAATTCAGCCACAGATTAGATTATCATCATAGGCACGAACGTACCAAAAATAAACATGACACAAAGGCGCACGCTCCCTGGTACAAAAACACATTTCACGATCTTTTTGGTGAAATGTTTGTTGATAATGCAGATGTTAAATGTGAGCGATACAGAAGCGGAAGGATATATTTAAGAGTCGTGGGTGTCAGAAATGCTGAAACACAATTTGCACTGCACTGTTGGGACAGTTTAGTATCCCTGCGTGTATCAGCGTTGGTTGATGTCACCAGCAAATCTTTCTGCTGCCAGGAACATCTTGCGACTGAGAAGGCCCCAATTATATTGATGTAGTCACGAATGAACCGATAGCAATTCTCTCGCCAATGCTCAATGTATCAATTCTCTCATTAAATGTAAAAAAAATTCAGGGTTTATATAAAACTGATATTAAAAGTTTTACAAGTATTATGCAAATATTAGACGTTTCCTATTTCAGTATTCATTTAATTAGAGCCCTTTGTGGATCCACTGCTAGATGAGGGCCTCCCCATGCCACCCATAAGTGTTGTTTGACTACACCCACCACACTGGTCAGTGCTGTGTAGGTTGATCATTGCGGGGCAGGAGGCTCAATGTCAGTTAACATATCAAGCCACAAATGCCGCACGTGGCCAGGTTGATAGCACTGTGTGCTAACAACTCTGTCACCGCTTCACCCTAAAAACAGATACCACACTTGATCTCATCAGCAGCCTTTTGAAACATTCGCAATTATTGTGTAATTAATACTTTATGAAAACGTATGTTTACGTACAATGCATCGAGATGATTTTGATAGAGACTGATATACATTCTGTTCGTGTATTATAAGGGATAGAAAGTAAACTTAGCAATACAAATGGACAAACGTATCCTAATCACTATAAAATACAAAAGGCACATTTTTCTCATTTGCAATCCCAGAAATACAGCCCAGAAGTTGATTGTTTTTTTCCTCAAAGGGCAAGGTCAGCCTAAAGTTCTACATTGCTTTATCCCTCATGTTAAACTCTTAAAAATATACAATCTCCCTCATCAATGAATCAAGTAAATTGCCTCCCTGATGTTAAAAGCTAATGGGAAAAAGGCTAAGGCTGCTAACTTGCTCCGGATTTAATGAGAAGTAATAATACAAATAATAACATTCTGCATTTTGTCAATCCACTGCTGGATGAAGGCCTTCCCACAAGATGAAGGTCATGGGGGTGTTTTGTACGAATCGGTAGAGAGTCGGAATCAGTTCAGGTATCACTCGCCACCGATGTTAGCCATGGCCTGGAATCGAACAGTGCGGTGTGCAAGCCACTGCGCGCTGCTTTCACTACCCGCCAATATGAGTAATGCCCTTGTAATAACGTAACAGTAACGCGATAACGTAAAAAAATATATAATGCTCTTAAGATTATAAATCATACTGCATAGCTGAGCACGCCTGATCCAAAGTTTAAATAACAAAGTAGATAAATAAATCAGTCAAACTGTCTGGCATACAGATATCCGGACAAACACACGCTCGCAGAGGCGTAAATATGGCACGTATAGCCTGGGTATCATCACGGACACTTGACATACGCGCATGACGTCTCACTGCTGTGACAGTGATGAAGAGACGAGGCCCTGCTTGTGGTCGCGAGATTTGGCCCAGAGAACGTTCGGCATTCTCCCCGTGGACTCGACACATCGATCCGCACTGGAAAATTGATACGGAAAATGCTTCCTTCATTTTTATAACAAATAATAATGATGATAAAAGAAGAACAAAACACATTGTCACGGCGCATTTGTGTTTTTAAAGCAATCAAATGCGTTACTCAGTTAAAAGGTTTGCCTCTTACTTGCAAACAAGTATCACAATGACAATTCGGTCATCTGTAAAGAATAACCTGGATAAAACATTGTCGCATTGCATTTGGCAATGCGTTTTATTGTTTGCTTTAATGCGCAATAGCTCGCCGCCGTCTAATAACATATATACACTTTAAGATATTCCAATGTACTCATTTTTAGATCTCGTTAATGTGTAAACCTTTTTGTTTTGGCTCGTAAACGATAGCCAATTGTCCTCAGATAAATTACGACAGGAAATGCAAACATAAAGCGATCGCTTAACGCCACAAGCTGCCAAGTTTTCATTGGGGTTATCAACTTGTGTCTTCACAATAAATCCCGTTTATTGTGAAGCACCAGAGCAGAGCCGCTGAGGTTTATATTAGAAAGTATAAATCTATAGCGGACAGTTGACTGAGGCACTGCGCACACACACTCTCTATATATATTAATACGTTGTAGATAAACCTTTACATAGAAACGAGGGCGTAATTTTTTTCCCACCCACTCTTTATTTCCCCCCCCCCTCTCTCTCGTTAAGTGACGCATCATCAGGGAGGCGAAAATTCTTCCGGCGCGTTTACCGCACGCAAAGCTTTAGGACGGGACGACTGCCAATTGATTTGGACACCGCCTATATTGCCGTGGACAATATTAATGTTTTGTGACTTGAAGTATTTCCTGAATCCGGCCAGAGGGGCGTTGTCTGGGGGGAGAATGCATTGGGACTGCCGACCCAGCACGGAGAGCCTGCAGGCCCCCTCTCTGTCTGCTGATCTAAATTGGAAACAGCAAGATACTGGCTTCTCAAGAGGCAGAGCGGTGATAACCGTACAAGACAAGCCACGGAGTAGCATCACACGAGCTGTATTTTATACGCATGCTATACACTCACCATTGTATATTCGTATATGCACACACTGTACAGGTCACCCCAAATGTGCCCAATATCATCAGATCTCCAAAGCTAAGCAGGCGTATGCCTGGATAGTGCTTTGATGGGAGAATAATGCGCAAAAAACACATGTTGGAAGTTGGGGTCCTGCATTGCCAACGAAGGGCAGTGCACAAACAAAATATTGTTCTGTGCTCCCCACATCTGAGTTCACCACTTTCAGCATCACGGTAAGCGAGATGTTAACTACCTCGCCTGGTATACAGGAGGTCGTGGGTTCGATCCCGACCCTGATGCCTGCAGTTTTTTTTCCTCCACATTTAGAAACATGCGTTTAGATTATTTGGCTGCGATACATTTCCACGTGTTAAGCCACTTTGTTGAGCGATCATTTGTAACCAGCTCAGGTGGGCCTTGCCTGGTAAAATAAAAAGTTTAGTTTAGAATTATGGTCAAATAATCCCAGGATCCGCATGGCTTGGGAAGGGCCTCAACCAAACAGGCCTCCAAACGTACAAATCTAAACATGTAGACTTTCTCACCATATTAGGGATGGAATGATTTAACTCCCGAGCGATTCGAAGAATTGTCAAAACTCAGTACAGTATTGTGATTCGATTCGTGATCTATTATAATGTATTTTTATATGACGTGGCGAATGGTAATGCCTGTTAAGTGGCCGTTGAGGTAAAAGGAACCCGTGACGTGTAACGCTTAAGAAAGGAAGAACTACTGATCGTCGCGCGTGTGAAATGACGCACGTGTCGTAAACTTATGTCTCGACCTGAACCAATGAATAAATGAATCGCCTCACCCCAAGTGTTTAAACACAGGCACACCCCACGAGTGCTCAGGTAGAATGAGATTGAAATACTCAAAACAGTACATTTGTACGTAACCCCTGGCAAATACGCTGAAATAACATATTTAAAGAACGTATAAGTTGCTACGAAGGTATAGACAACAGCATTCACCTTTGTTTATCTTGGTCATAATGATATTTTTTGTATTCTAACAAATATGTCAATATTCGTTGGGTATATTGTATCATCTTTCAAGTAATAAAATACGTACTTTTACTTAAATTTTTAAAAAATATCAAATTATTTGCAGAGTTTGAAGTATCACAGTATGATGCAGCAATGCATTGAATTTCAGAAAGGGTGGACACCGCACCCTGTTTTCAATGCCAATCAACACCCATTGTGTACATTTCAACATCACGAGTCACAATTGGGCGAGAAAATGTCACATCTCGGGATCGCGGCATTTTTGGTGTCATAATCTGCGAGGAAAAGAAAAGACGACCCAAGAGATGTGCACGGCGGCTTCCTGCAGGGCGCGTCGCAAGGAGGCACGGCGGCCGTAACGGACGACGCAGTGGCGGCCGAAAGAGCAGACGCGCCCCAGAGCACGCCCGCCGTGGAGATGGAGCGGTGACATCTGCTCGTGCGTAGGAGCGAGATAGATTACTGCTGCGTAGAGTACTGCACCTGTGCTGGTATTGCTCTCTCCGCTGCGTTTCTGGGGCTGTCCCGCGCGTTGTTCGGCACGGTGTCCGACGATTCGCTCCACGCACCGGTTTGACTCTTCAGTCTCCGAAGGCGCTCCACTCGACGCGTTTGCCAAGTTTCTCGAGAAGCTCCCGTCATCACGCGGGAGCGATTCGCTCGACCCCGTGCCAAAGGTCGCGCGATACAGGCGGGGGGGGGGGGGGGGGACTAGCCGTAGAGCGCTACGGGCAGGACGAACGTTTCGGCTTGGGGCCGTGGAAAGGCTGGCGACGGCTTGGGGACGCCGTCGTGCACCAGTGGATTGATCATGGCTGACGACGATGACGACGACGATGACGATGACGACGACGAATGTGCGCTAATAAGACGACGGAGAGAGGCCATGGCTGTCGACTGTTTCGTTTTTTTTTTGTTCACGCCACAGCAGCGTGCTGTGAAGGAGGGAAGAAAAGGGCACTTGAGAAAGAGCAGAGCCGGGATAAAGATAGACAACTTGGCGGGGGTCACTGTGGAGGTAACCGTAAACCGTTACTGCCACTTTTCACATGCATCCCACGGCTTCCTGTTGGACGGCAATTCTACCGTGTGCGTTTATTTTAATCTAATGTAAAAAAAAATTACACTCCAAAATTTATTCAAAGTGAACCGCGCAAAATAAAGTTTTCGCGGATATGATATACACAGCACAAAATTGTCACATTTACCGAGTAGATCGGTAATGCATACGTAACAAGTAATTTAGACATGCGTACGAAAGCAAATATGCAGAAACATTATATGCATAAGCTTATACACCTGTGCACTAATAATACTCTAGAAAATGGTTTGTGAACTTTCACAGTTATAGTCCCTCTTCCCACAACGACTCCATTCGTCCCAAACATGTTTTCCAAACCTTTATTCATTTTACAAATCTATCGCCAACTGTTAACTCAAACATAAAAGGAAGGGAAAGATAATTTAGTAATGTTCAAAAATTCTGGAAGATCAGCGTAGGGGACATTTTGTTAATGTGACATTTTTTGTTTGTTGCCAAGGTCAAAAGTCATCATCGATGCTATCGGTCGCCTGGTCCCCTTCAGTCAGAATGAGTCAATTGTGGACTGTATGGGGAAAAAAACACTCCAGTGCGGTGCCTAACCGTCCAACTTAGTTTACAGATAAAGTGTTGACATATTGGGCTACGTGGGAGGCAGCAGAGCACAGTGCAAACACATCCATTGTACAGTACCGTACTTCTATGTTCCCCTTGGTAAAATACCCATATGACCCACATGATGTGGGAAAGGCCCCCATCCAGCAGTGGATTCACAAAGCGCTGCACGATGTACATATGTGCAAAAAGGTAAAATTGACACGCAAAAGCATTATGGGATTCCAGTTGCGTTATGCCTACAACGCCGTTTTAACACGTCCATTATAATTGATCTAAAACCGTATTCATTTGGTTTTTGATCCGAGAAACTGGCGTTGACTCACGACAACAAAAATCACCGCAGGCAATCGTAGACAACACAAATGCGCGGCTTAAAAATCACGCGATCGTACGACGAAGGGGATGGGGCGGGGGTGGGGAGGCGAGAACGGCTACAGAGACAGAGAGAGAGAGAGAAAAAAGACGACGACGGTTTGGGGGAAGCAGGTCCAGCATTCGTCTCGGGTGGCAACTTCGGCATGGCCCGTGGGCAGAGGAGTGAAACACAAGCTGGCAGCGCCAACGCGACCGCCGGGTATTAATGGTGAGAAGCAGCGGCACTCAGGTGCACCCGAGTCGCGAGGCACTGTGGGCCCACATCACTCAACAATGAGCTGTTTCATATTTAAGAGTCGGGCAGCATAATATTTCAGGAGTTAAAGGATCAAGATGAAAGATAGAGTTGGCGAGAGTCTTTTTTTTTGTTCTCATCGTTGCATCATAATATTAGCGGAATAACAGAAGTCTGCTCTGTGAGTACAGAGTTGCTTTTGTTCCAGTCGAGCTGGGTTTCTCGATGAATACACCCTTTCTCATCCAAAGATTTAGAATTTAATGACATACGGCACTCAGTTTAATTTACAGTTTAAGCATTTCCCAGTGAAACATGATAAATAGTTCATTTCAAAGCAGCCCCGCTTCAAATCTAAAGAAGAAAAAAAAATCCTTAAACTTGAAATGATATAGTAATACGCTTTTTCTTTTTTTACGCTGAATGTGAACAAAAGCAGCAAATTCAATACCTGTAATGAGACAGATACTTGCGGGATACGAAAGCTTTTGAGTAAACTCAGCGACAGCCTATCTTAAGACAATGTTTCCCGTATGACAAATTTTGACAGACATCCCACATTTCAAACGTTAACAATGACTGACCCGAAAAAAACTTGCAACACATTTTCTACTTTCAAAACGCAGAACATAAAACGGACTTTCTGGTAATGGTTAGTGACCAGTTCATACCACTGGCAGTAAATGGTTGGAAATAATGCAATTGTTAGGGAGAGTCAAAACCTACGCCTTTTTGAGAAATATTTGGCGACACGACTTTTAACTTTTACTGAAGAAAAGTGGAACCATCCTTGCACCTTTTGAGCGGATCAATTACAGTGTAAGCGCAGCACATGTGCAGTGTGCTTTGGATCTTCCGCTATCATCCCTAAGGAAAACATTTCTGCTGATATGACCAAAGCATTTTACATCAAACAGCGGTCAAACATACACCGAGCTTGCAACCTTTGACTTACAACAACTGTCATAAAATTGGCAAATATATCGGGGCGTGTGGATTATGTGAAAAAAAGTCTATGATTAGTTTGGTGAATGTTTAGCTGATACATTTTCCAAACATTCACAACACAATCGCTTATTTCATTTTGCTGCGCTACGAACCTGGCGATCCCACTGCGACTCCCAGCCACGGCGAACACGAGCGGTGAGCGTTTGTGTTCACCGGTGCTGCTGCCCCTACCCCCAGCACCCCTCTACCCATCGCCAACCCACACGGAACCAGCGTGGTGAAGTATGGTCTTACAACCCCCCCCCCCCCCCGAACCCCAACACCCGAGCGCACGTCACGCGGGAGGGCCTTCGACCTAGGAGGAGGAGGACCGACAAAGGTCTGTACATATCTCTAAAATAACCGGCGGGCTCAGAAATGACAAGTCGGGTCTCGGCAGTGCAGCTGTGAGCTCTGACAGAAAACAGAACAAGGCCCTTTTAACCCGCTCGCTGAGGACAGCTCGTGCGGAGCGGGTTTCGTTCGACCCACACACGGTTTTGGCGGAGCGGCCCAACAGCTGGGGGAGCATGGGAAACATCTGCGCTCCGCAGGCAATGCGCCCGTGCCAGCTCTCCCCGGCGAATTTAAAGCAGCCGACAAATTGATCGGCAGCTCTTGAAGGCGTCCGAGGGAGCAGTGTAGCCCACCTGCCCACGGCACGGGACAAAGTCACGTTTGAAAAATCAGGACGGTGGGTGGGGGGAGAGAAGACGAAGAGGGAGGCGGAGTGAGGGTGGTGGGGTTAAGTGAAGGACACGAGGAAGGCAAAAAAAAATACGAAAAGATGTTGCGTTGTCAAAGAACGAACTTTCAGCTCGTTAACCCGTGCATGTGCGCGGGCCGCAAAGATGAGTTATGTAGACAACTCGACTGGATACGAGAGCCACGAGGAGGCCCACTGTGGGACTCTGCGGGCGAGTGCGCAAATGAACGCAGGCAGCGGCTTTCACGTCCAGGAATCTCCTCCATCCGCAGCCGAGTTTCTCGCACAATGTGCATTTGGTTACAGAGATCATTTGCTGTGCATAAAAGGCCCTTCAGGTAGGGTGTCTGGACACCATCAACTTTGGACTCCTGGGCTGCTGCGGAGTGAAGTGAGGTGGGCTTTTAACAGCGCCGTGCTGTGCTCACTAAAAATAACATCACTTTGACATCTATTCCCAGTCCAACAACTACATATAGCGGACATGATACTAACGGTAACTCCCCCCCCCCATACAACTTTTAAATTTACTTTTGTCAGTTGAGTATTGGCTAAGACGAAGGCTGTGTTTTGCTTCGAAAAGTTTATTCTACAGCTTACAAAGTCCACCGCTCCAAGAGTTTTTAATTGCCTTTGGGGTATTAACAGTTGCAGCTGCAGTGATCGCGGACAGGCCGTGGCCCGTTTGGCCGCTGGTTAGCAGTCGTGAAGCTTTCTACTTCGCCCTTTCTGCTAGTTCAGGCAGAAACGTGACTCCTAGTTGTTCGGCTTAGCGCAAAACTGCGTTTCATCGCACCGTTAACGGAGCCTCATTCTCCGTTGAAATCAAATAGAGAAAACAGCTTCCTCTCAATACTCCGCTAATGTGTTTTAATAACAGGCGCGGATAGTATTTCACAGTTCGTATGATCACTGCCCAATAATTGTTTAAATCCGCAAGAAGGGGGGAAAAAAGACAGAAAAGATTCATACTGAGCGCTCAATTGAGCTGAAATTACCGCGCATTAGCACAATTATATAAATATGCACTTAATGTCAAGTGATATGTTTGAATGCTAATTGCGCGCAATTACAACATTTTACACGCAGATAGATAATGTGATAGTGTAAAGGAAAGGGTTTTTCCACCCCCTCCCTCCTTGCCTTGACTCGGGGCTGCCTCCCCGCGGCTCCGTCGCGCGAACCGGTCGGCGCTCCCGCCACCGCGTTGACCCCGGCACGACCCCAGCAAAATAAATGCTCACTCTTCATAAAATATTTGTTGTTGAGACGTGCACATATGCATAAAGCTGCCGAATCGATACCCCCATGTTTATTTGTAGCTAAAATATTATTTCGCCGCTCTGCCCGTGGCAATACAACTCCACGCAATCATCACGGCCACTGACAGCCGATCATTTCTCCGGTAAATTAAAAATATGAAATATCTGCGGGAGAAAGTAAGTAATGATTTCTTCGTTGTAAATATTTAATGACATTTGGCAATCAGTAACGACACATCATACGTTACGACCTATGATTTCGAAGCTGTAATTGCTCAATAACCCACTTCAAGTCACAGGGCCCAACTGCCGATACTTTATTTTCCAAAACAGTCCATTGCACAGTTCTCGGGAGACGCCTTTTCTATGGTACCCTATTAGGCCCGGTCACAGCTAGTTTGGTATTTATCAAGCTGTGTGAAGTCGATTGAAGTGTGCGGGGCTTTTTGTAACAAGACAGATTATGATGTGCATGTCTATAATGGGCACGGCTAAAGATCAATGTGCGCAAAGCTTCAAAGCAGACTCGGGTTACGCAGTTCATCTGGGAAATGGCATGATCTTCGCTTTCATATGTAATCATATAATCTAACGTTGGCAGATAAACAAAATAGAATGGAAGTACAAAACAGTTTGGGGGATTAATGCTGCCGAGGATTTGTGAAACGCCGAGGGATTTATGACAGTTTTCAATCACCAGTGCAGCGCGTGAATTACCCAAACTGCTTATGTGTACACGACCCATATATACACACACACACGCAAACACACGCGCGCGCACAAGCGCCCTACTCAAAATGTTTGGCGATACAAATGGCAAAGAGTATTTCACGGAGTATTATTATTTAACATTGTTAAACTTGCTTCCCCAGGAACGCTTGACCGAGTCTCAGGACTCTTTTTCAGGAGCGTCCTGCCAAATGTTTGCAGTTGGGGACGATGTTGTTCGGTGTAATAACAATTTAATAATTTTCAGTTAAGTTCTCAGGATTGTAAAGTTTGGCCAATATCAGTTACCTTTCATGTTTTTTTCAGCTATGGCATGAAAGCAAAGAACCTGGAGAAACCCCATTTAGAAAAGGGGCAGAATGTACAAACTTCATTCACTCACTCACTCACACTATGCCGGATAGGGGTAAGAACATACAAACTCCACACACAGAAAGGTACCCGAGTCGAACCCAGGCCCTTCCTGCTGCGAAGCACTGTGTCACCCTGCCGCCCCGTGAAGGGCGACCAGCAAACTACTTCGATCAAGTCTGCTGCGGCAAATCGGCGTACACACTCTTTCCATTCCCGTTCTGGCAGAGTTCCTCGCTGAGCAAGATGAACAACTCAAAGGCGGCTATTAGAAGCCCGTCAGTGAGCAATGTCTGTAACGGACGGAATACTTTCAACGTTCAGCGAGGAACATTTTCCAATTATGGAATTTGCCGTGGATAACAAAGGGGGAACTTGCAGGAAGATAAACGAACAATCCTGGCAAGGCATGAAAACTAACGGACTGCCAATGTAACTTTGTAAATGTATCTTCTTGGTTCTTTCGGTAAAGTCACGTAAAAGGGAAGTAATAAAATAATAAAAATAAAACATAATAATATTTTATTACTTCCCTTCTACGTGCCTTTACCGAAAGAACCAAGAAGACGAATCCCTGCAGTCACGAAAGCTTTAAATCGAAATTTGTAAATGTACTTCTTTTAAATGCACTGACAAAGGCGGTCTCATAGCAAAAGTGATAACAGTCACGTTGTTCAGGACGCAGTGATGAAGGTGCGGTCTCTTGCTTTTGTTTCGTGGGTAATTTTGCCTCTGTCACAATATACCACGGCCAGAAAAGGGCTCCTGAACGCAAGCGTTGGGTACGGAGTCACGCTGGCGACCTGTGGGCCAAAACGAAATGTATATGTTCCCTGTCTCGTTCGCTGGCATGTCCAAGTAATGATTTTTTCCGATGCCATTCAAATGACTCGGTCAATAAAAAGCTTTGTGATACCCAACTCAAATGTCACTTTATCCGATCATTAATTAAAAAAAGGAATTGTGAGGGAGAACAAAAAAAATCATTAAGTATAAAAAGATGGCTGAAAAATACATAAATGTCACCCCAAAACAAAAAAATTAAATCGATGCTTTTGTAGTTTTTAGAGCACATAGAAGGCAGGTGCAGTTGCTTCTGTGGATGCATCATTGTGAGCGTAAAATGAATGTGAGTTGATCCGATGGCATTGAACGGGGCCCTATTCACCGAATGTTACTTCACAAGCAGATTTGAAGCTTTCGTGACTACAAGGATTCATATTCTTAGGTTTTTTTTCGGTAAAGTCACGTAGGTAAAAAATTAAAATTAAGATTAATAAAAATAAAATAAAAATCACGACGTTTCGGAGGCAACACAAGCTTCCGTCTTCAGGTGGAACCGTCACAGCACGATAGCTGTATCAAGTGGGGAAAAACCTAAGAATATACTTCACAAGCACTTTCGACGAACATTCCCTTTGCTTTAGCGGCAGCAAAGAGCAGCTTAATGAGCAAGCAGCATTTATGCGGAAAATAATACCATCCCGTTACTCGGGAATGCCTCCAACTGAGGCTTGTGACACTTTTCCAGGAGGGCCCTGCATTGGGTTCTCGGGCCAATTCGATTCGTGGAGATTTGCCATCACGTGGAAGAAAACCGGATAAAACTCGAAGCTCCGCACAGATTGATTTGAGATGCCAATGCTCTACTGCCATTTCTCGGGCAACTTACAGGCCGAGCCTACCACCCTTGGTGTTCTCAGGGAGCTTCTCGTACAAGTGCTCACCAGCCTCGAGCCCGATTCGCTTGCAAGGTCTAACAATATTGGATGCATCTATTGTGATTTAACTTTAGGTAAATATGAATATGTTGGAGTCGGGAGGGGGGGGGGGGGTGCGGAAAGGGGGAGAGTGGTGGTGCAATGGTTAGCACACTGCACTATGAACTTGATGACCTGCATTCAATTCCTGGCCATGGCTAACATTAGCATCAAATTATATCTGAACGGGGAATAACCTTTCCAGTTCACCAGCCCGCGATGACAAGTAATGGTGAAATATGCTCAAACGACACCCCGTGACCGACGCGATGTAGGAGGCCTTCATTCGGCAAGATTGTCAAAGAGCTGTACTCAATCTTACCTTACATTATAAAATAAATAGTAAATACCAAGACACTGCATGACACACTGTGAATCATCATCAGGCATGGTCGATCCACTGCTGGATGAGTGCCTCCCCAAGCTGCCACCACCTCTCGTGATCCTGCTATGCAATCGTTCGCACACAGCACTGGCGCGTGGATCGATTTCATTGCTCCATCTCCTCTGTGGACGCCACTCTTGGATGCGTCCCATTCCTTGCCCGCCTCCAGAGTTTACAGTAAAAAAAATGTGTTTAAAAAAAATGTGTTTAAAAAAAATGTGTTTAAAAAAAATCTCAACAGATAAGCACTGCAAAATCTCACGTGGACCTTTATCAGTTACACAGAAGTTCCCTGGGCTGGAGGGGGTGGGGTGCAGCACATTGCACGCGTGTGTGCGTGTGTGCGTGCGTGTGTGCGTGTGTGCGTGTGTGCGTGCGTGTGCGCGTGTGCGTGTGTGCGTGTGTGCGTGACACCGTGCACACGCGAGCTCAGTGCATCTCGTTAGGTACCGGGCAACACTTATGCAAAGTTTAGTGCCAGACCCCCAACTCGCACGGGAGTGATCTAAGCCACTGTGGTGTCCCAAGATCCTGCACAGAGATGAACCCCCGCTCTGTGTGTTGTGATGGTAATAATCCACCCAGCACCTGCACAGAGACGTGCTGGTGGGGGGGGGGGGGGGGGTCGGGGGGCAACATGTAGTACGTGGCACCAGACATAGAAGACGTTTCTTGGCATACAAAAAGTAATTAGGGGCAATGATGACGTTTCACCCAAACCAAGCCAGCGCCACTCCTCACAATGCCGTGATGATGTGCCGATCCGCCTCCCGCCGGAACACAGACCGATTTCATCACTCCATCTCCTCCGGGGGAGGCGTACGCTCGAACTCGTTCCATTCCTTGGCTGACCATTCCGTTATTATTCTTGACGATTGCCTGCAAAATTAGATTGTTGTGGTTTGTTCCCCCCCCCCCCCGCTCACAATTTCACCACCCACAGAAGAATGATGGATATACAAGATCAAGTTATAGAAAACAGCTGTTTGTTATCCGACTTAATAAATGTCCAAAACAATTCAAAAATCACAGATAAAAAGAGACATAGCTAAGCAAACATCAGTCACCATCCTAAGAGTGCGATTGACCTCACATTAACCTATCTTATAAGCTGTTAAAACATACTTTATTGCTACGGCCAATGTTCATTTTATTAACCCAGCATCTTTATATGCAAGCCAGGCGTACTATAAATAATTTGTAACGAGCAGCAATAGCACACAGTGGAAACAGTATTACTCGGATCAATACGCGTTCCCATGATACTTGTATTGCCCAAGTATTTTTCAGCATTGGAAAGGGAGAGAGGGGAGGAGGAACAAACAACCCAGGCAACCTCTGAGAAAACACGTGCCATCGTGTATTTATATATGCGTGCAATTTGACTTGAGTCATATCCTGTAAAAAAAAAAATAGAATTTTCAAACCGCACCTCCTCAAATTATCTATAATGCATATTGTTGCCAGACACTACTGAGATCTCCCCCCCCCCCCCCGCTCATTATTGCTGCAGAGGGCGAGAATCCACGAATGGGCGCTGTGCTGGAGGGGAGCGGAGGGGTCTGGGTGGACGGACGGACTGGGGCAGGCTGGTGGCGGCCGCTGTCGGTCGGGAGGGGAAGAATCTTGCTGTCAATAATTCTGGTTACCCTCGTATCGACTTGCAGCTATTTGTCAGGAACTTGTGAAATCATACATTATCAATCATACGCGCTGATTGATGGAGGGAACGTTGAGTGTCTGCGTGTCGCCTATGTGGGTCTCGTGACCGCTACGGAAATAAAATTTAAAAAAACGTCACGGTTTGCGGTCATTTGTGTCGGTTAGGCCAGCTAAGCAGGTAAATAAATGCATGGGTCGTTAAATAAATAAACATTTACTGGTATTGCCGACGTTGTCTGCCTTTTTTTCCAATCAAAACTCTCTTCACTTTACAAGGCTTCGGCCTTAATAATGATATAATCAATCTGGAGATGGACAGTGGTGGTCTGCCCTAGGACATGGGCTGCCCTGCAGACCTCAGCCCTGAGCAAATAGAAGATGGGAAAAATCATTAAAGCTGACATGCTTGTTATTACATTATTTTCCCTTCAGTCTTGTGTGTAAAAATTACAGGCGAAAATCCATGCTCTTGTGACCCCCTCATGTCGTCAGTCACGGGAAATGGCGAGCAGATATCGTTCATCAACATTAAACGGAGACAATGGGAAATTTTCAAATTGTGTTATGACCCGGCTAGGACGCCTGGCTTCACGCTCGCTCGAACTAAAATATCGCGCTCGTTGGAAACGCTCGGGGAGTAAAATAAGTTAGCGTTGAGATGAAGGCCAACGACTGAACTTTGTGTGCGTGTGCGTTCGTGTGCGTGTGTGTGCGCGTGCATGTGACAATATGTTAGTGTAGGGGAGCGGTAGTGTAGCGGTTAGCGCGCTGCGCTACGAACCAGGCGAGCCGAGTTTCAATTCCCGCTCACGGCCAACACCAGTGACGATTATCAGAACCGGTCCTGAGCCTCCCCTAGGTCGACTCAGCCTAAAAGGAGTACCTGGTGCGGTGTGTAAATATTGCCACCAGGGAGACGAAGGCGGCCGGGCGTGGTGTTGGCCACCCACCCCCTCGTGTGCTGTGCCGGCCTCCATGAGGTGCTCACCAACAGCACTTGCCCCTAGATCCTGTATACATCTCTACGGGGGCGGGGGGGGGGCTTTTGTTGTTTTGCGTGCGACAATAACTCTCGCAACTCTTCTCTGCCCTGGTCATGACACATGGGGGTAGCTGGAGGCTCGAGTGGCAATATGAAACGTTTCCATCAGGACCTCAGCTTGCGTTTTGTTTTTCAGCCGAGTGCCCTTCTTTATGAAAGTAACATATTAGCGGTGTATCCTTGTGGCCCTTACACACCAATCCTCTTTGCAATACACATGCCGTGCCCCCGTGTTTGAAGGAGAAGTTTCACCGAAAATTGCTCTGGAATATCGGTGCTTGCGTTATCACGTCCTCGCAAAAAAAAAAAGCCTTCACCACACGTGGCACTCCACTGCATTTACAAAGCCCTGCACGATGTGCCACGAGTTATAATTTAAAATGTTCAGCTGTTAACACATTAAAAACATCGACAAAACGACAGAACCTACAGCACGACCGTGCTCCTGGGACCTCACATATGCACAACAATATTTGAGTCCGACTTTAAAGCTTGCTAAACCAATATCGTTACATTCCGAGACGTCACATTTTTGTGGTGTGAAAACCACTGACGCTAACCAAATTATTTTCTATATTTATTTATTTAACGCCTAACCATACATCAAAAAGAACATTACATCCGCGCGCAAAATCCATAACCTTGTTCGGGTGAAGCAGGCGCAGGCGGGGGAAGGTGAGAAGGCACACCACATGCACCGCCGTGTTTGTCGATCCACTGCTGGATGAGACCGGGCCTGACAACGGCTGTGCAGAGCGTGGGAGTCATTTGACCATCCTTCTACCGTCCGGCTCATTGCGGGATGGTGAAGGTAGAGAGACACAGATATGTGGACACGTAGAAGTACAATGCAACAATACATTTCGCTGCACTGTGCTCTGCTGCCCGCCACCACGTAGCTCCTCAAGCCCGACGGCAGCCCGTGTGTGCACGGTGGTCATCCGTCCAGGCACTATCCAGGCTTAACCATGCTTAGCTTGTGAGATCTGATGAGGTCTAGCGATTTCCAGGTGATTCAGTCACAGGCAAGCTAGGAGGTAAGGGTAGAGTAATGACCCCTCTCCCGCCCCATAGTGATTAGATTAATTGCTTGTGATTCTTGGTCGCGATATAATTCAAGAGCTTGATTATTTCTCTCATAATTGTTTTGGCCTTTTTCCCCGAATTTCATTTCAATTGTGCTATTGGCATCGTGTCATGAGACTAAGCGTCCATTCATAACTCTTGCTGTTCCTGGAAGCAGGGGCATCGTCCCATGCGATAAAATGGCCAGCAGAAGCAAATATCATTAAGACACCTCCGAGATCCATTCAAGTGACCTCTGTTATCCATACTAGGGGACACGCTTTTCCATATGTCCTGCTACAGATTCACGTTCATCACATGACAGTCAAACCGATGTTTTATTTTTATTCTCAAAGCTGAAATGTAGCTAAGTTAAAAACATTTTTTTTAGATGACGGGATTGTTTTAATGCCGTAGATATTGGGTTTAATTTATTGTTTAACACTGCGGTGAATAGTAGCGCCTCTAGAGACTGCAGGTAGCGTTGCATGCAACGTACGAATCCAAACACACAGACTCGTTCTTACACGTGCACCGTCAGGCCCTTGAATGTTTCTGCAACCAGACGAGCACAATTCAACCAAGGCCGTAATTATATTATATTGGGGGGGACACACATCCCCAATACACCCCCCCCCCCAATATTCAAATATGATCACAATGTCCCCCACAACATATAGCTATAAAATAGATTTCTGTTCATCTGATTGTGGTTATGGTTGTACTTTATTAATCCCTAATATCTGCCATTACATACAATGAAACAAGAAAAGGTAAAAAAGAAAAAACAGCAAAGTAATACAATACACTATTAGACATTATTGTAAAAAAACTAATAAAAAGTCCATCCTATGTGTTAGTGAATTTTGAAAAAATATTTTAGGCAGGAAATTAGTTTTCAAATTTCGATTTTTTTTCTGGGGGGGGGACCCCAGACCACCTGGAAGATTTGGTCCCCCCAAATGTTGACTCCATGACTACGGCCTTGAATTCAACGCATGTATGTTGAGCTCAAGCATCGGTATTAAACAAATTAATCAATGGATCATTCCGCTACCTTCCAGGAGGAAAGGTCTCAGGGCTGTGTCACAGTGGGGGGGGGGGGGGGGGTAGCCCCCCCCCATGCTGAATGCTCGCTCAGCCCCTCCCCTATTCGACATTTCTTGGTCGAGCCAAAACATGTTGGTACAGAATTTAACACCAGTGGCTGTTTTCATTTACAATTCGCACCCATTACCCTTCATATGCCGCAGATGCCTCTCTTTATTTGGATGTCTCATTCGATATACAAACTGTCTGCAATCTTTGTCGGGGGTACTGAACAAAATGCTAAAATTAGCACAATTAATCGATGGGCGTTGCAGACTTTCCTTAAATACCCAGCGGGCGAGGGTGATACAGAATGTATGACAGACAAGAAGACGGATCGTATCGTTTCTCATTTCTTTTATAGCCGTTAACTTTTGTTTAAAGTTGGTTTAGCACTGACTCTCTGTCGTGCCCTCCCTGGGTCCTGGTATGCCCCCTCCTGTAAACAGTACCAAGGTCACGCAAAAAAATAAACTCGTCTGCAGGCAGCTCTGCTTAAGTTGTAAAACATTTTTTTTTATCTCTCTCAATACGCATGCCATGGATGTTGCTTTTGTGTCATTGTGAGCGCACACTCGACTTGCAATGTAGGAGTTGCCCGTTTGATTCCATGGCCTACCACAGGCGTGGAAGCAATGTTGCAAGTTTCTTAAATCTCACCGCTTGAGGTTTACCCAGCAGTATGAATGGGCACACACCACAGTAAAGTGTGGGGGTGCTTTCACAACTTTCAAGATTGTTGGCCAGCATGGAAGGGGAGGATTCAGCCAAAATACCCTCCAGTTGGGCTTTCTAGAGCTTCAGCCGCACCGCACCTCACAAAAATAATATTCAGGGAACTACCTTGGCTCCTCACACCCTCAACCAGTATATATACAAATACGGGTTTCTTGGGATTTCTCTCACTTGATACGGCAATCGTGCTGTGACTGTTCCACCTGAAGACGGAAGCTTGTGTTGCCTCCGAAACGTTGTGATTTTTATTTTATTTTACTTTAATTAATTTTAATTTTTTACCTACATGACTTTACCGAAAAAAAACCTAAGAACATGACTCCTTGCAGTCACGAAAGCTTCAAATCTAGAACTTTCTAGAGCTCCCCTCTCGTCGAGGCCCTTCTGCCAGAGTTTGCATGGGCTGGGCAATTGCAAGGCTGCGCCTTCATCTTCATCCACGTCATCCATACCCGCAGCGGGCAACAGCTTGCAATGCAGCCTGGGTGCTGGTGACGGCGTCTGAAACGTGACAGTTGTTATCCTCTTTTTGTATTTCTTTTTTTCTTCTCTCTTTTGAGGTAAAATAAAATATGACATAAAAGCACCTATGGCACTCGTGAGATCTAGAATAACCGTTGCACTCAATTAAATAACAGGCAGAAAGCCCTCTTTGTGTCCACCAGGGACCATCTCTGACAGTAACTGATCCGTGATATATGAATACGCTGCCCTTCTCGCCGGCACCAGAAGGAGCAAGCGGTCAGCCTCCCTCGCAGAATGAATCTCCCCAATTAACTGCAAAAGGAGATGCTAAGTAAAAGCTGTTAGCTACGGCTACATCTCCTCGGGGAGACATCATATTTCTACCTTGTCGTGCAGCCACAGGACCCACGGTAACCTTTGCGATTCGTTATGCACGAGCTAAGCAAACACGCATTTTATTCATAACTACCATACGTTAGCTAAAGAGAGTGGATTGTCAATAGCAGGAGGGAAGGAAGGTGCTTGGATAGGTGGAGGGGGGGGTTCTTTCGCCTTCTTGTAAAGACTCAAAAGAAACTCAACGGATCACCGACAAAAAGGAGCATGCAATCGTTTAAATATGTACACTAAACTGAAACAGACCTCAAATAGCCTTCATATTATTTTTTATATCGCAGCAATAGCTGTATTTTCATTCAGTCAGTCTGTTATTAGATAAATAAAACATTGTTTTCACTCTACAGGTTTAGCCCCTTTGACCTATCGTGAAACCTGTTCAGGGTGACCCCAGTTTCAGGTTTCCGCTAAACACTCACAGGACTAACATATGCTGTTTCTCATTATGGGAAATTCTGTATAACCTGCGACGCCTCTGTCATGTATAATTCAAAACCCACTTTGTTATTTCTCTATTAGAGTGTCTGCCCTTTTTTAAAATGTATTTTATTTGTATTACTTATAAACTATACGCCATCCACGATTATATATATATACTGTATATATACACACATACTGTATTGTACGTAACTCTGACTAGCGCGGTTAGCCACGTGAGAAGGATGGTGTTTTTTTACACATTTGACAAGACTTTGTCTCAAACATGGCACCTTTGCTTTGTATATACCATCATTGTTTTGTTATAGTATAATACATATTTCAATATTTATATTTATTATAATTAATGAGATACTGTAAATGAGCACAACCATTTACACAAATCTATTATTTGTCAATTCACTGCTGGAAGAGAAAACCCACGTACTATGTCGATGGTGGAAGTTGTTTGACCATACTTCACCACGCTGGTCAGTGTGGGCTGGCAAAGAGAGGGTGACCAGGACCGGTTCGGATATCACTCACCCAGTGGTGTTTAGGAATGGCCAGGAATCGAACTCAGGTTTATAGTATAGTTGCATAAGATTGATAATATTATGCTGTACATGGAGCCACGTATAGTAAACATTGGTATGAGGACAGCACCACAGAGACGGAGTGATGAAATCAGCTCGGTTGCAGAAGCTCTGTGGATTGGTGCATTACAGGACCCTGAGAGATGGCAATGGTATGGTGAGACATTCATGCAGCAGTAGAGAGACAATGGCTTGCGATACTGTATGACTCCAGTCCCGTACTGTATTAAAAAGCAAATGATTTAATGGTGCACAAGCACAAATAACAAAAATACTGAAACACATTCATCAATAACACTGCCTTGAGGTACAGATATATAATAGGTGATGGTTTGGCAATAACCCGTCACAAAATGGATTATGCCTCATAAGTTGGATGCACCCAGCCAGAGATTTCTCTTTGTGATGATGATTGCCTTGTTCTCGCCACAACAGGTTCACCCATAATGCAATGTGCCAAAAACATTTTAAAATATTACTATAATACGACTTTATCTTGTATGAACTTACACGTTTTGATTATTGATGGGTGTGTCTGTTACTGAGTAGATACCAAGAAAATAATTATTCAAGTGCCAATTAAAAAGTAACGGTTCATCAGGATTTAGAAAAAAAAAATCATTCTTATCAGGCCCCATAGTGTATTCTTACCCGACTGAACATCTGTGAAAATAATTTCATAGCTCGTCGGATTCCTACAGTATAAATACATTTTCTGATTCTCAAAGGGCAGTCTCCAACTCTTATGATCCACTCCATCTCTCTGGGCTCTACATCCGTGTGCCATGCAGAAGGGCCATTTCCTGAAACATCACCGATAATATATTTTTATTTTCAAAGCAGTGTTATTGTCGAACGTGTTAAGTTTGTTTTGCATTGATAACCCAGACACTCATACAGGACTCCGATTACAATGGAAACGACACTGGACAATATATCCACCAGGGGCGCTACAGTGGAGCGCCTCAAGCCAAAACAATATTTTTAGTTTATCCGAACAAAAAATGTTCGGTTTGTTTTAAGTGTTCATACATTATTTAGCCGTTTTTCTACAGCACATTATTCAAACGTATTTTGAGTTACATTTTATTCGGAAGCCACTGGAGCTATGCATTCTTAAATCTAGATTGAAAATGCATTTCTTTACAACTTCCTTTTGTGTTTAGTTTGTTGTTTTTCTCCCACCCCTCCGATTAGCACGCTTCGCTATGTACGGTGCGAAAGAAGTTCAACATCCATACGTACATTTTCCTGCCTAAGATGAATGCAAGGCATTGTATTAGACAGCTGTTAAAATACGATATGTACAGCACTTTACGATTCTATTCGTCGTTGTAGTTGGTTATTGAAGTCAAGCGGTTCTCCCCACCCCCACGCCAGCATTGTGCCCAGTAAAATGGCACTGAATTAACAAAAGCCAAAGTATACGTTATTCATAAATCGGATACCACAGCAACACAAACAAAAGCCTCACAACGCCGTGACGTAAGCAACGTGCGATATGGAGCGTCTCGAGACCACGAACACTGAGACATGAATTGCAAAAAAAAGAGGCGATGGAAATAAATACGAGTTGGTGGCTGGGGCAGTTTAGGAAGCTAATGCTCCTCGCAAAGCTGTCAGCCCAGCACATCTGTAATCCTTGGTTTTAAAAGAAAAAGCAAACAAAACAGGTTGTTCTGCCGCTGTGAAAATGTTTCTCACGTGCAAAGTGTAGAGGCAGGAGAGGGAGGTCTCGTGGTCATGGCTCGGTCACCGATGACTGGGCAGAACAAACATGTCAGCTTTTATTTTATTTTATTCGGCGTTGTACATAATTTAGTGGCATTCAGTTCTGCGACCACAAAGCTGTAAAAGGTGAAAAGAAATATCTAACCGGTGGGCCCACACCTTCATCACGGAAAAGTCGGGACGGTCTTGGCACGATCAGAGTTAACTGACCCCCGGTTGGCTTCATTGCGTTAGCACGGAGCCTCTGACCAAATGACCCTGAATCCGCCCGGTCTCGTCGGGTCGTGGACACGAAGTGGGGTTGAGTGCCGTTGGTACTCGGATAAATCGCCCATCCAAGTACGGTACTAACTGAAACTCATTATTTGGCGATGCCGCTGCTGCCACGTTGGCAGTGGTCGCACAATCAACAACAAATTCGAGGCATTTGTCAGTGACAGCACGTGTGCTATGAAGAAGGGACATTGCCAAAAACGACACCGATTACGTGTCATTTTTAGTTCAAGGCCACGGTTGTGATGACAAATGCGTCTTCTTGTTGTTGTTGACTCTGCTTGTACTAACTCGAGGCTTAACCCCACCTGCCCTGTAATCGCTGTGTAAAGTCACACATTACCAGGCACGTCACATTTTCAGAGGCAGACCTCGAATTAGCGCTCAAGATGCGCTCCTGGATAAGTGAGCGCACATCGAATGATCGCCATTGTAATAATGTATATATATATGAGGATCCGCACTTCCTCTGATAGTACGACGTTTCATATCTAGACCTGATATTGGAATTTTTAAAATTCATCTAAAATACATGGTTGTCATAGATATCATCCATTACTATATAAGCGGCTCCCCTCTGGGAGAAACTCAAAAGACTTAAATATTCATTGAGGCTTTTCTCAGTAAATAATTGGCTTAAATTGGCACTTTAACATTGGAAATTTTACTCGGTGAAATTCAAGCACTCCAAAGGCTTGCAGTGTCATTACATATGCAGAATAGTAGTTTTAACATGTGCATGGCTTTTATTTGTTTGTATATTGCATAATACATGAAGGCTGCATTTATTATGTAATACTGAGAGTTAAAAACAGCTGCCATGGCTTGAGAGGTAAGAAAAAAGGTGACTTTGGCATGAGAATTAACAGTTGTCATGGTATGTGTGCGTATGTATGTTGCACTTCTTTCGCACCGTACGTAGCCACCTCCGTGCTAATCAGAGGTGCGGGGGAAGTACAAGAAACTAAACACAGACAGCGGTTCGAAAGAAATGCGAGTAACAAATAGTTGCACGGTATTTCATGGTCCTCTAATTCGACAACAGTTACTATGCTATGAACCTTAAAACAAGTCTGAACAAATAAACACATGAGCAGTTTAACATTTAAATCCAGAACCATAAATAGTGCATGTTTATCTTATTGCAGAACTTAAAAGACAACATTACTATCCCTGTAATGTCGCGCATTCCTTCATTTAACAGATGACGGCTCTTGCAATGTGATATCTCTTCCAAATAGGTTGGCAAAAATATTACAAAAAATATTAATAATGTACTGGTAGCAACAATAGGTGGAAGTCTAAATTGAAACAACTGGGCCAAACTTTTGTACCACCCTTCTCCCCAGGACCTGATTGTCAAAAATGTCAACACCATAAACTTATTAAAACACACAAACTTACGTCCCAAAGATCTTAAATTTGGAGCTTTAACGTGATCAATGGTAACAAGCATGGTGAGGTTGCTTTCCAGCAGTGGATTGATCAGGGCTGATAATGACGATGATGTAAATATGGTTGAACATACCGTTGTTAGATTATGTTTCCCAAACAGGAAAATGTTCAGTAGAGGCATTGCAAAACCCGCGCTCAAGTCGTGGTTTCAAGAGAGCAGCGCTCCCCTACATGGCGCAACTATCCATTGTTTACAGCCTCGAGTGGGAGCGATTTCTTGAGGGCCCTTGTCCCAAGCACGTGGCCAGGCAGTAAACTCGTAGCGAATTCTCGCAAGACAGTGACCACAGTGAGGGCCGGATTCAGTTTTGGTGAGGAGGATTGTGGGCGAGTGCGGTTCCAGGCGTGAGCTGTTTTTTTTTTTTATAAGGGGCCCACTACTCACGCCCAATACCAAAAGTATTCCACTTTTATTGAAACACAACATTACAATAATTTAACACATGTATTAATAACACTACCCTAAAAGGGGAAATATACGTATAATAGTTGACGTTTCAGGCAGTAGGCCTTCTTAATTGCAGAGATGTTATTTACCTTTGGCTATTTCAGTTCTGGTTTCTAAATGTGCTGTATGATTTGTGAAGCTATATCGAAGTTTAAACGAACAAACATTTGACATTCTGCACAAAACTTGCGGCAGTAAACAATGTTATGCTGTGGCTTCAACTACCAACTTACTTCCAGGATTTGTAATAGTGCCGTACTTTTACATATCGACCATTGCATAAGCAGTGTAATATTTGTGTGGCCTCGAAACCTGAGGTTCCGGGCTGCAGCCCCTAAAGGCCCTCACATTAATTGAGCCCTGTCTCGCAGTTGAAGGGGGCGGTCATGATTGCAGTGTGGGAGACAGAAAGACAAACTTACTGGTGCAAATACACAGCACGTTAGCATTCAAATAGTGGAGAGAAAAGGAAAAGCTGCTGCCTCCACCCACCGCTACCACTCTATGAGAAAAGAAAAAAAAAGTTTATGCATTTGTAAAAAAAGAAAAAAAACAGAGAATGCACTTTGTTCGACCACATATGGAAAGCAAGCGGTATTTAGAAGAATAATAAAATACGTCGCCCTGTGACAGTTGGAGAAGTGATTCATCATGAAGGTTGTAAATGGGTTGGCATACTCCAGGTACAGCTATTCACTAAAACAAATTAACAATGCGAAGATGACAGTGCATGCAGTACATGTTTCTCCCTAGTCCCGAACCAAACGGTCGCACTTTCCAGACACAATCCCTCAGTTTGGCCGTGACAAAAACAAACATGGGTTTGTTTCTGTAAGGTAAGAATTATAGTACGTGTTTAATCCACTGCTGGATGAGGGCCTTCCCGCACCATGTGGTGCTTGGGGGTTATTTGACCATACTTCACCACCCTGGTCAATGTGCGTCGGTTAATTGGGGGAGGGTGGCGGTGAGCATATACGTGGAAGCACACAAGTACAGGACAACAATGTATTTAGCTGTACTGCCCTTTGCTGCCCGCCATGCAGATCTGCAGCCATCTCTAACAACCTGCTATGTGTTGCGTGTATCGCCGCCCAAGAGGTATCCATGCTCAGCCCTGCCTAGCGTCTGAGATCTAAGAGGATCCAGCACATTCTGGGGTGATTTGTAACAGGCAAGAATGATTAACATTGCAATCTCGTGTCAGTATTTCGTTTTATTGTTTCAAACGTTCCTTTTTGTGCACGTACTATTACATTGCGTTTTGTATTGTTTCTGCAGTGTTGAGATGTGGTTACAATTGAGGGCACAAGACAGTATTACAGAGTGTTTATTAGTGTCGTCATGGATTCATTTCATCTGGAGCTGTCAAGGCTAAACTCTGGGAAATATTTACCTTCACGCTGCCCTCCCCGATCAGAACTTGATCAGGAAAACAGTCGTCACCAGTGATGAACGCCTAAGGGTTAAGTCAATTATAGTCGTTTTAAATGTTAATGGTAATCAGATTTTCCCTGTAAACATATCCAGTGCGGTAAACAAAACCATATCAAGACAGCTTGGTGTTTAGGATGTGCTAATGTGCACACAAATAATAATTATCATTTCTAAAGCGCCCTTAAACAATCGTTCTCAGGGCGTTATATACATACAACATACATTGGTCGTGAGCAATGGACACCGGTCAGCGTGGACGGGTTTACGAAACCTTTGTGGGGACACCTGTTGGGAGGGGCAGGCGGGCTACGATTGAAAAGGGGAGACACAATGTGAAATGTTGATACGAAAGTGGACAAAATAATCCACTGCCAAAAAGAGCCGCTGGTGGAGGAGATGGCGGCTTCGTGGAGGCGGCTCGGCCGAAGCGAAGCAACGCAGAGCGCCGGGTCCCGAGGAGCTCAAAGGGGGGAAGAAGGCCGCGATGTATGACTTAATATAAGTGCATCAAATATCTCAAATTCCAATAAACAAGATAACAACCATAAATAAGCCATTGCTACCTTGTGTGCGTCTCTCTTTTGTCGTCTCGCAAGCTTCGACTTGATTTGCACATTTCTCTTATTTAATTGCGTCGATGCCTCATCTCTGTCCCATGTCATCTCACGAGGCGTCGACAAGTTGAAAGGGGCGGTATGATACAGCAATCGTGCTGCGACGGTTCCACCTGAAGACGGACGCTTGTGTTGCCTCCGAAACGTCGTGATTTTTATTTTATTTTTATTTTACTATTATTAATTTTAATTTTTTACCTACGTGACTTTACCGAAAAAAACCTAAGAATATGAATCCTTGCAGTCACGAAAGCTTCAAATCTAGAATGAAAGGGGTGGGTTGAGGGGCGGGGTGAGGGGCGGGGTGAGGGAAGGGGTGAGGGGCGAGGTGAGGGGAGGGGTGAGGGGAGGGGTGAGGGGCGGGGTGAGGGAAGGGGTGAGGGGCGAGGTGAGGGGAGGGGTGAGGGGAGGGGTGAGGGGAGGGGTGAGGGGAAGGGTGAGGGGCGGGGTGAGGGGCGGGGTGAAGGGCTAGGTGAGGGGCTAGGTGAGGGGAGGGGTGAGGGGAAGGGTGAGGGGCGGGGTGAAGGGCGGGGTGAGGGGAAGGGTGAGGGGCGGGGTGAGGGGCGGGGAGAGGGGCGGGTGGTGGGGGGGAAGGTGCCCAAATATAATTTCTGCTGCTTGTGGGCCCGCCCAGTTGGCGACCACCACCATCACCACCTGGGATTCGGAGTGAGGGTTGCACTTAGCGCACACACACTGCTGCTGCTGCTGGCACATTGAGCAGAGAGAGAGAGAACAACAACGAATCCCTGGCCAACACATTGTACCCATAATACATTGTATCCGCCACGCCTGTGAATTGCCCAGCGAGCTTGATTTTTTTTTAAAAGCCGGCAGAAACAACCCCGGGTAATTGCTGATTAGAAATTTAACACTGAAAGCCGAGAAGGCGCAGATGCATTTTGTATTTAACAAAGCACAAAACAAAGAGGGGCATCCAATGCACATCAAAAAAGCCCACCGATATATTCATTGGAACCAGGTATGAAACCTCTTTTCATAAAAATCTGGCCATCTGTCAGGTATGCGACATAAAGGAGGTGGGGTCACATTTCACGGATATCATTGTACTATGGCCCCCCGCTTTCATGTTTTTTGACAATCGTCAGTGAAAGCTGCCCATTAGATCATAAGCGAGGATACATGTGGATGCAATCTGTTGTCTGTGTTACTCGGATAAGTGATGGTGAAATTAAGCCACGTTTAGGCATGATATATGTTGCTATGTTTGATTCTTCACATACATTTGACTTTCGACAACATATCTAACAAACTTATTGAGTATATCTTCAATTATCGACAACATTAAAACGCATATTAAATATGTACTTAATTATCCACAACTTATAAAAAAAAATTCAAGAACTTAAAAAAATATTACATTATATGTCCTCGATTATGTTGATAATCGAGGACATATCATGCCATACCGTTTTGTGTGTGTGAGGTTTTTGGGTTAGATCACGTAATTAAATGTGTCGTTAAAACCCGCCACCACCCGACACAGCCAACGAGTAAGGGTTGTCACGTAAACCGAACATGCCAATTCGTCACGAGCACAGCACACCGGAGTGTTGGAGAGCCAACCGGTGTGCTGTACTTATGACGAATTGGCCACGTTCTGTTTACGTGACAACCCTTACTAGTTGGCTGTGTCGGGTGGTAGTGGGTTTTAACGAAACATTTATATATTGACGCGATCTAACCCAAAAACCTTTATAATGGATGATATTGGTCGCGAAAGCTTACGCATTAAACTGATGTTCCTACTCACAGTGAGTTTATCGTTGAATTAGTGTTTAATGACGTATAAATAATTACAGCGATGGCTTGGAGAGGCCTTCATCCAGCAGTGGATCGATGATGGCTTCCGTTAGCTAGAGTTATTATTTGCTAAGAAATCCATAATTTCATTTAAAATAGCACCACAACTTCCATACGTTAACTAGGAAGTAGTAATAATAATGCCTTCAGGACTGTATAATTATTGGGATGTTTGCTTTTCCCCTTTTTTTGTTTTTGTTTTCGCATGGCTATGCTTTTGAAGATAAACGCGGTCCAGATCACAGCACCACTGAAGCCGATGCCGAATGTTGGAATGTTCCAATGTAAGGCCGTAAGAACAACATGAAAATAAACACGAGAGATAATCTACATTTAAAAAAACCCACTCGTTTTATCGTGAATAAAGTTGCTCAGCTCTGAATACAAGTTGTGGTTCAATTGACCTGCCATTTTTAAGTAGAGTGAAGTGAATTAATCTGTCCTTATTTGCCAAAGTCTCCCCTGCTACACGTATGCATTTATCCCATTGGTGTTGTAAAACCTAAAATCCTAAAAATATAGAATTAATTTAGAACAGGTACACAATCACTTCAGGACATCTGCTTTCATATCTTCATCACTCTTTACCAACTTACTTTCATTTCTAAAGCTTTCGCACCACTCAAACACATCACCGAGCGGCATAGCTAACATACATTGAAATTATTTCGTACCATACATAGCCAACCGTGCTAATCGGAGGTGCATTTGTCAGCTGGTTTGACATTTTTCTTAACCAGACATTTCAATTAAGCGATGTTGTTCCACAGCACATGATACAGTATTCGCTGTCATCTTGGAAAAAAAACAGACTGCTTTGCAAAACTGTGGCATCAATTCACCACAGCGGTTGCCAGATATTGTCATAACCACTCCGCAAACATTCAGGAGTCATCTCTTACTATTATCTTCCTATTTTTTTACTATTTTCTTGAATGAAGCGTGCAGGCTACTTTGCACCACCCTCGTAGATTCAGCCATCCAGTATAAACATGTCCACAATAGGCCCAAATGTCGGACACTTTCACTCTAACGCTTTATGTTAAGAAATTATGCATTTGCAATAAAACACATTTTAAATAAGTGTATTGCTACTGCTCGATTGCTTAGGGATGCCTTCATCTAACAGTAAATAGATTTAAGGAACGAAACAGGTGAACTTCTCCACAAATCTGGCTGTCGCCTGATGAAGCTGGTTGTAATTACTGGCGAAACGTCGTACTCAGATTGTAAATGTTGTGGCTTGGCTCTCCAACACACCGGTTAGTGCTGTACTAGTGACGAATTGGTCACGTTCTGTTTACGTGACAACCCTTACTAATTGGCTGTGTCGGGTGGTGGGTTTAACAACACATTTATATATTTACACGATCTAACCCAAAAAACCTGCATTATAGATGATATTGTTTGTGAAACCCTACGCGTTAAACAGTAGATAGATCAATGCATGACGATACATTAATTGTATAACTATTACAAATGATGATGCTGCAGCAATTGCTCAGCCAAAGTGAATCGTCGTCACTGCCACCCAGCTCGTTTTTTATTCTCTCTCTCAAACCGAGAGGATGCAGGAGAGGCCACCGTGATGGATGAAGATCAAAGAGCAACACGTCCACTCATCTGGTCCAGACCGCGGATGCCGGGAGTTAACTGTTCCTCGAGTTTACTCGGCAAATTCCGCACCCGTCAAGCCGCCGTGAACAGGCAACTAACCGGGCACGAGGAGGCGTACAAGTAAAACTCGCCGTCCAGCTGGGCAAGTTCTTACATAAACAAATGTTAAAGGCCATCGGCCGTAGCCTTTAATTATCGATGTTGTTTCTCGCACTTACACCAGACTGCGAGGCTGGATCACTGATACGCGCAAGTGTTGCGCCAACACCGCTGCGCGTGCGTACATCTTAAAAGCGTGGCCGGGCGCGTATTTGGACACGGCGTTACAACTACGGTTGCTACCACCTTTGAATTTAACTAAAATATCGAGCAGAGCTCAAACACAAAGGCAATGACCTTCAAAGTCCCACTGTAATATTGTGGCAAATAGGTACAGTATTTGGGACAACGGTGTAATTTAAAGAGTCAACAAAAGTAAAAGTATTTGCTGAGGAGACCCGTCTGAAATACGGTAAATGCTGTCCATACTGATGAACATTAACTACATCGGGTTGCTGCTACGGTGTGGTAGGATGCTTGCATGGTCGCCGGTCCAGTTACGAAACGAATTATTTATTCTTACGAAACGAATTATTTATTCTTTTTTTTAGAAGCGATCTAGCCACAAATGATAGCTCAACAAAGTGGCTTATCACGTGGAAATTTACATCAGCCAAATACTCTAAACGCGTGTTTCTAAACGTGGAGGGAAAAACCGGTGGACCCGGTGAAAATTCACACGAGCACGGGGAGAGACACCCAAACTCCAAATATACAGCAGCAGGCGTCAGGGTCGGGATCGAACCCACGTCCTCCTGCACACCAGGCGAGGTAGTTAACATCTCCTAGCCACCGTGATGATGATGAGAGAGAGACACGCAAACTCAAAACATACAGCAGCAGCAGGCGTCAGGGTCGGGATCGAACCCACGTCCTCCTGCACACCAGGCGAGATAGTCAACATCTCACCACCGTGGTGCTGAAAGTGGTGAGCTCAGGTGTCAGAGCATAGCGCCACCGTAGCGCCCCGAGTTAATTATCCCGGCACCGCTGTAGAAAGAGTGGTGCAAATGTCTTAAATCTGTCCATCTAGCAGTAACAAATGAGTATGCTGCAGATAGTTGAATAAAATATCGCATGCGGTGGGGCAAAGTGTGGGTACTCACACCTCTTCCAATACATTTGAGCAGTGTGGAAGATCAGGTTAAATTCCATCGAGATAAATCCCGTCAGATGCCCCTGTAGTGGAGGGCCTTCTGGCAGCAGTAGCAAGAAATTTCAGGGCTGCACTTTAACCTTTAACATACTATTTATGTACGGGTGGCAACCCTATATCAAACACAATCCATACTTGAATTTCTGCTATTAGCATGGCGTATTCAAATGCATGGTACCCAGGCGAGGCAATCTGCAGTTGTTATTGTACATGTTTATTCAATCTGCTTGCAACCCCAGTCAAAAGGTGGTGGGTTGGAGCTTTTGCTTACACAGCAAATTGGTGGCCCGTTCTCCCGGGCATTATTTCAAGGCCAACTATAAAGTGCGGAGGAACAACCAGTGGGAAAGACAATAAGAGCAGGAATGTTTGGCTGATCTCTCTTACCCGTGGGCACCCATGTGGCAATTTACATAGAGCCACAGCCGACGGCCCAGCCTTTACCGATGTAACAATATACGTCTCACTGGTACTACCTTCCGACTGACAACAGGTGAGGAGTTGGTAACAGCAGTGGCTGCACACTTCGTTGCCAGTCGATTAGAAACTGATATCGGTGATGCATATTGCAAGTGCTGAACAATGCAGTTTTGACATTTAAAACAAATTGATAAACAAAGCCTCCAGAGAGACACATGACTTCTTAGTTAAAGCTTGGAAGATCACTGCCCTTGTGTTGGGAAAAGACTTTGCTTCGTTTCTGCACATTTAAATGGAAAGCATTTCAACCCAGCAGCATTGACTTCTGGCCAGAAGCCAAGTCACATTGTCCTCAACCCTGGAGATCTGAAGTCGTGGATGTGCTTGGTCCGCAGGGTTGGGAAGGTGTACACAACATCAGTTGCACGCCCGTTCAAGCAATGATAATGTACGAGCAATGGCTTGCACTCATGTCTGAGTAAATTTGGTGGCTTCCTAACTCGGATATTGGACCATGGACAGGGGGAAATAACAAAAACAATGAGAGTGGCCGGGGAGGAAGAGAGGTAGACAGAAAATAGTCGGATGAAATTGGAATATTTGGAAGGACGCATTTGATGGAGATGCCCAGAGATCGTAAATTGTGGATCGCATTTTACGCAGGTGTTGTCAATGCCTACGAAAGAGATTGCTACTGCCTGCCAACCAGAATATTTGTGCATCGTTTTCTATTGTAACTATTATTCTGTGCCACTAGGTCTAGGAGTGGGTTGAGCAGTGAATATGAGTACGGGGATAGAGTTATGAATAAGCAGGACATCCAGTGCAGGATAAAATATACTCACTGGCCGAGGGAGCCAGGCAGGTCAGGGATTGGAGTACTGCGCTGGCACTGGTTGAGATCCTGGGTTTAAATCTGGGTTCAGCCACCTGTGATTAAACCGGATTGTCAAGTTTGTCGAGTTGATGTTCTCAGGCCAGTCACCAATGATTGCATAAACCCCATGAGAATAAACAGTGTTCACTTAATTTAGATATATTCCAAATATCAGTTTTAAAGCCACGTTTTTACCGCCACGCAATGAACACTCCATGGTGTGGACAAAAGAAGGTCACTCGAAGTGGTCTGAGAAGTAGTTTTGTGACATCAACTTCTGTGGGTCATTTTCACCGTGTCACGGGCTGACGCACTGCTGTGCGAGGGTTCTGAATGAATGCTTCTCATGGCATGACGCTGACAGCACAGATGGAATTGAAATGGGGGGAAAAAGACAATGGTAAAACAAATTATGTAAAAAAGACGACGTTTATTCGTTACCCAATACCTTGGTGAAGGCTGCACGAAACGCACGCGTGATATGCTCGGCTGGAAAACAATTGCACATTTAACCCATGATGCCACTGCGCGGTTAAAACAGTTTCTTTAATATATATTGAACTAATATGTACCTACACGCGACTCTCTTGCGGCAATGTTGCATTATTGACTCTGCCACTCTTGACACGTCCACCACAGGTTGGGCCCGACAGTCAGTTAGGATGCGGCTCCCTCCCTCCCTCCCTCCCACTCTCCCCTCGTTTCTGGCTGTTGCTGCACACGTCATGGCAACACGCACAAATGCGTTGTCTCTTGCATAATATGGATAATCTTTCCAATGCACTGTACCTTCACAAACACATTCGAAACGTTTGTAAACTGCGCCTACCTGTAGCTTTCGCTTGCGTCGGTGTCAGTAAGTGTCATACTTCACTACATCCTAGCGTGCAGTGTATATGACAACCTCTATAATGAATCAAGATTTAGTGTATATTATATCTATTTAAAACTAGATTGAAAACTCATTTCTTTAGAACAGTTTTTTTTGTGTTAAGTTTGTTGTCCTTCCCCCGCACCTCCGATTAGCACGGTTGGCTAAGAAATAACTTCAATATACATACATAGGAATGAACAGATTAAGATGATGCAATCGATGGTGTAATAGAATAATAGATAAAATAATTAGAATGGATAATGTTCTAAAATGGGGTGGACCAGTGACACAGTGCTCAAGGGCACCGCATTATGAACCTGGTGGCCTGAGTTCAATTCCCAGCTGTGGCACACATTCGTGGTGAGCAGTATCCGCACCGGTCATCGGCGACCACCCATGCCCCTTCACCAACCCGCGCTGACCAGCACGGTGAAGTCTGGCCAAATGATACCCATCACTCACATGGCTCGGGAGGTGGGGGAGTAAGGCCTTCATCATGTAGTGGTTTGGCAAAATGAGCTTTCCCTTGTCCGTCTCCACTTATAATATACCATTGCGTTACCTTTCCCACATGAAGTCAGTGTAACAGACTAGTTGTTGCCGATCTCTTTAATGTATCTAAATAAGTGTTTTATTCAGCCTTTGGTTTATAAGAGTTAGAATTGCTACATACATTTCCACCGAGTCATCGTTGCATCCGCAGAACCATGAGCTATAGCGACGGCTTGGGGAGGGGGTTGGAGTTCATCCAACAGTGGACAGAGGATGGCTGGCGACGATGATGCAGTACAACTGGCATTGTTTCAATGTGAGGTTTGTGTGGCTGACGACATCAACTGTGAGTCTTTTTTCCCCCCATGCCTGTTGATGAGCTGACACGTGGCTTTGCTGCATTTAAATCATACAGACGGGCCCTCTGCGAATTACTCTAAAGGGCAACACAATACGTTGCACACATATTCTGCTCTTCTCCATTGCCAAATATGATGCTCCGCCACACTAAATTAACGCGGAGACGCACAGGGGTTTAGGGGTTTGGCAAAAAGCACGAAGGACAACGGTTGATGGAACGACTTAAATGTTGTTTTTAAGTGCAGCATTAAAATGTTGTGATCCAGAGCGATGTTGGAAGAAAAAAAAAGTTATAAAACACAAGCTCCTTGATGGCAGTTCTCCGTTTTACGAGGGGGGGGGGGGGCGGGGGACTTTTTTCCTACCCTCTCTTTATTGTGCGGATGGCTCAGTAGTCTCGCACCTGCCTCACAAAGCTCACAGCTGGTGATCACCCCCAGCATTGACACATGGCTACCAGTTGTTCCTCAGCCTCGTGCTCAGCACTTGTAAAATTGCCCCGCCAGTAATAAGGTGCATTCTGCGATGTTGGCGGGGCGAACTCTCATCGTCGCATCGTCGCTTCGGCGGGGACTTGTTTACTGCCTGATACTCACATTAAAGCGACGCACAGACAGCAACCGAAGCCGCTTCCACGCTTCTACCCAAAAGCACTGCGGGGGGGGGGGGGGGGGGTTCGCAGAGGTGCTTGAAAATGGGTGCAATTTTCAAATCAAGGGCTTCCGAGTGTACTACTTCTTGAGCGTGGCATATGGGAGATGCGGTGATGGCGCGCTGGTCAGTGCACCGCGCGTGCTCTGAATCCAACGACTTTGGTTCGATTCCCACTCGTGGCAAACGTCGGTGCCGAGTGATGTCTCAACCAGTCCTCGACTCCCGGTCCACCCAGTGACTTTGTCCCGCTAGTTTTAGCTCATCGGGCGCCGCTCAAGTTGGTGGCGAGTACCCAGCTTCCCCCTTTAGCGACCCGCAATGGCGATCGTGGGTGAAGCATGGTAACACCATGACCGACACGGAGTCGGGGAGGCCTTCGTTCAACAGCGGATAGACAAAGAATTATTCGTGTTTTTTCATCGTCACTATCGTTACGTGGCATAAGTATGAGCGGACCTGATTTTTGTTTTCAAGCAGCCGAATGGATTCGATGTAAATTGTACAGAAATATAATCAATAAATCTATTGACAGTATTGGCCGCATCTGACGGGAGCATCGTCAAACATCTGGGACAGATAATTTTTACTCCACACGTGGACATAAAACAAAACACTTGCGTTAATGCCGGTCTGAGATCCACCAGAAAAAAACATAAAACATCAACTTCGGCTCCTTTTTATACATATCACGGTGATGAATATGTGCGAAATGTAGCGGCAAAGCAGCATTGCGGCGTGCACTTGTGTACAGTGATGTAGAACAATAATCGCAACATCCGTCGGTTGAATGTGGAACGTCGTCGTAAAGCAGCTGTCTCAAGCAGCTTAAACCCCCCGACTCGACACATTCACGGCAGCGCCGCGTTCTTTGCTGAACGCGCGCCCTCGATGTGGTCCAAGCAGAGCTTACGTGTGATTACATGACCAGATTAACCCTAATGAATGGCTTGATGTCTCATTTTTTTTAAACCATAGGTGGGCCTAAACGGTCAAACAAAAATAACAATTAGCAACCGGTTACCACAATAAACACGTATGAATCTGTTTACATGCCTGTGCCCCCTTTCCGCAGCCGCGTTTGTTAAATAAGCACCATTTTTCATCAGCTTCAAATGAACCGATGGAACTTGTTTGGCTTGTGCATGACAGCTGAAGGGTAACAGTTAATGCTGCAATGATCTTTTGCGCTGTGGTTATGGTCTTCCCGCTAAATCGCAGGAAACTAGTCCCCTTAGCACAATCAGGATTTCCAAACTTCCTGCACTTTCATCATTACTACATTCAAAAAAGGTTTCCCTTCAGATAAGCTGTAGCAAATTGGACAAAATGAATCACACTAGAAAAAAATAGGAGGGAAGAGAGCGAGCGAGCGAGCGAGCGAGGAAGCATTGCGTGCGTACGGAGAGTTTGCATCATCATCATCATCATATAATTTAGAGTAAGAATCTCCAGTGTTCACGGTGCAACGAAGTGTCAGGGAGTTACGTGGCTTATTTTAATTTTCAAATGTTACCAAATGATGTAGGCATCATTTCATTCAATACTATAAGTGGTGAAATCCTGTACAACGTTGAGGACAATCTATAACTTATTTAACATTTAAGTGTGCCACACCCTCTTAGGGTGCAAAATGCTCCAACATTAGCTGATATTTTATTTAAATGTATGGATTGTATGGTAAATAGCTGTAAAAGTCCCGTAAATATTTATCGCCTTGCACAGAAACGTTATTTAACAAGACAACATTCAGGCTGCACGTAGAAGTCACCATATTTGTTGTCACAATGTGAATCCACATTTACCGTGGTCGTTTACTGTCCAAATCTTTTTAATGTTTTTAATCACTACAGTAATTCCTCATTGTTTAGGGCAATGATGAAATAAAAAATATCCAGGACTAAAAAAATAATCCCCCTAAAGTAGGAATACTCCTTGAATTGGTGAAGTGTAGTTTGTAAAACTATGCAGATAAAAAAAAGATTTATATTCAAAAAGCATTGAAATCTTTTTTTTTATTATTATTAGAGATACGTCACTGAACCATAGGTGAGCCCTGAACAATCAAACAAACAAAGACTCCAGCCAGCCGTGTAAAACAGACACTATACAGTATATTCCATTACTTGCCTGCATGCTTAAATCATTATATAACCCCAATTCTATCAGTCTGGGCCAAAAACTGGAATGTGATTTTTTTTTTTAGTAGCCAAGATACCTGGTAGGACTCTTTGCAAGGGACTGAAACACATTTTACCTTGAATTAATGATCCCTAACGCATACCAACGCCGCCCCTTTCTTATGAGCACCCGCACCCTGCCACATGCTGGCCATGTTGCTTTATTACACATTTTTTAAAAGTTGGAACCAAATTTAGCATTAACGTTTATTTTGTTTGTGCACATGTGCTTGCCTACCCCTCCTCTCTCTCTCTCTCGCTCCCCATACCTTTGGCTCCTCGTATTTGGCCGAAGCCAAAGAAAGAAACTTGCCGTCATCAGGGAAATAAATATTAGAGGAAGCGCAGCTGAAACGATCGTTGTAATTACTCTGAAGGCGAAACGTGCCCTCACTTCGAAACGCGTTTTGCCTTAACACAAACCACCGGCTGTAGTGCGACGTGCCACGCAGCGGCAATGCACACAATATCGCCAGGCGGAAAGAACACTTCTAGAGCGACCGCTGTGTTTTTCTAACCTAAAGATATATATATTTTAATAAATAGTGAAATGAAAAACATTGCACGCGAATTCGCGATGCGGTTATCTCGTTGTATTTGCGAGTACAACGGCGACTACAAGCAGCAGAAGTGTGCGTCGCTTCGTTTATAAATCAGGGACACGGACCCCGCGGTTTCATACCGCGTGTGATTTCATGCCAAAAACTCGGCGAATGAGGCGGCGGTAGATGTATCGTGCGTACAAGGCGCAGCTCCAACTTGTACACCAAGTGTTCCTTTACCTCTCTCTTCCAAAGAACGTGCTTGACTCTCTCTCTCTCACTCTCTTTCTTCTCTCTTGGTGGCCAGGTGATTCCTTGTTTAACCGACTCTTAAATTCGACCACGGCAGAGATAAGAGCCGATCGCTTTGCAGCGCGGTCGGAGACGAGTTTGGCGACCTGCGCTCGAGTTCTTGCCACGGCCGGCGCTCATCAGCGATGTCTGAACCGGCTTTCGGGGATCACACACACCCCCCCCCCTTCTTTACCAACTCGCATTGACCATCGTGGTGAAGTATGGCCAAACAACCCCCACGATCAATACAGCTTGGGAGGGGGGGAGGGGGCCTTCATCCGGCAGACTATTATTGACAGTTGTAAATGATTGTTTTAATTACAGTATAAGCTCAAGCTTAAAGGGAGCGGTGGCGGAGCGGTGGCGGAGCGCGCCGCGCTGCAAATCAGGCAAAGCTGACTTGGGTGCCAGCACACGGCCAACAACATTCGTGGCGGGCGAGTTCTGAAGCTGGCCTGGCCTTCCACCCCATTCAATCCGCTACTCGCCATCACCGACGTCGTGAAGTTACGGTCAGACAATCTCCACCGTGTGTGCGGGAGGATGCCTTCGTCCAGCGGTAGAGATAGCGGCTGTAAAAAATAATCATCATTCTCAGGAATATTTGTAAATCCACTGGATAGGCATTGCTCTGTCTGTGTTTCTCCCACACCACACGTGGGCAGTTCGTGAAATCGTAAGCGGACCGGTGTTACCTCTCCATGCATACACAATCACGCTTAATTGAAAATCAACGTGGGTAAGATATACGGGAGCACTGCAATGTGCCTGCCACTATTGTTTAATTCAGGGCAAATGATAGATGGGAGAACAATACTGGCGCTTGCTGTAGTTACGGTATTTACATAGTGATATTTATTCCTGCAGCGCAACGGATATGTCCTGTGCGAGGAGGGTTGGGAGGTGCTGGAGAGTAGAACTATATTGTCTGGCCATGCGTTATATCCATGTGAACTTAAAAGTCTATTCACACATCATTGTACTCGCTTTTCTGTGTCTCGGCCTAAACAATGAGCCCTAACAAACAGAGGGAAATCGAACCATAGGAGGCCCAAATACTACTAAGATATTATATAATCGCCGTTCAGATATTATGTAATTGTCGTTCATGTTGGCCGTGAATGGGGATCGAACTCATACGAGCTGGGTTAGTAGCGCAGTGCGGAAACCACTCACTACACTGCTAAACAAAAAAGGTCTCAGCGATCCCCTGCTCCAATAATCAGCACGTGAGACGGTTCTAATCACTTTGTTTACAGCCCTGAGCCAGTGGTAGAAATTCCACATTCTTATGGCGGGCGGGGGGGGGGGGGAGTTAATCTGTCTATAGCAGAAAAAAAACTCTTGACTTCCCGAAAATTGTATCGACCCCGGAGGGATGGTGGGCAGAGTTAATCCCCAATCAAGGGATTTGCACTCGAAGCGGCATTGCGTTCTCCATCCCGCTGACTCTATCAACCACGGAGTCACCCGTCCACCACCACCACCCGTCCACCACCACCACCCGTCCACCACCACCACCCGTCCACCACCACCACCCACGCCACCGCCACCACCACCACCCACGCCACCACCACCACCACCCACGCCACCACCACCACCACCCACGCCACCACCACCACCCGCCACCACCCACGCCACCACCACCACCACCCGCCACCACCACCACCACTACCCACGCCACCACCACCCACGCCACCACCACCAGCACCACCACCCACGCCACCACCACCACCCGCCACCACCACCCACGCCACCACCACCACCACCACCCGCCACCACCACCACCACCACCCGTCCACAACCACCACCACCCACGCCACCGCTCACTGCACTCGTACATACAACCCGCACTCGCCCCCACGTACAGCCTCTCGGGGGGCTGTGTGGTTCCCTTTTTGTTCGCGAGCGAGGGACGATGGCAGCAAGTTATGCTTCCAAGATGCAGGCAATTCTATCCGCCCAGATGCCCAACGCGAGCGTGTAATTACACCAGCGGGCGGGCGCTCGGCAAAAAAAAAACACAACACCACGGGGCCGGCTTTTTTGACCTCCGCCGTCGCTGGAAGTGGCTACAACGACGCGCGGTCACAGCACGCACGCGCACAGCGGCTCGTGACACAATCACGGAGACGTCGGCCTCAACACGCGGACCGACTTGCCGGGTTCGGTGACCCTCGGAGAGCGTCTCAACCACGCGCTCGTCACTGGGAGCGTCATCACCTTCATCATATCCATCACCTTCATCACATCCATCACCTTCATCACATCCATCACCGTTACTATCATCATCACCACTATCACCATTATTATTATCAACATCATCATTTCCAACACTACTAATCACCATCATCATCATTATCATCTTCATCCCGATTATTGATTCATCGTAATTCACATCAACGTCATCTTCACACCCCTATCATCATTATCCTGGATATACCACCACCACCACTATCATCATCATTATCGTGGATATACCACCACTATCATCATTATCCTGGATATACCACCACCACCACTATCATAACCATTATCGTGGATATACCACCACTATCATCGTTATCCCACTACTACCATCATCATCATCAATGCTCACAGGTTGTTGCTTTAGAGAGGGTACCACAGCTGAACTACGGCGCATGAATATTGCGCCCGTGTATAGATATGAGTACAATTCCTCGGTAACGGGATTACAAGAACAACCTAGGCAATGTATTTGACACGACGATGAGATGGACTCGTCGATTCATCGCTCCGACCACGCACCTCGTGGTGTACGAGAACTTTGTATAAATAGCCCCGCGCGACAACTGCTACACAATGTTGCCGGCCGTCAGGTGTTGTGTTACTGCGCTGTAATTCCGTTACCTGGAAATCGTCACGCGACGTACGTCACAATAGCCGGCGCGTCATTAACAAAGTGCACGTGGCATTCCGTGCTGCCGGGTGCACGAGTAAGTTGATATACGTTGCCCTGGAGCTGACGTGCGCTAACGCTAATGGCGTGAAATGACACTCTGCCCCATTAGGCATTTTAATTCAAATGCCGTGACTCTTGCTGGGATATACAGAGACTTTTTCGTGTCCAGGAAATAAGTGACCGCTTTGCGTTTGGATTATATCTTTATTCATTTTGTTTGGTGTTCCAATCTGTGAACAATCTGCTCTGAGGCTGAGCAAATAACCCCGGGGTGTATACATAACAATGTACAAGCACGCACCCAACAGGCAAGTCTGTGTATCCCCAAAAATAAAAACCCCGAAGGAAAAAAAAAGTTCGTAGCACGAGCCTTGGTCGATCCACTGCTGGACGAAGGCCTCGCCAAGACGTCGCCGCCTCTCTTGCGATGTAGCAACAAATACCGTGGGGATTTGATCTGTCACTTCGCCATGGAGAATCAAGAAGCTCAGCTTTTCCTCGCAGAATATGTAAAAACCGCTACAATGACGGCTGTCAGTATGACTTTACCCATTAAGATGCTAAGGTACGAGCATGTAGTGCAAATACATATATCTGAAAATAAATAACGTCCTTTGTTGATCCAGATAACTGGGTCTCAAGACTCCTTTTCAGGAAGGTTCTGCATGAGGGTGTTTGACCAATTCCATTCGTGTTCGATGTTGTGACTACTCATATTGCACGAGTGTGCTGTATTTCATGTCTCAAGTCAAAGCTGTTACTGTGTTAACGTCATTAAACTTTCCCAGAGCACCACAATGCAAAGTGCTACCACCAACGACAATTACATCAACTCCCCCCCCCCCCGTCTTGAAATCGGATCGTTGGCCGAATCGTTATCTAGCTCTACGTCGTAATCGATCGTTAATGGTGCACGTGGATTTGTTCTGTTTGATTGGTAGACATTGCAGGGACAACATTGACGGTAGCGAGGAGGGTAACGACTATGTAAGTGCTGTTTGTTGAACTTCTTCCGCACCGTACGTAGCCAACCGTGCTAATCGGAGGTGGAACAACACACTAACCACAAAAAGCCGTTCTCAAGAAATTAGTTTGTCAATCTAGATTATTCAAAAGTGCATAGCTCCAGTGGCTTCCTAATATCGAAAGGAAGAGCGTTCCAGACGGCCACAGAAGCGCATTTGAAAGCGCGCGATGCAGTGCTAATCAACGTGTTGATTAATTATTACGATTGTGCGAGTTTACATTATTTCCACTCAGGGTGAATGATGCAATCCAATCGAGTTGTACACGGGCATCTGTGTATCATGATAAATCCCACGTGCTGGTGTAAAGTACTAAGACAAGATAGAGGTACGGCCTCGCAATGACTTGCCTACGGCACTGCTGGTGGAAGGGCTTCCACGAGAGGGCCCTCGAAGTCGACCCCTTTGGAAGGTATCGGGCTCACGATGGCCAGGACTCTTGGACGATGTAGAAATACCCACACGCTTCACCTCACCAAACACCACCTGGGGATCGACCAAACTGCGATGTACCGCAGTCTTTGGTTCTTTCGGTAAAGTCACGTAGGTAGAAATACAATAAAGCAAATCACGACGTTTCGATCGCAACACAAGCGGTCGTCATCAGGCGATGTCGCCGTTTACACTGCCGGGCGGATACAAACGAGTAAGATAAAAAATGGCGTGGCCATGATACTGCCATACTGATGTGGCCATCATCCACCAGGGTCAATCCACTGCTGGATGAAGGCCTCCTCAAGCCGCCGGCGGGATTCTGCGATGTGATAACAATCCAGCGAGCACCTCCACACCGATCTCATCGCTCCATCTCAGCGGCGTGCGCCCTCTCCGACGTGATGCGCTCATTGGCTGTCACTCAGTGACTATTCTTGACCATCGGTCATCATCCCGTCACGTGTCCTTCCCAAAGCCCACCTAATTGTGCTTAACAATTTGAACCCAAGCGTACGTTCGCTCAATCCACGCGCTCTTCTTCGCGTCTCTCAGTGTAAGTCCAAGTCCTGCACTCGCTCCCAATGCTTCTTCGGGAACCTCTCCCGCCGGTTTGTTCTACACGCGTCGCATCCATGAGCCCGTTCCTCCGCCGCCTGTCACAGCCGCGCGGCGAGTACGCGCGCACTCACACCGCTGTCAAATCCCGCATTCGAGTGATGCGACTCGGCCCGTTCTGTCATCGGAGTGATTGTTCGGAAATGCCCCTCCCTTTGCGGACCGGCGCGGGGGTGTGTAGGAGGAGAGGGGGTGGGTAGGTGGGTGGGGGGGCGTTCAGGGTATTCCTGTGGAGGTGTCGGCTGCGCGGGGTTACGTGTCAACACGTATTAGCGCCCGATTTGTTTCCCTTGTCAGCTCGCAACCTTTACCACCTCGGGAACTGTGAGCCGACGCTAAAAATAGCCGCGCGCTTATACATACGTGCTACATAGCAGCACGCTCTGCGCCATGCATATATCATTACACATATGTGCACACGCATGAATGCACTGCGTGTGACCAATGCGTGTGTGTGTGTGTTTGGCGGATTGCGTGCAGCGGTGGTGCAGAGGTTAGCGCATTGCGCCATGAACTCGGTTTCCAGAGTTCTATTCCCGCTCACGGCCAACAAGGGTGACGCTTATCTCTGAACCAGTCCTGGGCCTTCCCTAGATCTACTCAGGCTCCAATGAGCACCCGATGCGATGTGTACACATCGTCACTCTGCATATGGAGGCGGCTGGACGTGGTGTTGGCCTCCCATCCCTTCGTGTGCCATGCCGGCTTTTAGAGGCGCTCCCGAACAGCACTTGCCCCAACAGTATGTTCAGGCTCGATATATATACAGTATACGGATGAATGGCCTCCCCATTATGCGTCAACGATTGAGAGGGTTGGATGGGACATGCTTCACCTCGCTGGTCACGTGCGGTTTGGGGAAGCGAGTGGGATGCCCAGGAGGACCGATCCAGGTATCACTCGCCACTGGTGTCAGCTGTGGCCGGGAATCAAACGTGGGTAGTGTGAGCTGCAAGGGTTCATAGCGCAGTGCGCTAACCACCGCACCACCGCTCTCCGCTTTTAAAATGTACAGGTGAGAGCATTCATTTAAGTATGAGGATCTACATTAAGCATTTAAATGCGCAAGCACCTCAGAGCATTGTAGATATTACGTGGAAATACAGATATGTAGTTTATACTCAGGAGTGCAGTGGCGCAGTGGTTAACCGGCGACTGAAAGCCACGGCTAACATCAGTGGTAAGTGATATCTGAACCGGTCCTGGGCTTCTTCCCCAACCATCCATCCCCTTTCATAACCCCACACTGAATAGCGCGGTGAAGTATGGTCAAACAAACCACATCTTGACCCATAAGACGTGGAAAGATCTTCATACAGCAGTGGATTGCCAAGGACTTGTATACATCACATGAGATATCAACCGCCACTAGTATATATTCCCTAATGTTACATTACATCATCGAGCGGCTGATGCACGTGTGCCGTGCCGTGCCGGACCAGGACCGAAGCGTCCCTCACCCGTGCGTGGAACAACTCGCCGTGCGCGCGAGGCACGCTGGCATGGAACGGCGCCTTTGCTGCTGTAGGAGAAGCGCAGATGTGAAAGCATTCACTCTTTAAACGTACAACCGGGCTGTAACAATTCCACAAAGACATACACACTAACACTCGAGCCTCCCATCCCACATACAGGCCCAGACCCCCTCTTCCTCCCCTTATCCCTCCCTCCTTTCCTCCTTCCCCACCTCACCTTTGGAGCTCAACAGCCTCTGCGCTGGGCGAATGCTCTGACACTCTGACGAGTAACACCTCGTGACCGCCCCGCACGGCAGAGAAACCACGGAGCGGATCCACGTGAGGATGGACCGACGCGGCACCCGAGTGATCCCCCCTCGCACATTGTAACTGCAGTTGCACGGTCATCGATGCACAACTGCATCTGCACGCTACTTTATCGCCGCCATATGCGGCTATGGCCACGTTCTATAAAATATAAATGAGCATATCCCGACTAATTCTGTTTTTTCTCATAGCCCACGAGTGAACAAGTCTCAATGCACAAGCGCTCCGGTGACATGCATGCGTAATGATAACGGCCAAGTGCCTCAATGCCCCGAATTCTCAGTGTTCCGCCGACTGGGAACGCACGGTCTCGACCGATACCTCGACCCCCCCCCCCCGCCACGTCCCTCGCTTATCTGAGTACTCGTGTCCAGTCTGGAGGCGTTAATAGCCCCCATTGCAAATTGGCTGCTGTGAAGGGAAAAAAACCCCACACAGACACGCACGCGCGTGCAGTCACCGCGCGCAGTCACGGGCGGCTGCTGCAAATTCAGAGCAGCTGTATTTAGTTTTCTGTAGCTCATTTTGCCTCCTTGAACATCGCGCAGCAAGGCGTACGAAGAAAACAAGCTGCAGCTAAAGGGACGGAGAGAGAGAGAGGGGGGAGAGAGAGAGAGCGAGAGGGGGAGCGCGCACCGGCAGATCTGCGAAATTCGCGTCGCGTGCTTCAGCAATCGCCGTCGTCATCACTGATGATGTGGGCACGCCACGTGTGTTCGTTATTATGCGACGCTGACAGTGATGATGATGACAATTGCTACGTTGGTGTCGTGCACACATTTTGGTCAATCATCCGAATACCCGCGCGTACGATGTAACGTATGCAGTACATTTGCCGTTGCGCGTGTGCGTGTGTGCGTGCGTAAAGCGCAGTGCCTCTGTTGCGAAATATACCAAAAAATGTGCGAACTGCGCTCTGCTAATTGGAGAGCTGAATATTTGTCTCGGCGCAGCGCGGCGCGAATCTTCTGTTACTAAGCGGCGGGTGAACCCCGCGCGGGTGGTGTTCACTCCCCTCCTGGCGGGGTGACCGCGGCGAGTTCATCCGCTGCGTGCGGCGATCGACGAATGCGCTCGGCGTGACTCGCCCAGCGTGAAGGCCGAGCGACCTTCGTGGCTTTAACGGCGCCGCTGCGTCCACCACCACCACCACCACCGCCGCCGCCACCACCGCCGCCACCACCACAGCCGCCGCCACCGCCGCCACGACCGCCGCCGTCGCCGCCACCGCCATCATCATCATCGTCGTCGTCGTCGGGGTTTGCGCAGTCTTTCGTAGTCGTTGTCTTTGTTGCTATTGTGCCGGGGGTAACGCGTGCGAAGCTGTATCATTGTTTGTGTTGTTGCTGTTGATGTTGTTGTTGTTGTTATTGTCTTTGTTGTTTTAATCGCTTACCGCCGGCCGGCAAGTTGGTGTCTCTTGAATGCGCACTCCATCTAATGTGTGTGCGTGCGTGTGTGTGCGTGCGTGTGCGTGCGTGTGTGTGCGTGTGTGTGCGTGCGCGTGTGTGCGTGCGTGTGTGTGCGTGTTCGTGCGTGCGTGCGTGTGTGTGCGCGTGTGCGTGCGTGTGTGTGTGTGTGTGCGTGTGTGTGTGTGTGTGCGTGTGTGCGTGCGTGTGCGTGTGTGTGCGCGCGTGTGTGTGCGTGTGTGTGCGTGCGTGTGTGTGTGTGCGTGTGTGTGCGTGTGTGTGCGTGCGCGCATGTGGCGGCGCGCGTGCCCATGGATGGAAACGGGGTCGTGCGCTCGCACACAATACGCCAAGTGGGCGTTCAATGGGGCCGGCAATGCGGAAAGCACCGTTTTGTTCCGACACAAGGCTTCGGCCGTCTCGCATTGTCATCATCCGCCACGTGAGAACTGCGCTTTCTATTCGGCTCCAGTAAGCCATTTTATTGACCCTTAACAGCTTCCGACCCTTCATAGTTCACCCCCCACTTGTAGACTCCATCACCTTCTCTACCCCCCTCCACAACATCTGCATGCCCCCCCCCCCCGCCACCTCGGCCCCCATCAAACCACCACCCGCGCAACAATCCACCCACTCACGCACCACCCCCCCCCCCCCAAGATAATAAACACTGACGCTTCGTCTTCCTCCTCATTGCGCACAAAGCTCCGGGTTCCATGCCCTGTGCACGAAGTCGAGCTACCGTAGCGAGTTAACGCGTGGCGCGCGTGACCAGATGGCGTCATCACGACGGTGCCGTCAGCGTGCGCTCCGGGTTCTTGTGATGACCGCAAGCGTGCACACGTTGTGTGGTCGCGTTCGTTGGTCTAAATTGTTGTTTTGGTGTCGCAGTTTTGTCTCTGCAGTTTCCCGCGTGCGTTGGTGCGTCGGCGGTGGTGACAGTGGCGTTTGAGTGCTGTCTAAATGTGTATCAGCTCTTGTAAATGTAAATAAACTTGCATTTTGCTGATAAAGTCAGGCCTGTAAAACGTATCGCTCACGACAATTCCGCAACTCTCTTGTATACAATCGAATGAAGCCTACATCTACACATAGGGTATTGGCTACGTGAGCAAAGGCGGCCGAGCAATTGAGAAGTATTTATGTAATCCTGATTTGAAGCTTTCGTGACTGCAGGAATTCATATTCTTTTACTTATATTACATTGACAAATTTGATTAATAATTGTATTATTTGATATTCATAAAATAGCAGCACAATCATAATCTCATACGGCCTGAACACACCATTGAATTCAAAGAAGCGAATCAAATATATTGGTGTAACGCTCATCTCTCATATATTAATATTACGAAAAATGTTGCTTTGTATATAATAAAAGTACTCTTAACGTTAATATTAAGACATCGTGTAACCCACTGAGATGAATCGCGATGTTTATAATCATTCCATGTTTTATTTATAATATTACACACGAGTACATATTTGCTAAAACTCATACACATTATATATATAGTTTTATTAATATTTAACGCCTAAGCGGATTAAACATCATTAAACAATTTAAGTTTGCATTTCTTCTCATTTTCGGCAACAAAGGTTTCAGACTTGTTTCTGCTATACTGCACGAGAGTACTGTAGTATACATTGTGGGTGGAAGTCATACATTTATTAAGCAATGCTTCTATACTTCTATGTTTGTGTACACGTGTAAGTAAACATAAATAAGCCTGTTGTGTATACAATCACACGAGAGATAATCAAAACCGGAATGTGATCAAGACACAAAATAATGAATTAAAATTAAAAGCAGCTTTTTCTTGCAATTCAACTTAATGGTTTAATTATATCATTGTAAGAGTACTCTTACAAATAACTGTTCAGGAAGACGACTGCAAAATGAAGTAGACTCATAATGAAAGCAATGTAATGTGCTAATCTATATACTCTATATCCTCATATACGTACACAGGTCAGAATGTATGTATGTGTGTATGTTAAACTTCTTCTGCACCGTACGCAGATAGTCGTGCTTATAGGAAGTGCGGGAGACAGACAAGACACTAAACACAAAGAACAACTCTAACAGCAGCAGAATGTGGACGTATTCTTTTTCAGCGGGTAAATACGAGAGCTCTTGAATCTGGAACATTACGAAAGATTCGTGTGCACGCTGATTTTAGTCATGGGTTTCCGAACACGAGCGCATGCAACAAGACGTTTAATATTTTATAACACGCACGCCAGATATCGATCCAGAATACAATAGCTGACGAACCCAAAAACAAACTAATTATGAATCTCAATATTGGTGGTGACATTCGACCGATAGAATTATCTTACAAAACATTAAACGAGTCGCCATATTTACCACCGGGGGAGAGGTGGGGGGTGTGGGGGCAATGTGGAGTGGTGGCAAAGTGGTGAGCGCCCTCCGTTGCGCTACGAAGCCCGCAACACGAGTTCGATTCCCGACCGACGGCCAACATCCGTGGCGAATAATACCTGAACGGGCCCTGCTCTTCACTCGGCACCCTTCGCCAATCCGCACTGGCCAGAGCAGAGTTGGTGAAATGTGCTCGTTTAACCCCCAGGAACCCGCACTGCGTTGGTGTGGAGACCCCTCATTTAGCAGTGGATTGATACCCAGACTGTGCATGTGCATTCTTATGACATATAGATTACCTTGTCCAAATATTTCGGAATTCCTTGAACTTAATTCGCAATTGTATATACTTCACTGATGTGCGTATCAAATTATATACTGTATATACATGACGTTTAAAACAATGCACGCTATATGTCTAAATTATTGCCGTGAGTTCAGGTATGTTTAAGATTATACATATATATGTTTAACACCCGTGAAAATATTTACACATAAGACACAACTTCTAGACAAGTCCTGGGAAGAACAGCCCTTGAAGATAACTCACACGCGAGAGTTTGTGATACTGCTGTTATCCGAACCGGTCATGGGCCTCCCCTAGGTCGCCACCAGTTGAGACAAAGGCGGTCGGGCGTGGTGCTGGCCACCCACCCTCTCGTGTACCGTTCGGACCTTCATAGGTGCTCGCTAACAACACTTGCCCCAACAGTCTATCGCAGGCTATACGGGGGATCTTTGTCTTTGTTGGCAAGTGGTGCACAAGCACAAATAACAACAACAACAACACAACCACGCAGCACATCCTTCACTAACACTGCCCTAACATTCATATACATCTAAAATATAATTATCCACGTGTAGGGCATTGGAACCTTCCTCATAGCACAGAGCCACATATATGTAGACACGCACACACATGTTAGCCGCGAGCTCCGGGGCCGTCTTGCAGGTTGAGTCTCCGTCGAGAAAGAGAATCGTGAAGATTTGAAACCTTCCCGAGGGATGGCGTAGCCGTCGTGACGTCACCGCGGGGTGGTTTTGACGCTCCCCGCGAGCGCCGTCGTCACCGGAGCTCCGGTGATGGCTTTGAGAATCTCTCTCTCGTTTTTTAGGCTTCTCATGAACGGAGATCCCAATGATCGTTGTTACAGCCCCGGACATACAGCCTCTCTACACGTTTCCTACAGGATTAAGGTTGTTTATTGTTGGTGCCCGTGTTGAGTTGTGCACGTGATGTAAACATCTTCTTGGTTCTTTCGGTATAGTCACGTAGAATGGAAGTAATAAAATAATAAAAATGAAACATTTTTTCCATTCTACGTGACTTTACCGAAAGAACCAAGAAGATGAATCCCTGCAGTCACGAAAGCTTTAAATCGAAAAATGATGTAAACATGTAGATAACGTTTGTTTGCCACAGGCACAAAAGGGCCAGAACTCCAAAGCGGCCAGCAACACACAGCACGAGTTAACGTGTAGCAGACACGGTCGTAGTGACGTCTCTTGAATCGAATCGTGTTAATAAGAGGGACTTGGACACGGTTCATGCGCTGCGAGTGAACTCCACAAGTCAGGCAGCGCCAGGGGATCTGCAGTGCGGTGGTTGAACGCGGCCGTGGATGGGGAGAAACAGCAGCCCGGCACGCCGAGTCCTCGACGTGGGCAGATAGATCATGGGGCGAAGTTCATGGGGAAGAGTAAACCGTGATGGTGAAGGAGTTGTAATGGATACGAGCAATGGAACGGACACAAGAAGAGACGCCGCAGATGGAAAGGGGAGGAGATGACGCGAGGCATGTGCGCATTGCGTGTGGCGTTTACATTCCGATTTGTTTTGATTTTCAGATCGGAAGATTGAAGATCCAGCATCGCGCACAAGCAAGGGACGAGACGAATTGACGCACCTTCAAATACTCAAGCCTTCGCAAAACAAATTAATTACAAAGTCCTCGAGGAGTGAGTGAGAGGGGGGGGGGGGTAATCTGCTTTTGTTTATCCGAAGAGCGAACAAGTCCACGAGATGGATCGTGACATAGCATGGTCGTGAGAGAGACTGCGGCGAATTGGGGGATGCCTTCATCCAGCAGTGGATTGAGGATTGCTGATAATGTTGATGATAATTCCACAAGCTGGCAAGAGGGCGTGGGGGGGGGGGGTACTTTGGTTCCACGACTTCTGGCATACATCGACTCGTCTCGTATTGCCGGACCCTCTTTGTCGTGTGCGTGAATTGAGGTCCTTCACGCGGACGATGAGCGCACCTATTCCAAGCAGTAAATGTTGCAGCCACTGTCGATAACAATGCAATAGCATGCACACAGATGCGTGTACAATGGTATTGCATTGATAGCCGTCTTATAATTCAGCAACAACAAAAACGAATTGTTACCAAAGACAAGTTACCAAAAGCATCACACTCAACGTCGCACGTGGTGGCCAAGAGGGGGAAATTCGGCAGCTCACCAAAACCCGAAACATCTCTTCTCTTGCAAGGTAGCCCGCTATCTATAACATTCGCACCTCCGCGTAGCACGGTTGGCTACGTACGGTGGCAAAGAGGTTAAGCACAAACTCGGCTGTGTAGCGGGTAGCTGCGTGGCACCCGCTCGAAGCGCCCTTCATCGTCGCCAAAAAGTCATGGTCATCTTCTTGGTTCTTTTGGTAAAGTCACGTAGAATGGAAATAATAAAATAATAAAAATAAAACATAATAAAATAATTCTCACGACGTTTCGGCCATAACGCAAGCAGCCGTCCTCAGGTGAAGAACAGGTCTGTCAGAAAGAAAGAAAGACAGACCTGTTCTTCACCTGAGGACGGATGCTTGCATTGTGGCCGAAACGTCGTGAGAATTATTTTATTATGTTTTATTTGTATTACTTTATTATTTCCATTCTACGTGACTTTACCGAAAGAACCAAGAAGATGAATCCCTGCAGTCACGAAAGCTTTAAATCGAAATTTAAGTCATGGTCAAGCCACTGCTGGATGAAGTCCTCCCCGAGTGTACTGGGAGACACAGACACAGCCCGCACTAGTTGTGTTTGTGTTGTTATCGCGACATCGCGCAGACGCCGCTCATGCCCCGCGGCGTCGTCTCTTCATTCGCGTCGTGAGAGGAGCCGCGCCACACGGGGAGGGTAGCGCAGTCGCGCCGGGCAGCTCTCGGCGTTGTTCCGAACGATGTCTCCGAACTTTCTCTCTCTCTGTCTCTCTGTCTGTCTCACGGCCTCTGTAGGTGCAACCCCGAGCGTACGTCGCAGAGTCTTGCACGCAAATCGCATGTGAGAACGGCGTCTTTCAATTGCGCTCCAATCGTGGTGAGTCTCACTGGGGGGCGGGGTGGAGACGGGGTCTTGGGTTGGCAGCACGGTCCATCAATCGGGGTGGGGGGGGGTGAGCAGGCACAGAGCCAGAGAGAAAAACGTCGTTTTGATAGGGACGGACAAAACGATAACCAACGTTTGCCCACCTTCCACACCGAGCGGTGCTCAGGTCACACAGCAAGCAAGCAGAGGGTGTGTTTCTCTCCCGTGCTCTGTGTGTGTGTGTACTGTCTCGCGTGGCAGTGGGGGCCTCGGCGTCTGCCAAGGGGCTCCGATGAATGCCCTCGATGCGCAGTCATGAGGAAGAGGGATGAGCAAGAGGGATTGCTGCCTGGACTCCGAACGCATTTCCTTCCAACTCATCCTCCCTCCCCTACACACTCGGCCGGCCTCTCCCCTCCCTGCCACGCGCCGGGTGCCGACTGGCGGCACCACGACACGGACGAGCTCCGCGCCTCGCCGTGTTGTGTTCAGGTCGCGGTTGTCGAGTACGTGCAGACCCAGTACGCCATCACGGCCAGCGACACACGGCACCACCGAAGGTGCAATAGATGCGTCAATGCGTGTGTTGAGCTGGGGAAGATGATACGAATTTGGTGACAGAGACGATGGGGGGATTATAAATGAGAGCACATGCGAGGAAAAGAACAGAGCGAGAAGTGTTGTGACCCAAATTGAAAACTCATTTATTTCGTACTGATGTTTGTGTTCAGTTTGTTGTCCTTCCCCCGCACCTCCGAATTAGCACGGGTGGCTATGTGCGATGCGAAAGAAGTTCTACGACCTCGTGTGGCGAGTAGACACTGTGGATGAGACGTCACAATCCCTCCACACGGGTGGGGAGAGGGAAGATCACGTTGAACGCGAACGAGGGCAGCAGCGACAGACGAGTGGCAGGGAGTCAACTGACCGCCGGGCAGCTATTGACCGGGGTGAACCAGCGAGCGCGGGGTCATCACTCGACTTCTTGACGTTGCACGCGTGCATGTCGACTTCTTTCGCACCGTACGTAGCCAACCGTGATCATCGGAGGTGCCAGGAAACCTGACCGTGGCAGCCTGCCCCATCGAGAAAGCCCCCTCCCCCTAATGAGGCAACACGTGTGCACCTCACGCACGATTTGGAACAGAATGGATACGCCGCCGTCGAAACCCAATATCCATTTTCGCCTATTAGAGAACGCGGCGCAGTTTCGTGAGCCGCCCCTTCCGCGATGGCGCCCTCCTCGACGTCACAACGCTCAGGAGGGAACGCCTCTCGGTGCCGCGATGTGTCACGGAGCGGCCGAGGTCCCTTACAAGTTTGTGTTACCTGATCAAGGAAGTCTTGAGACTGGTGTGTCGATGAGCCTCCACCACGCGGCCCCGCCATGTGTAGTTACGCGATTAAGAGCGGGTTTGTCTTGGGAGTTGGTTCTCCCTCGAAGCAACAAACACACGTGGACATTTCGGCCTTTGCATAATTTGATTGAATTGGTTCAGGGACAGTGTGTATGTGTGTGTATATGTGGCTTGATTGCAGACAATTCTACCTGAGCATTTGCATATGCTTCATTAACCGAGGTGCACGCGATGTGCATTCCAAGTTAACGTAACGCATGACACAGGGAGAGATGTTGGGTCGGTATGTTGGTTAAAAAATAAAATAACATTGCACATCCCATGAAAGTTACGAATACTGGACTGTAACCGTCAGTCAAGGCAACATTTTCACAAATCCGTAATTATGAATATTGTTAAATAAACGCACCATACCATTGGTACAGTGGAATATTATTTGCGAGTATCATTTCAACAATAATAACGAAACCCGAACCTTTCTAACTTTACAAAATCACATGCACACAGATTACTAAAAGATGCAAATATTTATTTTACATTAAAAACAGAAGCATCTACACTAAACCATCGCTTGCATCTATAACCATACATGTCGAATGCGCACTTATTTTTTACAAACATTGACATGGGTTTATGGGGGGCGGGGGACAGGAAGAACACGACACAAAACAACACAAAGATCAGCAAAAAAAAAAACTTGTCCATGGTCTAATGCCCCACACACATAGTCGACCAATGAGTAAATACAAAAATAATATGCATTGTATTCCGATGGAGAAACAAAAACAAAAAGCTCAACTAAGTCCAGACAACAGCACGATGTTGGTTGTTAGTGTGTGACATGTGTTTTTTTTGTTTTGCCGAGATATTTACACGCGCCACGTGGGGTCAAACGCACGCAACATTCGCAGGGCGGCCCCAAACGGTGACTCCTGCGACAAGTGCACGCCCTGACCTGCGCGCCAAGAATTTGAACCACGGATTTAAAAAATAAAAGCGGTCGCAACATTAACCAGACCTCGCTGGAACATTGACGGCCTAAACACTCAACAGGAAGACATGCCATGCCAGCAGCGGAATAGTATCAAGGAAGAATGCGAATTGTAATTACAACCAAAGAAAGATATAAAAAAAAAACACGACACGGCAGCACATGTGAAAGAAAAAAATAACTTGATCAACAATTTACCTTTTTTTTACTTTATCTACAGGGAGCCACCGGCCAGTTATGGGGGGGGGGGTAAGGGGGCCACACCACGGAAGGGTTCGTGTGTGTGTGTAGGGTGGGGGGCAGGGTGAAGCCTTTATTATTACTCGTTGGTCAGCACCGGCCGTAATGGCCCAAAAAAGTGACAGGTCAATTTACTTGTCTTCATGTAAGCTATGGTCAATACGTAATGAGCAAAGAGGCAGCTTTCCCACTTGCATCATCACTGGAATGTCCCCCCCAAACCCCCAAGCCTACCAACCCCAGCCCGACAATCCAGGATTTGACATTGATGGCAGTCCAGCTTGGGCCTCTCCCACCATGGGCATCATCACAAAATGAGGTAGAGTGACATCTCCATCGATACGCTACGAGAAGGGCCTGGCACATCCCAAAAACGAGACCCCCCCCCCCTCCTAACCCTTCCCACCCACGCCCGCCCTTCGCCCACCCCCATCCCAACCGCTTTCATTTACATCTCGGACGGGTTAATGGAAAAAAAAGTGCCAAGCTGTACGATCAGAAATGTGTTTAATAATGTAGAACTGCAAAGGGCAATGGATGCAAGGGGGAAGGGGAGTTTCACGCATTACTCTTTCAATAATAAATTACATTTGTGCGGCATTCTAGAGCGGTAATTTAATACACAATTACACCTCCAAAACATTCACACACAAAGCTCTTAAGCCTCCTCCTGCTGCTGCTGCTGCTGCAAGCTTGCAAGGATATAAAAAGCAAAGGAAATTGAATGGCCTTGTTTGGCGTAAGTTTATGTGGAGAAGACAAATCAATCGGCCAGAAAGCACTGTCAATATGGTTAAAAATTGAGGTAATTTATATCCGTTTATGACTCTCTCTCCCTAAGCCCAATCTATAACCAGCAATAGAATTTCTCAGATGAGTTTACCTATTTAAAAAACGCATACAATTTTTCATTTGCTGGAAGGAAGCGCGCACACATTTTAAGACACGCACCGTATTGGGCAATTTACATGATCTGAAACCCTCATTACGATTCTGGCACCAATCTCTTTGCTAATTATCGACAAGAAGACGCCTAATGTCTGCTAAAGCATTCGATATTCCAAAATTTACATCAAGCGTTTTGACTGCCCGCTTTTGTCGGTGTCATCTAAAGTGTCCCAAGGACATTTTTATGTACCTCATATTTTAAATTAATGTATTGAAACTAATAACCTTGTATTGATGTCCACCGATTGCCGGGTCAGATAAATTAAGCTTGGTTCATCAGGTTTACATTTGTGCTGTTCTTTGCAATATCCTGCATCATTTGTTCAACGAGGAGTACGAGTTCCGTGTACTCGAGGGAGAACTTTTATTCCGCCAAAACAATAAACGCCGTGGGAGTTGTTGTTTTTCACCGTAGAATGAAACAAAATTAAATATACTAACGTGACTTGTCCAAACTCTCACACGTGTATATGAAGGGTTGAATCTCTTCTTTAATTAGATTTTTTTTTTTACTGGATCACATAAAAAAATATCACCAAAAGAGAGCAACACTTAAAAACATTCACTAGGAGTCAGATATACCGCCTATGTAAAATGGGACCCACAAAACAGCTCTTTGTGTAAGAACCACAACGTTATCAAACAAGTTCATTTTTTTTCAGTTTTTTTTCTTCATATTTTTTGATAAACAACAGACAAGTACGTGGTATGCTTGTTCCAATGACCAAGCATGCAATGGTACCGTATTAGGCATAAGACAGGTGTAGAAATAAATGTAATGCAGCTAAGTTACGCTAAATGTTAGGAAATTACAAAATAAGCCACAAATCCAGTTTTTTACGCAGCAATTTTAAGCCTCCTACAGTTGTGGTCTAAACTGCAGTTTCGTCAGCACCGTGGTGCCAAGTCTTCGGGTTACATCAAGTTCTGACTTTTACAGTGACACACACCATAATTGAATGGGCATGCTGTTCAGCGTAGACTGATTACCTAAAAACACTATCAAATTTGATGCATATTATACCTTTTACAAAACTCCTTCAGTAAAGCAGGCATAAAACTAACAAATAACGTACTACATATATTAAGACAAATATTTTAATTAATAAATTACCACCATGTTATATATGTTGGTACTGTTAATTTGTCTGGATAAGGGGGGACGGGCACATGGGAAGAGAGGTGGGGGGGGAGGGTCAAGGGTCAAAGGGCAAGGGTGGGTCGAATGTGCCGAGGCCGAAAATAATCAGAATTCACACACATTCACAAAGGGAGTATAAGAAGTAACCTTCTTAAATATTTACAGTAATTCAAGCCTGGATTTCACAATAGGACTGCTGCCACTTCTGCAGAGACTCGTCAATGAATGTTGCTAATGCCATTCTGAGGAACCAGTTCATGAGCAAGTTACTGGAGTGTTTCCATTGTTTTTGTTTAATATACTTTTTAAAAATCTTATTTTCATTTCTTTAATCGTGACGAGATCTTCTTTTCAGTTGACTCCAAGCTCTTTATTGTCCTCCATAAAGCGGGCAAAGTGATGGTTTTGTTCGTTCTCTACTACGCTGGCCATCTTCTCGGACGCTGGAAGAACGGGACTTTCAGGTGGGCAAGCCTTCTCCATGACGCCAATGACGCCCGCCACCTGGGGGCTTCGGGGGCTCCGACCGCCCCCCACGCCCCCCCCTCCGAGGCTCACGGGGATGGGCGGGATGCCGCCGTTCTGAATGACGGAGATCTCATTGGTCTTCATGGAGAGGCTATTAGTGAAAGCCACGGCATAGCGGTTCCAGAAGGCCGGATCGGAGTTCATGACACGGGCCGCTAGGTCCTTCTGAAAGACCTCTGAGAACTTGAGGGGGTCACCGCCCAAAAGGGCCATGGGGTTTTCCACAGAGAGGCGACGTCCCCGCCTAGCGGGTGCATTGTTCCACATGTGAGTGCCCATGTGCACCTGCAATGTGCGATAGACAAGAATAAACAGCAACAGCTCAGTACCCGCATGCAGTTGACTCGTGACCAATCTCTACAAATAGAAATATGTTTATAATACGATGAACTATGCTTAATATCACAGCGGTGTGCTATCGCTGCAAGTCACATTTTTTTTATTTAGGGAGATAATAAAAATGGGAGAAAAAGAGGCCTCGCTGTTGGGTTAAACTGTGGGTTTTTTTTGCGCTGTTTTTTTTTGTGCGGCGGTTGTGCTGAACACAGCGCTCTCCGATGTGTTTTCAAGTCACCATCGCGTGTTGTCTCGGCACGATGTCCGACGTTTCACTCCATGCGCCCGGGAGCTTCTTCAGGATCTCATATTCTTGTTATGTTACCCGTATTGAATATTCAGTTGCGTTCGTCAATTCCACCAGAAGCTCCCAGAGCGTGCAGCAAAGCGGCAGACGTTGTGGCGATCACCACGCGGTAGAGCCCAATCGCAAATCTTTGTGATGTTTATTATCTATACCACGCGCTGGCCGCTCATTTAACACAGCTCTGTTATGTCCCACGTGCCAATTATTGTCACAGAACAGTGAAATATTGGTATGTAGCAATGTTGGTCTTATATCACGAAAGACAAACAGTGCAAGTTAAGTTATGAAACTGTGACGCATCATCCGTGCGATATTAAGCAAGTTCAACTTCGTTGTGTTTTACCAAGAATAAAAATCACAGCAATCAAAAGAACACACCTGCTAACCTAGCTAATAAAAATGAACTTGTTTGACTTTTTTTTTCTTTCACAAAGGTACAATAACCGGCAGGCACAAACATATGCTCAAGTTGCCACACGATAATTGTTTTCAGGGGAATTGTTTAAATTTAAGCTGTTTGAACACAAGTAGCCTCTTATCCAAACACCATCAAACCAAAACATGTTTTGGGCTGAATCTACACTTAAGGTTTATATCCAGTGGGATCAAACAATAACTGTTTGCGTCAAGAGAGTCAACAGTACCAAAAGCTGTAGGATATTTAATTGTTTTTGCTGGGTATTTGACAGAATAAGCAGAGCACAGTCATTAAAGTAAATTGTACTATTGATAGAGCGCTATTCATGCAAACGTGTTCTGTACACATCGGACGCTACGGCACTTAAAACAAATTCACATTTTACAGCAACGTGGGAAAGCCTTCAGCAACACTTCTAAGTATCTTTAACACACTTAAACACATTATATGTAAGGACATCCTAAGCGTAATACCACTTACGTTTGAATGGATTAATTAAATGCACTAATAATACAAAATCCGAATACATATATAATTCTTTTGTGGTTATAAATATTTGAATTTACCGGAACTTAGTGGCTTTTCTTTTTCACTCTATATGCCAGCAAATCACATTCTTCCCTTACATCCAGTAGCCTGGCCATTTGTTATAGCAGTGCTTACACTTTAGGACGCTCACCTTCAGGTTTCCTTTAGTGGTGAAGGCGCGGCCACAGATGTTGCAAGCAAAGGGTTTCTCTCCCGTGTGGGTCCTCTCGTGGATCTGCAGCGCGCTCGCCGACGAGAACGTCTTCCCACACGTGTGGCAAATGTGCTGCTTGGGCGTGCGCCGCGGTGGCGGCGGGGGCGGCTGCTGCTGGCTCAGGATCGACGGAAGAACGGGCATGGCGCTGAGCGAGGAGCCCACCGGCAAGCTGGCTCGCATCTCCGGGCGCTCGTTGGAGGAAATAAACTTGTTCCCGTCGAGCTCCGGCTTAATAAGGGGCATCACCGTGCCGGGCACCAAGCCAGGCATGTTGGGGTTCGGTCCCACGGCCGGGCCGCCGCTCTCGAACATCTGATTGGGAAAGTCTATCTTGTGGGTCATCATGTGCTGCTTCAGATTGCCCCTGGTCGTGCACCTCCGGTTGCAGACGGAGCAGCTGTAAGGACGTTCTTTGGTGTGGCTACGATAATGGATCTCCAAGGCACTCTGGCACGCAAACATCTTGCCGCAGATATCACAAGTGGTCGTCTTCATCCGTTCACGCTCCCTGCTGGCAAAGAGCAGACTCATTTCTTCCAGTCTCAAGCCCACGGGACCATTATAAGGAGACGTCAGATCAAGCGCACCTCTGTTTTCTGGGTTCATAAACCTGTGATCTATGGGTTCGGTTTTAAAGTGTCCACCGTGCAACTCGTCGTAAGCAGCCTGCTCCGGGGACTTCAATTTGAGCTTATCGGAGTTCATGTTGTTGGGAGAAGGAATCTGCTGCATAGAGGAAGTTGACTCGGACATGGCAGGGCTTCCAACGCTCTGATTTTCCAAGTCGCCCGCAGACATAGAGTCATTTGTCATCTGGTCGGTTTCGCTCGAGCCATGCTCACTGGACTTCAAGCTGGCCTGCAGCTGCTGACTCAAGCCAGAGTCGATCATTTTCATCTGGTTCTCTAGGGCTGCCAAGCTGGACATAGCCGACGGTGGGGGGGACATCTGCTGCTTGTCCTGATCGAGGATATGGTCTGCCTGTGGCATTACAGAGTCAGTGCTTTCGTTTTCCGGAGTTTCATTGTCGTCCATTTCATCGTCCATTTGGTCATCCATCAGCTCATTCGCCATCGACTCCATGCTGTTCTCATCGAACATGCTTCCGTCCGAATCCATGGCTTCGGCGTCGGGCAGCGGAGCGTTGGAGATCTGACCTCCCATGTGCATGCGGATGTGCTGCTGCAGCACGATCGCGTTCGTGAACTTCTTCTGGCAAATGGGGCACGAGTGCTGCACCCTCAGTGGCTGCATGGCGCGGTGGACCCCGAAGTGGGTCTTCAGGTTCCCCTTAGTAGTGAAGGCGCGGCCGCACACCTTGCACTTGAACGGGCGCTCCCCCGTGTGGATGCGGTAGTGCATCTTGAGCGCGCTGTGGCAGCTTAGGATGCGGTGGCAGATACCGCACTCGTTGGGGTCCGTCGGCTTCTTGTCGATGCTCTCCACGAGCTGCTGCAGCTTGGACGTCTCGGACGTCTGCACGTTGTCGGGCAGGCCGCCGAACGGGAACTTGGCCTTCATCGACTCGCTCATCAGCGGGTGCAGCGGGCTCACGTCCGCCAAGTTTTCAAAGTGCAGCAAGTTGGGCGGCGCGCTGTTGGCCGAGCTCTCCGCCGTAGCCGGACCTTCCCGCTCGTCCCGCTGGGCATCCGGCTGGATGTCTTCCGGCTTGGGGTCCGGTTCCGGAGGCCCACAGTCATCCTCCTGCTTCTCTGGTGGCGGCAGCGACGGCGGCGGCGGCGGGCTGCCCGCTTGGTTTGTGGGCGGGTTGCCGGTCGGGGTCGAGCTGCTCTTGGTGGAGCTTGGCGAGAGGGTGGGGCACTCGCTCATGGGGGCAGACAGGGGCTGTGGGGAGCTGTCGTAGAGAGACAGGCTGGAGACGGTCGGAGGGAGGTGGAATCCCGAGGACGATGTCAGAGTCGGGAGAACGGGTTTGCTGTCGAGCCAGGATGTCGCGGGCTTCTCCAGAGGGAGGGACATCCCATATGGAATTCCAGAGCTCGTGGGAACTCGGTCTAGGTGTTCTGGCACCGGGTAGGGATTCATTTGAATGTGGGGGTACTTATCCTTGTGGCGCTGGAAGTGGACCTTGAGGTTGCCCTTCGTGGAGAAGCGGTTGCCGCAGATGTTGCACTTGAACGGCCGCTCGCCCGTGTGGGATCGCAGGTGGATCTGAAGGGCGCTGTCGCTGCCAAACACCTTGGCGCAAAACCTGCACTTGTGCTTGAAGAAGGTTTCTTCGGAGTTGCTTCTGCCGTCGGTCGAGGAGACGTTGGGAGGCTTGCCCTTCTTCTGCTTGGAAAGCGCAGAGAAAGGATCGACGGCTTCCGTGGTGGCGGCGATGCTCGCGAGCGGGTTTGGGAAGATAACGCTGCTGGAAGTGGATGATTGAGGTAAGAGTGGACTGTTCATGTTCGATCCACAGCCGAGCAGGCTGCTGACACTTGTGATGTTGGACGAAATCGGAAGTGGGAGGCTGACAGGTTCGGAGGCCTTTGTGTTGGTGTTAGATGATGAGCTTTCAGGAGCCTGAAGAGTAACTGGAGTAGAGTTAACAGGTGGTGGTTCACTGTTAACAGATGGGATTGGAGTGCTTTGGCTGATTTGAGGTAGTTTCTCTTGTTTCAAGCTGTTCAAACTGTTGTGCTGGCCCAGCACCGGAGCCGAGAGCCTTGGCACCGAGCAAACGGCCGTGATGGGAGGGAGCTGCGCGGGGCAAATTGGGTTGGGCAGCAAGCCGATGCCACGCGGATTAGCCGGCGAGTGGAATGTCGGAAAGAGAGACGAGTGCGGTGCTATCAGCAGAAGCTGACCCCGGATCTGCTCGATGAGCTGAAGCTGGTGGAGCTGCTGCTGCTGCAGCGCCGCGAGCTGCTCCATGATCATGGGCAGCGAGCTGGGGCCCAGCGTCATGTTGCTGCCAAATCCGGGGATGCCAAAGTTGCAGCCGCCAATGCCGCCAATGCCGCCAATGCCGCCAATGCCGCCAATGCCGCCAATGCCGTGGCTGGTGGGTAGCTGCGAGAACTGAGCAACGGCCACCGTGGTGCTCTGCAGCGTCTCCAGCGTGACGTTGGTGTTTGGCATGCTGGTGCCGATGGTGGAAGCGATGGACTTCAAGTGAGGAGGTAGGCTGTTTGCGGTCGTCTCGCTGTTGTTCGAGGTACCTAGATCACTGCAGGATTCTTTTTCTGGAAGCTCTTCATCCATCTCGGGTTCCCCTCCTGGTTCTTCATCGAGCCTCCTCACCTTCGGAGAGGTGGGGCGTTCGGTGTCTTCCGGGGTGCCCGAGTTCTCCTCTCGAACGTCTGGTTCCTCCGCGCCCTCGCCGGGCGAGGCTGCGCTCGGGTAATCCTCCGGAGGGCTTGCCTCTTCGTCCTTGACGATCAAGACGACTCTCTTCTCCAGGCAGCACTTTTTGTGCTGGAGGAAGTCGCAGAGGTCGAAGAATTCAGCACAGCAATGGTCACAAACGAGCCCTCCTCCATTCTGTCCACCTCCTTTATCCTGGTCTTGTTCCGGAGAGCCTGGGATGGAAGAGAGCGCAGGACAACAACAAAATAACTCGTCAGCTCCGAAAAGGCGCACAGAACAGACCCATTACAAACAGATGCACCTCTAATCAGCTACCACTTTCACTTACCGAGCTTGTTTGTGTCAAAAGATCAATTATTTCACAGTGGTCAAATTGCTCCAGTTAAGGCTCTCGCATGTCCCGTGCATGACTCCCTGTCGTTTTCTCTCCCAGAGCTAATCATTCCCTTTGCACTTTTCATCGAATTATGAGCCCACATCAACTGCAGATGTCACAGGCTAATGAAATTCTGCAGACACCATTGATTTCCAATATTTTCATACCGCTCACCGCAGCCTGGCCTGAAAGACACAAATCAAGGCTCCAAGTCATTAAGCGCCACATTTTACCAGCGGCTCTCTTCATTTCCTGATAAATTACGGTTGTCTCAGCAAGTTTACCTGGCAGCCCCAAAGTGACAGCCTTTCAGGGCCTAATCAGCAGTTGATGGTTTTAACGCAGAGTGCCTTCCCCATCCCTGCAGCTTCCAAACAAACTGCATTTGTGACCTCTACCCCCGGATCTGCCACTTCCAATTGTATGGAAGCCCGAATTCACACTTTTGTTGAAACACGTGTTTAGTCTGTAACCGTTCCGAACGATGTTAATTGTGCACCGAGTCAATGACGAAGCTCGCTCAGAAAGTGGGGAAATCAACGTACGACGATGATATCAAAATGATCCCTCGATGGAGGCGTGGGCCGTCGTGCTGTAGTTACGTTGTGGGTTGCAGTGTCTTTAAGTTACTGTGAAAATACCGAACGGCCCGACAGTTTCGACACGTGAGCGCCACGGAATGTAAATCTCGACTACAAAAAAGCATATATTGGAGAAGCGTAAAAAGAGCACACGTGTGCGCTTGCCAAGGCTGTTGTATTAAGGATAGTCACCTGTTATTGAAGGCTCATGCTATTTTTGCGTTTCTTCTTGCTTTCTCATCACGTAAAAAGCTACTCTCATGAGTGTAGTTGTATAAAGATAGAATTTTTACAATAATGAATGCTTATATAAAATATATATATATTTGAATGTGTGCCTCATGCATGCCACAAACACATTTACTATTAAAAAACTAAAAATCACTTAACAATTATTTTCCGTCACTGATATCACCGCAATGGTGATTTGTTGCACAGTTCGAGTAAATGGAATTCATGGAGATAAATCGGCGCGAGATGTAACAACGGCGCCGATTTGTGCGCCATAAAAATGCACGCAGTCTCACAAAAAGACATCTTAATTTTCACATTTTTTGGGCAATGTGGAGATGGGGGTGGGACTATGGTAGTGGGGGTGGGGTGAGGCATGGGGGTTGGAAAACAGAATCAAATCTGCACCTGCTCAAACAAACGACAAGGTCCGGATGAATAAATCAATACAGCCTGTCATTCATCTCCCGGGGCATGCACATCCTCTCCCGTCGTCCAGGGGTACACTGGCCACAGATGTCACAATCCCATGTGTACGGCGGATAGATTTAGCGGCCTGCATTTCCAATCACATATACAACGGAGCTTCGCCTTTCATTCTTCATTAGCTTCCCATCTCCGCGCCGATTCCGACCGAATGTGTGAACGAGGGCCAATCTAAACTCTGCCCACCCCTAAACAGATGACGCAGCCTTGTGCCTGATACCAGCGGCGCGCCTGGAAAGCAACAAAAAAATATAAATTTGGGAAGATTCGCTTCGACCAATGCAAAGTCGCTCGCCGAAGGGTGGACAAACTGAATTGCGTGTAAATTACGTTTTATTTTTGTTCTTGTAATTATCTATTTGTAATTTTACGTTCATGAAAAAATAAGGTACATGCATGGTATTTGACGCAGCAGAAATTCACAATAGGGGGCAGTTGCCACTACCCCCCCCCCCTTTCTGGTTTCGCCTCTGCCCAATACGCCCAGAAACATCTCAACAAATACCCTTGGCACTCATTCGTTTTCAAGATTTGTTAATGTGGTTCTGCCAAAACGATAAATACAAATGATCCCTCTACACATTGCTTCAAGGGTAACCTTTATCTTTTGCAACATGCACTGCGTGTGCACATCGGCTCTTGGTTGATCACCGCCACAGTTTTCCTTCTGTGGGCTTCCAACAACATGCCCGAATATATCTGATGAAACCATGTGTGCGTGTGTGTGTGTGCGCGCGATGTCACTGTTGCTCACAAAACACACCACACGTCTCTCTGGTGGTACAAGGCCAATTGCAAAATAACTATGAGCGGACGGTGTAATGGAGGGAGCCGGTCAAACAGACACAATTTCTTTTTACTTTTGTCAATCGAGGATTATGGCCTATTCACAGTGTCAGTCGGTCATGGAAGGTTGCGGTGGCCATACTTCACCGCGCCGGTTGATGTGGGCTTGTGAAGAAGGATTTCCAGAACCGGTACATATATTACCACTTGCCACTGATGCTAGATGTGACCTGGAATCAAACCGAGATCACTGGATTCATAGTGCAGTTTGTTAACCATAGTTTGCTAACCACTGCACCATCAACCGCCTCTACCCCCACTCCCTCCAACAGCCCACAGTTAATTGTTTACATTTTGCCAAATTCTGCAATGTGGATCCCAGTCATATCTCACGATAACTGAATTTCCAAACAACGCAATCGCAGCTCTCCCGGGGGGCATGGACTGCAACGCATTTAAATATTAAAGTGGCAGATAAAAGCAACGCTAACAATGTCCCATACAAATCCCGGTTTTGTTCCTAAACCTGCAGCTATAATTTTTTTTCCTGGAACAAATTATTGTATCAGATGGTACATCATTACTCGCCCAGAGCCATTCAGCTGTGTCAAAAAAAATTGAAAACCCCGGATCTCTGATGATTCCAGGCTGTTTGGTACGATGGAGAAGTGGGGGTGGGTGGGTGGGTGGGGGGGCACGGGGAGGGGCATCAACCCATGGTGGGCAATGCCTCTGACTCCTGATGTAGTGTTGTGTGCTTATGCTGCCCAGAGGATGAAAGCCGGGCGAGTGTCCGTGCGGTCCAGCTGGCCAGCTTAATCTCCACATTCCCAAGTGCTTGACTCATACCCTTACAAGCCGCCACCCGTGTACATACATTCCTTTAAAAATAAAAAAATTACACAAAAACCATCTTGCTATTGGTTAACAATGCAACAGGAATTATTGTTATTATAGTAGGTATTATAATTATCGTACAGGTATTATTTGGTGAAGATTATAGCAATTGGCAAGAAGCTGGGGTAGAGTGGTGGCGGGGTGGTCAGGCACGCCACTAACATCAGTGCCGAGTGACATCCACAAACCGGTCCCGGCTCCCGGCTCCACTTCATCGCCAATACGCAAACCGACCCGGCGTGGTGAAGTCTGGTCAAGCAACCGCCGCCGCCGCCGCACAGCTGACACACGGCGTTGGGGAGGCAGTCGTCCGGGAGTGGAGCGTATTATAATTATCATTACGTTTGACTGTAAAGACCACTTGCCTGTCTCGCAGGGAGAAACGAAAAATGCGGCTTGGTCTTCAACACAATGAAGAACCGAGTGAATTCCTAATAGAGGCGGCACAGACTGTAATAAGTAACTACTCTGCAAAACTCTTACTTTCAAAGGCGCATCAACCATACATTCAGCCAGCTCGGAAGATCGAGGGGTCATCGCGTTAACTCTGCCTTCTACCATGACGTCTTCCCAACACCGTCTGCGCGCTTCTAACCGTGATGCCAAATTAATTCACCGACAGTGGTAAAGTGTTTACAGGATAGATTACAATGGGCAACATACTCTCCAGTGGTATAGAACACTGAAGCTTCGTGGGAGTGCTTTGCATTCGGTTTGCGGCTGTCGGGTAACTGTTGAGTGTGCAGGAGGTGCAACTGCACCCGAGACCACGTGCCGGAGGCATGGGGATGAAAGGTGGACAGGGGGGCCCCTCCCATTTCATTCATTGCACCAGGGCCCATGCCAACCGCGCTACGCCACTGGTCTGCGGTGACTGAAATTCACCCTAAAACGTGCAACACACAGCAGGCTCTGTGGTAGGTAATGGGTTAAACAACGAAATTGATCAATTAGATACGACTTTTCGGACCGCGCTGCCAATCACCGGGAGTAGCTGCGTGACTGCAAAAATGACTCTGTGAAATCTGTAGTACCTGCAATTATGCTACGACTGTAAAATTAAAACAGGTGTTTGCAGCGGACCGGCGTACTGCCTTGAGTGGTGGCAGAAAGGGAATTCTTGCGAGTACTCCGCGATGCCTTCACACGGCCTTGCGCACGCTGCCCCTACCACTGTGCCTCTCTCTCTCTCCTCTCGACACCCCTCGGCCCCCACTCCACACAATCCACCAGCACTCCGCCCCTTCCCCAACCATCCATCCTCCAACTGCTCATTCATGCAAAAATAAGCTCCCCAAGGGGATATGGCAGCCTGACTGGGCCTCATTTGTTAAGCCAGGAGCTCTCCTCCCCCTAACCACTAGGCTTGATCTTACGTGGCACTTTTGCCAACAGCTCAGATCTGGGTCCACGCAGCTTCTGTATATACGCACTTCCTGACCTCCCACACGCGCACAAACACACGCACACATGTGCGTCCGAGCGCGAGCACGTCAGTGAATGTATATAATGATATTAATTATTGTGATTATACAGTAGGAACAACAATGCCCTTTTTTGTTTATCCAGAACAGCCTCACCGAGTGCCAAGAATCTGTTTTTCAGGAGGGCTTCAGCTACATCCGGACGTTTGACCAATTCCATATTCATGAGTGTTTGGCTTCATACGGGAGGGAAGCGGAGTGTGCGGAGAAAGCCGGCAAAGCATACGATGAGGGGGGTTAACAAATAAACTACGAAAAGATAGATTTGAGAAAAGATTTTTGTACCGTCATCTATTGGACACCTTGCAGGCCAAGCCTATAGCATCTGTGATTCCCAGGTGGTCTCTCAAACAAGTAACTAAGCAAACACAACCCTGCTTTGCCTCCGAGAGCCAATGGGATGGAGAGCATCTGGGGTGATTTGGTCATCGGATGCATCCACACACACACGCAAGCAAACTATCGAACTCGGACAATCAGCAGCCACGGCTCCTTCATCCCACCGCGCAAAAATGTGTCCAGCTCAATTGTCAAAGCCAACCACGGAAAATACATTCCCGTTTTTTTTTAAATAGATAACAAACATTACAAGCGGCATAATAATCAATTATATAAAGAGGGCCGTTACATTTCATTTTTATGACAATAAAATTACACATTTTTAATTACAGTAATAAAGACACAGCTGCCTGTCTTTTTAGAAACAGTTGTATTTATTTGCGATTTCCTGTCCCCCCCCCTCGCCCCCCCCCCCCCACCAAGCCGCCTCCCCCCTCCCTCCACAGCGCTGCGCCACTTTAAGTCGTCGGTAGCCATGCAATTCTGCATGTTTACAGAACCAGAATCTGCTAAGTGGACGTCTGAGACTTGGGGACGCCTTCGAGTTTTTTTTGTTGGTAATGTTTGTTCAAGTAGCGGGCGGCCTTAAGCCGGCGGACTCCTGTAGCCGCTCACGACGGAGCGTCGAGGACGACCACCGGCGCGCTTTCGAGTGGCGCTTCTCGGACGCTCGTGTCGTCGTTGGTCGGATTGCCGTTAGCCTCATGGGAATACAAATGTTAAAGTCTCCAAAATGCCGAATTACAAACAGACAAACGTACCGCAAGAGATTGCTGCCAAGGGCATTCACTGTTGAGCAATTAGCAGCCAACAACATTTTTTTGGCGAATTATTTGGGGTGTTCGCTAAAAAAAACTAATATTAGCCGCTTGTGAAATTAATGTTATCTGGTGCCTTCCGCAAATGGGACTACGAAATTTTGTTACGTGAAAATATCGACACGTTTGATTGTGGGCTATTGTTATTACTCCAAACTCACCGATGTATTTATACCAACAACTGGTAGATTGATTTGCCCATCCCGGTGTCACACACCAACGCAGGCAGATTACTTAGTTCGCTGATGATGAGGACAGTATATCTTTAAGTGTTTGGCATGTGACTTCAGGAAATGTTCGAACTGAAGGGCTGACCCTGCCCTACGAATCAAACAAATCAAGCTCTGGGCCGTAATTAGTGGACCCAAAAGTTGGCCATGCTTTTGCCTATCAGATGCATCTAATTATAAGCACACTCTCAACAAAATTTGAGTCACATTTTCAGCTTAATATCACTTCTGGAACATCGTTTTAGAATTTACGTCCGCCACTCACAACCGTCTCTTGGACGTGGTAACTAAGTGAGTTCCATTCAAGTCCTCGTGTGCGCACACAAAGTCCCTCTCCACATCCACCCCCACACTCGTCCAAGTCTTCCTCTCCCAAGGCAACCTGCAATTTATTTTAAGCAGATAAAACGTAATCCTGCAGGAAAGGAATACATCAAAGGCCACTTCGCTTCAACGATTTGAGCTTTTACGAGGAGCCCGCCTTTTTAATAAAGGACAATCTTTGGAATAATGCAGGGGATATCGACCCTCCCTCCATGACAACGGCGCGAGGTCGGAACGGCAAATTCGCGTAATTCCACATCCAATAAAACTTTGCGGGATTAACGGACCGCGCTTCCACGGCTCACCTAAATATACGGGGGGCAACTGCATAAAGTCCCCTCCCCACCCACCAACCCTGCCGCCCCCCCCCCCCCTTCCACAATCGCGTGCGTGGGAATATTTATACTTTAACATTGATACGCTGGCAGGTGGCCGGGCCGCGAGATGGTCGCGCGCGAGCCACCTGCTCAGGTGAGACGTCTCGCCAAAAGGGGCTTCACAGATGCGAGTTCCTTTCACCACGCGGTTCACATGGCGTTTTGCAAGTTTTGTATGACGAGCAAATTTTTAAGCTATAGTCGCGATCGTGTTTTTGCTGCTTTCATACCCACGATACTCAACTTCACATTCTTCTGCTGTTAGACTCGACGCGCTATCCCACGCAAGCTCGCACAACCACCCCCCCCCCTCCTAAAAGAATGCATCCGCGCATAAATATTTTTTATCAAAAGGCACCGGCTGCGAGATGGAAACTTCGGCATTTAATAATAACGCCTCGTGGCGATGGGGCACAAGAGAGGAAGAACATCGTGCAGCTGTATTATTCTACAACGGGGCCACGAGGATATTGAAAGTTTTGCTTTAAAGAGGGCGCACATGTAGATGCGACCACACACGCCAGGAGCCACTTCCTCCCGCCCATCCGCTAGCGGCATGTGCCCGCGAGACGACACACGCAGCGCACGGCACACGCAGCGCACGGCACACGCAGCGCCAGCACCTTGCTGCTGCTCGCCACCTGCCGTGCCACCGCCGCCGCACACCGCGATGTCATTGCCTGACGCGCCGCTCCAACTCCCCCCCCCCCCAAAGCCTCGAGCTAGGGGATGTAGCCTCTCCCACTTCCTACTCCCATTACTCAGCCGCACCTCCTGCAAAAGATTAGCCCCTAAACGCACTTCTCCAGTTACGCTGTGCAGTGAGCACACCTCGGCGCAAAACGAGCGCGGCGCGCAAACACGCACGTGCACACACGTGCACACGCACGTGCGCACGCAATGCGCGCACGCAATGCGCGCACAGTCTCACCTGCGCACGTGCGCAGACACTCGCTGGCTTTCGCTAAATGCCAGCGACGGGCCGAAGCCGAGCGATGTTAATAATTCAGCTCGTCCCCCCAAAACTCACTTAATTGCGCGAGCGGTGGGAGCGCACGAATAGTTAGCCGCTTTATTAACGACGAGCTTGCGACAGCATCTGCTGGCGATTTAGGGCAACAAAGCGAGGCGTGTCAACATAGCCATGCACCGCCGTCCTTAACAACGGTTTTTGATTACCCCAAGGTGCATTACGGCGCGCGTGCATTATGAGAAATGAGAACGCGCGACGCGGGCTATCAATTCGAGTTCGATGGCGCGCGGCGCGTGTGCGCTGGGGGGGGGGGGACACATATGGGCGGCCGCTTTCGCAAAAAAACAAAGCCTCCCCCGTTTTAAAAATAACATTGAACATACTTGAACGTACAGTAACAACAGTGACGAGATAAAACAAAACAAGCGGTGGGTGGGCGGGGGGGGGGGTACGGGCCCATTAATCACGGTCCGCGCCGGCGCTCATCGTCACCGCGCTCATATCACGTCCATCCATCCCGCGCGTCGTTGCGCGGTGCTGAACAACGTTTGACCCCCCGAGCTCTCGCGCTAACTACCTCACCCCCGCCTCCTACCCCCCGCCGCCCACACGCGCACGCACAGACACGCACACACACAGACACGCACACACACACAGACACGCACGCGCACACACACACAGACACGCACGCGCACACACAGACACGCACACACTCACACGCGCACACACACAGACATCCCCGAGTGGGAACTGACAAGCGATGACAAGGAGGGGAAGGAGCTCCCGAGTCACTCTGTACACCGATAGCCGAGACTGTCATACAACCCCTATTATAAACGCGCGCTCGGCTCCCACTTTCAAACAGCCCCATGACATAATCACACCGGTTGCTGAGTTGACAGCTGAAATTTATCTCCCCTAAGCCCCCCCCCCTCTCTCACCACCAATCCCCCCCCCCCCATTTGTTTCCATTCTTCTCCATATCTTGCCTCGTGTGTGTGCCAAGAGGAGGATGGGGCTGACACGTGGGCACGCATCCCTGAAATCACCGCCGCGAAACAAGGGCTATTTAACGAATTCCGCACCCCATTAAGCTCCTCCTACAGCTAGATAAGCAATCGCAGGTTAGGGGGCACACACACACACGCACACCCCCCGAGTGGCCGGGTTAGTGGACGTTTGCAGGCCCCTCGTGTTTGGTGGGTGGTCTTCCTGTCAGTCTTTGAGTGTCCTGTAAAACATTCCGCCCAATCCTCGCCCCTTCCTGATTGCCAAACATCGACTTGCAACTTGCACAAATGTCACGGAATGGGGGGGGGGGGGTGCATGCGGTGGGGCGCAGTGGGTAGCAACAATGCTTTATGAAACCTGGTGACCCGAGTTGGGTCCCGAGCCACGGCTAACATCAGAGGGCAAATGATAACGCAAACGGTCCTGTGATTTCGTCTCCCACCCCACACCTCCCGTTCCTACCAAACCCGCACTGACCGACGTGACGAAATGTCCTAAACGACACTCCCCCCTTCTCCCCCACCCCCACCACCACATGGCTGACACATCATGGGGAAGACCTCCATCCAGCAGTGAATAGACAAAAGGCTGTAAAATATATTATTTCACACATCGCAGACAGACCGTCAGTGGCACGTGTATTCTCGGAACTTTGCGACGACTCGTTTGAGGTCCTGGGGGGGGGCTTGGCGTGTTGTGGAAGCTTTCATGGGACAGCTCGGACCGTGGTGGTGTTCAGCACTGGGACGTTTGCCCAGCGCACTGATAATTACAACGCCGACAGCAAGGCACCCACATGACGGACCCTCAAAACGCCGACCAGCAGCTTTTGTGTGGAGCAGAAAATAGCAACTGCTGCATAATTGCGCAGATAAGACCAGCCCTTGCTCAATACACACTGTTCTTCCTTGCGCATTCACTTTACACGGACATTCAACTATATTTAGTACCATTCAAACGACCAAATAAAGAAATGCAATTGCCATTGCTTTATCGTATTGAATCGGTAACCACTCTTAAATTTGGTTGAGATTCGAGGTGTACAAAAGCTAACCCGAGGCACATTACGTACGTTCACGTTACGCCCGTTATCTTTTGAACAGGCGCTGACCGCAATTGTGCAATGCACAGATAAATAGCGTGCTCGGGAAGGCAAAAATAAACATAGTTGGGATTTCATAATAAAAGACACTTTTCGCTTCAAAAGTATTTTGCTCTGTGCACTTGGGCGCCCTTGGAAGTAAACAGACACTCACTGCTCAAGTGCATTTCTTCTCGAGTTACCATCATTAGTTTTTGTTGCTTTCAGAAAGAGGGGGGGAAAACCCCGCTGGAGATAACTATCCATCGTCGCAAACGAGAAAGGGGGGCAGGTGGGGGGGGCTGACCCCCTCCGCTTGTGGCCCCGATTAGCCCCGCGGCGCAGCGCTAAGCTGGCGGCGCGGTAGCCGAGGCGCACGCCCCTCGCCCGGGCCGAGTGACAGACACGTGAGAGTGCAACGGGCAAAACAATCGACAGCCCAGGTCAATGGCGAGCAGGGCTAAAGCCCCCGCCAAACATCGGCAATGTTAAAACCCCAACACCGGCCGATAAGGAGGTGGAGAGGCAGCCAAAGGTTAAAACAGCAGGTCTTTTCCTAATGTAACTTCTCACCACCCAGCGTCTATCCCAGCCCACCCGGGGAGGGGGGGGGGCAGTGGAGGGGGGGGGGGTGACAGGCAGATTTGAGACCAACTCCCACCACCTCCACCCCCTACCACCACTTTCCCCTCCTCGCATGCGGAGTACAAACACACACGCGCGCGCGCGCGCACACTCGCACGTGGTCCTGCGAGTGTGCGCTCCGACACACGCAGACGACGCACGCGAGCAGACACAGATGCACAGACGCGCTCACACGCGCGCACACACACACATGCGGTCGTCTCTCTCTCTCTCTCCCTCTGTGTTCGCCCTCACATACACAAACAAACGCAAACACAAATACACCACGAACACGTGTGTGCGCTGCCCCACACTCGCACCGTTGCTCTGCGCCGATTTGACACTCGCATGCACAAATACAACCGCACGCGAATGCGCGCGTGCACGCAGTCACTCGTGCGCACACTCAGGACGTGCACACGAGCGCACACAACCTCTAAAGATAACCAAGTAGAATTGTTGGGCTTGTTTTTAGTGAGGGAGTTGTGGTGCAGTGGCATACGAGTATGGGTAACCCAAGTTCGAATTCCAGCCGTGGCTAACAATCATGGGCAAGTGCTGTCTGAACAATCCCTAGGCACCCCCCCCCCCCACCTTTGACCAAGTAGCACTGACCAGTGTGGCGAAGTATGGTCAAACACCCCTCCTCATCATGACCGACACCGCTTGGGGAAGAGTTTCATACAGCAGTGGACTGACAAAGGGCTGTATGTTTAATTATTTGTCATATAAATACCGTTATAAATTGATATCTATGGGACCATTTTTTGCCGGTATCAAGATTATGAACAAAGAATAGGCCTTTAACCTTTCCGGCTATAACAACATTGATATATCAATAATATTAATACTATTGCCGGAAAGTGCAAAAGCCGATTTTCATCGTTATCAATTGAGTTGATAGGACACATACGGTCACTTGTATTCGTCAAACACCGAGTCTCTTCCGACTCCCCAAGTCTCGACAGTGACGACGTTTTCCGGCGAGCATCCCACGGCGGCACACGCCGGCACGCTCAGCGGAAGCGCGGGTCTCGTACAACCGTGGGGGCCACGCCTAGGACCAGGAAAATGAATCAAGATGACAAAACAACCTCCCCCCCCCCGGCATACGGGTTTATGGAAAAGACTAAAATAATGTCAATTAATTTTTGTTTTTGCACAAAAGTTTTTAATCACAATTAAACGAGTGTAAACAACCTGTGTCTCCGAATGTAAACATTTTAGCTTTGTTTGCAGACCCCTTGATGAGGTTATTCCAGATATAGCACGCATGTTGATATAAATAACACCGTAGGAATGTGTTGGTTTTTTAATTATTATTGTTAAATAATGAAATATAAAAAACGGGAGTGGTGGAGATGGCTGACACATTTGGCTTCTGCTGCGGGCCAAGGCAGCATGTTTTAATTGACGAAGACCACGAAGAAATGTGAGCCACAACTGTCCCCAAATTGTATTCCGTCGCACTTTGAAGGTGGCAATTGCCCACTAAACTCACAGCGCCACACAACGAGGCTGGTGTCATCATAACCCCTTTTGCGCTTCCACATCACCGGCAGGGTAGAAACTTATCACACAATGTTCAGTGGGGGCAATGATCCTCTACTTGTAAAATTTACTACTCTAAAGCACTTTGGCAGACAACTTCTGCCAGCCACAGGCTTCTTCACATGCCAAGTGCACAGACTGGTGGAGGCTTTGATTCAGGCCTTCATTAAAAAGGTGAACTGCCAACTCTTTTTACGGTCCCAATTTTACGCGCCAAATGTTTGCGTTATTATTGTTATGATTACGAGGAGGGCACAGTTACGGCCAGTTTTCTCATTCTTTAATGTTTTTTTTTTAACTACCCGTCGGACGCAAGTTAATGCGTTGGTGTAAAATTACTCAGTGAGGCTTCGTTTTTTTACCCTATACGTAACAGCGGTGAGACTACAGCGTACCACCGCGTCCTCTCTGCAATGACAGCTCGTTCGCAAGTGCAGCCGAACGTTGGGTATGCAGCCGAGGATTGGTTTTACTTATTTGAGCTCTAACAAACGATCACGACTGGCAGCAGTTCTTACAAAACATTTGTTTTCCGGCGAAAAAAAATTGGAAAACATCTCCCCCATCATCAACAACCCACCCCAACATGTCCGCACTTGAACCGTAATTGAGCAATTTAATCAGAAAACTCTGGACGGACGCTTCAAGGAACATCGTGACGATGATGCCACGATGCCGAAGCAATCAGCAAAATGTGCACCCAAGAGAGATACCGATCGATAAATGTGCAATTACTGATTGACCGAAAACAACTGTTTTCTCAGCAAATATAATATTGCCTTGGATTAATTGAGGTTTAATATCTTTATTGCTACGCTTAAAAAACACACCCAAATATGTAGTGTTTTTAATATTGTTTAATTTTATATATATTTCACGATGCATTTGACAAGGAAAGAATATGGCAGTGTATACGTATAGCTACTCACGTTGGTATACAAGAGATAGTCGTAAAGTTTGAGAATTACATACTAGAATATACCCACGAATGTTAACGTTGGACCTTTACTGAAAACCCATGTGTATCTCATATCTCTATATTTTTTACAAGACGCGATGGTGTTAAAAGATAGCTTCATACTGGGTGATGTGTGAATATATCACATTTTGTAAGCTTCACTGTTGCCCATTGTTTGTAAGTAAACGATGCAAGCCAGTATCGAAGTCCATAGAATTTCCACTTCGGCCACAGAAAGTGTTTGAACTTAAATAGACATCTAAAATATTAAGAAATATATATACACCTTTCCACGTACTATTTCACAATCCCACCACGAGGATAAGCAATAAAAGAAATATTTTTTTCTGTTTGCAAAAATAGGACACTTGACTACCAACAGCAGGAAAATAATTTCTGAGACAAATGCAAACAATGCCGACGAATAAAAAGCCATGAAGATGTTTTGTTATCTTTACTTATGTATATATTTTTCGGTATTTTTTTAAAACCCCAAAGCCACCAGTGCACCGTGCGGCACTTCGTGCGGAATATATATCGTACGGCGGAAGAGTGTGCACCAAGTGGTGAGCGGTGAAGTCTTAATTATATACACCCGTGCAAAGTGGGAGGTTGCTGTGCGTGCCTCCAAATGAAATGAAATGTATTGAATGTTCATGCATTGCCGGCCGGACCAGGGCAACTAAAAGTGATAAAAGCTTCGTAAACAAAAGGACCGCCACCAGCGGCACCAGCCAGGCAAACTCCTCTCTCTCAATGCACTGCTATCAAAGACCCCCGAATGGGTCACCAACCCCCCCACCACCAACCCCTCGCCACATTCCCGGAGCATTCAGATGTTTTAAAGGGATGCACGTGATGCACAAAATGTACAAATGAAAGCAAAATGTCGCCCCGACTTAACTGCACCCATTGAGGGCGGGCGGGGGGGTGAAGTTGTGGTTAACTGTGCAACCTGCCTAGAGGATTATTAACATATACACCTACATGAGTGCAAAATATCTGCATTAATGTTAAAAAGTGCTTTTACGTGAAACCTACCTCGGGTAATGATTAAAAGATGTATGCTTACAAAACACATCAACACTGCTATGGACATAACATTAACAGCATTTGGTTGTAATTATTGTAATTCATAATTATAGCCGTGATTGTCATCATCAGCCATGGTCAATCCACTGCTGGATGAAGGCCTCCCTCCTCCAAGCTGCTGTCCTCCTCAAAGTTATTGTTATGATAACGCTATCACCCAACTGCAAAGGAATATATGCTGTATTATACCAATAACAAAACAATGACCCCTTGTAATTATTGTAATTATGGAGCCCTTTTATAATTGCTGTCTTATCTTGTAAAGTGTATCATCATAGGCTAAAGGGATTAAACGTATTTACAAACGTGTACGTTTACACACGACGCGCGTACAGAAATACACGCATTTCACTATCTGTAACGTAACAAAATCACACGTTACACACACAAACGTGTTTGTACAAACAGGCGATATACACGGGGCAAACACCACGCACATTCGCGTAGAACAATTATCATCAAGTACACGTGAATATTATAAATCCACCGCCTCTTGTGCCGCGTCTTAGTCCACGTGATATGTTGCGGCTGTAATATTGTTCCGTGCTATCTTAAAAGTGCTCAAAAACGCCAACGAGATAGAAACAAAATTGCGTCTCCAATCAGCACAAAAAAAATCAACGCATAATTTTAAAAAGTCGGGACGCGTGAATGTATTTAGGTGATACATGAAGCAACTTCCTATATTGTGATGTACAGGTCACACACACACACGAGTAAAGGATGCGATTTTCGAGTGAGATTAAACACCACACAAACTTGCAAGATGTTAATTGATCATCAAATAATATATGATACGTATATGATGCATCATCAATCCGCGGTAGCGTGTGGAACGCACGTGCATTGATTGCGTGCGGCGATTGTGTTTTTTGACATACAACTGTGACAAGTTTGGCAATGTTATATTACGTTATATCTATATTACAAACAAACGTGTAATTTTAATATTATACCATCAAAGAACATATCATTACAATTACATCACCACAAATAAGTTGACGGTTGAATTTAAATTAATTTCCATTTCGAGTGGGTGTCCGCAGAAGATTTAAAATTATTTGTAAAATAATCAAACGGGTTCAATCGAACGGACCTTACGTTTAAATACCCGCACATTACGTGAGACATCGTTCAATGTTACCTAGAATAGTATTTATATAGATAACGGTTGTTTGATAAGACGTACAATGCTAAGCGAATTCCACTAATTATCTCAAACAGCTTTCCGTTCGGCGTCCGCTTACCTCGGGAGATTCAAATGCCGCTGTAATGCCCATTTTTGTTGTTTTTATTGTTTAGCAGACAGCACCGTTCAACAACAATGAAATAAACAAATTTACAGTCAACGACAATTACCCGGACGCCTTAACCTACAAGTCTGCACTTGACGAACCATAGCATGCAACGCGTGGACACGTCGCACCAACGTTCAATCGTTGCAATGTATCACACACACACACATGCATGCTCGTATATAAACACAAACATAGAACATTAGCGAGCGACGAGTTCCAAAACGTGATTCACGATCGTCTCTACCAAGCAGCGAAACCATGTGTACAGACGGGGGGGGGGGGGGGCTCGCACGAGGTAGCAAGCCTTGGTCCAAGACGAGTCACGGACCACGTTCTACCTCGGTCATGCCGGTTGGAGTACCGACCCGGGCCGCTCCATCCTCGCGAGTCCGACGACTGCCGAGACGCCACCGCCACGCTGCCGTACCAGCGGCCGTGGGGGCCACGAGACGGTCGAGACGGCGGGATGCTGTGTGCCATCAACACTTGCTGTGGCCACGATCGCCGCAACTTACTACTCTATTAAGCTAAATGAAACGGCGGCAAGAGTGCGTGGCGAGAGGAGGCGATGGTAGGCGGTGGGGGGGGGGGGTTGGAAGGGGGTGGTGGTTGTTGCGTGTGTAAAGTATGCGTACAAGAGCTTTGTAGCCCATCGGCTTTCTCCGGTGTCAATAAATATTTTGGTTCTGTGTGTACATGATCAGAGGTACAACTGAAAGAGCTTTCCCCGTGGAAGATACGCAAAACGGGAAAGCGTGATGGGGATTAAGTATTGTGCCGTCACTCCTCGCCGAACAATCACCGAGACTTAAGTTACTCATTACACTAAAAATGAAACGGCCGAAAGGGCGAGGGGCGGGAGGGTTGAGATGGGTGCCATGTGTGTGTGCATGCTCACATATGTCATTGCCGAGATCTTGCTCGCGATGTAAGATGCGCGCGAAACGGGGACAACGAGAAGACCTCCCCATACTTTTCTTCTGCTCTCAGAGTCTCTACGGTTTGACGGAGTTCGTTTCCACGTCTTATTTCGCGATATCGCCGAGATAGCAGCGGTGGCGGTGACAATAACCACACGCAGCAGCAGCAGCCGCAGTGAGAGACTTTAAACAAAACAAGGGCGTAGGATGTTTCAATTGATGCATTCTTACACCCTGGAACGCCAGCAGAAGAAGAATGAATAGACCGTCCTTAACGGCGCTAATGACTCGAGTCGTAAGCAAAACAATAGCTTTGGGCTATAAGTTGTGGTTTCTGTGCCGAGTCGCCTTCAGAGGCCCTGACATACTCATAAGATAGACCCGTCCATTGTCCCGAAGAAGTTATAAACATTATATGTGCAAGTACCCATTCACGTATTTACACAAAATTGCCAGCCACTAGTCATTAACCGTTTCATTGTGGAAAAAAATAACTTACAGCTGACTTCTCACAGAATAAGACGCACACATAAGTTGAACGCATCATGCACTCAACACAATGCTGTTGTTGTCTCTCCAGAGCGAAAGCAAAGCATAATCATTATTAAAAAATATGAAATAATCTCCTTATCATATTGAGAAAAAACGCTGCCTAGAAAGTAATAATATTTACGGTTTTGTATGTGTACACACACAGGGATGACTTACTTCATCGAAACGGTGGCGGTAGTTGTGGCGTTAAAGCGACAGTGATAGTGGAGCAGAATCAACGGCGAAATATTTACAAAACTCGCAAAGTGTTTGGCCAGATTCAACGGCCGGCAGATCTCAGCAGGTCTTTGCCATCGTAATAACGCATTTATAAAGCGAAAGAGAGACATGTATGCGAAACGTTGGCATTCCACAGGTGTATTCTGGCAACGAATACGTCTTATTAAGTTGATCGGCCAAAGGGGAAGTTAACGCGCTCCGAAATGAACCTGTTGCAAAATGTTATTATAGGCGTGAGTCATAGGAACTGTGCTTTTATCCGGAGTCAGTTATTTGGTTAAGCGTCTAAAGAATGAGTCGACTAAATTAAACAATATAATTCTATCTACCTACGTGACTTTACCGAAAGACCCAAAGAATATGAATTACTGCAGCCACGAAAGCTTTTAGTCGAGATTTAAACAATAGAGTTACATCCGAGACGTAATGTAGGTGCGACGTGACAAATCCGCCATTCACTCCGAGCATCACTCCGAGCATCACTCCGAGCATCAAACCAACCTCACCCGGCGAACCCCCCCCCCCACTCCTCGAACCGCACAGGTAAGTTCGCACACGAATATACGCAGAGTTGCACAGGAGCGGCGTTAAACGAGGTACACGTGGTAAACACCATGCACGCGTTCACTGCTACGCGCCGAATTGTGAAGCTACTCTACTAAAGTGGCCGATGTGGATGGTGGCGATGTAGCACGAAGACAAACACAGTCGCACACATTCGCGACGAGGCTGCCAACATTTGGACGAAGTCGGCCCTGCTGTTTCTTCCTCGATCCACGCGCATTCACGGCCTCGCCACGCAAAACCAAACACGTCCGTTCACAGCTAAAAGCGTCGCAGTTTTCTAAATCTAACGATTCGTTTCGCGTCTTCGCTCGCATCATTTTGCGCGGCGATGTCATTCAAAGATCCGAGTCGTTTCGTTCGTTAAATTCTCAAAAACAACAAAAACCGTGACAACACCGCCACCACCAACCCAACAAATCCCTCCCGACATGCCGCCGCCTCCTCTCCATCTTTAATCCGTACAAGTTAGCGGCTGGGCTCTTTAAACAACACCAACAACAATGGGGAAACGAATCCTGCTTATTCCCACACATATTGTTGGTATCTTTAATAAGACTTTATTAACGCGAGGCCGGGCCCACGAGAACACGTGGAAACTCTTGCCCGTATACACGACGACAACAACAATCGGTGTGTGCCACGCTTCTCAAGCCCCGCACAGCTGGGAGAAGAAACAACAGCAAGGCGCAAACCATCGGCGTGGCTAAATGTGCGAGAACCCCCAAACAACGTGTACACAAAGTTAGGGCTTCCCCTCTCAAAGCAAGAGACAAGCCCGTCCCTCCTGCTAAGGATCCCGTGTGTCTGTCGGGCACGGACGTCGCGATTGTTTGCACTTCGCTAAAGTTTCCCCGTCGCTTCTCGAGGCTAATGTTTAACCCGAAGACTCAGCCACCCGGCGAGTGCCGCTTTTGCCTCTCATCGCCACGCCACATACAGTGCAGCAGCAGTCGCTGCTGCGAAGTACGACAGCACGAACACCATCATCATCATCATCACCACCACCACCATCGCGCTTCACGCGGCACGGCACACGGGACCCGCGCCGGGGATGATCGACCCCCGGGCGCCTGCCGCGGACTTCACGACGCCGGCTGCAGCCTCCGCCACTCGTGCCGCAACTTCTCTCCCCGCCCCCATCTCGACACCGCCGAGACGACGAGCATGGGAGAGAAGTTTGCCGAGTCCTGCTCGTCCGGTCGAGCGGCCCGGGGTGTCGCGGTGCCGGGCGAGCAGGAACTTTGTCTGCCTCGGCCGCTGTGCCCCCTTCGCGCCGGACAATGAGCGCAGAGACCGCACGCCGCAGCGAAAACAAATAACTTGTTTCACTCGCTCGCTCGCTCGCTCTCTGTCAGCCGCTCTAACACGCTCGCTCCTCGCTTACTCGGACACAAAAACACCCGCACAAGTCCGCGTTGCTCGTGCCCGCTGGGGCACCGGGCCGGGCCCCGAGTGCGCAGCTCGGCGAGCGACTTTTTAAATGGCCTCACGAGTTGCCGAATCTTTTTTTTGTGCGCCGGAGCCCCCCGAGTGTTTTCGTGACCTTGGTCTCTGTGCCGCGGCACTTCGGGGCAGGCAGCGCGCATTGCTCCGGGTACACATCGGAGAGAGAGAGGAGAAGGAGAAGAAGAGAGGAGAAGAAGAGAGGAGAAGAGACGACGAGAGCGAACGACCCCCGTCGCTTGCCCCAGAAAACAGCGACTTCTCCAGCCGGCACCCCGCGAGCCCACGAGCGCGCAGCGGCGCTCCCGTCGACAACAGAAGCGACCCCGATAGGGACAAACTCACCATTTTCCGAAAGTAGCGGCGGATCTTGGTCCGTCTTGAGCTGCTGCGGCTTAGCCTGCTTGCGGCGCGACATGGCAGATACATCAGCGGCGAATAAAAAAAATACAAATTCTCGAGTTGCAAAATTACGGAAATTAACGCGCGGCGCCACCGCGCATGCCCGGGCAATTATGATTATCAATAATGCATGGCGATTAATCATCCAAGGGCCGCGACGGCTGATTGGCTGCCTTCCAGGGACGCCGCCTGATTATTCAAAAGAGCGGCGCTTCGCGGTTCGCTGTCGCCGTGTGTGGCGGGGCAACCCCAGCGTGAGCGAGTGTGGACGCAATAACCGACACAGAGATAGGGGATGCAGAAGACGAGAGCAAGAGGAGGTGGTGGTGGGTGTGTGTGGGGGGGGAGAGAGAGACGAGAAAAGAGAGGGGGGAGCGAGCGAGCGAGAGGGAGTGGAGTGCGAAGGGGAGAGGAGAGAGAGATGGAACTGGCGGAGAAAAGGAACGCTTTGGAGGGAGTATGAGTGAGAGAGTATGAGCGAGTGACAGAGAGAGTCGGAGAGACGCAGAGTTAGATAGACGATAGATAAAGGAGGGAGAGGAGAGTTTTAAGGCAGAGCCCACAGAATCGCGGAAAGGGAAGTTGGGGAGCTTTTTTTGTGTGCTCGCTCGAGTCTCTGCCTCGCGTGGTCGCCGGCCTCGAATCGACACCGAGAGGAGCACGCGTCCAGCAACACGCGCTCGGCAGTAGAGCAGCAGCAGTAGCCACGGCTCTGTAGTCGTAGTCGTGGGCTGCAGTAGCCCACGACTCGGCAGTAGCCACGACTCGACAGTAGCAGCAGCAGTAGCCACCACTCGACAGTAGCCACGACTCGGTTGTCAGTCTCGAACGGGGCGTCGCGTATTCGATGGCCATCAGCCAGCACCGCGCACGGCAAGCGGAGGGTCCCACTCTTATCGGGCATCCCGGTATATGAGTACAGTCTACCTATATGTATACAAATACACGCTTAAGTATATACATGTGTATAAGTGTATATGTGTGTGCGGGCGACTATTTATAACGTAGATTCTCCAGTCGTGGGTGATGTGTCCGTTTTATGCGTTCGCGCGTATACGAGCTCCGATTGCTGTTCTTTACATCGCGTTGTTTAGCCTCTATCCCTTATACAATTGCGCGCGTGTGTATGCACGTAAGTGTATACGTGTGTGTGTATATTTGTGGGCGCTCCTGTGAATAGGTCGAGCACGGGGAGAAACAACGGTGTCGGTGCGATATAAGTCGGCAGGGTTTACCATACCCAACCCCCGCACCCCCTCCCATCACCACCATCCCCTCCAACCCCGCCACATCACAACGCTACCGCGTCCCACGATCGAGGTCCCAAGTCGGGTCCGTGCTGGGCGCGCCGCTAGGCAGCAGCAGCAGCAGCTACATCAGCTACGGCTGTAGCCTTTGGAGAGTGGCCTGGGGTGTCCCGTGCGTGGGATCACGCAGAGAGCGACAAAGTGCCGTTTTGTCGGGATTAAGCCGGGCCCCTTGTACCCAGCGTGACAATAATTAGTCCCAAACGCCGCGCGATACGCCGTGTTAAATAACGGGGGCAGAACAGAAAGGGAGGGAAAATAGACGGGGGGGGGGCAAGGCGGAAAGTTGCGTGCGACCGGGGGTAACGATTGTCTCCGAGTTGTCTTCTCGAGCTGTTGACTTGGGGAACTTTGCCGCGTGTAGGTGCGCAGCTAAAGGGACACTCGCCCCCTTACGCGCGCGGAGCCGTGCACGACAGGCAGACTTAGCAAGCAGCAGCGATGCTAAACTCGAGCGATTGACGAAGATTCCTTCAACGCAAGCTCGGTCCGAACTCGTTTTGTTTTTGTCATTGTGCGCGACCATCGGACCCTCTCCATACAGTTGGGGGTTGTTGGCCGTTCACGCACGGACCCACTGACGCGATGGAGAATTACTCGCCTCTGCAATTTAGGTCGGCGAAGTGCTACCAGATTCATGGAAACAAACACAGCTTAAGCGACATCGTAATACCCCCCCCCCCTTCTTTTTTCCGTTGAAAATTTAAATACTTTTGCAACGTGAAATGCGTCTTGATCAAAACTAATAAACACACGCGGACGCGCGCGCGCGCCCCGGCACCAATCCGTAATTGTGCGCACAAATACAGAACGGACAATAATTCGTAGCAAGCGCGTACGTATTATTTTGCAATGTCTCAACAACAACAACAACAAAACACGACATTACCACCGCTCATTCTTCCGATTTCCAGCTAAGCTCGGCGCGCTTAACTACAGGATTGGAACACACCATAAAAGTTGAGGTCTTTCAAGTGGGCGCCCATCTGTGCATATTCCGTTTACAAAGCGTGCGGGTATTTGTCACAGCACGGAATGTTGCAATTCTGACGTGAATTCAAACTCAGTGGCGTGGTCCTTTCGCCTGTACCGCCCATACACACAAACACAAGCACGCGCGCGCGCATAGACACAAAGACAAAGATCCCCCGTATGGCCTTAACGGACTGTTGGGGCAAGCGCTGTTAGCGAGCACCTATGAAGGTCCGTAACGGCACACGAAGGAGTGGGTGGCCAGCACCACGCCCGACCGCCTTTGACACCCCAGTGGCGATGTTTACACACCGCACCAGGTACTCATTTGAGGCTCAGTTGACCTAGGGGAGGCCCAGGACCGCATATACATACATCCATAGATGCACACGTGCACAGACACCCACAAAGACACAGGTACGAACACACACAGGTAAAGACACCAATACACATACGAACACACGTAGACATACCAACACATAGACGTACTAACATCCGTACGTATACGCAAACAAAAACAGACACGGACACACGGACAGACACATACACACAAACACACAGGCATATACACACACACACACGCCCTTGTGAGACACGTTCTTGGACAGTCGTGATATTCACTGCAATTACTCTTTGCCACGATACCGTTGGCGACTTTTCTGTGGATTTTTGGCAAATCTTTTGTTTGGAATTGCGAGGCAGTCAAATTCGGACGAAGCCACTTATATCAACTCGTATGGAGGAGAAACAAATATCATAGCGTGCATATCAGACATTTAAATGCTGTATAATTATTGTTAATTACAGTCCAATATGGATAACTTTAAAAGTATGTTTGTGGAATTCACGCCATTGCTTGGTTTGCTAGATGTGTATCTATTCTATACCCCGCGGGTTCAAGTGGACTCGATAACGGAAGGAACATGCTGATACATGAACATGTTTTTGCATCATACAAAATGTTTGCATAATAGGATCGAAAATTAAATTTTTTGTTGCAATATTTTTTCCCTATAAAAAATCAACAACACTGTCGCTGCTGGGGGATATTGTTTCCCGACGTATCAAGTGCACCAAGCAGTGTGTTATTATTACACTATATATATCTTGCTTTTGTAAGTATATCAATCCCATATTACGAATTACGTTGTCGCCAATGAACACCCTTTCATTCATTAAGCCGACAGTTCATCGCACACGTGAATGTCGTCGTGGATTAAGCGTTTCCCACAATTCGAAGTTTCTTCTTACGAATATTATTCCTTTCTTACAAAAACGTTCGCCATTCGTGTCTTCTTTTGAAAGCAACAACTTAAAAACTACAAAAAAAATCACGCTTTCCGGGCTAAAACATAATGCCATGCTCCATGTGCGTTTTGTCTTCTCGCGAGCTGGGGGCAATGAATAGCGCTTCGTCAATTATAACTCGGACAGCCAATTAAGAACTCCACTGATTTATGCAGTAACAATCAATGTAAGGTGAAAGACAGTACCACCGATTCATCCTTCTGCTTATAGCCAATGCTGCAATACTTGTGCCTTCAGACTCGCGAATGAATCGCGTTTGTGTTCGCTTCTCTTCATCAACAGTCGCGAGCTTCTCAACTTTGTTGTTGTTGTTGGCGCAACTTATCAAGATGCGCATTCGGTATCATTATCATCATCATTGGCAGCAACTGAGCTCCACAAGTCCCATGGCTATCCCTTCGACTGAGACGGAGGTTGACGCTTTATTGTTTTTTGTGTTTCCGAATGTAACTGTCATCAGATGTTAACAGAGGGGTGAATTCATTTCAGACATCGCGTTAGTCAACAGCACACTGAACACGGTAAGCGTCACTTAATGTTGCCGAAAACGAAACGTATGCAGTAGACTGACTTGTAGCCCTCACTCAGATCAATGCCTGGTATTCAGAGCCGAAAGATAAGGGTCATATCCCGAAACGTTATATACTTTTAAGTTATAAGGTTGTGTTAATGTTCTGAGTACTGTATTGTTTCTCTAGTGGTGATTGTGTATTCGAATCACTGTTAACAGGAGTCCTTTCTTTGTTGTTGTTGTGTGATGTTGTTTTTGTTGTGTGATGTTGTTGTTTGATGTTGTTGTTTGATGTTGTTATCCACTCAGCCACTGGAATATCACGAAACTCCGAATGGAAGGGCGCAAAATGACCACCACCAGGACTACCACCACCACCACCACCAACCACCACACGTCATGAGTTGTGAGCACAACCATCGAGCTTATCAATGCAACACCACCAACACAACCAACACCACCACCAACACCACCAACACAACCACCAACACGAACATCACCACCAACAGCACCACCAACACCACGAACACCACCAACAACACCACCAACACCACGAACACCACCAACAACACCACCAACACCACGAACACCACCAACAACACCACCAACACCACCAACACCACCACTACCACCACCACCAAAAACAACACCACAACCATCACCAGAATGACCACCACCACTACCACCACGAACAACAAACACGTCAAATGTCCACTCAATTTGCATGACAATTGGATCGGCGCGAGTCTTTGCGCATGGCGAGGACTCAGCGGGATGATCAATCGGTGGCGCATGGAGGGCGCAAGCAGCAGGGGAGGTGTTGGAGGGTGGGGGGGGAGGGGTGTGTACGGGGGAGGGGGGTGCGAGGGGGTGCGACGGGGGTGGTTGCGGGGGTCGTGCCCGACTCGGCGGGGGTCCGCAGTTCCGTGACCGCCAGCCCCTTCTGCGGCCGGGAAGGGGCTGACAGATGGCCGCTCGGTTCGGCTCCGCGTGCTCATGAAAAACAAGTAATCATCATCATCATCATACGCCATAATCAATCCACTGCTGGATGGAGATATCCCAAAGTCCCCTTCTTCTAGAATACACCTTCGTTGAAATAGTTCCAACTAGCACCTGCACGCGAATCTCATCGCTCCATCTCTTTGCTGGAGGTCCTCTCGGACGCTTTCCATTGCTTGGCCGCTACTTCGTTCACGATTCGTGACCACTGCATGCCACCGTCCCTTTCGCGTCGCGTCGTGTCCATTGTCCTCCTTGCTCTACCCAATAGTTTCAGGTATAAATTATGACCCGGGTACGTTCTCGCTATGCAAATACACACACACGGGCGGCTTAATTGCAGTTTGGGTCTGTCCGGGTGGGCTCCTCGGTAATTATTTCGGCATCCGACGCACCCCGTCCAGTGAACCTCTCGCTCGGGCTGCGACAACGTCACGAAGTCGCCTGCCACCGGCTCTCGTCGACCGGCGATTCGGAAAGAAAAATCAGTGACAAATTAACCCCTTCACACGATGTATGCACGTGTTGCATACATGTGTACATACATGTGTACATACATGTGTACATACATGTGTACATACATACACGGCCCTCGCTGGCAGGCTCTGCCCTAAGACCCCGGCATATGACCGTCGTTACATATCTCTGCACGTGGCCACCACATCCAGTATACATACTTCTTGCAATGCGCACGGAGTTCCCATGTCCGCGTGCCCGTTTACGTGTGTGTGTGTGTGTGTTTTATGTCGCGTGTTGTAACGCACATGGATTTATTTTAAATATCTACTAAGCGGCGGTGACATCACTACGACTCTTGTGCCATGCTAGGTGCACCTTGAGTCTATCATGTGAAGTGTCGAAGGCTCGCTGCTGCTGACAGGAGGTCACGGGATAGACCCAGGTGTTATGGGGTTGACTCAATGAGATGACTACTGGCATATGCACCACCACTTGTGCCCCCCTCCCCACCTCCGCTGTTACTTTGGGGGCGACCGCCTTCCTCAACTCTGCCCAGTAGCCTCCTGCGCGAACCTCCTGCACGAACCTCCTGCACGTACGTACAACATACAAACGCCATGCGTAAAACATGCAAACGCCATGCGTACAACATGCAAACGCACGCGTGTAGCGCACACGGCCTCGACCCCCGTCAACACGGCGCGCTGCCCCGCAGGACGAGAATGCTGCAGCGAAACGCAGCGGCGGCTCGATTGGGGAGGCTGGCGAAGCGCTCAACGTGGCCGAGGTTTATTGACCACCGGGACGAGTTGTACAGTGCCAGTCCTTTAAGGCGTGTTCAGTGCCCGTGGAGGCAGTGGAGAGAGAGAGAAGGGCTCGCTCCAGCGTGAAGAGAGCGCTCCTTAAGAAAGGGAACCCCGTGGAAGAATGGCTGACCACTCGCCCCCCCCCCCCCATTAATGGAACGAGTCTCGTTAATTCGCCAGAGTTTTGTGCGAAGATTTGCCCCCGTCCCTCTCTCTCCGATTATTTTTATTCCCCCCCCCCCCCGCGTGCTGCGAATGCGCTTCATGAGGGCCATGCCTCTCTCTCGCTCAGCGTGTTGTTGTGTGCGCGCGTGTATTGTGATTCGTGCAATCAGGCGCTTAAAAAAAAACTCACTTGAACCCATCACCTGTGTCACGTAGGTATTGTTCCAAAAATGACAAAGAAACAAATGTAGCTGTGTTTGCACAGTATCAAAGTAATTGGTAATAAGGATGCACCTTATGTCCGTACAATTAGTGGTGTGTGTGTGTTTTGCGTGCCCTGGTGTGCTGTTACATTTTAGAAGCCTCTGTTTTTTGTTGTTGTTTAAATATTAGAGTTTCATCTTCGGCGTACGCAGGCTCCTATCGGTCTTCTCTGTGTAACTACGTTCATTTGGCTCATCTTGCAATCTGTTGTCTTCCTCTCACTCTTCATTTACACGTCCACACAACAGCGGATCAGCATAAAGATGAGTGGGGATGGCACTGGAAATAAACCAAACAAACAAAAGACATATATATAAAAACAACCACACACAACAGGCCATTTGTTCTTCCAGCGATTAATGTAAATAGGTTTGAGGCAGGTCTTACGTTTGAACTGGGTTATAAAGCAAGCAATGGTAAATACAAAATGACTCCTTTGCACAATTTAAATAATGGTATTTTTAAAACCCACGAAAACAACATGGGGTCTCAGACAAACATCCAACCTCTACATAAAACACATGAATACACTCATAGTCATAAAAATAAAGCACTTTTGTTTCTACTGCTTGCCTCCCAGCAGGGCAGGGCAATGTTGCTGCAGCAAGATACCATTATATTCATTGGAGCAAATCAAAGTTTTAATTCTCAAACAACAGGAAGCTTTTATTACACGTTTCCAATGGCGTTAAACTCACATCTGGGAACAAACTGCTGATCACCCCAAAATAAAGTTCATTTGCGAATTTATTTTTTTAAACTCAAATTAAGCGCTTTGTGCGCACCAATTATACACGTTTACTCTTCCGACGACTTCACGTGGATTTTTGTTTTGTTCGCGCGTGAGATGTTTGGGAACAATCTAGCCGCAATTGTGCTCGTCATTTATTTTATTTTATACCTACGTGACTTTACCGAAAGAACCAAAGAATATTTTAAAAGGAGTTAACGTGCTCTCTGATTACAAATGCGTGGTACACGTCACGTCTGTCGGACAAAAACGTCGGTATCTCATTCTCATAACCTGGGGTGGTGGGGGTGGTGGGGGTGGTGGGGGTGGGGGTGGTGGGGGTGGTGGGGGTATTGATTTTCAAAAGAAAACGCAAGAGCCGCATTAATTGTTCATATGAAGCCAGTTGCGAGATGACTCATTCCGCACCGGTTCATGGCACATGCTACGAAAGAAAGTTGACACAAACCTCAGCGACATCATTATGTGGACTTCTCGGTTTTCACTCTTTAAGGTGACGTGTAGCAGTTGCCAAAGGATAAAATGTAAAAAGAAAACGTGTATTAACATATCTGTGTCTATTCTCTGACAGTGCCAACACTGCATGAAAGAGTGATTATTTGGCCAAATCTTGCCCTGGGCTTATTGGACCTTCCCTGGTTTAGCCACGGAGGGGAGTCATGGTGTAATGGAGTGCACACAGCAATTATGAGAACATCAGGGTGGTTACATATGACCACCAACATCATCAGCTATTGTCAATTCACTGCTGGATGAAGGCCTCCCCAAGCTTTTATCATCTCTCTTCACTGCACGATGCAGCAATCCACCCAGCACCTGCACACGAACTGATGTCACTGCTCATTCTCCCCAGATGCGTTCTCTTCCTTGAACTGCCATTCTACCAGCACGTCTTACTATCGGCCAGCGTCGCTTGTATGTATGTATGTTGAACTGTACGTGTTTACGTTGAACTTCTTTCGCACCATACGCAACCGATCGTGCTAATCGGATGTCTGGGGGATGGATAACAAAACTTAACGCGAATAAATTAGTTTTCAATCTAGATTTAGAAGTGCAGAGCTCCAGTGGCTTCCTAATGCCGGAAGGAAGAGCGTTCCAGACGGCCGCAGAAGTTTATCTGAAAGCGCAGCGCGATGCAGTGACCGTCTTTGTTGGATGTGCTGGTCGATCCCACTTAAATGTATGAACAATGCGAATGATGTCATGAACTCTGCGTGTGCTCTCGAATCCACGTGTTCCTCTTTATGTCTTTCACTGTCATTCAAGCACGCGTCTCTTCATACTTTGTTGCCCACATTTCAGTTTTTGTTCCTTTATTTTTGTTAATATTCGTGCTTTTGAACCATGTGTCATAGCAGGTGGGAGTACACACACATTGAATATTCCGTTTTGTTAGGCACGTCGGTATGTGACGTTTCACAATCGAGTTCAGAATTCTAAAGGCAGTCCAACCAAAAATATGAATCGTTCAACATTCTTACTCGGTGATGTATTAAACTAAAAACAGTCCCCATGTTCACCAGTGGGTCAGCTTGCATTTATAATTCGACAAATATTGTTTGTTGTTGTAAGATTTGCCATGTGGTAGAGTAAGGGCGTATTAATAATAATGAATTCAAACAGTGAACTTCTTGAAGAGTGATTTGAGCATAAATCCAGGGTTGGGTAAGGGCTTTAGATGCATAATCCATATTTCATATCCAACAACAAACAGTGAACATATGACAATGAAACAGAGGTGTGCATGTGTGTGATATGTCTGTGTACATGTGTGGATTTTGATCATTTGTACATATTATTTTACGAAGGTCAGGGTTTGTGATCAACCGGATTGCATTCAAATAAATCAAATATATTGTTCTAAGTCTACAAAAGCTAGGTACTGTATAATGGAATTTGAGATTCACTTGTTCTGATGGATAGTATGTAAGTGGTCAACGGTTAAAACCCTTCTTTCCAAATCCAGCTTGAACGCACGATTGGTTGGCCATGCGGTTTATTCACAACGACATTAGAATATATCGTCCTAAAATCGCACGAGATAAATAACTGCGTAAGCTTCCATAAACGGAGTAAGTTATCACCCGCGTCAGATTTGCCGATGACGCAGTCAGTACGATGACCAATCGAAATGAAATCCAGGAAATGAAGAACTTTACAAAGAAGAGCGTGACTTGAGGCCAAAGATAAATGTCACCGAAACAAACGTCCCTAACAACAAGTTCGCTCCAACAAAGAGAGCCATCTGTTGGGAGGGACGCAACTGAAAAACACCACACAGAGTATATGCGTACCTGGGGCAAGTACTGGGACCAGGATGAAACTGATGAACAAAATGAATGAGCAGGCAGAAGATTGGAGTGGGTTTGGAAAATGTGACCTGCCCATGAAAAGGCAACGTGCCGATGTGCCTAAATATGAGAGTTTTCAAATGAAGCACATTTCCTGCTATGACACGTGCGACATAAACATGGAGACTGCGTGACAAAAACAACGTGGAAGGAAAACTGAAACGTATACAGAGAAGAAGCTAGCGGGGGGGGGGGGGGGGGGAATTACAAATAAGAGCCAGAAATAGGAACACTTGGATCAGAGAACAAATGCAAATCAGTGACATCGTATTGACCGTCGCGAACAGTAAGTGCGCTTGGACAGGACACCACCGCTGTAAGAGTTTGATGGCCAACGCACGGAACTGATGGGAGAATGGCAGCCAGAAGAGTGAAAGAGGCCACGAAGATGGGCACCACGGATACGGAGCGATTTGAACAGTTCATTGATTATGGCAATGCAAGACCGTGATGTGGGGAGGCCTTCACCCAGCAGTGGATTGATCACAGCTCTTGTTGGTGTTATGATAGCTGAACTGAGGTTCATTCATTTAATCATATTTTCACACTTTTGGGGAATTTAAATATAACATTTCATACGTTGGCCTGTTGAAGAATACCATTGATAATATTTCTCTGGCAAATGTAATTACATGGAATGATCATGTTCCGCTATTATATTTGATGAATACGAATATTTAATATGATTTTAAGCAGCAGCAAGTTGTCCATTAAACTTTGTAAATTAATGTCCCTTTGGTTAATCCAAGCGTGCACAGCATTTGGTGGCATGACCCCAGAGTTACCCAGGCCTCTGCAGCTGCAATAAATGTTCTCTTTTCATTGAAGATATATTAAACATTCACACATACAAAAACTGGGATAGAGAATCATTGCTCAAATTACGCTAATAAGGGCTATGTCACCCTTGACATACGCTTAAAAAGGAATAAAGTCTCAACACATTCAACGACACCACTGTGGCCGTTAAAATAGAAAGTACGCAGTCGGTGACATGTGGGGCAATGACTCTTCTTCACAGCACAGGGAGGGCAGTGAAGTAGGACCATTGCATGAAACGTCGCCTTTAATATACTTGTTCTCGTTAAGGCCACAGTGTTGACAAATGCGTTGAGCTGTATTGTTATTTGTGCTTGTGCACCACTGCCAATGCAGACTCACCAATTAACCTGTTTAAAACAATGCCAAAGGCACATTTTTAATTTGACAAAGCAAGTCACTGACCAAATCTCCTGGACTGCTTCTGATTCTAACAGCTATCAGAAACTAAGCAGGGTTGAGCCTGCATAGTTGTTTGGATGGGCAACCGCCACGCGTAAAGCAGATGTCCGTACCCTTTTGCGATGCGGTGAGGGTAAGCAAGAGGGCAGTGCAGTAATAGCAATTGTATTGTACTTCTATGTTCCCCACCTTCACCCAGCCACACTCACGAGGATGGTGAAGCATGGTGAGAAAGAAAAGCCTCTCGTGGGGTAACAAAAAGGGTGGTACACGCCCGCACGTGCACATTAAGCAAAGCCCTTTTGAGCAGCCAGCCGTTTGCTGGAAGGACAGCTGGGCTTGTGAAATATTTGGCTAGCGATGGTCACCTGTTTCCCGCAGTACAGCGTTACAGATATGAATCACCTAAGTTGTTTGTCAATGCTCGAAGGGTCAATACAGGGTGTTGCAATGATGAATGGTGGCAATGACAAGGTGCAGCATTTCATCATTACCTTAAGTATTCAAGGAAACTCAAAGTAAAATGGACATTTGCTCCAATATCCTAAGGTCAGGCAATAACATGTATTTGCGTAATATCTTCTGCAAGGCTTGGCCAACAGTTTTTTTTATTTTCCACTGATAAGGAATGCTGTCGTTACCTTGTGATGCACGCATATTTACCTGTTTAAAAAAAGCGATGTGTCAACACCTTGGTAGTGTCGGTACCAAGACACAGAGACCACGAGGCCTAGGTCACCATGGTGTATATATGTCAATAAAACAATAAAATGTATTTCACCGATAGTGTGGTTCGTTGTATAAATATAGCTACTGATCTGGCCTTGATCCAAACAATACGCAGGTGGAACATAAAAGCAAGTTTGTACAAATAATGTAATTTCACACTGACGGGTGCAATGAATGTTCAGAGCAATAAAATACAATGACACTTGTCCTCAAATAACTTTATTTCCGCGCAGTCTTCTCAGTTCATTTTCCACATCTCGGCGAGGTCCCAGTGCCTATTTACAGTGAGAGAAGCAAAAAATGGGCTTTGATGTGCAGTGGAAGGGCGTCCTGCTATCAGTCCAGCGCTGGGACAGCAGATGCAGCCGTGAAGCCAGCGCCAGATGTAGAGCACCTGACATCACAGTCAAGTTGGACCTGGGGAAGATGCTGGTCTACCCCCCCCCCACTCCATTCTCGACCGCCCCCTCCTCCGTCCCATCCCCCCCTTCATCCCAATCCTAACCATGCCTCCACAGCCCTGCCCACCCAATTCTTCACTTCTCGTTTCTGCTTCACACGACAGAAAATTTCCCAAACAGCCTTTACAGACTGTTTCGGGGGGGCGGGGGGGGGAGCAGGTGCTGTTAGCAAGCACTTACGATGGGGGTGGTGTAGCTCCCACCACGCTCAGTCACCTTTGTATCCCAAGTGATGATGTTAACACCCCGCAGCGCGTACTCATTTAAGGCTGAGTCGATGTAGGGGAGGCCCAGAATCTGGTTAATATATTTGTCACCCAATGTTGGCCATTCGAAGAGTGGCCGGGTGAGTAGCCCAGTGCCATAACTACTGCACTTCTGCTCCCCACTCTACACTCACGCGCACTCGTTCCTCCGCGCGTCTCGCTTTAAGTACTTTCTTTGCCGTACACGTGTTGAGGCATGCGCCCCACGAACCGTGGATGTGACCTGGATGCCTTGTTCCTAAAGCGCGATTATGTTCATTGCTTTTATCTGTTTCCCTGGTCATTCAACGAACGCTCGTCTACAAAAATGCAAATGTGCAAGCGCTCAAAAAGAACTCGAGCAATTAACATCTGCAATTAATTCTGAATCTGAAGAACAAATGTTGCTATGAGACAAATTAACCAATGGGGATTTTGAAAAATAGAAACGTTAAAATGATTTTTTATAATGAATCCTTTGACAGGTGTGCAAGAAAACCACTCACAATCAAAGTGTGATTGTCTATTTTCACATAAATTGTATTTTGAAAAAACAATTATACTTTCAAAGATATAATTAAATATATTTTTCTGTAAACAAATATACCAGCAGCAGAATTATATAAACACAAACACACGCGCGTACACAATCACATTAACAAAGTCAAGGTGAAATATCGCTATGCTTAGGTGGCCGGCAATAATAATTAGAGTGTATGATTTAATCATCCAAACAATGCAATCCATTCTTCCTACCCAAGCTCAGAAATGTAAACATCATACGGGGGAGGGGGGGGGGCTCGAGTCGATTTCCCTCTGTAATTACCCGCAATGATTTGGAAAATATGATAGTAAATCACGTGCGGAATCAGGCTCTCGCACCCAACTGTGAGGCCCTGATAACTCGCGGATCAATATTTACCATTTAGTTTTTAATGGAAAACAAAACACGGGAGCCGAGCTACATGAAACCCACGACCCGGCAATAAATCTCCCTAATTTTTTTTATCAGCCAGCACTTGACATCTCATGAGTGTACGTGGCTCTGAGCCACGCTGCTACGTTTGGCTTACGCGCGATGGGAAGAAAGCGGCAGCGATATTCTCGCTCAACGTAGTTGGGGGGAACTTTAATCCGCGCTCAAAAATAATTTTTTGCCCAAAATTCCGTGATGCCAGACGGAGATATTTCGATTTTTGCTGGTTACCACCTGATGTCAAATAACGATCCTGTAGTTCGCAGTTCTTTGCGTGACCAATCACCGTGAATTATGTGATTATTTCAAATGAGTGGAGGTTATCAAATAAGTCACTCGTGTTAGCCATTTAATAATATTGGTACTCGTATAATGTTGCTGCTGCAGTAGGTGGTACCGATTTCTGCTGTGGCGCATGGACTACCAAAGACGTGTCTGCTAATTTCCTCAAAGTGGTGGGGCCCTCTTGAGATGCATCGGGGTGACTTGTACTTGTGTTTTATTGTATTGTATTAGCGGCTCGGTGGCTTATTGCATCACGGGGTCGTATCAGGTGGCAACGGTGGCATTGGTTTGGGGAGGTCTTAATCCAACAGTGACTTTCCATGGTTGATAATAATTAATTGTATTTAAATGTACATTTTATATTATGCCCACATTTTCACAGATTCACATGTGCATATCTTTCACGTTTTTGTGATGTACACTTCAGGGAAAATCATTCTCAACAAAACTGCGGTGCGTATAAATAGTATGGCGAACCTTTTCAGCGATTATCAACGTCATATTTGAAACCCTTTGAGTGACATTTTTTGGTCAGTAAAAATTTCCACGAATTAATCACCTGAACCTGCGTGCGTCTTCCCACTCCCCCCCTCTGGAAGAATATTCAACTCAAGAATCTTTGATCAAAGTTGGCCGCAGTCCACGTGTGCAGGCATGCAGCGAATGAGCAGCATACAAACACGAGAAATTCGTTTTGCCTAATCGCGCACGTTTGTTCTGTCCCCGGTTGTTTTCGTTTTAGATATTGAAAACGATAGAGCACAGAGCAGCATTTAACTTCATCGGTTCTCAACTAATGGAGCGTGATAGCTTACATAGCGCCGTACAGTTCCTGACTCACACTGTGCTTTCAAACGTTACGCAACCAGTCCCGTTAAGAGTGTTGATCTGCCGATCATTTTTCAGGACACCCGCACATTCTATTCGTGCTAAAAGAGAAAGAACGGCCATCGATCTGTTTTTGGCGTGTTCGTGATGTCTATTAAAGGGCGAGCTGACGTGTAGCAATGGCATTGTTTATCAATAGGCTTTGAAAAGTTCGCTGGGACTGCAGTTGGGGTGTCTTGACATCGCACATGACACGACACTGTAGACAGGAACGCCCAGGTGATCTTGGGTTACAGGAAATGACTCAGTCGGCGGTCGGTTTATTGCCGTTATGAGTAATAATGTATAATGCATGAGCGGCCCCCCTGTTATGGCCACCGTGGAGGGTTAAGTTAGAGATTAATGCGCCTCCGTTGTCATGGGCTGCCCACTTAAAATCCATCTGTCAGCCTGGCAAGGACGTCAGAACACAAATATTTTCCGAGGCATATGAAAACCCTGAACCCTGTCCAATAAATCACCCCCTCAACGCCGCGTTGTCTTGTTAGCACAAAAAGCACCCCTCCTCCTCCTCCGTATCATCTCGAGCTGGCAGCGCATGCAATGCTCGTTGTGTTATTGCACAAAAGACGAGGCTTATTCCAATAGAAACGGAGCCTCGGTGCAGTTTCTGAAAGTTGACCCAAGCTTGATGCTTTGTCTTTCCTTTTTCTTTCCTGCAAGTGGCCGCTTTAGGGGGGGGGGGGAGGGGGGGGGGACAGGTGGCATGCAGCGAGGCGACCGGTGGCGCTCACCAACAACAGCGAAAACACCGAAGGCACCCAGAAGGGCGGGCAGCGGTGATCAGAGGAGACCTCGGCTGCTGGTCCGCTCTTGATCAAGCCCGACTCTGTAGGACGGGCGCAGGCTTCGTCTGCACCCCACCCCACCCCCAGTACTGAATGGCTTCGAGTCATTTTCCCAGGTGAAAATCTGCACCCACGGCGATTCGATTGTCACGCAGCACGGTCGCCATTCACTTCCAAGATTTTTTTGGTCTTTGTATTTTTTTGGGTTATAGCCCATTGAGCTGTTTTTTGTTGTATACTTTCTGACTCACGTGTACGGTTCTGTTTTATTCCATTAGTTCTTAATGTGATATTGGTGTAATTATCGTATAGCTTTGCGTGAATAATAAATAATAGATTTTCGACATGGGTACAATTCAATTAACGGACCGTCCGTGTGCTAAAGGAGGGAACGCACCCAAAATAATTCCCGCCGTGGAAATGGAATTAAATCTGCTCGTGCGCAGGACAATCGGATATATTGTTGCTTCACAAGACCGTGAGAGATAGCGAGACGGAGTGGGAAGGCCTTCACCAAGCAGTGGATAAGATCGTCGCTGCTGATGGCGACGATCGTGTATAGTGATTAATCTATGCATCTTTACGTGGCTACCGGTTAAGGCTCTAACACGAGAGTGTTTTAATGAACACGGCATGACACACGGACAGCCATCGACAGGACATATATTGTGACCCAACAGGTCTGGGCAGCTGGCTTCAATTCAGCTGCCAATGTTCTATTTTACTTTGTGGCACAGCCACCAATGCCAGTTTATTACCCCGATCCACTTGAGGTTGTTATAAAATGAGACACCTGAAGACGACTACGTGCTGTCGGGAATGTTTCATATCCAGAATGAATGTTATGTTATGTTACAAAGAGGTAAAGGTGTGGCCCTGAATTGTTTTGCTTACTCCAATGTTGGCAGAAATGCCTTCAGTAGAGGAGAGCTCAATGGAGCTCCTCTCGAGGAAATTTGGCCTACTCTTCCATACTCGCCAGATGTTTTGGAAGAGGCGGACGTACCCTGCGTTTATGCTGCGGCTGGGTGGATAGAGGTGACGGGGTGGGGTAGTGGGAGATTCCAGAAACTTGCTTCATTCTTTAAACTGCCAAATCAGGAGATAGACTCTAACCGGCACCCCCTGGATGCCAAGTCGATTGCGCTGTACCATTACGCCACTGTGGTAGCATCCCGGACGGAAGGGTGATGTGTAAACCCGCATTAATGGAGTTGCCCAAACATATGACTATAGGATCGCAGAGCTCGGACAATTGTTGATCGATTCATTGTGGTGTACACATTTATTCTGCTGATTGGACAGAGGCAGGGGGGTTTAAGAAAAACTGTTTCTGTCACTCCTGGAGATGGAAACAAACCTGCGTCCTCTGGATTGCAAGTCCGTTGTGCTCGCTTTTACATCACGGCGGCATCCCGATCATCAACATATTAACCATTATCTATTCAGAAATAGCGTCTGAAAGTGATATACATTGCATTGTTTAGTATTAATTTCTTTGGAATTGTGCTATGAATGTTCACTTGATATGTATGCATTGTACGTATCATTTATTTATTTGAAGTATTTTTTAAAATTAATTTCGTGGAGTAGGTGGCATTGTGATTAGTAAACTGCACCATGACCCCAGATAACTGAGTTTGTTTCCTCGTCACAGTTAACGTCGGTGTCGAGTGACACCTGGTGAAGTATGGTCAAACAACCCCGATGGCCAACGTGGCATGGGAAGGCTTTCCCCAGCAGTGGATTGACAGAAGGTTAAGTCAAATTTATATCGCAAACTCCTCTCTCATTCACCACACTGTTTTCCCAGTAACACCCATACGGCTTGGGAAATAAAAACCACTTTGAAAAATTGCTACGTCTGATTTACAAGGAACAAACCATCACTGTAGAATATTAAAATGTGTCGCCCTTAGTGTGGATAAATAAGTAGATTGAAGTAATTTTCAGCAGTCGCGATGTGACGTCACCTTCCAGGCGAATGTATCTTGCACGGTGCGACGCGCCGCTCACTGCTGCGTCATTACGAGGACGAACGAAGCCCTTTTGGACTCCCATTGGGGAAAAACACAATCCACAATCCCGTTTATGACGCAAAAACGTAGCTTATTTATGTACATTGTCAATAGTGACGCGTACGCAGAACGAAAACACCACCACCACCATCTTCATCCCAGCGTGGATGAAGATATCCGTTTGTTTGAGTCGATCCCTGGTCTCCATCACTAAGAAAGGTGAACACATTCCTATCTTGATTACAGTGCTGTTTAGTTGAAATGTTATGCCGATGTAAAAAAAATCACCCAACAACTTTACGATTAAAATAATGCTTCAGGAATATCTCAAATATTCGCTAGAAATTGTGGAATCACCTCCCCCCGCCCCCCCCCCCCAAAAAAAGGCGCTTTTAATGGCAATAATCGGTGATGAACAGGAACGAAATGTAGCAAGAGAAACGGGGTGCACCGCGGGACAGAGAGAGCGAGAAGCAGGCCGAGAAAGAGGCGGTTGCAGGAGGTGGCCCGGAACACAACGGACCGTGGAGTGGACGTGGATACAATGACACAGGACAGACCGTGAGTGGGGGGGGGGGGGGTAAGAGAACCAGGGAAGTGGGGAGTCGTGGTGCAGAGAAGAATAAAAAAATAAATGTAATCGTTTTTACCGTGCTGACGGCCGGTTAGCCACAGCTTGCTGTAGTTACCGGCACACATTGCGTGCGAGTTGTGAAACAAGGGACCCTGCTTGCGCTCTGTGCCTGTACACCCCGGGCTATACATGACCATTATGGTGTCTTGGGCAGCCAGGCGAGCCCTAATCATACGACTCGTCTCGCGCTGCATCAAACGCGCTCCGTCGCAATATGAGAAACACATCCCCTCTCGTCGGCCGCGGCATTGTGCCATAAAAATTTACCAACGAGCGTTGAGAGTGGAAAATAGAAACATTTTGCAGAAGTGAACGCAGGCAGATATTGAACAGCAACAAAAAACGTTCATGTACTTTCCTAGATTTTATTAAATGTCTAAAAAAATTAATAGAGACCCAAATTTGCTCGTGGTTTATTCACAGTCACGTGTCCCACAACACCCTTGTGCTGTCCATCTTTGTTTCGTCTTTCTCCGTCATGTGTTCAGACAAAGTAACCAATCGGAGCTCTCACAACGCTGTGCAACTCTTAGTGTTCGAGAACGGGCCGTGGAAGCGAAAACCACAGAGTTACCCCTGAGATCCATTCACGTGACCTCTGGTCCAACACAGTAGGGGCAGCACTTTCCCATCCGCGATGCCACTGAGAGCAATGTTCAAACGCGTGACAGTCAAATTGATATTTGTAATTCTCGTAGCTACCATTTAGACAAGTTAAGCGCAAAACGAAATTTTACGTGATGGGTTTTTTTCGTGCGTTCATTGGTGACATGGCTAAGACCATGAACTCACTAGACTTGAGAGCCCGGTTTAATCAGAGGCAGCTGTGATCACTGAGCCACCCGGCCACCTCGTGTGTTGTACTTTCATAAATGGAACAGGGATCCAAATGTACTCATGGTTTAGTGGCATGTTTGCGTGTGCCAAGACTCCTACAAAGACAAGGCCAGCCCCAGAATGGGGATTGTAAAACTTGGCACAGTCCCTGTAGTGGATCGGGCACTGACAGCACGACGTCCGTGGGCTTTGGTAGAATGCAGTTAATAAGTTCACAATCACAGGAAAACAAACGTGTGTGCACTTCAAAGCAGTGCTTCTTGAACAGCAGTTCATTTAACTTAAATATATATGCCAAGGAGGAGCAGTGGCTCCATTGTAAGTAGAGACTTTTAATCCTGGCCATGGCTGACGTTATTTAGCAGTGACATCTTAGCCAGGTACCACACGCCCTCTTCAGCAAGTGTAACTGACCAGCGTGGTGAAGTATGTCAAACAACCCCCATGATGGGCACACCATGAAGAGGCCTTCACGCACCAGTGGATTCATTAGAAGCAGCATCTCTAGTTATCCTGGAAGAGTTCGATGAGCTCTGAATATCTTTTTCACAGATGTCCAGTAACAATGGGCTTTGATCATTATGCATACATTATTATGTATGCAGTGATGCATTGATTCAACTATAAAAATGCATTTCTATGTTAAAGATACACAAATCGAATCATGTGCTCGAGAATCGATTATCTATAATTATTTTAGTAAATGATAGTTGGATGCTGATGTTACACTTTTGGTCAACAAAGTGAACTAAACTTAAAAAAAACAGATTTTTTTTTAAAGCAAAGTTAACAAGTTGGCAAGAAAGAGGTGAGCATTATTCATCCTTGAATCTTGACAATTCATCAAACTCTTGGGGGAAGGAGTGAGTCGATAGGAGGTGAATTACAACGTGCCCAATATGTACATATGTATTCACATTAATAAACAAAGTGAAACCATAAATACTGACGCACTGGACATTTGAGCGAACCAGATGCATAGTTACAACCGTACGTGACGCGATCCTAAACACGCAACACGACCCAATGCTAAACATTCAAAAATATGCAAAGCAATCGCTTCATTATTGAACCACTGGCGTGTTTACGCAGTCGACACGAATACCATTAATGCACAATGCGTTTAAGTTATCTGGTCTTTGCAATGGCTTTAGATTAAAGCTGTCGGAGTGCGCTGCGATGTTTTAAGGGGACATTTATGCAAGCGGGTGTATTTCTGCGTGACCCAAAGCAGCCGGCGATTTTGAAAGGCAAGATACCGGGATATTTATTTGCTCTAGAAAGTGCTATAATTGTCACCTGCATGCAAAACAGATGAGCTTTTTTTCTTTGAGAGGCAGTGCCTGCAGAAGCAGTGCCCGATTTATGATTTGCTATTTAATGGCCTTGATATAAAATAACGCCACTTGTATTGAAGCCACTTTTCTTCAATAGTTATATTGCTATGGCCTATTTCTCACGTGTGAGTAAGTGGCCTCTGGGATAGTTTATGTATTTAAGTTGCAAAACAGGTTTACAACATGTTGGCAGTTAATAATTGACCTTACTTTATGGCAGTGTTTACAAGAAATGTTTGGCCGCAATAACATGAAGTGTAATTACACCATACAATAGCTGAAATGAACAGGTACGGGATGGGGGTGCCTACATGGCCATGTGTTCGTGTGCGTGGTTACAAGACCCATTACATAAAACCAATTAAAATTCACGTCAAGGTGAGAATCGGGCTAAACGTAACACGCTTATGCCGGTCCTCGAATAATTAGCCGTACATTTTTTCCGAACAAGACATTAAGCAAGTCATTACATCTCATTACAGCCAGCGACACAGGTAATAAGCTGCTTTTGCTTAGCCCCACTTCTCTTGCCCTTTCCCCGTTCCGAGTCTCGGGGCAAGGACATTCTGAATGTCACGCAGAACGCCAGAGTTATCGGAGTGCAACAATCACATTGCAGAAGGCACGGGAGGTTACGTGATCCGTTTTTTTCTATTTCTTAAGAATACTTATCCTCCGATTAAACTAGTTGAAGCTTGCCGGAGTCGGATGTTATTTTTTATTGACTTAGTGGCCTTGCTTTTAACAGGTGCACCTTGGAACTGCGGACTATAGCTCGCATGATTGATTTGACCAGCCAATGCTCAACTTTAAGATGAAGATACAAAGTGTAGCTTTTCCTGCCTGTAATTTTTTTGTAGTCTTCAAATGTTTTGCAACGTCGCATGTAAAGTCTAACAATACAACCTTCTTTGTTTCTGTTTTGCAACACGTCTGCATACCACTGAGCCATTCAACTAAATCATGGCCCATGTTTATTTTTTTTAAACCCAACAAGAACCTGGCGTTTTTGAGAAGGTAACACAATCTCTAATTTAAAAAGGATGAACCTACCATTTATATTTAACATCTCCATCCCATCATAAGAATACACAAATCAGCTATGTTGGAATTTGCATTTCCATGACGGTCATGTGACCTGCGTGTTGCGTGTGCAACCATCACGATATTTAAAAGAGGGTGAACAGAATTTCTCCGTGTTGCAAAGTCAAGCGCAACTTGTATTTCCAACATTGTTGCAGCCTATGCTGCGTGGAAACAAGCAACATTCTTCTAGAAAGATTTAACTATAATTTGACCACACGACAATGACTATAAATTAATATATCCACCTAAGCAGCACTGCAGACTCCACACTAATTGAATTAAACATTTCAATGTTATTCCTAGATCATCATCGGCCATGACCAATCCACTGCTGGTTTAATGCAAACCAAACTAACACAAATACCTTTTCAACCTGCCAAGGTAATAAGCCACCAAGCACCTGCACACGACGAGCTCATTTCATCGCTCAATCTCCTCGGTGGAAGTCCTCAATGGACGCGTTCCATGCCTTGGCTGCCACTCCGTCATCTTTCTTGACCAACGGCCAGAATCACATCTTCGCGACCACGCGTCCTGCCCAAGCCCACTTGCTTTTCTTCACGGGTTCAACGACACAATTCACCTGCATAAATTCTCTTAATCCATGCATTCGTGTTTCTGTCCCTCAGTGTAACTTAACGCGTGCATCTCACCATGCTTCATTGCACACTTTTCAGTTGTTGTTTCCATATTTGTTTTGCGAGTGCTCGTGTTTCCAAACCGTAAGTCAAAGCAGGAATTGCGCACCTATTCAACGCTTTTACAGACATTTGGCACAGACCGCGTGCTGGAGGAAGACACGTGCGCCGATGTGAGATCGTGAACAAAGGGTGCCCCCATTTATACTCGATGTGCAATGCAGCCAACAGTCACAGAGATTAACATACATTTACATGCGTGTTATTTACACGACCAGAAAGTGTTGTTTACAGAATAGTGTACCACACCAATTTGTAAAACGTTTTGCAACGCAAAAAAAACCCCCACACAAGTGCACACACAGACAAAAATGACACGCTCTGGAAAGTATGAGTTTCATTTGTGCACAAGCTGAAGACTCACGCAGACACTAAACAAACAACTTAGATGGGTTGATCCACAGATAATTTTAATGCAGAGAAACCATCAGCCATTAAAGCAATAAACCAGTTGAGCAGTTTCCGAACCAGAAAAAATAAACTTTCAGATAAGTGCTGTCGAACAACAACATTGTTGAGATAATTCATGCAGGTGGTTGCGGGAAAACATTCTTAGCTGTGGCCGATCATGATCACTGTTGGATGAAGGCCTCCCCAAACGTTCACCAACTCTCGTACCTGCGATGGAAACATCCACCTCGTGCCTGCACATGAGTTTGTGAGAAATATGCTACGCTGGATTGAGTGAGGATTCTTTACTTCATAAAATAAGCACACCGGGCTTGAAATCCACAAATCGAACAAAGGCGGTGGTCACCGCATCACGCTGCGCTTTCAGATGCGCTTCTGCGGCCGTCTGGAACGCTCTTCCTTCCGATATTGGGAAGCCACTGGAGGTTTACACTGTTATTTATAGGTTTAAAACGAATTTCATTAGAACTGCTTTTTTGCGTTTAGTTTATTGTCCTTCCGATCACCATGGCTGGCTACATAGGTTGCGAAAGAAGCTCAACATACGTACACAAATCATTGGTTCGATTTCATCTCGCGGCATGGCAGTTCGAACCAATCGGCAAGTTCCTTAAATGCGCTCAGCCAGCAGTATGAATGGGGATGCTTCAATTAGTGGATCAGCAGGCCACATGTTCGTGGGGAACAGTGAGGGTACTCGTGCCGTCTGGACAGTGTAGAAGAGTAGGCCAAACGCCACCGAGAGTGGCTGTCTAGAGCTCCCTCTGGTGGAGGCCCTTCCGTGAGTGAGTCATTGCAGGGCTGCACCTTTACCTGAACAGCCTTGGCTACTTTTGTTTGTGAGAGAAAAAAATGTGTATAAAATAAGTGAGTAATCTTACATTCCGAACAATACCTACATTATGTATGAAGATGGTTGCTCAATATTGCCCTTTGTGCATGCTTTATTTATATTTTTACGTGATCATATGATTCACTTGTTCACATACAATATCCATATTAGATACATTACTGTAATTTGAAAAAAAAATTAACATCTAATTTCAAACTTTCGTACGAGGGAAAAACAAAGAATCCTGACCAAATGTACGACTGCGCCTACTTAATTTGCTCGAATTATACATAAGCAGAGAAGTTATCGGCAATGCCCCCGTTGTTACTGGATATGCAAAGAAACGATGAGCTCTTGAATGGTTTGGGGCGACAGCTGCTTGACGTTTTAATTACTCTAGGCCGCTAACCTGGGCTGTGCAACCCAGCCACTGGGGGCATATGAGGAGAACGTTGCGAGATGAAGTCCCCTCCGACTTTCACTCTTTGTTTACACTTAGTGCATTAAATCATCGCACAATGAAGCCCAAGAGGCACAGTGATTTCCTGCTCCAATAGGAAATGAGGCGGAGCTTATCTCCAGTTTACGCCAGTGGTGGACATTCCACATTTCTATGGCGGGCGCACGAATCTATCCAGAGGACAACCGCTGTGGATTTCTTGGCAAAGTGATGCTCTTTTTGGCGACCGTCCGTGGAGGGATGGTGGACTGAGTCAAGACTTCCAATTGCGAGCCGCTCACTCTTCCAGCCGAGCCGCTCACTCTACCAGCCGAGCCGCTCACTCTTCCAGCCGAGCCGCTCACTCTTCCAGCCGAGCCGCTCACTCTTCCAGCCGAGCCGCTCACTCCTCCAGCCGAGCCGCTCACTCCTCCAGCCGAGCCGCTCACTCCTCCAGCCGAGCCGCTCACTCCTCCAGCCGAGCCGCTCACTCCACCAGCCGAGCCGCTCACTCCTCCAGCCGAGCCGCTCACTCCTCCAGCCGAGCCGCTCACTCCTCCAGCCGAGCCGCTCACTCCTCCAGCCGAGCCGCTCACTCCTCCAGCCGAGCCGCTCACTCCTCCAGCCGAGCCGCTCACTCCTCCAGCCGAGCCGCTCACTCCTCCAGCCGAGCCGCTCACTCCACCAGCCGAGCCGCTCACTCCTCCAGCCGAGCCGCTCACTCCTCCAGCCGAGCCGCTCACTCTACCAGCCGAGCCGCTCACTCCTCCAGCCGAGCCGCTCACTCCTCCAGCCGAGCCGCTCACTCTTCCAGCTGAGCTTTGCAGTTGTGTTCCCGTGCCACTGCTGGTGAGAGGGTATCCACTGAAGGGAGCTCCAGGAAAGCCCTATCGAGTCCTACTGTTCTTGTGCTCGCCAGGGATCTTGAGAGTGGTGGGAGCACCCACACTTAACCCCACCACACACGAAATGCCGATTCACTACGGTATTCCCATACATTGGTGGGCAGTGAGGGAGGGGTTAAAAAAAAACTTGCTCCCATTGTTTCAACTCGCAAGCCATGAGCTCTAATAAAACTGGTGACCTCTGGATTGCAAGTCCGTTGTGCCAAGCATTACGCCACGGCGGCATCTGATAGCAGTGCATGAATCATACGATATGATTCATATCATAATTAAGGTACTCGTTAATCATCGCCGTTGAACTCCTGCGTACGACACCATTAACCCACACAATACTTTCAGAGGCATGTGTTTCTTCGATTAGAGAAAATAACTGACGATGGAAAAAAGTATATATTGCCTGCCGAGTGGTGTTTCCTCTTGATAAATCTGTTTTAATAATTGCTTTTGATAGAACAATAATTTTGAAAGCAATGTTAAATCTTTAGACTAATGAATTCAGGGCCAATATTAACTTTCATTATTGATCTACGGCCATCATTCGACATATTAATTTCCTTTTGCGGTACTTTCTTTACATATATTACTTTTAAAAAAACATGCGAATAACATGCGGTATTACTTGAAGATGTGATTTGCAGATGGAAAGTAGAGCCAACGTGTATATATATATGTAAACAACAAAGATCCCGTATAGCCTTAACAGACTGTAGGAGCAAGTGCTGTTCGCGAGCACCTATGAAGGCCGGTACGGCACACGAGGTGGTGGGTGGCCAGCACCATGCCCGGCCGCCTTTGTCTCCCTAGTGGCGATGTTTACACACCGCACCAGGCACTCATTTCAGACTGAGTCCCCCTAGAGGAGGCCCAAGACCAGTCACTGGTGAGCGTGAATCGAACTCGGGTCGCTAGGTTCATAGCACGCCGAGCTAACCACGACACTACGGTGTGTGTGTATATATACACGCACACAAAATCAACAGTGTGTCTCCAGTGTCTTAATAAGGGAACTGTGAATAGAATAACATCTGGTGCCGATGACTTTTCGACTGTAATACCATATTTGTGACTCCTCTGAGCGGGCGACCTGTCCAAGCGTCAGGCCGTTGCACTGAGAAGCAAACGGAGAGAGCCCATTAGAGATCCCACGACACTCCCTATTGTGTCCCTGCATTCCCGCCAAAATTATCCCAAACAGCCGTGAAGTCACAAGCCGCTTTCGAAAAATCTGGTGTACTCCCTGGGAAGCAGTGTAATGTTGGCGACTAAACTCCGCTAATTGTGCCAAACAAGCCTCAAATGGACCAACTCATGGCTTTGCCTGGACACGCAACAAAGCGATGATAAACTGACGACGTAGGACTCGAACAGGAATCTATCCAAGTTGCAGACACATTTTTTTGGTTTACTGTCGTTTTTATGCAAAATAAACATTTACCATTTTTTACTTTAAAAAAAAGAATACGTTGTAGCTGATATCCCCCTTAATGAATGTTGAATGTTGAAGGCTCGAATAAGATATCAGAGCAACAGTACATTTTATAACATTACGTAGAAAACATCAAGCAAAACACAATATACTGTTTTCCACCTACACGCACCGGGATGTATGCATTTAGGATAGCATTGCATTTGCTAAGTGTAGGTTATTGGTATAAAAAACTCAGATTAATTTGAAACTAGGGGTTACAAAAATCACCTAAGCATATTTTTTACAATTCATTTCTTGGATTTTCAAGCGTATCCCATGAAAATAACTAATAGAGTTATTTTGTTTGCTTGGTAAATATTACTTTGCCACAGGGGGAGTCTAAATGGTGACTGGAAAATGTTTGCATAATAAAGTGCGTTCTGACTGTCAGTTCAGCTAGTGCATTGCTGCGGTAATGACTAACGCAGCTTAATAGCAAACTTAAAGCAGTTTTATAATGAGTTTTTTTTCGGAAAGAAATTTGCTTTTTAAATTAATGAATCCCCATCTTGCTCGGGAAAAAAAAACAACTTACGGCCATAGCCATAATGGAGAATTTATGAAGTGTAAAGAAATAAAAATTCAGTGTATATTAACTCATGATACGGCACTACAATAAAACGACGTGAAGTTGATTAGAGCAATTTGCGGTGATGATTTCAATTTTTGCCGGGTTATACATTGTTTACACTGAACATAACTCGCCCCATGAAGCCTAAGTGTTACATTTGATTTTTATTGCCCAGCGAAGACATTTCACCATGCACTGGCGATGCAGAATGAAAAGTCTATTATCTTTAATAGCTCATGCTACTTAATCACAGGAAAAAGAAAGCCCAAATATGGAGAAATGCAAACATTTATTACACAAAGAACCACCATTTAAAAACATCTGCAGACAGATATTGTGATTTCTTTTGACGTTTACTCAGGCTATGTCCCTCCATCCTTTGAGGCAGCTTAACATTGTTTTAGTTTTCAATACCATTGTGGCCATCTTTTAGTTTTGTTAACATTGTAATTCGTGAGGCGTGGTGGTGCATTGGCCGATGAACTGCGCTAAGAAACCAACTACCTCAGTTCGATTCCCAGCCACAGCCATCATCAGTGGGCGAGTGATATTAGAACCGATCCTGGTCTACTCCCTCCCTTCGCCAGCACTCATTGAGCACACATGGTGAGGTATGGTCATCTCCCCCTCCCCCCACAACTGACATAATGTGGGGAGGCCTTCATCCATCAGAGCACTGACAAAGGGCTTAAAATGATTATAATTTTAATGAGATAAAGTGTAATGAAATCGGAATAATGTCGGCATGAGTGTTAACCGGGATACCTGCTACCAGAATACCTGCTACTGCAGCCGCGTTGGGAGCTCTCCCGGAAAGCAGCCTTATCTCCTGTCATCCCGTGGCGTTCACCCGTGCGGAATGCAGGCCACGTGGACTAACCCCCAATGAGTGGAAATTGACGATGACTGGCAAATCAATATAAATGCCCCCAAACAGTTGCACGAATATCCATAATGTTGTGTTTTTATTAAAATTTCTAATGTTATTAATTTAAAGCGATACTGTGACATTAACGGCCACAATAGTAATATGATAAAAAAAAAAACAATTCATCATCAGTCACTGCTAGATGAAGTCGTTGCCATCTCTTACAGTCCTGCCATGTACTATTACACGAGTAGTGCTCCTTATTCAGCGGTTAACATTTATACGTCGATGTTAACTCGGCGAACGCAATGCGCGTTTGGCTCGCATCAAACCCGGAGGTGGAGAAAAATGGGCAAACACGGAATGGGCTAATGTAGTTTAATCGTATTTAAGACAGTTGTCAAGCGAATTAAAAACCGTAATTGCGTGTGGAAGACTGCATGGCATTTCATGGTGCCGCATTGCTTAATTCCCACTAAAATATGCATGAAATGCAGAAAGCATGAACGCCGCTGTCAGGACGAAATCAATACCGCTGGAAGCGCGGAAGATGGATCTCCGCAGTGCGTGTCTCCAGCGACGGCCAATATGACAGTTACTCTTCAAACAATACAGATGCAGGGTTTGTCGCCGTGATGTGGGCAGCCTGGCACACCTTTCAGTTCGTTGGGTTTTTTGTTGTTGCGGACACGATATTTAATTATTGCACGATGCTAATGTGGCACGGGCAGCAGGTCACCCTGCATCTGTGGGGCAGGTTAATCCACGCAGATCAACACGCAGCTGACGCTTTGGCCAGGAATGTTAAAAGTAAATAATTTCTGCTCCTCTGAATGCTGTCTCTTACCCTCTCTCTGGCGCTCAGGACCAAAAACAATATAAACTGTTCTAATATTCTGCGAACGACTTAGGCGCTAATACGGAAAGTTGTTAACGAAAATAAATGCGGTAAGAGCTCAGCGCTGTGGACTGCAAACTGCCGAGACATACCGAGCTGGTTTGATGCGAAAAATCAAGCACCACAATGTTTTTAACTGCAATTATTATCATGAGCCACGATCCATCCACTGCTGGATGAAGGCCTCCTTGAACCGTCGGCATCGTCTCGTGATATCACGATGCATGAACCCGGCTGGCACCGACACACGAGTGGATTTCATCGCTCAGTCCTTTCAGTTGATGTTCTCTCCCCCACTCGTCTCGACCACCGGCCCTCATATCTCTTCTCGTCAAGGGTTTTGCCCAAGCCCACTTACTTTTCTCAACAGTCAATGTCAATCAGGCTATGTTACAATTATGATATATCATATAAAGACAGAGATCCCCTGTATAGCCTTTTACAGAATGTTTGGGCAAGTGCGAATAGCGAGCACCTATGAAGGCCGGGATGGCACACGAGAGAGTGGGTGGCCAGCACCATGCCCCGACCACCTTTGTCTCCCACGTGGCGATGTTTATACATCGCACCAGGGACTCATTTAAGACTGAGTCGACCTAGGGGAGGACCAGGATCGGCTCAGATAATCGTCACTGGTGTTGGCCGTGAGCGGGAATCGAACCGGGTTTCTGGGTTCGTAGCGCAGCGCGCTCGCACACACACACTGAGAATGGACAAAATGTGACCAGTGCATAATGTTCTACAATCATGTAAAAAAAGAAATGTTGGCAACATCCAGTGCTTACGGTTGCGAATAAGGCATTAGAGATAAGGGGCAGGCTTTGGCACTTTGTCAACGAGCCTCTTTCTGAAAACAACAACCTATGCCCACCCCATCAGTATCCCCTGTAACACATGAGCAGGTGTTCAATTCATGTAATCACTTAATCCAGAATGGGTTATGAAAACTGTAGCAGTCCTTTTTTATTCTTATTTTGAACGAATCTCTCATCCTTTTAAGATTTCATTGGACAGCGGCATGGTGCAGTGGTTAGCGTCACTGCACCAAGCGACCCGAGTTCAATCCCCAGTCACAGCTAACAGAAATGATATCTAAATGTGGTGGTGTCAATCACCGTGGCTGGGAATAAAAAATGAATTAAGTATTTAAAGTTTTAAACGATGTTATTTCAGTTAACATTATTGGGAAGTGTATATCTAATGTTTGTTTTGAAATTGTGCATTCTCAAATATCTGTAATTGTTTGTTGTTCGAGTGGTGAGTCAAGGAGTATTGGAGTCTGTGCCCTCTGGTTGCCTGGGTGAAAAGTGGAGGAGTTGTGTCCGTGTCCAATCCTGGCCCAGCCTGGCTCCAAAACCCAAGAAATGGAAACGTAAAAAAACCACTCAGACCACCTGGTTCACGAACACAATGGCCTAACCACTACGCCATCCATCTACCTGAACATTATAATTATTGAGATTTCAGTGCCAAATATAAATAAGCATGTAACATGCTTATAAAAACAATATTCCATCAATCAACACTCACCCTGCGAACGTGGTATTTGCAACCTACTTTGTCCATTTGTAAAATGGATTTGTGGGTGGTGACGGACGAAAAGACAAAAAAACCCCACACAAAGCCCTCCCTCTCGCATTATGATTTCATATCCTCTATTATCTGCCATCCTATTTAAAGCGTGTAGCCGTCTATAGCTCCCACCTGTGCACGTACGCAATTCACTGAAAATCAGAAGCTTCATTACAGTAATGGGTCCTCTGGAGGATTTCCAAAGAGTCATTGAAAAGCAGGAGCATCCTGGCCTACCTGCTCGGTGCGGGTGGAGAGGGGGGGGAGGGTTAAGTGGATATGCACAATGATGGCAATCTCGGGCAATGCACAAAGAGAGACCTCTGTTTTATTTCAAAGTATTAATTGCAAACAAAACAGAAACGCCGTGGCGTACCGCTGTTCGGGTTACACTTTACAGCGTCGTTGTCTTGTGGCTGACAGTCCGTCCCCTGTGTTTACCGGCGTCTACCCGTGTCTGTAGGGAAAGTCCCTGGAAGCCTCTTTGGCTGTGGAAGCATTTTATTGCAAGCATCTGTAGCTGGCACAAGGCGTTGCAACAACAACAGCAACACAACGATGAAAGGAACAATCGCAGACGTGTAATCATACGTGTAAAAAAAACGAACCATTGTGCAAATACACAAAGCGAAAACATTTTTTTTCACGGATGTAAATCAAGTTTTGCAATGTGCTCATTGGCAAACTTCCACGTTTTTTTTAATAACAAAACGTGTGGCAGAATTCGATTCGCGAAATGTTTTATCGCTGTATATTTAAGTTTCATAAACGGACTTTTTTCTTGTCTCCCACGTAGAGTGTGCAGTGTTCCGCGGTCTACGCGCAAATAAAATTGGGAGCCTGCTTCGCGAGTGGCGAATAATATGACCTCTTTGGCGTTCTGCAGTCGAGGGATAACTTTTCACGCCATTGTTAGCCGCCTCCAGGAGAAACAAAGACGGCTCTGCTTCCCAGAGACCGCGAAAAGAAATGTAATTCAGTGAAACCATTTTGGATTCTTGACTGACTGCATCAACCATGCCACTGTTCGGTGCACATTTGTTATTCCAGGGTTTGTGAAGGCATATTCCCAGCCATGCAGGCCAAGCTGATGTAGGCATTCTATTCAGATGCTGCTTGAGAAGCATACCATTCATCTCCGCATGCCCTCTGACAAAAGGCCCAATTCAGTATTGTGTACTTTTTGCCATTTGGTCCTCAGGCACAGTCCAAGTTATTTGTTTCAAAACTGCCAGGAATGGAGAGGGGAGGGGGCGGGAAATAAGTTTATATTATTGTAAAATTTCATATTTAATCTTTTTTTACTTGGGAAAAAAATCGCTTACATTGTACTCTGCTGAGTGAAGGAAATTACATTTTCGGTCAAAATATTGTTTGCACTTGTACAGGTATCAAAAAAAAGCGGGTCACAATGCCGCTTGATTTAATGGCATTGTGCGTTTGCATTTTAACACAAAAGCAGAGAGGAATACAATTAGAAACGCTTTCAGGATTTGTGTGCCTGCAAACGCTGGCTGGTAACACTTTTGACGTCATAAGATATAAAAAGGCTGACACAGACCACTTTTGTGCCAGGTTAGTGTTGGGCACGTCGTACTAATTGAATTATACGTACTCAGTGGGTTTAAACAAAAACGCGTCACTTAAATGGTTTTGCATCTCATTAATTTCTGCTGATTCCATTTTGTTATGGTCACCATGCAAACACATTCGAATGTGCAGCTAATTATATTAAGGCTGTTTAAAAAATATATTAAAGTGATTGAAATTGCTATGTTGGACAAAATATCGTTGTGCTCTGCTGCAAAGTACCACATTGTCCATTTCTCATATCATAAAACAATCATGTGCAGCCCTTCGCCAATCCACTGCTGGATGAAAATCTCCACGTGGCTTGTAAATCTTTGGGTGTTGTTTGACCATACTTTATTGCCACTCTGGTCAGTGCAGATTGGTGAAGAGGAGGGCCCATGGCCATTCGCGATTTTACTAGCCGATCGTGTTAGATGTAGCTGGGAATCAAACTCGGGTTTCTGGGTTTCATGGCACAGCGCAAACCACTGACTTGCTCTCCGTCGCGTTACTCACGTGAAGCCCACTTGTTCAGATCTCGTCTACGGTGCTTTCTTGATGTTGCCAACACGCTGTTTATTTCAAATGAATGGTTAATTTTAGGCACGAACGTTGCACATGATTATGACAGCGTAGTCAAACTGTGCTGCATCCTGCCACTACAAATTAATAGGCTCTATAACCACAGGACAGGACAGGACGCACATCCTGTTGTAAATGCCTCTTCTTTTTTTTTTTGGAATTAATAAAACTCTCTTTTTTGCGCGCGCTGGCGGCGGCTAACACTGCACCATCGGTAATGCATACTCAGAACGGGTTGATGAGTACTTGCAGCTCACCTGCGTGCGACGCTCCCATATCAACAGCAAACTCCACTTTTTTTTGTTCAGCTTCCTCCCAACATATCATCAAAAAGATAGCTGAATTACACCCAAGTATCAATATCGCTCGTGACGTACGATTGTATTTATACACACACGTGCCTTGCCATTAAAGGCGTGCCGTGACTCGTTAGTCGATAGCAGCCCCAAGTTTCCCCTTGGCTGCAAGTTTATCGACCCCGGGGCGGGGGGGGCTGTCTTCTCCCCCTGGACATCGCCTCGTCTCCGGCTCCGCCGGGGTCCATCGCTGCCTCACCGTCTGGGTGCCACCGTGCCCAGCGCTATTTATTATTCAATGAATATGAAGCGCTTGCGTAGTGCCAGTGACGCCAGGACGAGCTCTGCGCCCAGCCTGTCTGCTCTCTGTCCCGACTCATCTCCTCGGCCTGAGCTGCTCAAGAGAATTTTCTGTGTCTTGACCTCTGAAAGTATTTCAACTTGCTTTGCGTAACTAGCAGCTTGCATGTGATCAGATACCAATGCAGGCAACACGCACACACGCGCACGCACAACAATTAAAAAAACGTATTTTAATCGCAGATGCGTCAAGCGATGTGATGGTACCGCTCAGATAGAAAAAAAGTTTAAGCGTTAGCAAATTTGGTGATATGTAAAAAACATGCGAATGTGAAATATGATTTTCTGACATGCAATTGTTTGTATGCAATTTAAATATTGCCATTCCATGCCATTGACACATTACATACATTACAGGCATATACAGTCAGTGCATAAAAATATATATGTCCAAGACACTTGATAACTGCAAATTTAACCCTAAGCCATCTGCTGAAGAAATCTGATCCTTTTAGGTCATTATCTGCCTCCGCTACCTCCCAAGCTTTCAAAGGTTTTGAAAGGACGAGGGCAACAGCGGCCGGCAGAAAAGACCAGACTTTTTGCATAAATCTGCCAGCAATGCCTTGAAAAGTGCATTAGAGAGCCCGATTATTGATGGCTCTGTATTTACCGATGCCATCAAACAAACAACTCCCCCCCCCCAGTCGTAGATCTGCTCAGTCTCCTGCTGGATATTTTTTTTGTTCCTTGCCAGTGGCCTGAGAAAGGTCGGGAGGGCAGGCTTGGGTGGAATGGCTCGGACAGAGACACTCATCTGCTTTGCACACACAAACGGCACGCATAATGAAACGCACCTGGATACGGACGCTTGGCCGAATGCCTCTTGGGCAGATTTTCTTTTTTGGAGGCATCATCATAACAGTTTTCCGTACAATGCGCTGAAACATTACGAGCGTGCGGACAGTGTGTTGATACCCAGCCACCGTTGACCCATACAAGGCGATAAAAGTGAGAAAAACACCACTACCCCCGCCACCACCACCACACAAAAAAACTCAAGTGAAAGAAATGTGATCAATGAGATAACACAAAACCCCCTGAAAGTTTCCATTACTAAGTAATCACAAATATTTATAACAATTGAGTGGAATAAATTGCAACGCTCACTCCCCATGGTGATTTGATTAATTGCCACGATGTAGCGTCACGATTATAGGCATGCCACTGAATGGTGGTTGCAGAGGAGACTTGAACCAATTACTTACAACGTATGCGATTCGAACGACATCACTTATCATATATATACTAGCGGGAAGTATCCGGCGTTGCCCAGGGGAAAAATATATTTCGAAACTTATCTTAAAACCATAACATATACATACACAAGTACTAAGCTATTGCGTTCCGTTTGTCTGTCCATTTGTCCATCAACAAAATTATAAGAGGCTTGCAGAAGTCCTGAATCCAAAAGTAATAGAAAGTGGCAGGTAAATAGCACACACACACAAGTACAATTCTTTTACATATTAGAATCCAGATTGTAAGCTCATTCCTTGAGACCTGCTTTTGTGTTGAGTTGACCTTCCTCCGCACTTCCCATCAGCACGGTTAGGCTACGTAACGGTGCGAAAGAATGTCAACATACGTACAATTCGATGCACATATCGTGGGATTAATAATTGATAATAATCTACCTTAATCGACGAATTGCAGCTGTTCCACTCCCAATAACAATGTGACGTTCTCCTGTAGAACCTTCAGCTCGGCGTTGAATGTTCTAATCTTGTCAACCAGGACTGAGACTGCAACCCTCGACATTTCAGTGGCGGCAGATCGAACCCTCTGTTAGTTTGTTTTATTTGCAGCCCTTTGTCAATCCACTGCTTGATGAAGGCCCCCCCATGTCGTGTCTCTTCCACACTCCAGAAAAATTTTTACAAAATAAGTTATCAGACTGTATTTGGACCTTTAAACATTTAATAAAATTCTGCTTAGGCATCAACAAATTAAAATGTATTGCTTGATTTTACAATCCAATGCAACACATCTACAACAATCCCACTACGAAACAGCTGTCTTAAAATCTGAATCTTTATTTGAAGCATTCGAGCACACATTTTTGTTGAAGAATAAAAAAAAAATTCCGTGAATAAAACAGTTGCGATAGTCTGGAGTGTATAATCTCCACTATCTTCACAAAACACCAAGCTTAATCAAGACCGTGTAGTCACTCAACCATTATACACTCACCTTATTTTCCTCTTTTTAACCATTGTGTAAGAACCTTATCCCTTAGTCACATGGTTACTTTGCATTTAAAACGTAAAGTATCTACAACACGAACCACAAAAATCAGTTAACTACAAGAAAAGATGAACGCATACACCTCGATGTAATCCAGGTGATGGAGTTCATTGTTTGTTTGTGATTCGGTCAGATGGTGGTGACAATGACGACATCACAGCTGTTAAAAATAGAACATTTGCAGGAATAATTAGAGAAAGGCAAGTTTGATTTCTTGGGCATTGGTTGGGAAAACAAGAGATTGAATATAATGTTTTGTCTTGAAAACTTATAGGTACACAAAGTCGGGGAAGACAGCAAATGAAATGCACAAGCAAGTTGAGCATATGGATGCAGCTGGGGGTATCCAATGCAAAGTTCTTGGGTAAACAGCATGGACAGAACTAAATGGAAACTCATGATCGCTGATGTCTTGGAGAGAAGATAGGGCACACAGAGAGAGATTAACGTTACTCTGTTTCGCACGGTTGGCAACTCTAATTAGCAAGGTTGCCTTCATACAGTGCGAAAGAAGTTCAACATACGAATCTTTGTCTAAAACAGAGGTAACTAATCTACTCGTTTTCTCTCTGTAGTGTCTCATCGGACTGGATGCAAAATTGTTTAACTGGTTTATTAAACCTATGATTGCAAATAACGTGCACATCAGGTTTTCAATATATACCAAACCGACTTTCACAGAGAATCCCAGAATGTGCTACTGTCGTTTGTACAAATGATGAAATGTAATCCATTTCAGTGCAAAAGTACTGTATGCGATAGCAAACCAGATAAACGAAAACCTTATAAATATTACATTGAATATGTTTAAAACAGACACGTGTATGTAAAATAAATTACACTCGTTGTGTTAATCACAAACGCAGATTGTTTTATTTACAAGTATAATGTTTGTCGAAAACTATTTGTATTGTGTACATTTAGCGGGAACAGCAGCCGCATTGTGTAATCTAATGTGTGCGCACAAGCTGTGGAATACAAACGCAAATTAAATCACAGAAATATTTAGAGAAAAAATCATAGGCTTGCATGTATTGCAATAAATGGATACTTTCTTTTTATAACCATGACGATGTGCCTATTTTATACATGTAATGGAGGTCACGTTCAAAAAAATATAGTTGAAGTTGGTGTTTATAATTTCCTCTTAGTCATTGCTAGAAACCAATTAAGGCTCAAATAAGCTTTAGGTATGCGGAGCCTGTCCTTTTAGATATATGTTGGCCAGGCGTATATTATTATAATAAAACTATTAAGATGTAGTCATCAACAAAAGTTCATAAGACATAAATCTGACATAGCAAACACTGAAAATATATTTAACAAAATATGAACATAGGTATTCACGTAACATAAACAATAGATAGAATATCCCACAAGATCAATATACAAATGATACAAAATTAAGTTGTAAATTCAAAGTATTTATTCTGAACATTTGTGACTTGAAAATACCTGCGTATGCAAGTTTTGATTTGCTTTGAAATACATACAAAATTAAATAAGAGTAGTTTTTATACCATATATCCATAATACATTACTTTAATAGGTTTTTAGATCAGATTAATATATTTTTCCTATCTATGAGAATTACCTACTTTCGGATGCATTTGCCAAGCCAATGCAATCAACCCTTTTGCCGTAAATATAAAAGAACTACCAAACACAAAAGCAATCTTTGGAATTAAAATTCCAAATACACTTATAACTGGTTATACATTTATTTGTGTTTATATAACACAATTACCCTTGACATTAACTGCATTAATGGGGACATAAAAGGTTTCCTATGGCTGAGCGGATGTGATCGGAGAGATAAGTTAAAAGCCAAAACGTGTGGCGATAACTTCTCTTTTTGACATTGTGTTCTCTTAAATATTTGACCTTTTAACCCTAAGGTCAAACATTCTTTGCCGCTTAAAAACACGCACGTTAGATCATCTGCAATGAGTTCAACATGCCACTCTGGGAGACGATGGCGAACGCGATCTTTTTCACCAACAACAGATTAAGACTTTTAAACGCAACTTTGTAAAATAAAATAAAAATGTACGTAAATATATCCGTACGAAATGAGTTCAAACGGCTAGCGCTCTGCGTGCATATTATCCCAAGCTTGCTGGCTGCAGAAGCGACAATGTTTGCATGCTGCACCTTTCGCAGAAGACATTTGCGATCACAGTGCATCCGAGAAAAACTAGCGGAAACGTGAACTGAAAACAACGTCAGCCACAGCTCTGCTTTCAACCATTCAGACAATTAACCTTTAGCCCAAAGCAAACCTAACCCTGTGTCAATTACAATCAAATATATTATTTTTCTGAGCACAGTTACCGCGTATTCAATCAATCAATATTTATGTCTAAAAAGTGGAATTCGCAAAATGATCAAAGTGCCCGTGCACAAATAATAAGATAAAAAATATCATGAGTATTAAAAATATACTTATGATGATAAGGAGTGAGTCTTGAGTGCAGATTTATCTGATGTTGTTGAGAGCGAATTTATAAAAATATATATTTACATTTTATACTCACGTAGTGGGTTGACAATTGATCAAATTATCAACTAATATTGATTACGTTCAATATAATGCATCATTTTTCGATTTAAAGCTTTCGTGACTGCAGGGATTCATCTTCTTGGTTCTTTCGATAAAGTCACGTAGAAGGGAAGTAATAAAATAATAAAAATAAAACATGTTTTATTATGTTTTATTTTAATAATAAAAATAAAACATGTTTTATTATGTTTTATTTTTATTATTTTATTAATTCCCTTCTACGTGACTTTACCGAAAGAACCAAGAAGATAATGCATCATATCGATGCATTATATCGATGTATTATAGGTATCGATTTCATGTTGTGTAATAAGTTCACACGACCCCCTGCAGCCACTATAGGTTGCTATATTCACCATATTTTTGAAAAAAGTTTATATAATTAACTCTTTAACGAAATCATGACCCAAAATAACTCTGAATAAAAACAATGAATTGACTCCTAAGCCAGGTAAATATTTACACCCCTATTAGTTATTGGATAAAAAATTTCAACCTTTATTGTTTTCACAGAAGAATGTTTTGTAAATTATTTATGTTACTGCTTTTTAAATCAGTACACCCGTCTCTCTGTGTGTTGTTTGATTGCACATGAAATGTGCTATGCTCTTACATCATCTAACAATTCACATGCATTTCCCCTAAGTCACTGTTGGACAGAATCCAGAGTTAAATACAAGTGTGATTGGTTGCTTCATATACCTTGTACTTAGGCAGGATTGTGCACGTTTGTGTTGGCATGGGCTACACTTACCCAGCCTTACACCCTGCCTGTTGGCCAATACGAAAGCCATGTGTACTGTTTTAAATGTCCACATTAGGGGCAGTTTAGCGAGATCAGACGTACATTTTCAGATATAAATAATTGTTCTACTTCTTCATGAGTAGAATACAAAAAACTACTACGGTGTTGGATGTACTCACACAAACCGATTGTCACCAATGCTGGGATGGTGGTTTTGGTGCATGCAGCTTCATGTATGTGCCAAACCATGGGATGAGTATCTAAATAAGCCATATGTTTTAAAAACAATAGAAAATTACCTTTAAATTGAGACCCCATATATGTGAGCATGATTTTGAAATTAGGACTCTGAGGTTGTTTGGTTCATTGAAACTGCCCAAACGAATTGTTTTTTGTCTCTTGCTTTTTTTTCCCTTTTCTACCAATACTAGTCCTGCAAGATCATGGGAGATGGTGTGAATTTTTTTTTATCTGACACATGAATGGATGGGTTATTATGTGGTAGTCGCCTAGGATTTCTTCATTTCTTTCCCATCGCCAGATGAGCCAGGTTGTAATGAGGCTAATGTGACCCGGAAAGTCTCGCTTTTGTACACAAGCCAACAAAAATACAAACCTGGGTTAATGGAATAGCGGTGCAACAGTCAAGCCACTTAGGATGACCAGATATCTCAATTGGATCGCTGTAGCCTTTTGTTAACTGGCGGGGTGGGGTGTGGGGGGGAGACATCCTAACATCCGTAGGGGAAATCCGGCCACCTTGAGACACCCAGAAAGCCATCTGGCTTAATTGAATATTTGAAAATTGATGAAAAAACATTCAAAAAAATTTATCCGATAATACGCAAAAAACGAATTCCCAAATTGCGACAAACAATCGTGGATCCATATTCAGTTTTCCACGTTTCTGCACCCTCCCCTCTTAACTCAACACTGCCCTCCGCCTCCTCCCCCAGACCCCCAAAAAATGACAAATCGTCTCGGTTTGGACTTGTCATGGTGGCGGGGAGCAGAGTGAGGGCCTTGGGCTCGTGTTTGCTTACTGATTGAATCGGGCAGGAGAGGGCCAGCAGGAAAAGGGTGTTTCCTCTTGCGGTATGGGTCAGTGGACTTAGTCACACGCCATAAACCCGGGTGGGAAGGAATCCCACTGCCTTTCCCTCCGCTGGGCACTGAGCATACAAGCACGCACGCGCGCGCGCACCCGTCGCACCATCGCATGCATGTCCCCAACCATGGGGCCTCCACAGCACGTGAGCTGCTGTACAAAAAGCGGGTTTGGCTATTAACACTCCGTCCTCCCCAAGTCCACTCAACGCAGCGGGAGTCGCCCTTGCGCGGAGTGTGCCCGATAACCAAGAGATCTGCCGTAGAAACTGCACACATCGTTAGTTGGCAAGACGGGGTGCTCGCGTCGAGTGCTTTGTTTTCGATAAAATTGCGCTGTTTAACTGGACAATGTGGAAGTCGCTTTCATCATCCATTGTCGTCATGGTCATCTGACAGCGCGCGCAGTCGGCAATCAACGTACTTGTAACATTTTACAGACCTTTGTAAATCCACTGCTGGATGAAGGCCTCCCCCATGCCGTGCTGGCCATGGGGGCTGTGTTACCCTCCCTCGTGTGGGCCAGTTGAATTGAGGGGGGTCCAAGACCGGTTGAGATGTCACTCAACCACTGATTGTCAGCCGTGGTTGGGAATCGAACTCGGTTTACCGGATTCGATGCACTCCACTCACCACCGAGTAGTTACGTGTCAATATTTAACTTAATTTTATGCTTTGTTTACTTTCTAACTCGCGTAACTAGGCATGTTTTTGGAAGCGGTTATGGTTTAAAAAATTCCATGTACGTGTTTAGGTTCAGCATTCGATTAGAAAGCATATTTCTGAATTTGTAAATGTTTTTATTTTTCCATTTCCTTCACTCATCAACAAACCATTAAACACCAGGATTAAAGCCACTGTAAAGTAAAAACAATAAATCATACGTTTATCAGAAATATTCAATTAGGATTACGAAAATTGTTTCCATTAGTAACAATGGTCGTACAATATTAAAACAAACAACATCCATTTGTCTTTGAAACGCTTTAAAAAACACAACAGAGAGAAGACCTGTCCTTGTAATGTTGTAACAATAGCTGCGTGCCAGGAATGCAGCCGCCTGCAATGATGCTAATCATGACAATTTAAATAACAAAAGCCTCTGATCTGCATTGATGAATTTTGACTAATGTGGCTAACCCTTGACCCTAGGACGAGAATAATGAGATAATGAGCGGAGAGGCAGGGTCGCCGCATTGATTACTGTTTATGCACTAAAAGTTCATCCAGCCTGCCTCATCTGTGAGACAGCAGAAATAATCATAAAGCATTTAATTAACTTTGTTTATATACATAGTATTACATTGGTAAAGTAAAAGTACATATGAAGCCCTTGCAATTGCTTGCTCACACCACTACTGGAAGGGCCTCCACTGGAGGCAGCTCAAGAGATCCCCTCGAGAGGGTGTTTGGCCTACTCTTCCACACTGGCCAGATGTCTTGGAAGAGGTGGGAGTACCCACACTTTATCCCACCACAAGCAACCTGGCAATCAACTAACTGTGCTGTACCCCACTGCACGAACCCTGCCGATCAAATGACTGTGGTTGTGCCCCGTGGACAAAGACCCCCCCCCCCCCCCCCCCCCCCCGGGAGTTTATCAACTGGTCCCATCGTCTCAACTGCCGTGCCTGGAGATGAAATTGAACCGATGAGTCCATTGTGTGTTTACATTGCCACCGTGAAATTACATCGAGGCCAATTAAAAAAAAACGTAATGGATTGTAAAAAAAAAACATTACATGTACTGTTGGAAATATAGATATTTTCATTTGCACTCAAGTTTTAAAATAATTGTTCTGAGCATTTCAAGACTGCAATTGCACACGTTCGCATCTAATGCCAACCAACCGCAATCACTGCTGAAAAAGAAAACAAACAGAATGTCGGGGGAGTTTATATATACTGTAGTTTAAAAGTTGCAATTATTCACCCGATATAACGCTTACAAAACAACAACACTTTTCCAAGTCTTGGGTTCTCACAAAAATGGGGGTACAACACGATCAAATGTTCAAACGGGGGCTCTATTCTCTGCCTGAGCTCATGTTAAACAGTGGCACCTATGCTCCAGCATCCAGATTTAAACAGAGACATCCTGCAACTTTAGTGTGCGTTTTGTTCCGGCCTACAGGGCGCCCGTGATCACAGCACACTGGTTGCGCATTCAGCAATGGCTAAGGGAGACCAAATAAAAAAGCAGGGCGCTCAGCATGCAGCCCTTTACGACAGCCATGGGATTTATGGGAGCCATTCAGGGTGGTGGCTACACATCCCCCTGGCCACAGCCAGACTAAAATAATAAAAATGCAGATGCCATTCTCCCAAAAGTCTTGGCTAATATTTTAACTTCCTCCATCATCTGCATGGCTCGGGACAAAGCCCACATCTGTTTTATGACCGGCTGAGCTCACCCAAATGCAGATGGGTGTCAGGGGCCTTTTCTGTTTATTGGCAATTTTATGCTCGATGCCGGTCAACGGAGCAAAGACAATCGGCCGCGCCGAGGAAAATGAACAACACAAATGAGCTCAGAATTCAAATCTCTTGTCCGCGCGGTGTAAAGGCCCCACCCGCCTCATTGAGATATTCATTTAAAAGTCTGGGAAATCTGCGGGCACGTTGCAAAAAAATTGGACACATTGCAAAATCGAATAAAAGCCGTTAATGCCGCTGGAGATCCCTTCACAGTGGGATCGGCTGTGAATTGACTCTAAATATTTGTTAGATGCGCTGGCTTTAGTATGTAATGCCGTGAGATAAAGGTAAGCTTTCGGTGTTTTGCGTACTTTTTTTCCTCCCCTCCCGTTCCATTCAAGACGGCATACTCAACACTGCCACCTGCAGTAACGTGGACTTGCAGAGAGGCGATGCAGACCCCCGATGCTGCTGCTGCTGCTGCTGTGTCGGGTCTCGTGGTTGCACCCTCGTCGGGCCCTCTGCTGAGTTCTCGGGTCGTGCCGCGCGTTATTCCGCGCGACGTGCGCCGACGTTTCGCTCCGGTGCACTGAGCTTCATCTCGGGGGTTGAGGGGGGGGTTTAGGGGGGGGTTAGGGGGGGGGGTTAGGGCGGGGCTTCTGGGCAGCACGTAAAGCCGAAAGTTCGGATATCGTATCAAAACGACAATATACGTTACAACGACAACAAAAACGCACACGCATCGTAGGAGCTAAATTACAGTCACGTGAATGTTGTCGTACAATGCAATTTAAAGAATGGCAACAAACACAAATGTGAATGTTTAACCATCCGAAAAGTTATTAATTAGCGTAAACTTAACAAAGCTTTAACGCAGAGATATGATGAATGTTTTTTCCCTCCCTTCTGACCCCGATCATAAAATGAGGTTACATGGGGTCACAGTTATTATTATTATTTGTCAGGTTCGTGCATGAGGGTATTGTACTCGTAATCTCTCGCACCGCTTTGTTGACACATGCTCTTTATTACACTTTGGTGGTGGTTGCAACCGAGGGGCTTTGCTGCATTCCCGGTAATTTTTTTGTTCAGCGTCAGTTGTTGTTGCAGTGCAAGGCCGAAAAATGGTTCACTCACATCACCTGCTTTTACTTGCGACATTCCAAAAAAAATCTCCATAATCAATACATGCTGTTTAATCAGCCTATATACATACCTCTCTCTTTCTCTGAGATCGAGTCAAAACCAACATTCCAATGTGCCGCATGCATCTCCGTGCAGACTGCAGTCGCTGATGACAATTTTTTTTAGATCTTTGTTTTTCTTCTCTGCGTGTAACACCTTCCCCGAGCCAAGGAATGTTGCCTTTGAAGCCAATTAAAAACTAAGCACTCTCAGCTACGTGTAACTAATTGATCTATTAATTTCCATCTACGTGACTTTACCGAAAGAACCAAAGAGTATGGATTCCTGCAGTCACGAAAGCTTCGAATCTAGATTAATTGCACAAACTACGGCGTCGGTACTTTTTGCGCTTGTGCAGTTCGGCGTTCCGCATGATGTCAATAATGAATCCGAGCCCCCATATACAAGAATAACCGGTGACTTACTGTTCAGTGCATTGTCATTGTTATGTATTCATGGCTGAGGGGGCTAAAGGAGAGGAGTGATTTTAACACTGAATGCAAGTGTGTGTGTGTTGATGTCATTGCTTGCCCAACGAACGTCTCCGCCTACTCCTCTCTGATTCGCTGGGCATTGCTTCACATGCGCTAAAGTGTCAAGGGCCTTAGGACTCGGGTTATTGATGATAACGTTTATGCCACTGCTTGCCAATGGTGGCAGATCTGCACTATTACGCTTGCAAACGACAAAGGAAATTTTTTTACGGTATCTCTAAGCTGGAAAGCATTGTTTTTTTTAAGTTTAATATAATTATGCGTGCCGTTTCGTCATTATTCAACAGTGAGAATTATTTGAAAATGCCACACCTTGCGCAATGTTTGTCATCCCTTAATCATACAATGACGTTACTTTACATTATTTGTTCAGTGCGTTAGTTTATCATACACCCAGTGAGGTCGTTATTGGTTGCGTTGGAAACGTGTTGTGATTCTAAGTTCGTGGGAGCTGCATTGCTGGCTACTCAATTGTGCTCCCTCGGCCAGTTGCAGCTTCATGGTTTGTTTGACACTGTACTTGTGTGAGGCACGACATCAAACAATTCGTGATGATGGTCTTCGTCGAAGAGAGAAAAACGGTGGTATAACATGACGTCATTCTCCGCACGGTAATAATGTAAACAATCACTAAAACTATTCCATGGAATACGTTTTAAGTAAACAACTTTATGAAATATAAAAAAGCAACAACTCCACAACACATTTGTATCATGTAATACGATTATTCATACAAAACAAATCTTGCACAATTATTTTATGCCCAATTTATACTTCATTTTTCGTTCGTTTCATATGCCGTCATGATAACGTAATTCGTACTCTGGACGTGTAGTCGTGCTGTGTTGTGTGCCTAGTATCGCTTAATCACTTTTGTTTGACATTCTTCATGATAAACAGGGTCATAAACCTCATCAGGCTGAGCAGCCTTGCTCAAAGAGCTTTAATGAATACATTTTTCGAGGTGACTTCGTGTTGCTTGTAAGTGTTACTGTGTGACGCCATTGAAAAAACAAAATTTAAAAAATCTCCCTCATCGCCCCAGTGAGTCACGCTGATGGACGGAGGCTTTGTCATCCTGTTTAAATGCCCCAAAAATCCTGACTTGCTCCACCTCTACCCAAGTGGCTGTGTTTTATTAGAGGGTACACGTACCCCTGCACTGCTTTAAGAACGGTTTTTTTTCTATCCCTCTCTCTCCTTACGTCGTAACATTAACCAGCGATGCCGCAGAATATTTACAAAAGTACTAAGTGCAATGTTTTACTGTAAAGTGCTTTAAAAGTACCTGCCGGGGTCTGTTGCGATTGGATAAAATCAAAAAGCCCAACAGGTCAGAGCAGTTTTTGTCCTGCGGCGTGTTTATTTAAAAAGCGATGAATTATCGTCGATGCGAATTACGCCACGCAGCAGTATTTAAACAGGTTTCAGCTATCTGCATTCCTTCAATGCTGGTGGCATGGGCAACACGATACTTACAGCTGCCTAGAGACGTGACCCACACAGCTTTCGCCGTGACCCTTTCGAATTATCAAATGCCATACACTCCATGCCATTCCCAGTAAAGGGGAAATGCATTCTGGGAAACAAAGAGGGCAATAAACAGTTAACGAATACGTGTGGCGTTCTTGACCGTAAAAAAACCGGTCGTTATGGCCGTCTGTTAAACCGCCGGTCGAAATTAATTGAAAGTACTAAGAAAACTTTAATATTGTATCCTGGAGCTTCAGATTGTTGGATAACCGGGGGGCTTTTGGCCTATGAAATGTTTGTAAACGGTGCAGTGCACTATTCGAAGAATGAGTAACACTCCACTATAAAGAACGTGCTTATGAACCCTAGCAAGGAATGCCCTTTGACCTATACAAGCCACTTTCACCATGTGCCCTTTTATTTATTGCTAATGTATAGCCATCCATCACATAGCTTTAGCTAAACACAAAGTTACTTTGTATTTATTGATCGAACCGGAGGTCACAGAAAATGTATTTTATTGATTTTAACCTCAATAGGTGTAAACTTCTTGTCCACAACCGATGACATTCTTGTAATAAAAGATCAAAGAGTTAATGTTCAACACAGTCCGAGACACTAAACTTTACTGCCATAAGAAAAATGTATACAGTTTTGCCGAACAAAGGTCAGGCACAATGCCCCGTACCCATCAACCACCTTTTTAGCAATGCACCGATAAATCACGGTAAAGCAATGCTATTAGTGTATATATAAATTATAACGTTACACTAAAACATGCTTATTATAGTAAATGTACATAATGCACGGTCAATATTCGCACAATCCTTTACCAAAAATGCACTTTGCGGAGGCCTGCATGCAGGGAGGTCATGCCTGTCACGTAACGCTACAACCTGCAATGGGTGTTGTACAAGGCTGTCAATGGGACCTATAGATCACGCATTTTTTTGTTTAAACATTCCTACCGGGGCATTTCTGACAATCTTATCCAGCTGTAGCAAAAAAAATGTTCTCAGCCCCACAGAGACAAAATTTGACAATCTTCTACGGAACTTTTTTTCAATCTGTCCACTAGGTTTCTAATTCCAAATCAAATCTCTTTAGTCATTCAATACAATAAAATACCAAGATTTAACCCGAGATCAAAAACACACCCGAAGGTTATTAAGGAGCAAACTAATCTGGGGCCCGTTTGCTCTGAGCTTAACCCCTGCTGTTCCTCTAAGTAGCTTACTCCGACATGCAGCTTTCGAAGCTGTGATGAGTGGCGCTACTGACGCATAAACCCTAATCGCAATTACATTAGTAAATCAAACAGATGTCATCTGTATAAGCACACGGCCTCTGCCGAGAGGATTCCTGATGAATCAACGTCTTGCAGCAATGAAAAATGGTATGATGAATTATTTTTTCAGAATGTTGACGAATGTAGAAAATTACGTATCGTTCACTGATGTCACGTTGAGTCAACTTCCGACGAGCTCATAGATTAAGTTACCAAGCTTGCAGCGCTGCTGTGTTCTGCTTTACTTATGACTAGAATTGATTTTGGCGAACGTTGCGGTTAAAATATTGCCTCTTGCACTGCTGATAATACGACGGCAAACAAAAAAAAATCCTCTCGCGAGTAATAAACACACTCCACGTGGTGAGTCAAGCAACTGTGAGTAAATGCACAAAGCTGCGGCGCCGCCGTGTATGAAGACCTCAGCGAACCGTCAGATTTTGAATCAATATCACCTCATTCTCCGCTTGACCAGGTTTAATAACATAATTTAATCACACTGCGGCTATGGCTGATGAGAGACGTAATCTGCAGGGACTGCAGAGCAAGCATATATATATAGATTGTTAGGTTTAGGTTTCATCGGATTTTCAAGTTTTAATAAATTGTTGCTTCCCAGATGACAGCTCTGGTCTTTGCGACTCATTGATTTTTGTTTAACAAATCGGTGGCATTTATGGCTTATACCGACATACTGTAGATCCATTTGCTGCTAAGGCGCGTACAATATGCGAAGCATTTCAGCAGAACCCACCGACGCGGTGGCCGTGATTAATCATCTTTTAAACTGGCATGTTTAGCTGAATGTTCCTGGCTGCATAATTGACATGGTTTTTCTTCTTCAAATGTAGCGCTCAACAGGCACCACATTTTCACTGCCTCACCCCCCCAGCTATAAATACATTTTTTAAAATGCTATCTTTACGTCGTGGTTACACAAACCCACAGGCATTTGTGTATCTTTCAAAAATTCCTTCTAAAGCTAGATATTTAAGAATGCACTAATGCACGCTCTTGCCCTGAAGAACCTAGCTTTTAAATAGGCCCCCTAAATCAGTATGATGAAAAATAAAACCCGTACATTGTTGCAACGCGATGACAAATATTAAAGTTGCATCCAATTTCACAATTTGATCGTTTATCATGGTAACATGAATATATACTCTTTGGTTCTTTCGGTAAAGTCACGTAGGTATAAAAGAATGTATTTATTTTATACCTACGTGACTTTATCGAAAGAACCAAAGATTATGGATTCCTGCAGTCACGAAAGCTTCAAATCAAGATTAAACATAAATATATGTTTTAACAAAGTTTCCATTGGAACCGATGAGAAGTTATTGAAACTAAAACTACTAAATCTAAACAATTTTTTGTATTTTACCAGGTAAGGCCCACCGAGCTATCAAGCTCTTTTTCACAAGTGACTTGGCCACAAATGATAGCTCAAAGAAGTGGCTTATCACGTGGACATTTATAGCAGCCACATACTCAAAACTCAAGTTGATTCTAAATGTGGAGGGAAAACCCGTAGGATTTGGAAAAAATCCACGCGACCACGGGGAGAACATGCAAACTCCAAAGATACAGGCGTGAGAATTGGGATCGATCACACGACCTCCTGTATACCAGATGAGGCAGTTAACATCTCGCCACCGTAGCAAGATCCGTTTAATGCAAATATCGTATTTATAATTCCATTACGGACGAAATATTTAAAACAGAGTGACTTATGCATTGACTGCATTCACTCTTTCATTCCCCCATGTCCCCAGAGCCTCCCTTTCATAACTGTGGCTTTTCTCATTTGTACAGTTTGTAAGGGCAGCATGCCAGGCCAACTTAAAGGGGCTTTAAAAAACTGTTACTTGTTGAGCCACCTGAACATGAAGTGTCTGTCAAAAACCTGGAGCCATTCCAGTGGGGCATGCCACCCAGTCCAGTGTTTACAGGGCACCCAAGCGTGCTGGTATGTGCATGTGCAATTGTGCATTCATAATGGCAATCACTTTCACACGCTCCCAATTAGCACTCTTTGATAGCTTGGGAAATACAATAACTTTATGCGCACCTGTACACACATAGCAATGTCCCGCCAAACTGGGCCGTACTGCTGTGGAAAATGGATCTGTGATGACAGCACATGAGTAAACAAGGGTGCTTTATCAACGTAATTAAGCAATGTTGGTCGACAAACAGGACACAACGTTCCAGCGTGTTTGTTGTAAAAAATTCGAACTTTAGCGAAATGTTATCGCCATTGCGCTATCACCGTCATGACATGAGTTGAAGTATCCATTTGGATCTCTGGTAGAGAGCAGTGCAGCCCATTGTGTTCGAGAATATCCCGTAGAAGTGGACATCACAGAGCTAACTCTGAGAGCCTTTCGAGTGATCAAACACAGCAGAGAGAATAAAACTCATGTGTATAAGAATAACGCTCATCGCATGGCAGTCGACCCAATATTTTAATTGTCACAGCTGGAATGTAACCAAATTATGCACAAAACCAAATTAAATTTTGGATACAAATTTTGTGTGCAGTCATTCGTGACCGGGGTGAAAGCAGTAACTCTTGAGAACCTGGTTTCATCAACCGCCTGAATCCAAACCCAGCAGCGGTGCCACCTCAGCCGTCTCACCTCCCAGCCACCCGGCCATCCCTGCACCACTCTAGTTTTCATTTATCAAGTTAATTAGCTATCTCCCCCATATGATATAACTTCTCATTATCGCCCTGTTTTATTTTCATTTACAGAAAACATGTGACATTCTCGTATGCAAACTCACCGACTGCTTTTAGTGTAGCATTCGGTAGCACTCAGTACATTTTTATTCAATATTGTTTTTTTTTTTTACACTGACATGGCCCTGTCATTTAAAGGGAGTGCTATTACCAATAACATCTGGTTATCCAACAGTATTTGGTTAGCCAGCTGGAATGATGAGACCGAGGTCTAAGGCTGTCTAAAGTGTGCCTGCTTTAACAAATGCTGCGAGTTGACATCGGTCTGGAAAACCGACAGGCCAGTAGACTATAATAATATATAATTGTATGTTTACGTGGATATTTATTACATGGAATTTCACCAAGTATATTGTTGTTCGTATTTGTGTTATTGATGATTTTGTATACATTTTAAATAAAACGTATAATTTAGCCGGGGACAGTTATGACTAATACTGCATCTCAAGTTGTCTTAACAGATTATTTCTCCTGGTGAAATAAACATTTACAATTCCCACTTTTTGTTTTACTCCTGTACAGTTAGTCGACGGGCAGGTTCACAGGTGGTAGGGTGCTGGGAATTCTTCCGTGACGTCTGGGCAGCATGGAAGAGGAGCCACAAATACCGACTGGGGGGCATCTGTGGTGCTCCCTTCGAGTGGAGACCCTTCTGTCAACAGTGGCGTCACCAAGGCATTGCAGGGCTGTACCTTTCACCCTTGAAAATGAAACCACATTTCGCGTCGTCTCAACAGCGTGTTTTTCATCCACGGATGACATCAGCGTTTATTATGACTGCTTGTTTGCTTTTTCCATAGAATATTAGACAATAACTATGAAGGTATGCAGTATTTTCATTTGCTTCCCTCAGCATTCTGTGTACAGATTGAATGATCACTGATCCATGTTGCACCACAGTATTGTATGTGTTGGTGTATGTTGAGAGTTTATTATATACTCAACAAAACTACTTTATTCTTCAATAACAGCTGGCGACACTTGGGTAAAAAAGGGTTTTAAAAACGCCAAGGTCGTAACAGATAAAGCATGAATGAGACTCATAAACATTTTTGTTGTTGAGTTTCTTCCCCGACTCTTAGCGACCAAAGTTTTTAATTTGTTTTATTTCGAACTGAACTGATTATTAAGAGCAGAAGTTCGCTGAAGCAACAACAATGTAATCGGTCACAAATGCTCCGAGCCATGCACAATAAAAACAGGGGACGTAAATTTTAGCGGATATATAACCAATAACGTGGCGGTGATATCGCCTTATCATGAGGTTATGCAAATTCCCGGATCACCTGTTGCGCAAAGGTTATAGGAGGCTTCATTCATTACGAGAAACGTTGAAGCGGCACTCGCTACGCTAAAGATTCATCGGTCAGCAACGTGCCTCATGCCCTAAAATAACCCCCCCCCCCCCCCATATTTCTGCGATGAGAAAACGCTTAAGTGGGATCCCACCATTGGTGCTGCAGAGAGCTGTGAAGTTGTCACCAAAGTGCAGAGCCCAGGAGAGAAATATTGCCTGTTGCCGACAGCTGGACACTGCAATGTACTACCACTTGAAAAACAAAAGTGTAATGGTATAGGTACAGCCCTGATATTGCTTGCACTTGCCACTGCCAGAGGGCTTCCACCAATGGGAGGACTTCCACCAATGGGAGACCTAGAGAGGGCTCCCATTGGGGTTTCTTTTGCTCTATTATTCCACTTTGGCCGGTGTCTCTTTGGAAGCGGGAGGAATTACCCACACTCTACCCCCACTGCATGCCACCTGCCAATCAAAAACTTAATTTGGTGTTACCCATTCATACTGCAGGGTGGATAGAGGGGGTGGGGGGGATTGTGTAGGGGGCGGTTAAGACATGTGTGCCATCGTTTCAAGTACCGCTCCGGCAGATGGAATCGACCTGGCGAACACGGAATTCCACTTTTCTGACCACTACACCATGGCAATACCCTCCTTGCTGAGATGTATTTTATCCTTTTATTAAGCCAAGCATATATGAGGAAACATGTTTCTAGAAATACATTTTTTCGAAATATTCTCGAGATACATTATCAGGAAGCTTTGTTGGAAAATGTTTTTGGTCACGTGACTGATGTCTAATAATCACAAACTCTCCCGGTTGGCCAAAGGCGGCGAAAATATTGTTTTACGTCGAGATATTCCTAAAAAAGTCTACACCAGAACGCATGCTTCTGGAAATGTGGAAAAATCCAACATACACAAGGAATACAAAAATAATAATTCTCAACACATGTTGCTAGTAACATGTTTCCACGTGTATGCCGAGCCTTACAGTGCGGTGTAAGGGCCAGCACGCTGGACTTGCAATACGCAGGTTACTGGTCTGTTTTGAGCTCCTGGTGAGGCAGTTGCAACAATGGTGCATCCCTGCCACTATCCACCCAGCAGTATAGGGGTGCCGCGGTGTCGAGATGTTAACTACTTCGCCTGGTATGCAGGAGTTGGTGGGTTCAATCCCGACCTTGACGCCTGCTGTATATTTAGAGATTGTATGCTCTCCCTGAGAGTATTTGTCTGTAATACATTTTCACTTGATATCATTTGTGGCCTGGTCGCTTCTGAGAAAGAGCAATATAGCTGAGTGGGCCTTACCTGGTAAAATAAAAAAATAGTTTAGTTTAAAATAGATGAGTACGCTTTAGCTAACTGATCGATCGGCAGGTCGTATTTGGTGCGGCAAAGTGTGGGTACTTCGAGCTCTTCCAAGACATTTGGCCAGAGTGCAAGAGTAGACCATATACCTTCTTAGAGGGGCCATCGAGAGCGCCCTCTAGTGGAGGCCCTTCCTCCAGCAGTGGTGTGAACAACCGATTGCAGGGCTGCACCTTTACCTTTCAAACGTATTGCTAAGTTGAGGCGTGCATCTCCTACGCTGAAACAAGTCTCAGAGGACAGCATTGTTTCCTCTCTTGTAGTGGACACTATACCTAAAAGCCTCTCTTATAACCAAGCGTAAAAGTGGAGTTCATCTGATAGCAAAATAAAATACTTATTTCCATAAACGAGTTTACAACGAAAAAAACCCCACCAGAAGCTGTCGAATGAATGCACAATTAATAAAATAATTAAAAAATAAATAATACAGGTTGCCTGATTGTGGACAGTGGCCCACCTTTGGACTTTGCGATGGCGTGCACAAACATGGTCATAAAATAACAAAATGATTCAAATACAATCACTCCACTCTCGCAACTTTAGTGCTCCGATAAACATAACGTCCGGCACAGTGGAGTAAAGGTTGCACCGGGGCCCGGCTATCCGATTATTAACATCGCATTTCAGGAACCGTGGGGATCGCTGGCGCGGGATTAGTGGACATATTTAGATGTGGATCGATAAGCAATCTTTTTTGCGTGAGAGATAACCTCAAGCTGCATTAATCATCGTGCATTAAAATCTCGACCGTGGCAATGTTTTCCTGGAAAATAGGCGCAACAAATGCAAGGCAATCAGTTGATGTTAATGTTGGACCATCCACCCCCCTCGCTCGCGAGGATTGTTCTTGAACCCCCCCCCCCCTCCTCTCTCTCTCACATCGTTGCAAACATTTTCCCCAGCGCATCTTCATCTCGTCTGGTATCGGCCTCTTTTTTTGTTCTTTGCTGATAGCATCGTACGACGGACCGAACAATACGTATGGTTCAAGCGTCAGATGATGTGTGTAAGTATACGCAGGTTTAGGTTCTAGATTTGAAGCTTTCGTGACTGCAAGGATTCATACTCTTTGGTTTTTTCGGTAAAAGTCACGTAGGTAAAAATAAAAAATAAAAAAAAATAAGAATAGAAATAAAACAATAAATCACGACGTTTCGGAGGCAACACAAATCTCCGTCATCAGGTGGGACCGTCACAGCTAAATTTACTGCATCAATACATTTAGCTGTGACGGTCCCACCTGATGACGGAGACTTTGTTGCCTCCAAAACGTCGTGATTTATTATTTTATTAATATTTTTATTTTTTATTTTTTTACCTACGTGACTTTACCGAAAAAACCTAAGAGTAAGGTTGAGGTTCCACTACGACCCAGGCGGGCTTGTTTTATGTAGCTATTCGTAGATCTTATTTGAAACTCGTCCGTTGTTCTTCTGGTGATTTCACGTATCCTTGCCAAATTGTTATTTCACGTGCGATTTGCTAAGTTTAATAATGCGACATATATGTATTATTACATTTATTAAATTGTATTTGTCGTGCAGTCACAGAAGACGACATAGCAGTATCTAGACATTGGCGGGATTTATGATAAGTGGGTCACCGTTATGTAAAACGGCTTCGCTTTGTTCACAACTGCCATCGTTTTCGTTGTTTTTCATCGCCCATGCTTTTTCGAAGCACTTTTCTTTTTATTTCCTACATTTTCCCCCACAAAAATTATAATACGCATGACAATCACGTAAGGTTCTTATATCGCATTCTAAGATTAATCTTCAGTGGATTATATTTCAGTGTGCTTTATATATTTATATTGCGTTACAAAAAGGAAATTAATACATTAGATCCATCCATACACAGTGGCTGATTAAACTCACATCATACGAGAATCTTTGCAGGACAACGACATGTGGGTATTTAGCCTTGCCTGGCTACAATAACGCCCTGGTGAAGAATGAAAATTACTGCGATATTGTGTAACCTTTGACCCTTAAAATCTTAGATAATGCTTCTTGCCTCAAGGCTGGTTATCTGCACTTTGGATTATGTGGCAGTTGACTTGTACCGCGTCTGCTTAAGGCAAGTCAGCTGCTCGTGTGCAAGGGAGAAACCCGCAATCTATTCTTAGCGTACGAACAGGCAAACTGCCAGGAAGTTCATCCAATTGCTGACCTTTGGACTTTGACTCCCAAATTTAAGGTTCGTAATCATATCGACGTGTTTATTTTTGTGTCATATAAGTGCCACGTTAAGAGGCAGTCTGGTGAATGTGTACGCACACGTTCTGACATTAAATAGCAAAATTTAGCATTTTTAAATAGAATTTCTCATTAAATGCCAACACTTTTTCATCCTTTGACGAACTGTGCTAATTAGGAGGCGATTTATTTTGCTAATGCGATGCCGAGAGGGGATAGGGCACGCTAACTGGAAAAGTGTTTACTTGCTTTGACAAGAACGAAGGCTTGGAAAGTCTCTCTCCACGTTTCCCACACTCCCGCGTCAAGCTGCGATGCAATGCACAGAGTGTGTGTGTCTAACGACTCCTGCGTCTTCGGCTCACGAAGCACCCGAGACACAGCCACTGCGGGTGTCATGGGTGTCCAGATGCCTCCAACAGTTCTAGAGACGGTGAGGAGGCATCCCTTCAACAACTCACCCTGACCAGCACGGTGAAGTATGGTAATACAACTTCTTGGTTCTTTCGGTAAAGTCACGTAGAAGGGAAGTAATAAAATAATTAAAATAAAACATAATAAAATAAAATAATTCTCACGACGTTTCGGCTACAACGCAAGCAGCCGTCTTCACCTGAAGACACCTGAAGACGGCTGCTTGCGTTGTAGCCGAAACGTCGTGAGAATTATTTTATTTTATTATGTTTTATTTTTATTATTTTATTACTTCCCTTCTACGTGACTTTACCGAAAGAACCAAGAAGATGAATCCCTGCAGTCACGAAAGCTTTAAATCGAAATATGGTAATACAAGCCCGATGGCCGACAAGGATTGGGGAAGGCCTCTATCCAGCAATTAATTCATAAGGGGCTGTAGATTATTCAAAACATAGTATTAACATTTCAGATACAACCACAAAAGTAAAATCTCAGTATTAAAAAATAATTCATGGTATTTTTTTCTCTCCTTCCAAAAGGTGACATGCCAATAATGAGTTGTTTAAATGCACGGAAGCTCATGAACAGTAGACACAATAGTTGCAGAGATTTAATATGAATATTGTCCAACATAACTCCTCTATATTCTTGGTTCTTTCGATAAAGTCACGTGGAAGGGAGATAATAAAATAATATAAATATAAAACAAAATAAAAATTCTCACGACGTTTCAAATTTTCTTGCTGTGGATTTCACACCTGATGATGATTGCGTCGTGAGAATTGTTATTGTTTTATATTTATATTATTTTATTATCGCCCTTCTACGTGACTTTACCGAAAGAACCAAGAATATGAATCCCTGCAGTCACGAAAGCTTTAAACCAAAACATATCTCCTCTATCTTTTTCCGTGTCGAAGCGAGGAGACAAAGTTTGCCGATCGTGTCTGCAATCTCACGAATAACCGTTCACTGCACGACACCGCCCCCAACTTCCAAAGTGTCGCTGTGCCCCGTTCAGGCAGTGGGCGCCTTTAACCCTTCCTTGGCCAGGTCAGTGAGCTGAGGCTGAACACCTCCCCCTGTCACCCTGCCAATGATAGATCACTCCAATCCAAACATCTGTCAGAAGAGTCTGTCTGTTCTGCCCGTTCCCTTCCTCTTCCTCCATCCCTCTTCAGTGGTCTCCGATGATAAACTGGTTTTGTTGCTTGGACATTTTGAGTGCAATTGCTTTTGGGGTGTTTATTTCTGTTAAAATTGTTGTGTTAAAACTCTCACCACTGCGAAGTGTTTTTATTTGCTTTAAAAAATGGGCATTTATTTATTGCATCTTGCACATCATTATTTTGTTATTGTTATGCAAATGTGCTTGTTTTTGTCCTCGTGTTATTGAATGCTCACTGTCGATATGCTCACCCTTTGTGTGTCCAGCATCTTGAGGTGCAATTGAAGCTGCCCCCAGATTATGAATCTCTCTGCCGTGCTTCATTATAGATTCTCATTTTTAGTTTCTACGATTAAGTCAAGTTTACTTAATTTCAACTTCAATTTTTTATCTGTTTTTTTTTCATTAATTGATGCGTGTGTTTTTTCATATATCTTTGCGTTTGTAGTGTTGTAATTACTTCCCTATGTGTTTTTTTACGTAACTATGTGTGTGGATCTTTAACATGAACGGAAATCTATGAATAAAAATGTTAACAAAAAAATGTGTCTTATTTATGTATTTTACTATTTCTACTATTATTTAGTCACGAGTAGTCAGCCTGTAACTCTATTGCTGGGCAAAGGACTGTCCTACTTTGTTCCATTCCCTTCTTTCCTTCGTTGACCTTCTCCGGCAGTGGCTTCTGAATACCCTGATTGCACTTTCCCAACTCTTGCACTGTCTGGCCTTTTGCTTCGTCTTGATATCCACTCCGTGGCAGTGTCCATCTCTCGACAGCTTTTCCCATGACGCGTCCTGCCCATTTCCACTTGATCTCCTCTGCTTTTAAGAACAGCACAGGCGATCCATGTCCTCTTTCTTATTTTGTCATTTGTTAGAAGCTCTAGAAATCCAATTTTGCATTGTATTTGCTTTTGTAGCCAAGGTCTGCCTTAAAAATATACTTGAGGTCTCAACAGGCTCTCACCTGGATGAGGTTCTAACTTAACGTCACCTCCCTGCACCACTGCACGCAAGACCAGGTGTAGAGGCAATCTCGACGCGTGTGCCATCTCATTACACTGTGAGAGTAACACCTCGCCGAACGCAGGGTTTACGTTCCTGTAAAATGCGTGCGTTGGGCACAATAGCGTGTGACAAATAATAGACCTCATGCGGAAAAATAGGGATGCGTTCTTGGGTCTAAAATTATCAGCTCCTGCCCTCTTTGTTTAACGCATTCTACTTGCTTCTTCCCCTCATCACACAAAAAAAACGTACAGTAACACACATGGAAAATTACATTAACCTGGGACGTAAAGTAAAAAAAACAGTGAAACTGAAAATGTTTATTTTACATATGAATGGTGGTGATGGTGGTGATGATGATGAAGATGATGTTGGTGGGGGTGGTGGTGGAGAGGGATTACAACGCGTGGAGTGATACCGCGTGAGAGTGTTGGGGAGGGAAGAGGGCGATAATCTATTCATCGGCAGCATCTCAAAGCGGGCCGTGTGCTCTGCTTGTCCACACGGAGATGAGATCCTGAGCAGCGTCAAACCGCGTGTAGCCGAAACATCACCCCCGTGCTCCGGAAAACGCACCTCCATAGGTAAACGGTTTATAGCCAAAACACGCATTCGATAATAATAAAAAAAACATTGGGCAAGGCATGGCTCGTATTTAAGAACACAATATTATTCGCACCCCCTGCAAGAGATTTGGTTTGTTATGAATGGAAAAATAAAAACCACCATCATTGGACCATCCGGAATATCTGAACACCCACACCAGTACTGTTTACGCCGTATCTACGCGGATGTTTAACTGTTTATGTACGCCAAGCACTGATTAATGGATTTGGCAAAACGCTCCCAATGCAGGACCCCCCGATAAAATAGCATTGGGAATTCGTGAGGCGCTGAGGGATAATTAGTCCGTATTATGACGACTGACTTCGTATGGTAATGTGTTTATTTATAAAATATAACAACGTAAAGTAAGAATAGTTTACAAAGCTCCTTTGCCAATCCACGGTCAGATGAAGACCTCTGCAGTGCCCTCTGCTGCCTATTCCAAAGCTCAGCAGCCACCTATGGCAACCTGTTTGTGCATTGTGGCCACCTCTCCAAGCACTATTCAGGCTCAACCCCGCTTGGCTTCTCACGTGTAACAAGACCAGGCGCATTCCAGGGAATTTGCTCATACGCTGGGCGACACATATATACACGCATAGCCACAAACGAATCTTACTTGTAATCATAAGCAGCCATGCCCAATCCACTGCTGGACAAAGGCTGCCCACACCCCACCCCCGTCGCATCTCAGCAGACGCGTCAAATTAAAACGAACGTCTCCTGGACGTCTGATCGCGTGTGGCGTGCAACATTTTCTTCCGGTGCGATGGCAATGATCATTGAGGCTCAGGAGGCAAGCCACCGGTGGCGGAATGCAGTTCACGCGAGTAGAGTGCCTGTGCGCTCGCTCGCAGTAAAGCCACTTGACATGTTCAGCAGTCCGCACGTGCACGGGAATCACACCGCGTCCCAGGTCACTGCGTTCTCAGCGACTATTGTAGCAATTCCGAGTTCATTTGGCGTGCTATCTCATTTTGATTTACAAAAAAAACATCGTGACGGTTGTGTACACATTGCAAAAAACTCAGATTGATACTGCTTTCAATTGGAAATCTATATCTAAGATGTGATTTGGGTGATAGGTGGCAGACTGGCACAGTGGTAACACTTTTGCCTCAACCACAAATGCCTGGGTTTGATTCCTGACATGGGCACGTTTCTGTTTGTAGACGTATTGTCTCCCCTTGCTCTACATGGGTTTCGAGGGTTTGCTTGGGATTCTTCCGTTTCTTGTCATAGAGAAAAAAAAAATATTTACTGGTATTAGTCAAATATCCCAATGGTGAAAAATGTACCAACAAATTATTAAATTGGAAAAAAAAACTAGATTTGAAGCTTTCGTGACTGCAGGAATTACTTGATGGTTCTTTCGGTAAATTGGAGTTGCACAAAGCAGCAACATCTCACACCCCACCGCAAACACTTTGCAGGACCCTCCTGAAAAGGGGTCTTGGGACTCAGTGGAGGTTTACCTGGTTAACAAACATAATGGTAAAAAAGTAACATGCTTCGGGAAATATATGCACTTATTTTGAGCTTCTTTGCACCGTACGTAGCCAACCGTGCTAATCGGAGGTGCAATAGCCCTGGTTAATGTCTGCTCTGCTCAGATGGCCGTTAATATACTTTTTGTTCAGGCAGTGATATGTAAAATCATGTTTAACTGATAGCATGCTCCGTAAAAAGTAGTTGTTGTGGAATACTTTAATTCAGATTAACATCCCTTTAAAGTCATCATTTTGCACGTATGTTCACGTTGCAAAAGATAAATAAATCTACGCTATGTTGTAATATGTTAGAAAATATAATGCATAGGCGGGTATCGTGCAACACATTCGATCGTGTGTTGTCACAATAATTTACGGAACTCGTGGCAATAAGAAGGACCGAAAATCACGGATCCTCTTATCCACGATTTTACAACTCTCACACGCGGTGTAAAAAAAATAAGGAATAACCGGCGGATAATGGGATGAATTTGCTGTTTGGCTGCTCTTATCCGTGGAAAACCCACGAGTTTTCGAAAGCTCCTTTGTTATGCGTCGCGAGTAAAATCGTGATTCATAGGAAGAAATAGAGCCGCGGATAATAGGAGTTTTGTGGGCCCTACAGCCGCCGCAGATTGCAGGAGTCTCCGGTAATTGGCCCGTGAATAAGAAGAGTTCCCTTGTAATTATGGGAATGGAGTGCCGATGGTCAAGATAGAATGAATTTGCACCTTGGCATTTGGTTCCTCTTTCTCTGGTTTGTGTCTGCAAGTTATGAGCAACCGTTGGATCACTTTGGCCGGTTTTCACTCGGGTATGTCCCTAATAGCAACAAAACTTCTTACGAGACTTTGGTTCATACTGGATCATCTTTACAGCTTTACGAGAATAACCATGCTTCACCCCCCCCCTCCCCCATTGTGGATGGATGGACTGACATATGGACAGACAGACGGACGGAGCTAATGCATAAACGCTTTCAACCTTGGCTGCAAAGCGTTGAAAACCGGCACATACATCAATAAGAGTTTTGATGAATGATCCACTCCACTGCGCTCCAGCTGGACACCGTGGTACGTAATGCAGCATCGTGGTGGAGGTCTCCTGTAGTACAACACAACCTAACACGACAAATTCACACGTGCTGCCAGTGTCAAATTAAGACATCAAAACGGCTGCTGTCATTCATACCATTCGTCTGCATTGTTTGAGAATGTCAGACATCAGCAGAACACATGCCTGCGTTTGTGTACACATGCATATACAGTATATGAGCAGCGGTAGCGTAGCAGTTAGCGCGCTATGCTACGAATCCGGCGGCTCGAGTTCGATTCCCGCGCATAGCCAACATCAGTGACGATTATCTGAACCGGTCATGGGCCTCCCCTAGGTTGACTCAGCCTCAAATTAGTACCTGGTGCAGTGTGTAAACATCGCCACTGGGGATACAAAAAACGGCCGGGCGCGGTGCTGGCCACCCACCCCATAGTGTGCCGTGCCGGCCTTCATAGGTGCTCGCTAACAGCACTTGCCCCAAACGTATGTTAAGTCTATCCGGGGGATCTTTATCTGTTATCCTGGAAATATACACTTACACAGGTACATGTCAGACATCAGCAGAACACATTACTGTGTGGCTGTGATGGCGAGACTCCTCGTGATCACACAGTGCGATTCATGCTACATATAGTTGGGCCATGCTTTACGCTCAGGTTCGTGTTGTTTTAGTCTTACAGCGTTCTTTTGTGGAGGTAGGGGGCGGGGGAGGGTCATGGAATTTTTAGTCTCAACCATTTCAGTTATTTTAAAGCTTATAAACACATCCTGCCACGAGTGTGGTGATGTCCCACTGAGAACATATGCTGTGTAGTAATTCATATAATAGAAGAAATAAAAATCACCAACATCTAACGGTCAATTCATTTACAAAAATATATATCCATTATTGTGCTCGTACAGCTGCAGTCTTAGCATTCAGAATGATATCAGTAATTGAAAATGTTAATGTCTTGTCACTTTCCTCTCAATCTGTTATACTTACATTTATTTCGTGGTATTCATTTTCAAGATATATTTTTTCGTTACTTCGGGGCTAAATTTACTGTCATCGTCATCATAGTTTTTAGCCGCGAAACATCAAGATCTATAAAATATATATATATATACACAGGGAAATAAGAACCGTTTTACTACCTTATTTTCTTGATTACAATTCACTCCCCCCCCCCCCGTATTGTAAAATAAGAGCGTGGGTCTTATAAAGTGGTGCGCGAGTGTGTGTGTGAGTGTGTGTGAGTGTGAGCGTGCGAGTGTGTGAATGTGCGTGTGTGTGTGAATGTGCGTGTGTGTGTGAATGTGCGTGTGTGTGTGAGTGTGTGTGGGGAGCGGTGGGGTAGCGTTCAGCACGCTGCGCTACGCACCTGGCCACCCGAGTTCGATTCCCGCTCATAGCCACTACCAGTGACAATTATCTGAACCGGTCCTGGGCCTCCCCTGGGTCGGCTCAGCCTCAAATGAGTACCTTGTGCGGTGTCTAAACATCGCCACTGGGGAGACAAAGGTGGTCGGGCGTGGTGTTGGCCACCCACCCCCTCGTCTGCTGTACCGGCCTTCAGAGGCGCTCACTAACAGCACTTGCCCCAACAGTCCGTTTCATGCTATGCGGGGGGGGGGGATCTTTGTCTTTGTGTGTGAGTGTGTTACACCAGATTCGTATAACTGCATATGACATCGGGCACACGTGTGTCTTGATTTCCGAAGCATTTTACAATCCGGAGAATGTGGTCGATAGGTACCAACGCCGTGCGTGTAAAGATACCACCGCGATACCGCGCAGATTTCATTGGAAGAGACTAACGTCGCCACGGTGCAATTTTAAGCACGGGCTGTAAAGCATGCTAACTGCAATTTCTGGATATAAAATATGCGCCAATTTGCAAGGAACAATAGTGGGGGGTGGGGTGGGGGGGGAGACCCTTGCTAGGTATAAACTGGCGTGCGGTATACACTGCCACGGGTCCACATAAAAGTTAATGCCACTGCCTGCGTTGCTTATAAGCCATTGCACACATTACACGCCACGCGTTGCATGCACGCGTGAACGTGTGTGTTATATGCGCGCCTTCCCATGGTGCAACAATACACCTGTACGTGCAGCACGATGGCTGGAGAGCGGTACGGGCCGTGCTTGAATTTCCAACACGTCTGCCTCGACTGCTTGCCGATGATAAAGATCCCATGGCATTCTCAGTAGTCGGCTGTTTACATAAGCGTAAAACATGGTTTCCTGTAGGTCATAAACAGGTGTTTTTGTGCAGGAATTGCAGGAACGCTAAAACAAATAACCTCATATAGCGTGCATGGTACGGGACTAAATTATGGATATTTCTTTTAAATGGTAAGTTTTGGTGGGGTTTTTTTTGCCTCTCGAAACTGAAATTGAAATGTTTGATTTAATGTGTTACCGCTCGTACTTTAAAATATATATATGTTGTTAAATTGGTGCGTGATATTTTATTCATGCACATAACTCATCGTTGGTAAATTTTCTGGGACCGTTCACATATTCCTATAGCACTGCACTCTTTTATTCCCTACAATTGAGCTCGGCGCGTGCGAAATTTGCACTATCTCCGCTAGAAATATGGGTCGCACTCAAAAAATATTTCTCACAGTGAAGGTGGCGATGCACATTCTAAACAGCGAGTTTCTTGACCAACAGTGTTCTCACATCGTGCCAATCAACATCACGGTCTCTATGTTATTACAGCATCGTTAAGAGTGTTGACAGCCCTTTGTTGATCCACTGCTGGATGAAGGCCTCCCCACGGCACGGTGGTCATGGGGGTCGTTTGACCAAACTTCAACATGCTGGTCAATCTTCTTGGTTCTTTCGGTAAAGTCACTTAATGTTTTATTTTTATTATTTTATTACTTCCCTTCTACGTGACTTTACCGAAAGAACCAAAAAGATGAATCCCTGCAGTTACGAGAGCTTTAAATCGAAATGCTGGTCAATGCCGGTTAGTGAAAAAGTTTAGATATTGCTGTCCGCTGATGTTAGCCATCGCTAGTAATTTAGCGTAAGTCAAATGGGATCATAGCGCAGTGCACTCTCCACTGTGCCACAGCGTGTATTCAATGCCCCTTATTTACATACATTATTTATACTTGAGCCACATTTACATGTAACAAAAGAACACCAAACTCCCCGATGTTTAATTTAGAATACTTTTAAACAATGCAGTATTCACTGGCAGTGGCCTTTAACTAAATAACGTGGAATGCAAGTTTCAAGCTAATTGTGTTCAGCCATGTGAGAGAACTCGATGGACAAGGAGAGTTTTCATTTGCAATCGTGACCCGGGTCATCACAATGACAAAAACAATGCCATCAAAAACCCAGCAACAACAACGAAACAGAGATAATCAAAGCAAAAACAACCACCGTTACAGAAAACCCCCATCACAAACGGCACACGAACATTGTCAAAATGGAATCAAATACATTTCCAACAACACAAGTTGTCTCGGGAAAATAACTTCAAAAAACCATCCATGGTATAATCAGGTTACAGCAATGTATATTTAGGGCGATCATTGCACTAGTATCTAAACAGACAAGGATACATGTCAAATACAACTTGTGAACGAGGTTATCACACAGAATTGAGAGCTTGCCATCAAATGGCGATGTTAGATGGGGGAGTAACCGATTCTTATTTTTTGCCGTGGATTTACAGGTGATGGGGCATGAGCAGAGAATGACAAATAAGAATTGGTTTTACCCTTTCTGGCAATAAAATAGGTGTTAAGATGTTCAAAACACTAAATAGATACATTTTGCAAGGAATCAAGTCTGCCTTAACCACACGTACTTGTGGTGAACATGCAAACAAACATGATTAGATAAATTTCGATTTAAAGCTTTCGTGACTGCAGGGATTCATCTTCTTGGTTCTTTCGGTAAAGTCACGTAGAAGGGAAGTAATAAAATAATAAAAATAAAACATAGTAATAAAAATAAAACATAATAATAATGTTTTATTTTTATTATTTTATTACTTCCCTTCTACGTGACTTTACCGAAAGAACCAAGAAGATGATTAGATAATTTATGAATTGTCTTTGAAACCGATTAGCCTACACCAGAGACAGCCTTCTTTATAGCAACACCTCATCGTACTTTTCATACTTTGGTTACTGGCAAATAGGTCCCCATGATGAGCAGAGAATGAATGAGAACCGCGTGCGAGTGTTTTCTGTTGTCATTGGTATTTATTTTTGTCACCAGATTTCGTCAGCATTCAGAAGATACTGAGGAAAAAAATATATTGTAAAAAAATATTTTAATAAAAAATTATGAAAACCCTAAACTGAGTATTTGGTTTTTCTTATTCTTTTTTTACTTTTACTATTTTTATTTTATTATTTCCTATCTACGTGACTTTACCAAAAGAACCAAAGAATATGAATTCCTGCAGTCACGAAAGTTTTAAGTCTAAATTTAAGATACTTTGGGTTGAGCGTGGATGGTGCTGTGGTGGAATGAGGGCGATCACCACCCCGTGTGAACTTGTCATGGGCATCTGCGGGGCTGTGCTGTGTTGTGGCCAGCAGAAGACCTTGCAGCAACACCCTTTGCTTGTACTCTGCGTATTACGTATGTCCGCCAGCACACACGGACCAGCGTTCAGTTGAGGAGGCCTTAATCCAACAGCGTAATTGACAAAAGGCTGCAAGTGTATATTACATGAAGTACGATGCATGTATATGACATGAAATACCGGGCATGTATATAACATAAAGGTTCAACAGTCCTCAATAACACTGCGATAAAATGAGACGAAATTACTTTATATATAAAGTCGGTGACATTTTTGGAAGTTAACCTTATTTGTAGCCAAATTGTCATCCCTGTGCTCTCCTTTTGAACAATTCACATCGACAGATGACCTCTCTATGAAGAACGAGCACTGCCCGAAACGTCGCCAAACTAAAAAAAACATTTTCCCCTCTACAGAATTGTTATTGGCAGCACTGTCAACGAAATAATCACGAAACAAAAACGTGCTTTTACTTGAAGCGCTATTCACGTACGGCGCTTGGAGAGCGCTGTTATGCTTCATTCAGGAGCACGCCGACTGCCTACGGCGGGGGGATTCCCCTCGTCGTCGCCCACCCCTCGTGGTTGACTTGGCCGCCACACCGGCGTACAATGGACCGCTGTTGGCAGGAGCGTCTCGGGAGTTGGAACGCCCGCGAACTGGGGAGCAGGAGCAGCAGCAGCAGATGGGCAAGCTTTATCGGCACTGCCCGCGCCTGCAACTGGGCCCTTCACCTCTGCAGTGTAAAACAAACACACAACACTGGGGCATGCCGTGGGAAGAAGAGGAACATGTCTGACCAGGCCACAAGAGGGAAGAACTGCACGTGCATTGTCTCAAGTGGTTTATTATTGTGCAAATGACACAACACGGACAACTTAATGTACTGGGAAGGTAAAGGTGCAGCGCTGAAATGTCTTGATCCCATCACTGCTGCCCAAAGTCCCCCACTAGAAGGAGCTAGAGATACCCCCCCCTCCCTCTAGAGTTAGTGTTTTGGCCTACTCTTTCACGCTGGAAGAACGGCTTTGAAGAGGTGAGAGTACCCACACTTTACCCCACCACAGTCCACGCTGCCAATACACCGAATGTGGTGCACGATTTATTCCGCCGCCGTGGGAAGGCGCCCCGCGTCTTCCCAGGAGAGCTTACAGGATGTTCCTGGGGAATAAGCAGCACAGGTGGCAAGCCTACGACTTGCAACACTGTGTTGAGGGTGCCAGGCAACTCGAGCCAAACGCCGTGTGTGCGAGTCTACCTGGCGCCGTGGGGCGAAGACCACGAGCTCGACTCTTTTCCTCGTGAGCAAGACAATACTCGGCTCTCGTGTGCACGTGCGCCCCACAATCGGTGAGGGCGAAGCGACGAATGCACCCGCATTCATGGAATCACAGCTATTGTCTCTGTGGGGAGGGCTCGGCCTAATCGGTGTTGTGACAGATTGAATGCGATGAAGCGGCCGCGTCTGAACCGTGCTCCTGTGATGGCGGTGGCGAAGTCTGATTCGCGCTCGCCTTGAACTCCAAGTAAACTGTGTTGGCAGAGATGATTTTTTTTCTCCATTCTAAGGCAAGTAAGCAGAACAAAAAGTCGACACGTTAAATACATTAAAATAATCCCACGTGCATAATTTACCCGATAAATAATTACGAAGCCCTCAGGGCTCTTCTTGAGGAGGGTGTCCTGCCACACATCGGCATGTTTGGCCAATGCCAACCGCGAGTGTTTGGCTTTACGTGGGAGAAGGAAAAAAAGCCTCACCACGCGCGAGGCAATAACACCCAACACGGTTCCTTCCTGGCCACCTCGCAAACCGCAAGCCTACAACACCTGGCAAGCACTGATGGGTCACCCATCAAAGTACGAACCAGGATCAACATCCGCTTAGCTTCTAAGACCGGACGAGACCGAGTGCATTTAGGGTGATTTGGTCGTATGCAAAAAAAAGAGGGGTAAAAAAAGATGAGAAAACACATGTACACCTGTTTGCACAGCCACTGTCAAAAGTGCCTTGCGCACTCACATTGTTACATCGCACGCTTATCACAGCATAGCAGGGTGGAGTAATGGTGCCGTGATTAGCGCACTGCGCTATGCACCCAGTGACCCAAGTGGAGTGCCCCACAAACCTCCATGGCTGCAGGGCCTGCCATGCAATTAAATCATCTCGAGTTGTACAATACTTTAATAAACCCTTGTTTCACATTTTATTGTTCCCGGGACCTTAGACTCGTAAAGAGAAAGATGGTAACCGAAGTCGGTTGGGCCCAGCACCGTGGACGTGATGGGGGCAACCTCGGGGAACTGTGAATGACGGTCGGTAAAATGGAAGAAAAAGGGAAGAGAGGTGGACACAGACGAAGACGGAGCGATAACTTTGTACATTTAACCGGGAGGATGGGATATAACGGCAACGTTTGCAATGTTATAATAAACAAAGGCCAAAATTGCATAGAGTGGAGTCATTTTATTCGAGATTCAGATTACTCTGCAACTGTTTGTATGGCTAACATTTAAACTCAGGCATGTAGACACTTGTTGTTTACAAATGTGAGTTGACGTTTACGTGCAGTGTCTATACTGTACATCAAAGGGGAAATTATTAATATCTCTCTCATGCGTTCAGAATTAAAAGCAGCAAAACCAAATTTGCGTGTGGTTATAGGTGCTTGTGTGAGTCAAAAGGACGCTCCCAAATGTGCTGAAAATGGTTTACATCATTCCATAGCGGTCATATAAATTATAGCGGTCATATAAATTATAGCGGTCATATAGAGTGGACATGACGTGTGGAAGTGTGAAATTAAAAACGCCTCTGCACTTAACTTTTTTTCTTCTTCTGAGATATGTTCATTATCCTGCTGGTTTACACGTGCGGATAGCTCTTTCTCTCAAACTGAAACACAACATCCAGAAACTTCTGCACAAAGCAGAACCACTCAAAACATACCCTATCACACATTCTTATTTTTCTTTCACATTTGTATATCGCTGCAATTTTTTTTATCACGATCATTATTTTGAGATGCATTTCATATTTTGTAGCTAGCAACATAGCCAACAAACTTAAGTGTGTGTATATACATATATATAAGACATTGAACACTCAATGCTGAATAACCAAATAATAGGTTGCAGTGATCTGTGCTAACAATATAGTTAAGGGTCACTTCATCTGTAGGGATATTCCCTTCAAAGCACTCCCCATCTGCCAGCAATAAGTGCCCATTGGCTACTCACTGGGGCCCTTTGAGGGCTGCCTGTAATTAACGTCGGGATGCTACAAAGGATGGAATTTTGACGATGGTCTCTACCCAGAAGATGTTTTCTCAGATTGAAAGGAGTGGGATGCCATTCAGCGATCAATCACCAGCCGATCCACCGCAGACGGTCGGAGAGAAATTCTAAATCCCATGTCCATTCACCGGGTGGCGAAGCCTCGAAACGTCAAGCCGAGCAGATTAACGAGACCGCGCGTTGCTCCCTTAGCACCAAAAATTATGCTTTTAGGATCGGTGGTGGTGGTGCCGACCTATTGGGCTGCCCCTTAAGCAGAATCTCTCTTTGGGGTGGCTGCTTTTTCAAGTTGCAAAATCCGAGTGAGATGACCGAAGAGATACAGGCGAGGGAATATTAGATGTAATTGAGCTGATATTTTATGCACGCCCAGAATGTTTTTTTTTCTCACGAAGCCGGGTCCCCCTTCAACTGCTTGGGACCCCCACGCGTTTTTCTAGATTTGCTTCCGACTCGCGACGGCCGCCGCCGCCATGGTTGAGGATGGTTCGAGATTTGAGATATGAATCCCGGCGTGTCTTCATTTCTCCTCCTTTGCCAAGGAGGCCTCCCTCCTCCTCCTTGCTCGGGAGGGTGGCTATTACTAACGGGCACTGTTTGATTTAGGATTCCGTGGAACCTAAAGCCCCCTTTGTTTTGGGAACGACAGATGTGTGTGAATTGCGACTAACCTTTTGAAGGATAACATCCGCCTGAACTGGCAACAAACAAGGCGTTTATCTGTTTAAACAAAAGGAAACCGTTTTTTTTTACTACATTCTGGATACTAATGCTTAGGAAAACAACAAAACACAATTTGTAAATATAGCAGTTCAATGGGAACTTGCACTTATAATGGCACTATTTTTTAAGCCTTGTTTGTACAGGTTTCAAAAAATCCCAACCAGCCCCACCCCCGTACATATTGTTCCCCCCGTAATCATTGGCAAAAGAAAATGCACACTCTAAGAAATATGATCGATATGAAAATGACGATTGTGTGACAGCTGACAATAATATTCGCTGTAACATGCACAATAATGTCAATTAGGACAGACAAATGTGAACTCCGGAGGTTAATACATGTCTAAATCTACCGCTCATGTACGATGTACAGTAATTAAAAAAAATAGTTTTCAAATCATCAGCAATTAAATATCAAACGGTAACAACAGTTGGTGAAATCTTGCTTGGCCAAGTCAGCACTCGGGGAGAAATAATTCACACCTGCGTGACTATTATATTCATATAGTCACGATTCAATAAAAATGATACCATTCTGTTTAACAATTAACACGACGGCTGAATGGCAGCGCCTCTTGTGGCGACAATTCCCGCGTGAACCAATCACACACGCTGCATGCATACGAACAAATCAATTCGTACGTGAATTCAGGCATGAATCATGTATCCAAGAATCAATATTAATCGATGTACCTTTACAACCTTAATCGGCACAGCAAGAGTGGCGTTCTTAGTTATTTGTTATTGTATTAAAACGGCTACTTGCACCACCACAGGTTCAGCGTTGCAGGGTTAAGCAACCAATCGGCGTTGTGCTTTGGAGCATACTGTTAATAAATATTCACCCAATTATTTGGCTCCATCTTTCTCCCCGAGACCTGCTATTTGTGAAACATCAATCATCAACCTCCTTTTTTTGCTTCTCTCATGCTTGCCTCGACTTGCCATGCATGGATCATCGGTGTACTCTTTCCTCCTTCGATTTCTATTGTATTCTACACTTGTGCCTAACACGTTCACGGAGTTCTGTGTATGGGCCCCCTTTCCTCTGTACACAAGTGAAATGCCTCATATTGACCGCGGAGCAAAGCGAGTGTGGCTTGCCCAGGACACGTTGCTCAAAGGGATGATTGCTCGGAGGTCAAGAGCGATGACAAAGTGAGCGCAAAACGAGGGGGAGGGGGTCACGAAGCGAGAGCACGTCCACCGCAGAGATGGAGCAATCAAATCAACTCGTATGCAACAACAACAGCAGCAGCAGCTTACAACGGATTGTTTCAGCACGAACCCGTGTGAATTGCCTTCATCTAGACCATGGCTGACGATGATACGTAACAAAATAATAGATACATTTACCCCACCCACCACCCCCTTGACTCACGTAAGATGCAGCCGTAGAGTTTTCTCCCCTTCTCTCTCTCTGTTCGTGAGAAACTACACAGATCAACCTGCGGCACACGTGTGCATCAGAGCCTTTACGGGAGAGCTGGGAAGCGGTGGTGGGGTGTTGGTGGTGGTGGTGCTGGAGACTGCAGAGGGAGTACAATGATCTTAGCAGTCATCTCAGAGTTCCCACAGCAGGTGTGGCCAAGATGTGTAATTGAAGACAGAATGCTTTACTATTGTTTAAAAATTGACAGTCAATTAATTAAATTACGTCTATTGCCCGCACGTGGAGAGGGGAGTGTGTAAACACTGACAGAGTGAGGAGATGTCTCATACGCTCTCTTGTTCTTGACCCAAGAAATGTCACTGGCTACACGCGACATACAGTGAGTCCAAGAGCAAAGCACCCCCAGCCTTGCCCGTGGTACATTCCGCTGCTAATTACAAGCACATGGCACACACGTCGGAGAGACACTCAGCTCCCAGTGTGTGCAGGTGAACGCCCAGAGGATGGAACAACTCTGGTTTTACCTTCGCTTACACGGAACCTTATTCCATCTTGCCTCGACTCACGCACAGATGTGCGTACACGAGGTGGTCAAAAAAAACTTAGTTTGCCCAGATAAAGTGTCACTTAATATTTTATTTGTTTACAATTGTTATTTTTTTGTTTGTTAAAAGGGTGGAGGCAGTGGTGGACTGCACTATGGACCCGGAAACCTGAGTTAGAGTCCCGTCCACGGCTGACATCGGTGTCGAGTTCAATCAGAATTGATCCTGCACCCCCCCACCCTCCACCTCTCACAAACCCGCAGTGACAGGTCAGCGTGGTGAAGTATGGTCAAACAACTCCCATGAGCAACGCAGCGTGGACAGGTCTTCGCACATCCGATTAGCATGATTGGCTTACAACCGGTGTGAAAGAAGATCAACATACATACACCAACATACATACATCAACATCAACATACATACATCAACATACAACATACATACATCCAGCAGTGGACTGACGAAGCGCTGTATGCGTACATTGTTTTACGAGTCTTATTTATAAAAAGTAAAAAAAAAATCATGTTGGATAAGGTTTGTTGATGTAAATAATGTTGCAGTAAGCACAAGACAGGAATTATCTACCTTTAATGTAATTTTAATGTCAATAAAACAAATATAAATGATTGTGTATATCTCAGTAAACTGACGTTTGGGCCACCTCACGATGACAGCTCCTCACCACCGCGTATGTGACGGCAAGGCGATCTCTCGCACAGGGGGCTCATGGCTCGTGCCACCTCAAAAAAAGACCCACAAATAAACATCTTTCAATGCATCAACAGCAGTGGTATGATGGTGATGACGTAAACAATATCATTTGCCATGTCAAGGCATCCCATCTCTGACGACGCCTGTTGTATATTTGGGGTTTGCGGGTTCTCTTCTTGGTCACGTTCATTTTTCTCCGGGTCGTCCGGTTTTCCCCTCCACATTTAGAATCACGCGTTGAGAGAATTTGACTGCGATGAATTGCCACACAATGCCACTTTGTTGAGCTATCATTTGTGGGTAGGTTGCTTCTGCTATATAGGCCAGTGGGTCTTACCTGATAACATAATTTTCTTATCTAGAAAAAATCCTACATTTAAGGAGGTGAAATCAAAGCATCTCTTATAACGCCTTCAATCGTAGCATCGTGATTTATAATGATTTCGATGCTACATTAAACTAAATTGTTGTTGATGATTTTAAATATGTCGTAATTAAGTCCTCTGTCATGTGGTGCCTCCAGAAATAAATCCCAACCAAGCAATTGCTCCGCTAGACGCATTGGCCTGTGTTGGTCTACGTTGGTCTGTGTTGGTCTGTGTTGGCCTGTGGTGGTCTGCGTTGGTCTGCGTTGGCCTGCGTTGGTCTGCGTTGGCCTGTGTTGGCCTGTGTTGGTTTGTTCTCCAGGTCAGGTGACGTCCTCTCAATAAGCAAACCTGCGTGTTGGGGAAGGGGATTCGTTTGCATTGTTTCGGCATATAGCTACGCACTTTTACTATTCTTGGTTCTTGATGTATACGTGGAATGAATGACATCTCTCAAAAAAGAAGAGTAATAAAACACCGTACACTCTACATACTTCCGTTGGTATTCTATGAGTATTTGTTTAGTAGCACACACGCACTTTGTTCAACTTATGAAACTTTCTGGATGTCCGATGCGTACGCAGCAGAGTCTATAAACCGTATCATCGAGTTCCACAGAAAAAAAAAGCCACTAACTCAAGAAAATAAAGTTCCTTTCATATGCAGGTTTTCAGAAAATTAGATATCTGAAAAAAATCCCCTTTGCAATTCAATGAGGCGACTGATAAAGTGGGTCACTGAACCGTACACACACACACAACTGGACAAACGCATTCCCAAACACCCACGTTTTTGGGGCGTGAGTGTCAGAGACAAAGGCACAGACACACACATGCGAGCATGCAAAGCACGTGGTCCTAACGTTGGCCAGGATAATGGACAAGAATTGCACAATATTTTCATCGCAGGACCAAACGCAAAGCATGTTGGGGTCGATGCTGTACCCGGCCAAAATGTATTTTCATAAAAATAAGAATCGAAACTTAAACTTAGTCCGTCTGAGAGTACTTCGACCATGGAAAAGAAGCAAGCGTTTGGTGGATTAATGTTACATCGTGGGATCACGAGGTATGGCAGCAGATTGGGGGGCGGCCTTGATCCAGCAGTGGATTGATCGTGGCTGCTCATGATGATAACGATGATGATTATGACCTTAAATTTTGTCGTAGTTTTTTTTTTAATGATTGCAGCGTTTAAATATGGAAAAGAACGTTATCATGAAAATGGATCGTCTAAGGACATGTTTGTAATCGCATTCTGGTCGACTTCTCACAGCAATTTCCTTATCCATACTAAGAGCCGGTTATACTGTAACCAGCCCGATGTGAAACATAACTAATAATAGCTAAGCCCTCAAAGAAATTACTCCTGGGATCCAGCGGGATCGCGGGACTGCCCGAGGCTTAAAAAGGGCGAACACTTCATTGTAGCTGGAGGTCAATGGCTTTAAAAAAAAACTATTATTACAATCATAATTACATGTTCAATTATCAATTTCAATTACTTGCCCCTCAAACAGGCGGAGAAGTTGGGGGGGGGGGGACCTGAACGTTCATTAAGCTATTACATTTTACTATTATATGGCGAATTGCATGTATCACCAGGAGGATTTTGAGAAAATATGAAGCGAAATATAAAGTAAAATCAGGCATATAACATCTACGCCTCCCTTAGCCCACTCGCTGGCAGCAAGCTGAGACGTGTGGAGGCTGCCTTGACAAAGGAGCGTGAAGCGATTCCGATTCCGTCTCCCAGCAGTGGTTTTGGGTGAGAATCTTGCGAGCCGTGGGTCACTTTCTAATTCGGGATACGGGACGACACGACGTTGGCACGCGATGGTCCCCTCTTTAAAACGGTGTCCTCGGGTCTCTCGTGACCACTAAAACAGAACACAACGTGCTTTGATAATGCCCAAAAGCAATGTCGTCTCGAGGTGAGATTTGACCCTCACACCCTTGAAAATTGGCTCAGCGGTAAGTGCACTGACCACAAGGCTATCCAGCACAGAGAAGGGGCTTTAAAAGGACTCAACACTAATTAGTCTGGGTTCATGGGCGCCCCGTACGGACGGCAGATTGGAGGCTTTGTGGGATGCAGCGCCTCTGTTTAAAATGTTCAAGATTTTCCACGGCGATTTTTGGTATCCTGGAAGAATTGTTGTTCAATACAAATAAATGCACTCTCAGTGCAACGTGTCTTTGTGGGCTCGATAATACACTACCAAAGATTTTGTTTGCCTTTGAAACCAATTGTGGTGGGAAGTCAGAATTAGCGGCAATGTATTATTGCAATATTTTATACTTTTACGGAAAAAAATGCATCCTTTCACTGACATCGAGGCATCATTCTTAAATAAACTCCTCACAAACTGCACGTTCCTCCTCTTAAGTCCAAATATCATCTGAAACATGTAGGGCATATAGTTTCAACTCATTTTTTTCTTCCCAATCCTGATTGGCAGTGATATATCTGTCTAGCTTAAACCTTGGCCAAAAAGAGCATTAAGTTGGATTGCTAGCTGAGAGGAATGCGTGCATGCGTCTCACTGCATCAGCAGACTGCATTATTATAGACCGTAAATCCGGGCCTTCGCTACCCGCACCCCATTCATTCTATTAGGTAAGGCCTCATCAGCAAAAAAAAGGGGAAAGCTGCGGCCGCATTATACTAACAACCCAAATGAAATAGATGCACTTTGAAACAAAGCAGCAATCAATTACCATTTATGTCCCAATGCCACAGTAATCAATGTCAGCTGCTTATGATAATTTACAAAGCTGCAGTGCTGACCTCAAACCACATTGATCTATCAATTCCATTTTGGCCCAGATCCGTCCTAATGGCGATTGCTCCTTTCGGAAGGCTGCCTTCCCCTTCCACCTAATTTCCTATGACAAAGTTAACTGATCAATTAATGTGAATTATGCATGCAAGGTAGAGTGGGTTAATGGCATGCCCCCTACCTTAATTAATTACACTTGATTAAATGATGCACTCTAATTGCCCGTTTAGCGGTACAAGTTTGCGCACATCATCATAATCCAGTTATGCTGCTGACTGCACACACAAACGGCAGCAACTCTAATGATTTTACCGCAATCACGGGAACACCACGCTAATTAAAAAAGGCACAGTAGTCAATCCCCAAAAAGGTTTAGCGACCCCCAGCTTATGATGTGGTTGGCTGGCTGAAACCAAAGTTAACAGGGAAAGGCCAAAGGGCGTCACTGTTTATTATTCCCTTTGGAGAATACACGTGGTGTGTATTTGCATTTTGGTTTTAACCTTTCGTTTTTTGGTATAAATTCCATTTACGGGCAATATTTTCAGCGAGGCATTTCGAAGTAAAAAACATGAAAAGCATTGTTTCAACGGTGCGCCTTCATTTGTGTTTTATGTTTTCCAGTAAAACAGACAATAAAATTATGAATATACACCCCATAAAGAAATAACATCCATGCTTGGAAAAGTAAGATACGTGTACGTTCTGGTTCATAGACACAATTTTACAAAGCGAAACTAAATAGAAACAGAAAAAAACACAAAACAACCGAGTGAAGCATTTACCTGTCACAAGTATTTTTTCTCGGTTGCAGTAAATAGTAAAAAAAAAACACAACCACGTGAACACACACAGGGCCAACAACACGAGATGAAATTTCCAGTCGACACAGCAGGTGGCAGGAACAATTTTCTCCGTAATGTCAGGGCACAGCACTATGCATATGCAATATCTCACAGCAACAAAACAAACCCGGCAGCAGCAGCCCCGGCTCGCACACGGATACGACACGGGAGTCACGAGCAAGCTAAAGAGGGTTGTCTCAACTGCTGCGGAGTGGCAGCGCAGAATTTTCAATTTGCCGACGCTCTTTGAGCTTTCTGTTCAATATTAAAAATACATGAAGACAAATGCCCGGGCTCTCCTAAGTGGGGCAGCCATCAGGAAACTGAAATTGCAGAAGTGTGATCTTGCTAATTAGAATGACCTGCTCTTTGTCCAGTTGTGTGTTGCCTATGCCACATTGTCAGCATCTTCTTCCAAAATACGACGTATAATAATGGGAGGGAATAATTCAGGGGTTCATTCTATCTGACTGAAAACGCATTCAGTATATGGTTAATTATACAACTAATTAACCCTGGTAAACGTTCAGAACAGTTTAACAACGGTGAGTCCGAATTAAAATACAATTGCTCTTTGAGAAAAATCGGATTGCTTGAACCAGCCATAATCGGTTACATATGTTGGTTTTTGTTTTACACGATAAGGTAGTTCATTCCTTTATTTACATGGAATTTCACGTCACGGTTGAAATTTGTATTTTGTATTCGCGCCACAGAAATCAAAACCCAACTGTGTGGTGGAGCGCAGTTGGGAGAGCAGCGGCAAAATTAACGCGGGCTCCTTTATTGTGCGATTAATAATTAAACTCCAAACAGATATCATTTAACGAGCGCTAGTGAACGCGCAGAAATGTTGAATGTCACAGAAGGTCACACTTGTGCAACTTTAAATTGAACGTACTCTACATTAAATGTAATTGGTTCTCACCGAACTAATGCCGAGTGGAAATTTGTTGTATTGGTCCGTGTACTTTGTTTCATTGCGCTTAAAGCTTATGTAAATCAGCCGATGAGTACATGGTTTTCCAGGCCAATACACCAGCCAATACGGGTATAGATTTTATCGTCAAACTACCCAATGAGGAGCCAGCCCCCCCTACTGATTCATCAGTCCCCTACCTTGTCCTTTTCCAGCTCAGTAATCTTAATAAATACTGATTACCTGAATAATGTGTTAATGGAATGATTAATGATTTGCAGTTAATTAACTGCCTCCATTATACAACCATTAACTTTACCCCAACATTTTCAAATGGATGTACCCTATCAGGATAGTGACTCGCAGACAGGCACAGCAAATCGAGGGGGCACGTGCAGTCACGAGTTTAAACGTCAGCGATCTGATAACCGTGGCCTGAGTAGCGCAAAACACATGGATAATGCTAAACTCGTTTACTTAGAAGGAAAAAAAATTATCCTGATTCCCACAGCATCCCGAGTGCGTGTGCATAGGGCAACACGAAATAAAACTGCCAGTGCCTTTGAGCCGCTTTGAAAACGGGCGCCTAAATCTTGAAGGAAATTGCATTCATGTCCAGAAACAATGGGCCACTGTATGCGTCACCTACATGACTTTATGTTTGTGATGAATGGCCTGGCACATCTGGTCACAATGGCACATTTCAGTGCCTCGGACCACAAATGCATTCAAGCAATTCCGACAGACACCATGCAGGGACCCGGGGTTTTACAAGAAAGGCAGTAAAATGGGCTTCACGCGGCGACACTGTGGCCCCCTTCGCGAGTTTAAAGCGTGCGTGGTGATCAGCTCCAGTGGATACAGATCACAGTGGTGCCCTCCATCATGTCCCGATCAGCTGTCATCGGCGGCGATGGGGCAGATCCGTACAAATCACTCGGGGGACACGCGCGGTACCTGGGAGCGGCCACGCGTGCACAGCGGGACCTGAGCCTGCATTATTCAGCTTGCCATCTTCGCGAGGTTAATGAAGGGTTAATAGAGATCATACATCATAAGGAATAGAGGCCCACACCCTGACTGACATCATCCTAATGGCCATGCTACAGAAATTAACTGCTAAAATCGTTGGACATTCCGCAGGAACAAGGTGTGATGGATGGAATGACATTTTCTGTTGCCTCTTTCATGACCCCTCAAATTCGCTTTAAATTATTTCCTTTTTGTTTCTTGAAATATTTAAGATTTTTGGGGGGGTTTTCTACGAGCAAGGGTTAAATTTAAGACGTTGCCTATTTCGTTCAATACGCTCACATAATAATGTCAGGTTATTGAATTTCATGTTGGGGGAATTTTTTTTTAACACGTAAGTCTTTATATTTACAGGGTCATTGCATCGGTACAAATGATGTAATTTAGAATGGGTCTCAAATTCTATATTTATTCAGTAAATTAAATCAAACAGCAAAGAGACCATTATAATTTAACGCAATACTCGTGTGAAAAATAACTGCTGTTGCTTCTGAACTTAATGTACATAAAGGCAAGAACGCGCGATAAATTTCGAGAGTGCAACTGCACCCATTTTTCACGAGGGTAATAAAGTTTTCATTTCATAAACGTTCCTAAAACACTCCGCGATCACGGGGCTCGGTGTCGCGCCGCAGCTCTGAATGTTGTTGTTGTTCTTGCTGCCCGCGGCCACCGCCCGTCATTGCCATGGCAAGTGGCAGGGTAAAAAGGTCAGAGGGCATCTCAGACTTCGGAGCGACAGCGGCTACTGGCAGCGGTGGCATCGGGCTCCATCACTCAACTTCCGCTGACAGTCCACGGGTTTGTGGGGTGGGGGAGTACTTTTTGTGTTTGCCGCTGCGCATGCACGCACACCACGCGGTCGCCGTGCGATGCGTGCGCGCGCCGGGGAGGGCTGTTCCAACAGCTGCCCTTGCGACCAATGGAAGCGGTCAGGGCAAGCCGCCTGCATTGTCGCCCACCAATGCTCAAACACGACTGCGCGTCTTTCGCCGAGCTGCAGTGGACAGATTCCAATGATGCACCGCCGCTAAACGACGCGAGCCGTAGTGTCATACGTGGAGCGGTGGACATGGAAATGTAAATGGACTTTGACAATTGATTTCATGCTGCATCTGCCAGCATGGGCTAGCCTTGCTTAGGTGACCGGGGGTTCTTTTTAACTTTGTTCAAGCATATAATTGCATGAGACAGACCTCTGTGCTCTTGTTCGGCATTACCATAACAAAAACGGCATCACAAAGCAATTTTAATTGGCCGATGGGAATACACAAGAACAAGTGAATGGGCCACAATATTTGTTCTGGATTAATGCTTACGGAATACTGCCGCTAATTATTTGCATGAAGCCATCATGAAATTAACGTGCTTGTAAATAAGGACATGTTGTGGAATATTCAGGAGGGAAATGTTCACCGTATGTTTTTCTTTACATATTTTTCCGCAGCTTGGTTTTCCACTTATCGAAGTGAACCGAAACGTTAACGATGCTCGTGTTGGAAGTGAGGAAGGTGATAATAAAATCGTGAGAGAGAAAAAACATGACGACCCACTTTGTTGAAGTGTTCTCAACATACACCATCAGGAAGACCGCGGAAGAAAGCTCCTTTGTAAGATTGACACTACGTCTCAAAAATCAATATTTACAATTTATTTCTTTCAAAGCTGGTTTGTAAGGAGAGCGGGCATTGTCGCCGCAGTAATAAGCTGATCATATCTGTCCCCACCGCTGAATGATTTTTCTGCAGGGAGCGAATTCTTTTGGTGCAAACATCGTGGTTGGAGGCTGTTTATCTGGCCGGGCATGACAGTAAATCTTTAGCCATTACGCAGCGGCCACAGCGGCCTCCTTGCCAGGCCCTCTCCGCGAGGCTCCGGCCTAGGATTAAAGGTCAAACGATGATAATCCCAGCGAGCGTCCTTGTGGGCCATTGATTAGCGAACCGCGGTGCAACGCACCCTCGCCGCAGTGACATCACGGGGTCAAACACTATGACCTTTGGACTCCCTTTACACTAAAATCCTGACATCTCTCCTGTGATGTTTTGCAGTTCTTTGAATGGCTGCTGGTTTAACCATTACGTGAGGTGGCACTTAAGGGTTTAAGCAGGTGCTAGGGAGCACTGTCAGATGGCATGACAAACAAGACGCTCGTGTCATATAAATCATGATTGTTTTTTTAAATGTGTCTACAAAAGCTGTCACTATACAAAAGTTTGGAAGATTTTTTTAGTGGCCGCAATTAAAGGAAAAACCCACGACAATTTTAACCTGTTATAATGTATGCAAAGGAGGATTAATTATTTTATGCAATGTCAACTTAATAAAAATCAGTCTTTTTTATTGATCATTTTACGTGGTGTCACGCACTCAAAATGCAACAACATAAAAAAAATCCCGTCTCAGGGTAAATTACTGATAAAAAAATGGAGACGACTTTGTTTTAAACAAACGTGAGGGACCGCGGCGTTCAATGCGGCATGGTTTAATTATTAGAAGCTCTCAAGGTTGCTAAATGTTTTACGCGTAAAAAACCCATTTGAATGTGAAAAGAGCGTAATTTAAACTCCTCAAAATGTGCTTGTTTGATGCCCGTTCCCTGTCTGCATGGCTGATGTGCTATTGACACCTCTCACACGGGAATCCCTCCGAGGCCTCTTGACGAACACAGGCAGGCTTTCGTCGCTTGCAGGCCAGACCCATCACCATGCATAATTTACCAGCCCTGTCTGCTAAAGTATCACAATATCATGCGTGCCTCTACGGAGAGAGGGTATTCGCATCCCTTGCTTTTGTTACAACTAGAACAAATATACCGTCGCTTAATAATTAAGGAAAAGCCTATCCTTCTGAACTTTAAAGTCCTCCAAGGATCGCTCTGATGAGGGTCTATCTAATTCCAAATGAAACAAATGCCACTAAAGGCATTATTTTTCCCTCTTCCTCGGCAGTGCATTTTCTTTATATTCTTTACAACAAAGGACAAAACAGGCCAAGTTTGTGATAATATATGTGAGAAAAAGCTTGCTATTAATCTGTGTGAGTAACACAAGTTACATTTTAACCAAGTTGGAATTTAGATAGTTCTTGCTGGCCAGCATTCTGTTCATGAATTAATTACAGATTAAATATTACTTCATAAAAACCGTACAACCATGAAAAGGTATATAGTTTGGTTTAAGATTTAAAAACATTAATGAGAAAAATCCTTCAAAATGGAAAAAATATTTTGCTGTGGTACGCGACAATATAAATGTAATGGGGATTTCACTTAATAAACGTTTTAGTATTTAATAACTGTGATGGTGACAATTTTTTCATATGCGGCATTGACGTTTACATTAATTGGGAAGTTGGACAGAGACGAATTGTACATTATCAGACAAATGAGGGTGATCTGTCATTTCAATGACCTCCCACTGTTGTGGTGGCAGATCCCATGCCAGCCTTGAGGGAATGCCTTCCACAAAATATGGGGCATGAAACATTCATGCTTTAGTTATGAAACAACAAGGAAATATATGCGGCCATTTGAGAAAATCCATAAAACGCCGTATAAAAAAATACTTTTAAAAGTCCATTAAAGCAAAGAACAAAATATACTGCATTTGTACAACTAAAAACATTTGAAATATTCTTCAGTGCATTGAAATCTGTTAAAAATAGAAATATAATTTAATATTTAACTGCTCAAATACATTCGTATCGTATAACCGATTTTTTTAAATATTTGTTTTTTCACGTCACCGTTTATTCATTCGGGAAATGCAATACCTGCAGCACTATATAAGTCTTTGGCAAAAGGTTGCTCTTGCAGCACGGCACACTTTGCACAACCGACCTTGTAACCTCCGGCACTTATACTTTGCTGGATTGAGGGATGTGTCTTCACATGTCGCATATCTCATCGCTACCATCATTGCGAGCCAAGATCAATCCACTGCTGGATGAAGGCATCCCCAAATGATCACAATTCCCACACGGTGCTGCGATGTCACAATCAAAATCATCGTTAGCCACGAGCTATCTGCTGCTGGATAACGATATCACCACCACCTAAGCCGTGGTTTATCCACTGCTGGACGAAGGCCTCTCCAAATGATCACGCGATCTCACGATCCGTCTCACTCCTGCGTGTGAGTCGAGCTCATCACTCCATCTCCGTGGTGGTGGTCCTCAAGGCCGTGTGTCGCCTTCCTTCACTGCCATTGTCAGCAAACTCATTCGACTGGACATCTGTGAAAAAGAGCTTGATAGCTCATAGGATTCCTCCTCCAGTATAAATAAATGTTTTTATTCTAATCTCAGCGATCGATGTGTCCTGCCCAAGCCTACTTTTCTTAAAAGTAAACAAAACATCTCGAATTTGCGCGCTCCGATTCGTGAGTTCCTATCTCGATCATTCAGCCTGATTCCCAGCATCCATCTGTTTCCAGCATTAGTTCCATTTCTTTTGTCAATTTCAACGTTTTTGATCCACGTCATGACAGGTAGTATGCACTGATTGAATATTATCTTCTTTAGGTACACTTGAGCGTTCGTTTTCATTTATTTTTATAAATTTCCGAAACCACTCCATCCTGCTATCCATTGCCTCAGCCGACGTTTTGTCAATAATCTCCGTAAATTTCCATACTCTGCTTCGTATTTCAGTTGCCTCTTCAACAATTCTTTGCTTTTATTCACACTTATTGTGGATTACTTTTATGTTAACTGTAACACCACTTCGCATCCCTTTTTGTTAAATTCTTCAGTCATCTCTTGGAGTTTGTTACCACTGTATTTTATTATGAGTTAGTCATCACAAAATCACAGATAGTTAACGCTTTCACAGTTTCCTTATATGCATTTATTTCTCAAAATCCTATAGCAATATAATACTTGTTCATGTCACCATTAATAGCTTTGCTGTGTATCCCCTTACCTGACTCCTCTCATATGTATTACATTACTGTCTTCATGCAATCTACGTGTAGCTGTTTCCCTATTATATATCTGTGTGTCTTTTCTGATTTTTATTTTTGTTTATATTAAGGCCTTGGTTTGCGAAAAAATCAATGACTGTATCAGATTGCAAGGAGTAAATCGCTCTTCATAGCCTACAAAACAGTAAGGTATGGTATTGGATATTAATGTCTTATCTAGAATCTGTTTCATCGTATACATAGTTTGTGGTCAACAGAATGAACCCCGTTTTTTATTGAACCTACTCATGTTGTCGTTTGTCCTGTAAATTGTCTGTAATTCAGTTGACTATGATTTTCATGGACTATATATGACTATGATCTTCATGGACTATATATGTGTGTGTGTGCGAGAAACGATGAATGGGCAGTGAACTTCTCAAGTCAGTTTTGTATCCTGTTTTGTATGAAAATAACAAATTAAGTATTTAATATTTGTTGAAATATTTAGAAAATAGCTGCTCATTTTGTTCCGACAGCTGGTTTCAGCTTACTTTAGACTCTCCACAGCTATCTCACAGAGTCCAGGAGCAGCCCGCTGTCTCGCACCTCGAGGGGAAGTTCTTACCACTTCAAGTGAGACACCTAGAACCTGCTAGTCATATGATCAATCATTTGATCCCTGGGTTACATGCATTTGTTCACTACAGATATTGACATAATCCACCGCTGGATGACGACCTCCCTACACGCTCCCTCTTGGGGATTGCACGACCTTACGTCACCATGCAAGTCAGCTCGTGTTGGTGGAGCAGGTGTCCCAAGACCGGTTCAGATCTCACTCGCCAGCAGGGCTTAGTTCTTGGTGCTTCCAGGGCCCCACAAATACCCAAACCCAAACCCCCAACACCTCAGACCCTGCCCCTGAAATGTGTTTTATTTACAGGGTACAGCACCGGACAGCTCAGACTAAAGTTAAGCCCAAATCTCAGCACACGACCAACGTTAAACGTGGCCAGAAATGGAACTTGTGTCAGCACTGTGCGCTTTCCACTGCACCGCCACTCTCCACCGCAGGTAACGTTCTACTTGAAGTATCTTTCAGAGACTGCAGGGTTCTCAGCTTTATTTTAAATTCGGCGACACACGCGATGGCTAGGAGAGACTGAGCGAGCCAATAAGCCGGTATCTTCCATGCCAGAAGCCCACAGCATGGCTCCGATTCCACAGCTCATTTATCTTACGCTACGGTCGGGGGAGAGGTGGCACAGTGATTAGCACGCTGTGCCATGAACCCGGCGACCCGAGTTCAATTTCAGGGCATTGCAAGCTTTGTGGATGGGTGATATCTAAAACGTCCTCGGGAACCCACTTGTAACAAACTTACACGGCTGAACATCTCCTGGAAAATCTGTGCAAAAAGAGCTTCATAGGTAATCGGATTTCTCCAGGATAAATATTATTATTCCGATACAATGATCAGCGTGGTGAAGTATGCTCAAACAATGCCCGTGACCTACACGGCAAAGGGAATCCCTCATTTTGTGCTGGATTTACGAAAGGGCCACACGAGTACAATTTTCCCATTCCGCTGTAAATTCCATTTACTTTTCCACCAGCCAAGATGGATAGAGATACATCATTAAGCTGCGAAATTCACTGGTGGTAACAAGCGAGTCTGCAGTAAAATAAACCAAAACATACGCAGAGTGCTTCTACTGTTCCCCAAGTTTCTGCTCCATTAAGCACATGGCTGGAAACATAATGCACAATGAATGCTCATTGCAGGCTCTTCTCTTATGAAGTTCACGCAATTTCTTGAAAGCATCGGAAGAATAAAGAGCAGCGCGCTATCAGCAAATGTTGCGAGAATGCAAACGTGCTATTGGCCCTCCACTACGTAGCTTCTCGCGGTTGTGTTTTGTCGATGTTCGTGGCGTCTTGTGAATGCACCACGTGTTGTGGTTGCACCACGATGGTGACATTTTAACGACCTCGCCTGGTATACACGAGGTCGTGGGTTCGATCCCGACCCTGACTCCTGTATATTTGGAGTTTGTATGTTCTCCCCGTGGTCGCATTGACGTTTCTCCACGTCGTCCAATGTTTCCCTCCACATTTATTTTTAGAAACGTGTTGAGAATATTTGGCTACTATTCATTTCCACGTGAAAAATAGCTTCATTTGGCTATCATTTGTGGCCAGGTAGCTTTTGAAAAATAGCTATATAGCGCAGTGGGCCTTACCTGGTAAAATAAAAATAAAATTATAGTTTAGTTTATTTGGCACCATGTCTGATATTTCGACCCATGTGCTGGTAGCTTCACGAACTCATTGAAAGCTCCCAGCACGTGGCGAGAAATGTCAGCCAACTTACCGAGCAACACGCAGTTACTGTACAACGAGATAACACACACGGGAGAGGAGCGATTCCGTTTCAGGGGTAAGCTCCCAGCACATGGGGCGAAAACGTCGACCAGCGTGCCGAACAGCATGCCGCATAACCCGAAAACACACCCGAGAGCGATGGGCACCATTGGCGCGTGTTCACTCTGCGCCCAAGTGTCGCTCGCAACCTATCCACGGATCTCATCTCGTACAACGGTGCAACGGCCAGCGACGCTAGGAGTCGAGCGAGCGGCGCGATGTTCGATAAGCGGTGTGCGCACATCCCCCTGGTTAGGTCATGCTCTGACCAATGGGCGTGCGTGTAACCTGCTGCTTGTGCAGAGGCTCGGCTGTTTGCCTTCGCAAGCAGAGGTTGAGCGCAGTGGGAAAATGCGTTATGCGCACTCCGTGCACCCTGGGGTAAAGCCGGGGGACTTAAGCGGGAATTTTGGGTAAAACCCGGTTATGAGACGCACGTCAAATAATGTCACCTCGCCGTTGACTTTCTTTCCGTCAAGCAAATTGCCGCGGGGGGTAAGTTCGGTCACGCTTCGACATAAATGGGGGCAGAGCTGTCGCCGAGGCTGGGCTCCGGTGACGTCAAGCGTGATGTTGGCCTCCTGCCAAACTCTGCGCCGGGACCCTGAAGCGGCCAGCGCTGTGCAAACTCTAATCCGCAGATCAAGCTGCGATCGAGGTTACTCTTGCCATTTTAGCCCAAATGTTGCTTTATGTCACGCGGCGTTGACAAATATGATATCTTGTGCACGTCTTTTTTTTTCAATATATTTTTTTTCATTTCCCAGATCCTACTGGTAAAGAATCAATATGTACGTAACGGCCGAGACGAGCTCTCACTTTAACCTCGTGGGGTTTTTTTTTTCACTTCGTGAATCAGCTCTCGTTTTTATAAATAATGGTAATAATTTACGAACTTTTGTCTATCCACTGCTGGATAAGAGCGTGCCCACACCGTATGGGTGATGTGGATTATTTAACCCATGCTGGCACGGGGAGGCCCATGTCACCTTCAGATGTTGTCCGCCACTGATGTTAGCCGTGGCTGGGAATCAAATTCAGGTCATCAGGTTTAGAGTGCAGTGCGCTAAACTACGTGTCACCACTACCCTCACATTTTATATGACCAGGTGGTGTTTGGTTAAGATGAAAGGAGCAAAGGCCAGTTTGCAAGATTAGGCAAATAAAATAAAACACACACACACTGTCACAGGGTTGGTGTATGGTACTCAGATATGGTACAAACGGTTTTATGGGCTGCGAGAAAATGTTCAGCTCTTGCCAATCCACTGCTGGATGAAGGCCTCCCCACGTGATGTCGGTCTGCGCGCAGTTGGTGAAGCAGGAGTGTGGGCCCAGACATCGCCCGGCCACGGACGTTAGCTCTGGCCCGTCGGGTTCATGGCATCATTGCGCGAACTGGCAAGCCCTTACTGGGAAATAGCAAAGCATCTCTAACATGCAGAACAACCGAGCAACTTGCAGAGAGTAATGCAGCAGTCACTGTTGGGGGGAGGGTGGGGGGTAGTCAGGACTTTCCCGTGACCACTGTGCTGGGATTATTCAGCCATCTCGGCTCAGATTTCCTTCCAGTGACAGAACGGATGTCGAGTTTGTACAGGGTGCACAGGCCCCGTGCTGGGAGGCCAAAGAGTCACAGTTCCAGGAGCATGTAAAGGTGACAGAACCCTTGCTCGTGTGGGCACAAAGAACACCTCTTACTGTGCACGGCTCTACACGCTGACAACTGCTGATGTGACGTGTGAGAATTTGCCGCTTGTTTCCCAAGCCCGTCCCGCAGTAAGAATGTAAAAAAAAATGCCGGGTAAATTGTCCACAGTCCAACAATATAATGTTGGACTTGTGTGAGCCGTCTAAAATGCAACCGCATCTCAATATGATGTGTGAAAACAGCTGGCGGATTTTTTTCGACGCGTAAAATAACAAAGCGTTGCGTTTTTACGAAGTATTACAATTTACTTTACTCACGGGTATGTACGTCAAAGTTGGTCAATCGGCAGGGTGGCGTGTGGTGGGGTAAAGTGGGGGTACCCCCACCTCTTCCAAAAAGTCTTTGCTCGTGTAAAAAGCCAAATGCATGTCCAGAGGGGTTCTTTCTGGCTCGCTCCAGTGCAGGGCCCTGCCGCTCGGCTTGAGCGAGCAATTGCCTTCATAGAGAGATACATCCGCACCGTAGTGAGCACACTTACATGTCTTGCATGCACTCAGGGCCACTTTCAATTTGGTGGGAGCCATTCCCCGGCACGTCAGCACAGACAGCTCTGCGCGCCGCTGTCCCCCACGCGCCGGCTTCGAGGCGATCCCTCCCGCAAGGCGGGGAGAGACCGACCGCTGCAGGGGAATTTGACCGAGTTCACTCTTAACCCCCCACCGCCCCCGCCCCCGCCGCCGCCCCTGACCCCTCAGATATCGCACGCGAGGCAAACCCGCTGGCACCGGTTCGTGTTATGAATAAGCGGGAAAAGGTTTCCCAGGGAGGCGACGTTGCCCAGTCAAGCAGCCGATTGGTTCTCTCAGTTGAATGGCTGCTTTGTTTTCGACGAAAGAAGAGAGATGTAATTTAATAGTAATACTAACAGTGGGGCGCGTCGGGGAGGCCTTCGTCCAGCAGCAGAGTGACCATGGCTGATGGATGATGATGATAGAATATCTTCTGCACTTTGTCAGTCGACTGAAAAATTAATGCCTCCGCCACACACACCGTGCTAGTCACTGGGTTTGTTGGTCATTGGGTTTGTTGGTCAGTGGGTTTGTTGGTCAATGGGTTTGTTGGTCAGTGGGTTTGTTGGTCATTGGGTTTGTTGGTCATTGGGTTTGTTGGTCATTGGGTTTGTTGGTCATTGGGTTTGTTGGTCACTGGGTTTGTTGGTCATTGGGTTTGTTGGTCATTGGGTTTGTTGGTCACTGGGTTTGTTGGTCATTGGGTTTGTTGGTGATACTTCAACAATGTTGGTCCATGCTGGTTGGTGAAGGGCTGGAGAGACCCCAGTACCGGCTCAGATATCACTCGTCGCTTACGTTAGCCCGAGAATTAGAAAATCCAACCGAGGTCACTGGGTTCAAAGCACATACATTAATATACGTAAATATTAACATTCATAGACCAACTTGTTCGGTTGAGAAGACTCGGTTCAGCGTTCAGCTCAGCACGATATTCCCATCAATCAATGATCCACCAACTTCAGTTTCTGAGATGCTAGGAAAGGCAGCATATCACGTGTTCATGATTAATAATTAATCTTTCAGGCCGCTCGGCAAATGCCATTAGGCCGCGTGCGAGCCCATATGGTAACATTAAGTGAGAGCCTTTGCACTCATTCCTCATCAGCAATGTGGTCAAACAAAGGTGTGCTGGCCATAACACTTGCTGTGTGTTTTCACAAGTCGCATTCCCGGCCTGCCCAAGACATCGGGAAAGGAAGGCAGACAAAATAAACAATGCTAAAAAAAAACACACACGACTCAGACATCCTTCCAGCCTGCACGCCTCTTCAGACATGCGCTTAATTTATTCAGCTGCATCACTATAAATGGCATTTCCTCTTTTGCGGCATTAATACCTATGTTGGGGTGAGAGGATAATCAACGTGTTTTTTTGACATTCAAGAAAACAAAATGAAGTGGAATGACAACTTGTAGAAACATTTCCACACCCTGCATTGAAAAAAAAAGGAAACTGAAACTTTGTTTTTTTACTGCGAAGAGTCCGATTTTAAAACTCTTCTTGCACGTGGCAATATATTGATGAATAAATAGCGGAACATTTTATCGTTCTTTCTCACGATGGATCTTCTGCATAGACTTTGGGGTCAAATGTGGTGCCGGTTTAGACGACCCGTCTCATTCTGGACCAAAACAATATGAATGCAGATTTAAGACTCACTCCGAGTTTGTTAAATATTTCACCTCCTGAAGACACAAAGGTCCATCTGTTTTACAACCGGGTTGATCTCATCTGCATGCAGACTCAGACGGCCCACTCTTATGTTACAATGTTCTGCATTATTTAATCTGTGTTCAAAAAATAGCCTCGTATAACGTTGACTGAGTTGAATAAGCAATCCAGTTAATTACGTCTGAGTCATTGTTATGCTGTTGATTGACGGTGCATGCTTTTTTTTCGCTTTCTGCATCGCTAAACTTTACATTTCTTCGACTGTCCGTCTGTGCGGAGGCTGACTGAATTTCGGGTTGATCTTATTGCAAAGTTGGATAATTACTTGTTCAATTGCCGCATCCTCTTGAGAGAGAGGCGGTTGAAGTCCCACCGTTCTTGAGGCCCCGCCAGTTGGGGCCCCAGGTGTAACACTTCACAAGGAGGGGCGGTGTGGGCAAGGAGGCACGAATGACAGATTCAGAATCGTTTAGTACTGCCGGGGGAGAAGCGATCATTCACTTGGGAATTTTTTTTGTCTCTTTCCCCAGGCAGCTCGTGAACATTGACATGCAAGATGAAAACAGTTATTTTAATTAATAGTCGGGATAAGTAACTGCCCTATCCGTCCAGTTTCATTTATTCTCATATATTAGCCGAACAATGCGGTGGCTTCACAAATTGGCTGGATATGTTTTCCGCAAATGTTAAAGCCCTTGAGAAAATGCCTTTTGGAACAAAAAAACCCTTTTATTTCTTGTGTGTAACCATATCTAATCCTATTATGTGTACTAATATACTGTGTTATTTATAAAAGCAGATTTTACATTCAACTTTACATAATGCCCATCAGGGATTCTCACAGGGATTAGGACATTCCTTTACCTTCCGCTTACGATAAGTACTGACATTTCATAACACAGGCCATTCAAGACCCCTACACCTGCACTTTCGCTGTGGTTACTCATACACGGACGTTAGTGACTAAGTAATGTATTATGCCCCTTGCCCGTGTATGAATAAAGTATTAACGTACACATTCACGAGCCTCATAATGTATGGCTGTGTTGTTCACATGGACACCAAAGACACATTGACGGGCACGAACACACACACTCGCCAATGCAACTTATTTAAGTGGTAAGCAGCCGATTTTTATACAATTTGACCACGTGCCGATCTTCATTGATAATTACACTGCTTTATATATATTTAATAAAACTTAGGTAAAACACATTTATGTCATTGTTACTTTTAAATCGGTATGTCCTGAAGGGGTTAAACATGCAGCAGCTTACCGCTTAAGCTGGACGGGTTGGCGAGTATTAATATGCACTGTCATACACAAAAAGACCGTCTCATTGTGTGTTTTTTTAAATCTACATCATGAAGAAAGTTATAAAGTTGTTTGGATTCACATTACTAAATAACAGAACATCACACAATAGGTTACGGGTACTGCTGATACGAGTAAAAATCTATGTTTATATAAGTGTATTTAAGTTTATATAAACTTATGTAAGTCAACGCATAAGAATGTAACTTTGATGTCTGAACATTTCCATTTCTCATCACAAAAAGGTTTGTATGCAACATCACACCACTTCCCAACTCTCTTTGAACAATATTATAATACGCGCATGTATAAAGTGTATGGTTATTGAACGCAATGTCGTTAACAGTTCTGTAGAATGCAGCCATGCACACATTTCAGAAAATACAAAATCACAAACGCTCCGAAACTCTCTCCCGTCCTAAACAAACACTCCGTCAACGCCGCTGATTCTCCGGAGACAAAAGGGACATCCCCCCCCCCCAACTCCCTGGGGCAATAATATCATACACTCACGGACCGTGCACAGCAGCATCCATGCAAAAGTGGATATGAATGCTCTGACAAACAGACGCGCGCACACATTGATATTGGCATTATATCTCTTTAGCTCCGACCAGGCCTTATAAGCCCCTCAACTCTATTCAACCATCCCTCATAACTCATGTGTGCCTGCCGCCTCGTTCTGTGGGAAAGTGTATCAACACCTCCTCTCACAGGCCAGTGAAAAGCACTACTGCATGAATCACGATTGATCTGAAGCGCTTTTTTTTAGCACATTACACTGCAACAAATTCAATTTAGAAATGCTTTCTTGAGCGGTGGGTTACCATGGCACTGACATTCACATGGACAGAGCCAGCTCGATTAAAACAACGGCGGCGGGCAGTGGCTGCATCCCTTGCCAACCCTTGCCCTTTTTGGAGTCTTGCAATTTTATTACAATATTATATATGTGTGTGGAGCTGTGTGAACAACTTGTCAGGTTATTTCTAAGAGACGTGACATTACTTTTCGAACGTGTTCCGTTCATGGTTTTATGTAAATTGGTGATCTTTTATTTTTGTGCAAAAGCCCTAGGTTACTATATATTTGTCTCGCAGTTGTACGTTGCGATAATAACATTTGTGGTTCATTTGGAGGAGTAGGTTTTGAGGTTGATGAATGTTTGAACAACTATACCTGGAAAAACACGTAATTGTATATCTTCAAGAACAAACACACGAACTTCTTTGAATTTAATATGAATGTATTTTAAAGGGTGGAGGTGTGACACAGTGGCTGTTCCTTGTCGCTTGAGTTTGATTCCCAGCCAGAGATACTATCAGTCAATGCGATACCTGAACCGGTCCTGAGCATCCTTCCTACCAAACGACACGAACCAGAGTCGTGGAGTGTGGACACACAACCCCATGCCCGATAGGGCAGTGAACTTAATCCAGCAGTGAGCTGGCCAAAGGGCTATGAATGACTTTAAGACTAGACTTTGAGGTTTATGAACTTTAGAACTGTTATATCATGAGAGTAAAATAATTTAATCTCTTGAGATATATTCTATGACTTAAGTTTCATAACAATATTTATTCAAAAATGTTTATATATATATGTAACACATCATGTTAAAAGGGTAGAGTGCTGGTGCAGTGGTGTTTCAGTTTTCATTTATGAGGTATAGCCCTGTGAGCCATGTGGCACAGGGACACTAACAACTGCCACCTGGGTTGAATTCCTGGACAATGCTAACATCGTTGGAGAGTGGAAACTGAAACCGATCTTGGACACGGCAATCCCGATACCAGCCCACACTGATCAGTATGGTGAAGTATGGTCAACCCCCCTGACGAATGACGAGGGATAAGGAGGCCTTCATCCAGCAGTGGACTGACAAAAAAGGCTGCAAATTAATCAAATGTATTGCGAGCTGGTTTTGAGGTATGTGAATGTTTTGACTGCCTGCAAAAGGTCATCGTCGACTCACTGTAAAAAGTGCGGCGGAAAATTGAATGCCTTTGTTTGTATTTTGTAGTTGTTTTCTATCAAGCGTAAAACAGTGCTCACAGAGAGTGAGGGTGCGAGAGAGAAATGTATTATAGACAATGCATCCCATAGCATATTATGCCGTGATGGGAGAGAGTAACAACTGCATTAGATACCGAGTTAAGTTATTTGGCCAAAAAAACAGCTCAAGTCCTTGAACGACTCTGGAGGCGCGGGCAATTCATGTGACCGGCATGAAAGGCTAAGCACACGGTGTGAATATTCGTATGATTGTTGCGTTCTATGGTAATCAGAGTGACAATATAAGACTCAATCACGTCGCGGTCACTGTAAACTAAATATCTAATCTCCAGAGCCCGCAACCAATCTCCCTATTCTGAAAAAGAAAAGGATTCAATTACGTTCCCATGTACTCAATAGATTGCGGCTTTGTTGATGAAAGGTTTGGATTTGATGTTTAGCTGATAGAGCAAATGTAGTATGGGCCTATACGGAAATGGGGAAAAAATGCTTTCAAATTCGTTTTTCAAGTTATTGCCCTCATGAATAAAGGAAAATTATTCCATTGGTGCCTTTTAGGGGAAATGCAGGTTGCGTTTTTTTGTGCCTCCAAATCCGTCGAGCTCTTAGTGAGATCATAACCTCTTCTACGCACAGGCATTGGGCACCCGTAGCTCTTTAACAGCTACATTGAATGGCAGTATTTTGGCATGTTTGTTTTCCTTCATCAATGCTAACATTTCACCGTACAACAATCTTGTAACTGTATTTGCCATGAAACACATCTGTATTGGTTTAACTCTTTCAAATATTTAAAATAGCGTGCAATGTGAACTCAACACCCAAACATAATGTAACGTTTCGAGCAGATTACGGGAGGTAATGAAAAGTTAACTTGTTAAACGTTGGTTTTTCCGTCGACCATAATCTTTTTTTTTGCATGACGTTTTTACATATCATTCCATATTTCATTTAAAAAAAGGCTAATTTCAATCAGGGCTGGAAATGTGGAAAATAAATCATCTTAACCGTTACCCTATTACCCGCAACTCCTCCGATCCATGGGTGCCGTGGGGTCTGCAAAACCTCCGACTATCCCCGGCCCTCTGCTTACACATGTCCACGCGTATCAACGGTGGCGTTTTTCTGGATAAGCGGAGTAAAATCACGGATCACGACGTGATCCGCGATATTGGTCCCCCCACATCACCATGTAGAAGCAATGCAGCCCAGTAGATATTTACACCGATTCTATCAAATGTGCGAATAATTTAAGCAACACATTCACACAAATACAGCATGAGAACATCACCTGGATCCAGAGTGTGGTGAATCTCGGTGCATGAACTTTGGAGCACAATCATCAGCTGTCACCGATTAGAAAACGATTTTTGTTTGACCTTTCATAACCATCAGTTGAAGAGTGTGGCCAATGTAAATGCATGCAACAAAATGATTAAACGTGTATTTTGTCACTTGCGTTTGAAATTACAAATAAAATATGCAAGATGTTTAGGCTGAGGATCTGCAAAAACAACCAGAGTCCCAAACATAACCCTTTGTGCAACAGAAAAAAAATTACGTGTTGTAAGAAACGGACACTTTTGCACATTTCACTTGAGTCAGTTCATCAGGTCCTGCTGAAAACTGACATCGGGAGAAGTGAGACATCATAGCCATCTCACATTCCTGTATAATGAGAACCTGGTGTTGCAAAGGGCCTCTGTGCGTATTACGCAAACCTGGGCCGTAATTGAGCTGGGGACACGGGGACTCCCCCTCGCATCATTCCCACATCAAGTTGAGGAGTGGTGCGAGTATTCGCCGAATTTCCAGCACCTGCTGCAAAGTCTTGCGCCACGTAGCACGGCCACTGCGTGAGCTTGTGCCTCGCAGTACCTCGCCGCATGGACTAGGGGGAGGGCTTCGAGCTGCGTTTCAGCTAACTGCTAAAGAAAATATACAAGTCGGGCAATGTTGTAGTTTAACTGCTCTTTCAGGGACCTGCGCTCCCACTATTGCAAAAACATCGGCTCTGCTTGAGCAGGGGGAAAAAACAGCTTTTTTTCAGCAACAGGACATTAAGCATGGCGCGCAGTGTCAGGACCGATTTACATAACGAGCGACAGCAAGAACGGTGATTCGCTGTGCCGTTAGTTCATCAGAAAAGCCACCGTAAGATTTCTGCGGTGTAATTTACAATATCCCGTTACTTGAATTTCCTTTCATTATTTTTACCCATCGTACACCAAAACGGCTTCGGTCTGCAGGAACCGGCCGCCCCCCCCCCCCCCCCCCCCCAAAAAAAAGTGGGGCAGCAAAAACAAAAACAAAGCAAATAAATAAATAAAATTAAAAGTTTGCGCGCGCCTTCTCTGTGTTTGGTTATTCTTGCCGCGGAGCGATTACTCGCCGCTGGTCAGTTATTGAGTTTGGCGGGTCTCCTGGGTCGCCCGCCGCCCCTGCCGACGTGAAGAGTGCGAGGGGAGCAAGCGTGGGGGTGATGGGAGGATTTACTCGCTGTCGGGCGCCGGCGACAGGGGACATGGGATGGGTGTCAGAAGACTGACAGCGCTCGCCAGACACACATGTGCTCCGGACAATAGAAGCGCTCGCCGGCGCACTTGTAGCAAACGCCGCTCAGTAATTGCCTGCATTTTGAGTGCCTTAGTTACGTCTGTTTGATTAAATGTTTATTTATGAATGCGCGCGCTTTTGTAATTATAGATATTTTTTTAACGGGTTGCTTTAACATTTCCGCTTTATGGTGTTAAATCACCCACCGATGCTTTCGCATTGAATTTGACACCCAAAAATATGCCCTTCAAATCCGTGCACTTTCTATTACACAAATATTGTTGTTTTACGGACCTTTGCTATGAGCAAAAAACATGTTTTTTTTTATCAGACAAGGCTCTTTTCTTTCCTAACACGCTCACAATCCAAAGACAGCGGAATCTTTTAAACTATATGAATCTAAACAAATCTCAATTGAAAGCTGATGGTGTTACTGCATGCTTTAAAAATGGAGTCAGGAGGTCAATTCTGAGCAGCTGCACCAATCATCAGCCCACCCGGCCTATATGTGCGAAATTCCTTTCTGATATTGGGGCAGAAAGATGTTAGCACATCATGCAATGGAAGTAGGCCACTCACAAAAAGGCTTGTTATTGACCTTCAAATAGAGAGATGGAAAAATACGCCTGGGGACCACATTGTCCAGGTGTGAGCGTTGTTTTTTCTCTTGTTTAGTGGTATTTTCCCGAAACCCAAAAAACACTTTGTCCGTCATTTCCCAGAATGGGTGACGATATTGAAAAATCCGTCAGCACGGATCGCAAAGGTCCTTTTGTACTGTTTGAAATTAGCAAAGGGTCTGACACGCGCTTCACGCAAGGCAATCGGAGGGCAAATAGCCAGTCAGCCAGCAACTTCATTTAGGTTTCAAATATTTGTGCTCTATGGAGGTCGCAGGGTCAGCATGTAAAAGAAACAAGTTTCAGCACAATCATTCAGACCTCATTACACAACTATTTTTGTGAGGCACTTACACAAGAAGTGGAGAAAGGACGTTGAGCCCGTGACGTTAAAATGGCGGCTGTCCCTGTAGCAATGCGCGTGAGTGTTCGCGCGCGTGCGCGTGTCCACACACGTGCGTCCACACATGTGTTTTAACTCAGCCGCTATTTTTCTTTTTGACGGTGAGAACACGTCATAATAATAAAAGTCGTCGTCATCGTCGTTTGTCGCGAAAGGATCAAATAACCGCTGCGAAGAAATGCGTTAAAATTAAAATGTGTTCTCCTTAAAAAGATGTGTGTCGGATCGAGCAGACAGTCATATTCCATAGAGTGCTATCCTGTCAAACATAATAACCAGCCTTCAGTGTCATCAGTATAATCATTGAGAGCAACTGAAACATTGCATAGTATGCCCGGGGTACGCTTACAATTCAAGTGATTTCCACGTACACTTCCACACTTGGCTGTGTTTTTGAGAGACAAAAACACATTTTGACGTTGCCCATTTTTCTCCGCTCAATTTTATCCTGCAGCAACAGAATTCAAAATTATACATATGTGTGCGTGTACTCTGTCCTAAATGCAAATTCCAATTTTATGAAACGTTTACAAAATAAACAAGCACGCGCAAGACTCATGATTTTGTCAGCGATAAGCATAACGCATTTCTCGTATTTAGCAAACATTAAAGATGCAGTCTACAGAGGAACCTTTACAATTATTTTAATAAGTTGTTTTTGGAGAGGATGGAGATAAGACTGCTGTGCCATATGGCAATATCTTAGAATAATCCTCTATAATAAGATTTATGAAATATGCTAAAATATGAAATCATATATTGGGGATTATCTTCGTATTATCTGCTCAGGGAGTATCATCAAAGTAAGCTGTTAAACATACCGTATTCACAGAAACAGATGCCCCGATCTCGCGGCGGTATGTTTCTTCGCCCGACTTTATAGCCGTAATGAATAAAGATTATATCAACGCAGAGATACGGTTATAACTTAGCTTCGCACACGCCCTCACAAATACACACACACACCCCCACGCGATCATGCACGGACGTGGACATTAACATATACAAACGCCGAGATGGATGGATTGGGATGCTCAGGCGCACATTACAGCAGACATATAGATGTGTTTAATTTTGCCTTCGCTTTAAATGCTGTACATAAAGCTTGGCCTAATGTTGTCTGAAGCTGTGAGCTGTGCTCCGTTGTGGCAGCAGGTTAATAAGAGCTGTAGATTCCAGCTCTTACCAGCACATGAGCGTGTTCTGTCATTAATTTTATTAATGGGTCTACTGTCGCGTCAGCTTTACATACAGTGCCTATTATGTGCTCTGTTAACCTCCTGACATCTTTTAATACTCACAGTCAGATGCCATTACACAGAGTCAATATTTAAATAATTGAATACCTCATTTTTTATTGCGAAAATATAGCTCAATCAGCGTTTCAGGCCAAGCATGGATGGACTGCAAACACAGCATGATGGCAATGACTTTGCTATTTCTGCATATTAACTTGGCAACAGTGCAATATATCGTAGCACGTTGCCGATTACAAATGACAATGGAAATCGATGCACTTAGCCTATGAAAATACACACAGCGTGATGCTAAGTGGCTTACATTTTTATAAATTAAAATGGATATCATCCACGCCGATCCGGGTAAAGGCATCAATTAGGTATTTCTTTTCAAAAGTACAATCCACACATCCTGCTGTGACGTGTTTTTTTCTCCCATCGGCAGACTTTGAATCAACACCGGTTATTTAAATAGAGACTTAACATTTACCTGTTTGCCAAAGCCCATTGCTGCTATAACTCTTGTTATTTTGAACTTTTCTACGTACTCCTCAAACTTACTCCTCTTTGTGAAGGGTCCTTCCACAAAAGGCTAGCGCTGTCCTTTTGTACGATTTTGAAACGCGTTAAAACTCGACTGCATTTTTATGCTAACGTGTAGTTTCAATCTTTGAGGCCCTTTCAGCTCCCCAGAAGCCCGAAAATGACGTACATACCCAGCCGCAGGCGCGCTCACAATAGGGATGGAATGTTATTCTCCATAAATTGTAGCTGCTCTTTGGCCGCTTTTAATGGATCTCCCAGACCCCCTTTTCACGGTTGCTCTATGCAGGAGATTGTGAGGCTGACTAATTGCCAATGGGTGCGTTTGACCGCTCGACTCGTTGGGTGGGATAAGCAGGGAGGAGGTTTCGTCGCTTTCTTGATCATCGAGCAAAGTTTTGGTCGCGTTGCGCCGCCACGCCGTCGCACCATGTCGAAGAGTTCACCAGGCTGTGAGCAACACACACCGTCACCATCAACATCACCACCACAACATTAGGAATGGCCTTCATGTGCTTCATTATTGATGTGTTCCTTAGGCCTAGATAATAAAGTCTTCGTGTCCCGAAAAATAAATGTCGCTTTGTTTCGGATTAATCTAAATATAGGAAGTGACATCCCTATTTATTACGTCGCTTCCAGGATTTTCCAGACAAAAGTGGTGTCATGTGAAATCACTCTTGTTAGCTCGAAGACATTTTACATTTGTACCACAATGGGGATGATCTAAAAATCTGAAATAGATGGCTGACGAACAAGGCTGGTAATGGAATGGCAGCCAAAGGAGAAAATGCAACCAGGAGGACATCCACAGTCGAGATGGAGTGGTGAAAATATCCCGTGTGCAGATACACGTGGATCGTTACATTGCAGCTTTGGTGAGAGATGGTGACGGCTTGGACAGTCCTTCATCCAGCAGTGGATTAATCATGGCTGATGATGACACTCAACGTGCATGCCATGCTTTCGTATTTTTTATCGACGACTATATTTAGAATATGGTGCGTCAATTGTGAAAATAAATCCATTCGTAGCCTTCTAGTGGAGTAGAGTGGTAGCACAGTGAACGGGCGCTGCTGCGTCATGAAGCCGGTGATCTGAGCTCAATTCCTAGGCACGGTTAACATCAGTCGTGCGGCGATATCTGAACCGGTCCCAAAACAACAACCCGCACTGATGGACATGGTTGAAGCATGGTCAAACAACCATCGTGATTGGCACGGCATGGGGGAGGCATTCACTCGGCAGTAGCTTGACAATGGGCTGTCAGTTGGGGTTTTTTTCAGCCTCCCGAAGCAAGCTGCCAGTTCTTTTGCGAGAAATCCTGCTGGTAAAATAGCAATGCCTTCTATTCCGACCTTGCGGACGGCAATGTTGTTCGGGAGCTAAATGCCAAATGACGAGACGGCTTCAGGAGTTCGAGTTCGTGTAGTTTTGCTATTCCTCCCGCTAAAGGAAGTGCAGGTTACAGTGGTTTGCTATATGGAGCGTAAAAAAAAAGTAGCTACAGTATTCAATTTGCCTTTTTTTGTTTCTCACAAAAGCACGAGCCCGTTTAGTCGTCTTCTCTCATTTATTCACACGGGGGCAGGCACCGCTGAACATTTACATAAAAATTGAGCCACTCGTAAAATGGGAAATCTAATCAAAGGGTGCTAAAAATAAATGTTTGTGAAAATCAATAATGTGTATTATTGGACAAAATAACTTAGCGGAGCCAATGAAAACAAGTTTGGAAAAAAATGATGCCTATGCAGGGATTATGTTACTCTTTTCCACATGCGTTTTGCCTTCGGAAGTTTTGAATTTTAGCCGGATGGGAGCTGATGATAAAGCTGTCAGGGTTTTTGTGTCTTCAAGTCGTGGGCAACCCTTGCCATCGATGTGGCCAGTTTTCAACAGGCTAAGTTCCTGACAGCAACACCACCTCTTAGAAGAGATTTGTTCAGATTAAACAATTTTACAAGAATAATTATCGTGCCCCACCATCCTCCCTACCCCATTACGGATTGCCAGACGGACAGAGCAAAATGCACGAACGCCTCAACGCTGAGTCGTAAAGCGTTAAAAATCATGATAGGGTTTAACTAACAAAAAAAGTGTGATAACTTAAAGGTGCTGGCTAGGGTTGACAAGGGGCAGAGAAACAAAGCAGGCGCGAACAGTGCGGACATGTGACGACATTGGCGTCACTGTGATCCTAAGGCCGCGGTGACTCAGGTGCCTTTCGAGTTGCTCCTTCCAATGAGGCTGCCGGACAAGAAAAACATCCTTCTCGCGCTCGACTTGTCATCATCACAGAGCTTATGTACGGCCCTCGCCCACGAGACCTAATGACGCTCAAGGAGTGGTTTATGTCTTTTGCTTTTTAGCTGTTTTGGCTGCGTTACCTGCCCTCTATGCCTTGCTCGAATGGATATATATAAATCGTGCGATGCGATGGATGAATGTAAATCGTGAGCGAAAAGCCGACACAAAGTTTATGATCGCCATCGCCATCGACGCAAACTCCAGACGCGGGCGGCGGCGGCGAGTGGTAAAACTACTCGGAGAATTGTAATTTCAGCACGAGCTCTTGCTGATGACACAGCGCACGCTTCGAGATTATAACCTGTCCGTTTAACGAGACCGGTAATGCAGAGCTGAACGGTGTTACTCCGACGCCTTCCAACGCCATTCCTCTGCCCCTATCGCCTTGTTTCCTTCCTGCCCGTGTGGTGCAGACTATGAGTGACAAGGCTGCGAACAAAGGAATGTATTACCATCCGAGCAGCCATTCAATGCCATTTCAACTCTGCATAAAACAGCCTCGCATAAAGTGTGTTTATTCAGCTGCAGGAGAAGTTAGGAAGTTGGAATTATTCGATCGTTCCTGTCCCATCTGTTAGTCCTTTATACATATATGCACATTCTTTGCAACGATGCCTGTTTCTTAAATGATTTTGACACATATGTGTTGTGTGTGTATACGCTGCGTTACAAACCCGGCGATCCGGGTTTGATGCCCGCTCACGGCCAACACCAGTGACGATTATCTGAACCGGTCCTGGGCCTCCCCTTGGTCGGCTCAGCCTCAAATGAGTACCTGGTGCGGTGTCTAAACATCGCCACTGGGGAGACAAAGGCGGTCGGGCGTGATGCTGGCCACCTACCCCCTCGCGTGCCCTGTCGGCCTTCATAGGTGCTCGCTAACAGCACTTGCCCCTACAGTCTGTTAAGGCTATACGGGGGATATTTGCCTTTATACATGCTACAAAAGTAGCCGAATGCACGCGAAGAGCCGGCTCATGCAGAGGTGGCGTGAGTAAAGTGTGACGTTCAGGGTGAGCACACACACGCACACGCACGAACCACGATTTAAACAAGAAACGCCAACGTCATGGAATCTGACACTTGCGGTATACAGTTACAAATGCGCACGGCAAAAGAATAAAACGATGAGTGGTGAAACGTAAATTATAGACACAAATTATGGAAAATTGTGATACACGAGGGTATCAGATGTAAATGACAAGTCCCAGCGTGATAATGTGCGCTTGTTAAGCCTCTCGCACAAAAAACATTTAAATGGCAAAAGAGCTTTTCCCATGCGTCCATCCAACCCACAATAAGGTTGTTATTGTAACCAGATAAGAACCCAGTTGCTGTATGATACAGAGAGAATTTCGTAGGCCAGTGTTTGAAGCGCGGGGTTTTGTGCCCCTCAATGAGGCATTACGATACAAAATACACCGCCTTTGTGAGCATCTCAATACAACGGTTATTGGGAAGAAGCGGGATTATTAGTCTCGGGCCCTGTCTGCACTGAGCAACCGAGTTTAAATAAATACTCAGAGGTCACAGGGGATGAGAGCAGGCTGGATGGAATGCATTGAAACAAACTTCTGAGACGGGATATCTTTTTTTTTCCAAAGTGGATCGGCATAGGCGACTCATTGTATCGTTACACAAACAGAGGCACAGGCAAATGACCACTGAGATGAGTTTTTTGTGTTGTCTGGCTTACCTGCAGGCCGATTCCGCTAATGAAATGCAGACAATTTTACACGTCGGCCCACTGTAGTGTTTGCAATAATGCGTTGTGTAATGATTATTATAGCAGCAGCAGCAGCAGCAGCAACAAAGATGTACGCTTAATACGTTTAATATTACCGCCAAGAGGTAAGGCTTTAAGCTACGGAGTTGCTGTATAAGTTAACTCGCACAATGAATAACAGGTTAACTGAACAATAAAGCAATGTGTGCTGCCATTGAAAGACAAGAAATTAGTGACATTTCTGTTGAATATCCATGAATTTTTCCCCGATGATGCATATTAAATATGACATATAACATGCATTCCTAAAGTTTATACTTAACCATGAATCAACCATTAACATATCGCATTCAAACATCTGCTTGCTGACTAAAATAAAATCCTTTAATAGAGATGTTTAATGATATTATATGTGTGTATATATACACACACACAGAGTGGTTAGTGCAGTGCACTATTAAGTTGGAAACCTGGGTTAGATTCCCGGCCACAACTCACATCAATGACATGTGGATATCTGAGGCAGTCCCTGGGCTCTCCCGACACCGATCTCCCATGATCCGTGCGGTGTAACACAGTGAAAGATTTCGATTTAAAGCTTTCGTGACTGCAGGGATCCATCTTCTTGGTTCTTTCGGTAAAGTCACGTAGAAGGGAAGTAATAAAATAATAAAAATAAAACATAATAAAATAAAATAATTCTCACGACGTTTCGGCTACAACGCAAGACGGCTGCTTGCATTGTAGCTGAAACGTCGTGAGAATTATTTTATTTTATTATGTTTTATTTTATTATTTTATTACTTCCCTTTACGTGACTTTACCGAAAGAACCAAGAAGACAGTGAAAGATGTCTCGCACTCAAAGGCAGGAGGATGCTTTCATCGAGCACTGGGGTGGGTGAGCGGCTGAAATATAAACAAAAATTTTTATCGACGGATTATATTTGTCACTAACAGTTTAAATGTGAAACAGCGTAGAGGTAATTTTGTTTTTAATCAATCAGATTTAAGACTATTGAATGTACAGAAATTAAGGCTCAAACGCATGTGCACGAACACAGAGAATAATTATAACGACGATAACTCGGAGTGGGGGCCTGACTAATGCCAATCAGAGTCGCATTGACTGCGCACTCTCAATTGCTTGCTTGTGAAAGAGGCGACGGGCCTGACCCCGGCCGCGCGGCGGAGCTAATGTTCGCCACCTTAATGCGGCCTTATCCTGCTGGGGCCAAATAAAGTCTGCCAAAATCCCGGGTCAAAAGTGCCCTCCCCCCCACCCGCGCACACTTGTCGCACAGCGGTGTGTCGCGCGACAGCCACGACCACTGGCTCTTTTTTGCACAATAAGGCGGCATTAGATGTCCAGCGGTCGCCAGGCACTGGGGTCATGAACTCTGCCAGATAATTTTTCAGCTGCTGCCCAGGTCACCCTGCAGCCCCTCCCGGCTGCCCCCCCCCCCCCCCCCCCACTATGCACAGCTACTTCCACCCCTCCACAACCCCCACCCAACCCCACAGAGTCTTACCGAGTATCATTCATATGCCTTAATCACTTTATTGTATATGCTATTGCCTCCAGGAACGACAGATGAGCCGCGTGTGCTATTACTAAAGTGCTTTAATTTAACGTTCGCCGTGGTGCGTACGGATTGCCTGTCCGATATTTGTCTGTACGGGGTGCTTGTAGGCAGCGTGATAAATCTATAACGTGGGTCTTTAACTCGAAGCAAAATATAAAAACAAAACAAGGCGTAATTCATGAAAGGCACTCGAGTTCTCAAAATAAGCTTAGGTATCAAAGCAAAAATATTTTGCAGCCTTGCCACATTCAATGAAATCCATTGTTAAACGTCCCATTTGGAAAAATATTTTTTTGAGCGGGATTTTTTTTTCGCTTGCGCATATACTTAACAAGCCGAGCTGTCGAACGCGCTCCGCCGATTCTTTTTTTTTGCCAGGAAGCCCGGGGGTTGGTGGTGGTGTCTTGGCCACGCTCCGCATGGAGTGCGTGTCAACGCACACGAGTGGCACGCTGGGGCATGGCGCGGTCACTTTGCGCACGCTGCACTCTGTTAACTCCCGGCAGTAAGTGCAATCACGTGACACCGCCAGCCAGGGCATTCTTGGACAAATCGGAGGTAGGCGTTGTTGTTGTTGATGTTATTAAAGTCACCGTTGGTAGTTTCTTTGAAACAAAAACAAAGGCAGCTAGTAAAGGAGCAGGCACGCCGGGTACAAGCACGCCACTGAGAGTACGCACGCAACACTGAGGACCCGCGCGAGCCTCTCATTACGCGCTGCGCCAAGCTCATTGCAAAGGGGGATTGTGGCGACACGAGAGCGGCTCGAAAAAGAACAATGTTTGGTGTCGTACAATTTCTCCGACCAAGGTGGAACAAGCGCAATCGTCCCTGCTGTGAGTCTCGGCGCACTGTTTTGACGGGTGGCAATCGGCGATGTCTTCAAATATGCCCTAATACTCATTGTTTAGCTCAATTGATTAAGTTAAACGTGAGCTTTAATTAATTACCAGGCGAGGGATCAGGCTCCCCACATGAGGCTTTTAAAGCTCCCCCTCCGTCTCCGATCGGCCCGTGGGCGAGCGGGGAGAATATCCGACAGACGCTTCTCCCCCCCCCCCGTCCGCAGGGGCGGCGGGCGATCGGCAGAAGCGAACCAAGAAAAAGATTGGCGCCCCAAGCAGCTCGGGGTGCGCCGCGAATCACAAACAAGTATGTAGGTGTATCAATATCATAGCTGTCCACCCACACGGTGTACCCCGCATTCTTGTACAGGGACATTGAGTGCTGAGCTCCATACGGCGTACAGCCGTTTCAATACGGGCACAAGTAAATTGTCTGTTTGTGTTTCTCCCGTTGTGGTGGGACTTTGTAGGATGAACGTTGAAATTTATACGGGAACGGGGTGACAAATAAGGTCTGAATTGGTCTGTAATAAGGTAGGGCACTGATAAGGGGTTAACAGGAATTAGATATAATCTCAAATTGTAATTCCAATCAACAAACAAGCTAATTGAAATTGTTTAACACGTAGGCTCTAGCGACCAATATCATCCATAAGAGTTGTTTTTGGGTTAGATCGCGTAAATATATAAATGTGTCGTTAATACCCGCCACCACCCGACACAGCCAACTAGTAAGGGTTGTCACGTAAACAGAGCATGCCAATTCAAATATGCCCTAATTGCCAATTCGTCACGAATTGGCATTGTGACGAATTGGCACGCTCTGCTTACGTGACAACCCTTACGAGTTGGCTGTGTCGGGTGGTGGTAGCGGGTGTTAACGACACAATTATATATTTACACGACCAAACCCCCAAAAAAATCTCTATTATGGATCATTTAAATGATGTCACTATTCTCAATGTTGTCTGCATCTCTCCTTACATCTCGATTTGTGTTTACAATTCTAAATTTGAAGCTTTCGTGACTGCACGGATTCATATTCTTAGATTTTTTTCGGTAAAGTCACGTAGGTAAAAAATTACAATTAAAATTAATAAAAGTAAGATAAAAATCAAATAAAAATCACGACGTTTCAGACGCAACACAAGCTTCCGTCTTCAGGTGGAACCGTCACAGCACGATAGCTGTATCAAGTAAGAGAAATTCCAAGAAAACAGTCCTTGTATATATACTGGTTGAGGGTGGGAGGAGCCAAGGCAGGCACCTGGATATTATTATTATTGTGAGGTTCGGTGCGGCTGAAGCCGCTGCTAGGAATGAGTGTTTACAAGGTGGCCCCTAAATAGTTGGTCCGCTTAGGGCTCCCAATGTCGGCAGCTCCACCACTGAACGCCAAGCAGTGCTTAATGTCAGCCGGAACAATACAGAACGATGTTCCGGGGATGTATTTTGGCACGCCACATCCATTATTCTCTTCACATGACACTATGGAGGTGTGTGTGGTGTATGTGGTGATGGTGTGTGTGTCTCTGTGGTGTGTGTGTGTGTGTGTCTGTGTGGTGTCTGCAGTGGTGGTCTGAAAAAACGTGCGTTAACAGGTCTTAGGGTTATCAAATGTGCTTAAAGACAGTGCTAAGATTGTTACGGATAGGTGTACCTTGAAATCTAGTGGTAGTGCCTTACGCTGACAATACAATCCCTATTCCAAGGCAAGCCTAGCAGCGTTCTGGAAAACATCAAGTGTGAAATGAATCCCTGATCATCACCACATCTTACCCCACTTGTGGGATGAAGATGCATCCACCCACCCATATATCTACCCACCAATCCACCCACCAATCCACCAACCGTCCCCTTGTGCTCCCCCCAGCCTCACCTGGCCATGGAGTGCGCTTAGCGTTGACACGGGGCGTCAAGGTGGGACTGTCATCCGCAGAGACATCTGCTTCTCTGACAGGAACCCACGCGATGAGAAAACAAGAACCGTCCCTCGTTCTTCATTCGATTCTTCTTTGCGTGCTGTGCTCTGCATACACACACTAACCATAACACATGGGGGGGGGGGAAACTCCTCTTTCGTAAGGAATTTTTAAAAGTCAAACACGATTTGTTGTTGTTGCTGGAACCAGCTGTCTATGGTTTAAACAGGTCTCCATTGAATATTAGCAATTATTGCCCAATGGGTTTCACCTGTGTCAAAATACACCTAAATATAACCTAAAAGTGTAAACCGATAACTATACAGGGTGATCCATGTATATATATATACCCCACCAAAGCAATGGATATAAATTAAACAGGAAACAACATTTTGTTTCAAAGCCTCTTCATGTCTCCCACCTATCTCGACACACGCATTAAATCTTTTAACACTTTCCTTCTGTAAGATATGGTGCCCGACGATTGCACAATATAGCGTTCAATCACCTGTTGAGATGTAAGCGAGGGGTCATTAGAAATTCAGTCGGGCAACGTTAAATGAATCGCCCTGTATATGCCGAGTTTGGAAAAGCCATCAGGTGATAGTGTCTGGCACGGCCAGACGGATTCCGTTGGTTGCCTCCTGCGACAACGCGCACTGGGGGTGAAGATCACCGGCGAATTGCAGACGTCCGTGCTACGCGTAACGACACGAGAGTGTCACCGATTTGGGCTGACCGAATGTCTCAACCCGACCTCTCGGTCACAAAGGCAAGGCCGACTGCGATGATACGGAAATATAGAGTAATGAAGTCGTACAATTCCATCCACATGCAGAGGAATGTCTGTAACCCGATTGTAAGAGGCTGGTGGAAGTAATAAGTGTGCCTGTGCGCGGGAGACTGCATTCAATATACTTCTTCGTGGCAACTCTTTGCACAGCAAACTGAAAGCGTAATGCCAGGTCATGTTTTTGCACATCTGCTGCACACATTTTAATATAGCCACATGGCACAGTCAAAAGTGGGCCCGTCTTAGCACGATTTGTATATACGCACGCACACTGTCTTTATACATACATGCACCTCGTTGCAATTGTATAACTCATCGCCCATGATTTAGCGCTATGCTTATGTGTTACGAAAAAGGTTTGCGGGTGTGTTTTTTTTATAAAAGGGTCCTAATAAGTGAACACGGTACAGTTAGCGAAGGACCACACAGAACAATGAACTACCACCCTGCGATGCATACAAGTCTAGTCCTGCGATTTAAAAAAATAACCGGTACAAGTAAATAAAATTTGAAGTGGTGGTAGCATCACCATTGTGGGGCCGTTTCATTCCCTTTGGTAAAACACGCCGGGAGTTACGGCACATCCCAACCAAACAAACCCGTGATGCCTCGCAACTTCAGCGCTTTAATATGTTTTATTGTCCAAGGACAACAATAGAGAATCATTCGAGTCTCATAGTATCTGTGGCTTATTTGCAACGGCACACATGCCTCTGCTCCCTCGCCAAGCAGAGCGGGGAGACATTTACCTCGTCGCATTTTCGTCCTGAGACCAGCATACACTGCGTTCCCGTCACACACGCCGAGGAATGCCCGAATGCCCATGAACATCTGCACGAAAGATAATTTCTTGACGCGGGCACTCTGAGCGATATCCGTCAGGAGATTAAACAGCATAATGAAAACTTTGTAGGGAATGTCCAATTATGGGTAAATGCCCTAGTAAAAAAAAAACGATTGCCAGACAAGTATCGTGCAGATTCCAATATGCTTTAATGTTATTATTGGTGTGCAATATGCCTCCTGGCACACTGCTGATTGATTTATAATGCCTCCAAGTCATTAATAATATCTGTCCCAAATTAGCGCGCTATAAAATGATGCTAATACGTTCGAGGTCAGGAAATCCACAAAGAATTGTAATTTGCAGTATACTGTCTAATTAAATTTAATATTATGAAAAATTCAATTAGCTCTGATTAAATTATTCATCAGTCAGTGTTACTCTGTGCTTGTGAGTAATGTGTTCCAATTATACTTGTATTGCATACAAAGTGGTTATTACACTTTAATGAATCCAATTATCTCTAGATGTACATTATCTCATTCACTTAGATACTTTAGCTCAGTTACAGTAGAAGCTAATGATGTATGGACAGAGTTAGTTTTGTGCTCAAGACAGTAAGCAAGACCACCCCCCACCCCAAAAAAAACCTGCTCTCAAACTAAACTTACACCCATGCGGGCAGGACAAAATTTCTCTGCAAGTTAACGCCAAACCACAGCGAGACATCGTCATCCTTACCAACATCGCATGCAACAAAACTAAGACAGTTTAAACAGACATGTATACAATGGGTTCAGCGGTGAAGTGTGCGCGTGTGTTTTTTTTCACTATTTAAATGCTGATGCAACATTCAATCATGAAGGTACTTTAAATTAAACTACCCGAGCAATTAAATTTAAATGCAAATCGCACTATAAATTGTGGTTTATAATTTCTTACGGTTTGATAACTGCACTGCATAATTACATGCCACACATCACTGTGTAACGTATGAAAAGCCACAATACGTATGTGTTGAACTTCTTTCGCGCCGTACGTAGCCAACCGTGCTAATTGGAGGTACGAATAAAAAAAAATCTGCATATTAACACATCCACTTTTTAAGCATTTTCTCACAACAACAACAACAACAACTGTCTCTATAGAACTTCGAATGAACGACGTTAAAAAAAAAATTTCCGATGGAATAAAAAGAGTTATGTTCAGCTACGGGGCATTTTCCTTTTTGCGAATGTGAGAAACGATTTTTACAAATGCGGCGGTAAATCACTCGAGCAATCACTCTCGCCGTGCGCTCTCCCGCAGCATCTGATCGCTCTCCCCTCCCTGCGAGCGGCGCAGTGGCGTTCTCCATAAAAAAAAAACCCGCAGCCTCCGCAGGACTCAGGCAATTGTCGCAGGGCCAGGGCCATGCCGCCCCATCATCATCATCGTCGTCGTCGTCGCGCCGGCGTCACGGCACCCCAGCAGAAACTTCGAAGGGCCGATGCTTTCGGCGCAAGTCTTTTTTGCGGTCGTTGCTGCACGGGTTGTGCCGCGTGTTGAACGGCGTGATGACCGACGTTTCAGCTCCACGTGCTTTGAGGGAGCGCAAAACGTCATGCCAAACAATGCAGGGTACACCTCGAGAAAAAATACTTTGGAGCACTTCATCGGGTGATTGTATAAGAGACGGTCATTTATCAATCCGCTGGTGGATGAAGCTCTGCCCATTCTGTGTCGGTCATGGGGGTTTTCTTTGGTATTTGACTATACTTCACCATGCCGGTCAGTGTGGCTTGGTGGTTGGTGAAGAGATACCCAGGACCGGTTGTGATATCACACGCCACTCGTTTTCCCTGCGGCCGGATATAGAACTGGGGGTCAACAGGTTCATAGCGCCATAGGTCTACCCCAGGGGGACGATGTAACGCTTTATAAATCGAATTATATGTCCCCCATGTCCACAAATTGAAACCAGGATTTAAAAAAAGCATTCATTTGGGTATCCTAATAATTTATTGAAATGTGTAGGGCAGTCAAAAAGTTTGTAAGTGAAAAGAACAAATAAACGTATGGTCTCACACGCACCACCAATGCATTAATTTTGTTAAATCGCAGGTACAGACAAAATCACACCTGGGTCTGTTGGACTTTCTCAAAGCCTTAGTTTGGCTATCAAAATTCATATAATTTAATGTCTCACAGAAAATAAACATTTTGACACGTTGCTTCGACTCTCAGCGTCTCATTAATGGGGGAGGAATGTGAACGTGCACTTTGCAAAACACACGTAAATATATACCAAATGTGTCAAAACAACTGATGATTTTAAAAATCAGCCGTCACATTAAAAGCTGGTTTGTGCGGAATGTGATTAGCCAGTTAAATTCGTAGCGCTAGATGGCATCTCAATTCAATTTCATTCATTGGAAACCCGGTGGATCGGTGACACGGTGCTTAGTGTCCTACACTCTGAAACCAGCAACCTAAGTGAGACTTCTGGCCACGGATAACAAAAGTGTCCAGTGGCATCTGAGCCAGCCTTGGGTTCCCCCACCCCCACCACCCCCCCCCCCCCCCCCCCGTGGCCGACGTGTCGTGGAGAGGCCCCCATCCAGCAGTGAACGGGCAAATGGCTCTTCAATTATAATTATTTATAGCCAAACGGAAGTCCATTAATTTCAGTAGTTGTAGATCAGTTTTGCAAAGGGACACCCTCGGTTTCAATTTGCCATGGCAAGTTAATGCGTTCGAACGCTCAAACGAGCGCCGTCGCGGTGTTTGCATCTGTCGGTGGGGTGGCCATGAGCCGGCGATGGATATTTAACATTCCCATCGATTGCGGTTGCCAATCTCTCTGTTACGATGATCGCTCATGAGTTTCCACACAAAGTGATATCTACTTTATCAACCACGGATGGATGATGGGTCGAGTCGACCGCCCCCCCAAAACGGGATTTCAATCTCGCAATCTTGCCATAGCATAGCGAATAAAGCAGTACTCTTGGAAGACATGCAGCAATATGTTTGAAGCCCAACCAAATAATCCCCCACTCCCAATGCTAAGCGACTTATGTACTCAAAACAGTGGGGCCTTGAGCAAACTGGCCCAGCGACGAGCACGCTAACCACTATCCTTGCCGGCTGTCCGCATGTTTAATGCATAAGGCAGCGTGTTGTGAGCGGTTTGGCAGCTTCCGCATAGTAACAAATTGATAGGGCTGTTCCTGTTGTCATGATCTAAATCAGAGCATATCCGCTTACCTTCCACGGCTGGGCACACCAGAGCCATCGGCGTTAACGTATTGTCCAAACATTACACACCTCTGATCCCTGTCCCTGTAAATTATTCCAACAAAATGCCTCCGTGCTATTACGGACTAAATTGCGCCAGCCACCAACGGTTTATAATAACGGTGGTGATTATGGGTCAGAGCAGAGTAATGGAAGTCACTCTCTTCCCTGATTTTGTGGGGTAAAAAAAAAAAAGTTACCGCTAAATATTACGCCATCAAAGCGTGGCCATTTAGCATGAAATCAAACTGATTATGTTGATGATTGCTCAAATAAGCACACTGTTTAAATTAAATTTTAAATTCTTGGTGATTGTGATATTCAACAGTGACAGGTGAGAAAATAAATTCTGAACCACAAAGTGGCGACAGTTAAACAGAATCCACTGCTGCTTGCTGCATCCAAATAAGATTCCATTGCGTTTGCAAACCTATCAAAAGTTTTTTTTCAAGCCACAGGGCAACCAAGGGCAGTTAGGACCCGTGGAACCGTTAACACTTTCTGGAGTTGCAGCCCATTTTACGACTGGACATAAGCTCAGCTGTTTCGTTAAACTTAAATGTATGGTGTCTGTGACATTTTCCTGGTATACATAATAGTATACATGATCCCATAAAAATAGTCAAAATGCTGCTGGGAAAAGTAGCAGGATTTAGGAGGCAGAAGTTTTACAAAGAGTCACGGCTGTAGCATTTTTCAGTCGACATAGGAAGACTAGATTTATTGCTCCGTGAATATATATCTGGCGCAGTAAGGCCATAAAGCATCCTGTGCAAACTACATTAGCGTACATCAGGTAATGCGCAAATGGGCAGTGATAAATTTTAGAATAATAAATCACGCGATGTGTGCGCATAGCGTGCTGTGATTTCTGTCCTTCTCTTTTTTTTACATTTAGGAAGAGCGGTGCCATTTTACAAGGCAGACAGATTGCCTGGACGAATGAAATGTATCCAACTTATTCTAAGAATGCCGTGAGCTGAGAGGAAAGGAAAAAAAGCATTAAAGACCAATAAATTCATCCTTTAAATGCATTTCATATCAAACAAGAAAGCTTTTTGTTTAAAAAAAAAATCACAAATAAATTTGACCAATAGGTACCATCGTAATTGAAGATGACGACGAAATTGTTTCTTTAATGAGCCTTTAAAAACGCATACGCATTTATCTCCACTACCTTCCACCAATAAATAAAATAAGAAACCAGAATTGCCATAATATTTCTAGCAGTTGCACTTGTGGGGTGATTTCCCGGCGTATCTTTCACCTTCGAAGTTGACGTTTTGTTTATCGCTTCCTAAAACTATATATTTATCAACGTCCCTTATCTGCCGAGCATCTGATCTTGCTGTGCCGGTGACATTCTGCACAGGAAACATGAGAGGCAAGATGCCAAGTGACCCACAGCAGCCCACTGCCTCTTCAGCCCTATCGCTCGAGTCTGACCTGTTTGATCCTTGGCTGCTTTGCCAATTTATAACATTAGGCCCTTAGCCGGCCAAAGGAGTATGGTGACACGGTGAAAGTTTGCAGCAATATTTTAAGTTGGGGCTGCTGATTGGCGTGCGGGGGGGGGGGGGGGTAGTGGGAAAAGCAAGCTGGTTCAATTTGAGTGGGGAAGTGAAGAGCCAGGTAAAGCATTGCAAGGTATGTGGAGAGAAGGACTTGAGTTTACTCTGATTGATGGGCACATTTGATCTGAAGACCCTACTGGGTCGCTAAGCAGCGGCCGGGCTGCCTGGGGGATTGTTGTCGTGGCGGCAGTTAACGAAAGGGCACGGGATCAGGGGCGGAAGTTCAACCAGAGATTTGTAGATACATTGCTGTCTCGTTGAATTACCGCAAGATTCAAGCTCCCGTTCTTCGACTACATTTTCAAACAATTTCTGACCGCACGCACACAAACAATCATACAACTACAGCCACTCGAACCGCACAAATGTGAAGCCAAGTTCACCGTCGATGCTCACAGCTTTAGCCTCTGTGCAATACTTGCGCGCGATTGTGCCGCGAGTTGAGAACGAGTTCTAAACCGTACGCACAAGAGCCTCTGAAAAGAAATTGACACTCGCAAACACGTACTAAAATATATATTTTAACGAACAGCTCGCGCTACGGCCGACGCGAATGGCAAGCCATCAATGTCTCTGAATGCGCACGTACAAAATCGTGGCCTGGCCGAGTCCCTCTCGCCCCATCAGGGGGCCCCTTCGGACGGGCTCTGAAAATGAAATAGAAATGTACAGCCTGTACATCACTCCGAGCAAGGGCCCTTTGTTTGGCCCCAATAATAAAAATGCAGATTGGGGCCTCCGAGATGTGTGGGTAAATGTTTAACGCCAGCCATGGTCCGCCCCGGCACGCACAAAGGGCCCTTTTTCTGCCGCCAGCCCGGCGAGCTCATCTGTATGCCGCGAGGTCGCCGCTGCTCCGTTCGCTTACTTTGTCCACAATTTTCTGCGTTATTTTCTTTACGGGAGTTAAAACAACGGCCGCTCCCGCAGATGGTTGTGTGAAGTGTGAGCGCGCCGTGAAATCGTCCGGCGTGGTGTACTCCGCTCGGCGCTGTCTCGCCAATAAGCCGCAGTTTTAATTTCGCTCGATTCATGATCGTGATTAAGGGAAATGGCAATACTAACAAATCGCTCTGGCGATACAGTTCATGAATTGATTAAGAATATGAAATGACACAAAGTAGTGAAGAAAAACAACTATTGACGGGCCCATTTGCAGACGTAAACAAGTGAATCGTGTATTAGTGCACGCGATAAAACATAATCTCACCGAAAAAAATGTTTCAATTGTTAAATGACAAATTATACAATTTACCAAATGGATGCTTACACTCGTCATTTTTCGTGGAGCCTCACAAATCGATGAATGCACAACACTTTCCATTTCAAGCAATGGATGTGAATATTTAATCTTCTTCAATGGAAGAGGGGATAAACATGTTGGTCTATATGTGTATATGTTTATGATATATGTTGAAGTATGGTTAAACAACTCTCATATCCGCCAAGGCTTTTAGAAGCCTTCATCCAGCAGTGGATTTACCATATGCGGTGGATCAACAGAAAGTTGTCGCTCAATTGGATAACAGTCCGTGAACTACAAACGTAGCTACAAACATCATAAACGCGAACGCTGAATCGAATGAGCACCCACGCCTCGTTGACACGACATTTGCCTGTGTAACAATTAGCTCAACGCGGCGATGTGTCGTACACGACCGACTCAACGTGTTTCCCGTGCCTCGCGCCAGAGCGACGCAGCTTACCCAGGACACCGTCGTCGGTGAAAGGTAAAGTTGCACATCACCACGACGTGACTTGCTCCTGCCATTGCACTCGGGGGGTATTGTTTTTGCCTGCCCTTGCACGCTGGGCCAGACGTCTTGAAAAAAAGGAGGTGAAAGTACCGACACTTTGGCCCATCACACGCGACCTGCCGCCCATCGACTGAGTGTGGTTCGTTACCCATTTATGCAGCCGCGGTATGTGGGATTTCCGAATCTTGCACCGCTGGTTCAACTGCGACTGACCTCTGGGGATTGCAAAGTCCAGTGGCAGCGCTGACCGGCTGTAGACCAGGGCAGCAGCGTCCCTTAGATGCTGCGCGCAATTCCAATTTACGTGACATTTCTTTCTTCCCTTTCCCCCCGTGACAAAGCATGATGTTTCTCTGCTCGCGTTAGGGAAACGGCTGAAGGTTTCACAGTGGATACGGGGGGGGGGTGTGGATGGAGGGGGGGCTCTCGGAGGAGCGCTGGGATCATCTCGCACGGCGCGTCGCGTGACGCCTCGCGGCAGACGGCACGGCCGTCGGGGTATAAAAGCAGCTGTTAGCGATCACACCTCATTTCTTGCATTCATGGGGAGGAGGAGGATAGGGGGGGGGGGGGGTTCGCGGTGCCGGACATCTCTATTACTCCCCTGTCAAATTATTAGGCTGCCACTTAATGTAATCTGCGCGACACCCGAACAATATTTCAATTAGGCTCGCCATCACGGAGCCGGCTGCGGCGTGAAAGCGGCTGTTTGTTTTATTGGAGCACACAGCTGCCGGCGAACGCACGTGGGCAGAGAGCGGATTATGATTAGTCCCCTAGGTATTTAGCGATGATCGGGGCCGTTCGGAAAATTAATTCGGCAGCGACGTATCAGCGCTATAAAGCCGTAATAAGCTTAACGTCCGGCGCAGCATTTTAATGTGATGGGAAGGCACTGGCCTCAATTCAGAGATGGATTTAGTTTAAAAGCAATTCTCCCTTAAAACGTATTTTAAAACGAATCATTGTGGGGATGAGGAAGGTTGGTGGTTCGTGGTGGGGGGAGGGGTGAAAAAACAAAGCAATGCAAGCCCCCTGCATCAACCGCGTTGGGAACGCCGAACGATTCATATCGGAGTCGGCATTCGGTGCGTCCGTTTTAACAACAATAATAATGAGGATTATGATGATGATAATGATGATAATGATGACATCCGATGCCACCCCGATCCGGCGCGACGTCATCCGCAACTATCTCCCGAGACATATTTTTTGCGCCCCGAACAATATCGGGGGAATTGCGGCCTCCGCTAAGCATATTTATGTTTTTGATGGGCGCTGTTTAGCCCAGCTGTGCGGCGTTGATGAATAAGCGGTGTGCCGCAATGAATTGCCATTTAGTTGCGTTATGAAGTCTAAATGAGCCGCTGCAGCTGGTAATGAAACAGTTGTAAATTAGCAGTTTACAATGTAGATCTGGCGCCTCGCACAGAGCGGCAAAGCGCACTCTGCAGTGGCACGCTAATTAAATGCTGATGGCTGTTTAAAATGTTATGCAAATCTATTTAATTATGTGCATTCTCTGGAGAAAGGAGAACTTACGAGCAACATTACAGGGAACATAAGCTAATCTGGAGTCCATGATTTGTCTAATTACCTATTTAATATGATGGCCATGTTGGATTCTTTCCCTAAACACTGTCTCAATTCCTCTAACGCAAGCAGCAGTCCCAGAGAGCAGTTTGCCTTCACGGGCCAGCCGAGCACTTCTCTCCCTGTTGAAGGTATACATCACAGTATTGTTATAACAATTCATTCCGTTCGATAGCATCAGCATTGGATTCTATATTTACCGCCGCACAATCAGAATATAAAGAACTGGAATGAACACACTCCTAAAACTGTCCTCGTGCCGTGCGATTCTTTGAATGAAATAAATAAAAGACGAAGACCCACAATCGCAGATTGCATTTATCAGAAGCCTTGGATCTGCTATGGGCAAAAGTGAAGAGACGACCGGCGCCAACTTTATCTGCTCGCTCACTTTCTTACAGAAACAGCTTTTGGCAGGAACATTTAATAACACATCAGCGGCTTAAAGCCGAAAGTATAAAGCTGTCAGCGCGGTCACGTCGCACCCTCCATCACCGCCGCTCCGCGCTCGGCCCGCCGCCGCCGCCGTGTGTCGCGGGGAACCGCGGGCCGAGCCCACGCCGGTGCCCGGTGGAGTCGAGGCAGCGAGAGGGAGCGGCCTCCGATTGCGGCCACCCCGACTCCCGGCACCTGAAAACTAAACTGGTGTTTTTTATTTGACCAGGTAATTCCCACTGAGCTATACAGCTGGCCTCTTTTTCGTCTTTCAGAAGCGACTAATGATAGCCCAATAAAGTGGCTTATCACGTGAAAATGTATAGCAGCCAAATGCTTTAAAGGTATGTTCATAAATGTGGAGGGAAAAACCGGTGAGAACATGCAAACTGCAAATATACAGCAGGCGTCAGGATCGGGATTGACCCACGACCTCCTGTACACCAGGCGAGGTAGTTACCGTCTCTCCACCTCGGCTCCTGGCCCTGATTGGACGAGCATGGTGTTTTCCAAGCCATTTGGGGGGAAGGCCCATTTCAAACGAAAATCCTCGTGATATGACAGAAGATGCATAGACATGAGGATGCTAGATGGAATGACGTATGGGAATTTGTGGACAAAATTGGGGATGTCGTAGTCAGATGAGAGAGGAGAGATGCAGACAAGATGGAAATGAGAGAGATTAATTTATTTCTTATGCTACTTAGCTTCTTGTGGTAATTAGGATTATAATTTGAGACGACCCCTGTTTTTTCCTGAATCCGGATTTCCTTGGCCTGCTTGGGCCGCTAAGCTTCTGCTCGGTCTGCTTGTTCTAGATTTGAAGCTTTCGTGACTGCAAGGATTCATACTCTTAGGTTTTTTGGGTAAAGTCACGTAGGTAAGCAATAAAATAAAAATTAATAAAACTAATAATAGAAATAAAATAAAATAAAAAATCACGACGTTTCGGAGGCAACACAAGCTTCCGTCTTCAGGTGGAACCGTCACAGCACGATTGCTGTATCAAGTGACTTTACCGACAACACCTAAGAGTACGGTTTGTTTGTGCCGAGTTCCACTGCTGGATGAGACAGCACCTCCCCAATCCTGACAGAAGGGTGGTGGGGGGGGGTTGCTACTCCCCTTCAGGCCTCGCCATCGCCCTGCCAGAATCCCGTGCTGAATATTTAGCGATGGATCGATAGGCAATCTTTTCCCCTTTAAGGCGGGAGCCGCGGGGAGCGTTGGTCCCCCCCGCGCCCCACCCATGTTATGTATGCCTTTGCCGATGAGCTGAGACATCTTGGATATTGCCGCTTCTGTTTGTCTGGGAGCAGGCCCCGTTGGGAGGGGAGGTCAAATGTGAGGAAGGCCTCAGTATATATGGGGAATACACTCTGCTGTGGAGCGATTGTGCGGCATGGACTGACCAACAAGTGATAGCGATCACAAACACGAACGCGGCGCACCCTGGCCGCCAGCAGCAGCAGCTGCAGCAGCAGCAGCTGCAGCAGCAGCAGCTGCAGCAGCAGCAGCTGCAGCAGCAGCAGCTGCAGCAGCAGCAGCAGCTGCAGCAGCAGCAGCAGCTGCAGCAGCAGAGCGCTTGCATGCGCAATGCGCGTGAGCAAGTGTGCACTTGTCACCTCAATATTTATCGCCGTATTATTAAAACGATTATTGCATCCGGAGATAAAGCATATTATTTTACCGCAAGTTGGAGGCTGTGCTTGGTAGCGCAGGCTTCGAGAGCGAGTGTGCTCTTGCCTCACTTTGCATTATTATTGCTGTACTTAAAACAATGATCACAAAAAAAGTGATCAAATGTATCACTTTAACCCAAATGAAAAAATTGGATTTGACTTTGGTCAACCCACCAACAGCTGCAGAGAGCCCACATTTTCTGTTTCCACACTTTTTTAATACCAATTTTAATATATAATTTCTACTCACAGTATTCAATGATTCTCGTAGTGACAAAACCATTCACAGGTGCGAGGAACCACATACAAGCAGCAAGGTAGCAGTCAGGCCGTGAGCCGGCCGGTTCTACCAACAATCGCCCAAGTTCTACGGCCCTCTATACATACCAAGATGTTTTCAGCCAATTATTGAGTGTTTTACATATGGGAGGTAATCGGGAGCACCCGGTCAAAGTTCACACGTGCGAGGGGACAATACTCTATCCCACCCAGATGGAACAGATGGAGATTAGTCCACATTTTGCGCTCCTAAAATGTCCCTGCCACGTGGAGGTATGGCACCGACACGCGCGTGGGAATGGAGCGTCACAGTGCTGGAGCACGGGCGTGTTTTTAAATCCTTTATATTAAGTTCACTTGCTTGCTTGCGCGCTTACGACCGTGCAAATCTTTCGGTCGTTTTTTAACCCACTTCCGTGATCCAATCGAGCTGACATTTTGCACACAGACTCGTTGTGCGTGACAATTTATTTTCGTGAAAAATTTTTTCAAAAATTTTACACTTTTTAAGAAAAAATTAATTATATTTAATTACCAATTGCTTAATGGTGGCAGGCAATCATCTGACCCATAGGTGGCAGCCATCTCAAGCCAGAGGACGAGAGGACTCTAGCCGCCACGCATATAAAGGATTTATAGTGAAAAACTTTGTTTTTACGGGTTAATTTTTATCCTCAAATCAATTACAGCATGAAATTAGAGGTGCTGTGGGTTGCTACTGGGCAACGTTATGGGTAGCAGAGGGCAAGGTAGCAAGATCCGTTGTTGTATTCAACGTGTATGCTCCCAAGTCTAGTCTCGCCTGCCTTAGCCAACCCTGCACTGATTAGTGCGGTGCAGTGCGATTAAATAACCCCTGTGACACAAACAGCATGCGGAAGAGCCTCATTGACCAGTGGATGGATAAGATCACCACACATGTACAAACTAAATAAAATAAATATGGTGACACTCTATAGTGTAATCTGAGCGTGTTTGACTATTTTTTTTATGAACTAAAACTATGTCAACTATAACTATGTTTTAGTTTACCATGTAAGGCCCACTGAGCTATACAGCTCTTTTCAGAAGCGACCTGGCCACAAATGATAGCTCAATGAAGTGGCTTGTCACGTGCAAATGTATAGCAGCCAAATACTCTCAACGCGTGTTTGTAAATGTGGAAGGAAAAACCAGTGGACCTGGAGAAAAATCCACGCGACCAGGGGGAGAGAGACACGCAAACTCCAAATATACAGCAGGCGTCACAGTCGGGATCGAACGCACAAACTCCTGTATACCAGGCGAAGTGGTTAACATCTCGCCACCGTGGCGCCTATTAACATTGATTGGCATTAGTAAGAAAATGGATGATTACGAAAAAAATCTAAACAAGCGGTTTCGCGGGAGAGAATAACATTGCATGCTTAGTGAAAAATGGCATTAGGGGAACATTGGACAGGAGCGTTAGGTATACACGGCGCGCTACATTTATATCCATTAGGAGGCGTTCCACCCTAAAGCACAACGTAGATAGCCAATCATCTTCTGTCATTTTTGCTTAGTGGTGCCGAGCGTACAATTTGAAAAAATAAATTTCTCCCCTCCGCTGTTGTAAAGGGCTGCTCGCCTCTGGCAAGCCCAGCAGCTTGCAATGAATGAACTCTGCAGATACTAACGCGCGGCTGGACCGAGCAGAACGAATACGCAAAATAAGTTAATATTAACACACGCAGTTCATGAAAATTAACATTAAACATGTTGAGTTCATGTATACAGGGGGGTGTTGCTGTGGTGTAATTGTTACCACACTGGACTTGCAATCCGGAAGTCACCGGTTCCATCTCCCAGTACTGGCAGGTGAAATAATGGGGCAAGATCCAGAATAAACTATACACTTTTTATTTTACCAGGTAAGCTTCACAGAGCTATAGAGCTATTATTTCAGAAGCGACCTGGCCGCAAATGATCGCTCAACGAAGTGGCTCATCGCGTGGAAATTTATAGCAGCCAAATACTCTCAATGCATGTTTCTAAATGTGGAAAGAAAAACCTGAGAACCCAGAAAAAAATCCACGCCACCACGGGGACAACATGCACACTCCAAATATACAGCAGCAGCAGGCGTCAGGGTCGGCATCAAACCCACGACCTCCTGTGTACCAGGCGAGGTAGTTAACATCTCCTAGCCACCGTGATGATGATGAGCGAGAGAGAGAGACACGCAAACTCCAAACATACAGCAGCAGGCGTCAGGGTCGGCATCACACCCACGACCTCCTGTATACCAGGTGAGGTAGTTAACATCTCCTAGCCACCGTGATGATGATGATGAGAGAGAGACACCGCAAACTCCAAATATACAGCAGCAGGCGTCAGGGTCGGCATCACACCCACGACCTCCTGTATACCAGGTGAGGTAGTTAACATCTCCTAGCCACCGTGATGATGATGATGAGAGAGAGACACCGCAAACTCCAAATATACAGCAGCAGGCGTCAGGGTCGGCATCAAACCCACGACCTCCTGTATACCAGGCGAGGTAGTTAACATCTCATAGCCACCGTGATGATGATGATGATGAGAGAGAGACACCGCAAACTCCAAATATACAGCAGCAGGCGTCAGGGTCGGCATCAAACCCACGACCTCCTGTATACCAGGCGAGGTAGTTAACATCTCATAGCCACCGTGATGATGATGATGATGAGAGAGAGACACTACAAACTCCAAATATACAGCAGCAGGCGTCAATCGGCATCAAACCCAAGACCTCCTGTATACCAGGCGAGGTAGTTAACATCTCCTAGCCACCGTGGCACCCCTCCTGAATCCCCCCGACCCCCTCCTCACCTCTGTCCACCAAGCAGGATAAATGGGGACACCACACTTCGTCAATCGGCAGGTGGCGAGCAGGTGATGAGCAGTGTGGAAGAGTAGGCCAAATACCCTCTAAAGGAGTCCTCTGGAGCTCCCTCGAATGAAGGCCCTTCTGCCAGCAGTGGAGTGAGAAAGTAATTGCAAGGCTGTGCTTTTACCTTCTAGATGTACAAATCTACATGTAACGGCTCCCACGGAATATGTGATTGTCGTTATTATCTCAGGGTTAAGATCTTTTTGTTGTTGCAGAATTTGGCAAGTTTTGTGTGGCCCGATAGTAAAACGTTAGCTCAACTACCGTATCGCATTCATGGTAACAGCGTATTGCATGTCAATTATCATTCAAAATATACGTACGAGAAAGTATTATATTGTATTGTGACTCTGTACACTAACGTACATATGAAACATTATCATTGGTGTCCTTTATGATACTGATGGGTTAATATATGACAAATAAGATAATGTCATTTATGTTTCTGATCTGCCAGTTGGCACCATCAATTTTTTGTCAAACTACAACGTTTAATAAACCAAAACCAGCTTTTGCTACCACATCATGTTCGTTTCTTTGTTCTCTCTATCTCTCTCTCCTTGTTTTGTCCTAGATTTCCATTGCAGAAGAGACGCTGTCTGAGTGGGCTCTCACCTGGCTGAGTGATAGCCAGATAACAACATCACCTGGCCAGCCATTCACTTGATTCTTGTGATTCATGATAAAAATTCAATTCAAGAATCATTCATATTTTGGTCTCAACTTTTACCTTCTTATTTGTAAAAATAATAATAAAAATTACAATGTACCCGGTATTGGCCAAATATTCCAATGCTGAAAACCTCCCTGAAAATTGCTCAATTAAGATTACACAGCAACATCGCTCTCTCCTGCACACATTTGGCAAGACCCACCTGAATAAAGGAGGGTCTTGAGACTCAGTCAGGCTCTCCTGGATAAACAAACGTCGCAACAATAACTCGTTCTCAACGTTTGTCTTCTCCGTACAGTTTTGTGTCCAATCCATTGGACTAAATGCAACATTATGATATTACGTGCAAAATATTTTCATAAGTAAATACTAAACTGATATGTACAATCCATAGCAGCATAAAAATCATGCTTCAATAATTAATGCTCCCTGACATCCCAACGACATCACTGATTGAAATATCAATTTAAATATAACATTCGAAATATATTTGCAGGTACCTTAAACTGCGTTTACTTTGCGAGAGTTGAAATCTGTAAGTTTCAGTACAGATGAGCATAGACAACAGTGTTCCATTGTATTACGAAAATAATCATGGTAATCGCTTGCCCAAGAAAGCCTCAGCGAGTCTCAGAACTCTATGCAGGAGAATTTTGGAGAATTTTGCATTGCAATGTTCGGTCAATTTCATTCGCGGGCAATTGGCAAGTTCAATGCAACTGAAGTACCTGGAGGGAGCCCACCGAAATGAGAGGCTGCCACTGCTAACTCCTGGCCACACGTCACAGCCACACGTCTACAACACACGGTATGCACTGGTGGTCAACCCTCCGAGCATTAACCAGGCCCCGTGCCTGCTTAGCTTCTGAGATCTGACGAGATGTGGTGCATTGGTGGTGATGAGTTTCCTGCTATTTTAAGTAGCACGAGTCCCGTTTAGGCATCACTCTGTGTGTACGTGAAAGTGGTTCATGAATTCGTTGCTGCGTATCTAATCGTGTAAAGAGTAGACCACAAGAGTTGACTTTCACCGAGAAATAAAAAAAAATTCTCCTGTAAAGTATAATTTAAGCAACACGTACAGTATTGCAAACAAATACAAGTAATTTAAACGATACTATATCCTGTATTACTCAAATATAATACACTGATTTTATAAGCTGCTGCTTCAGTGAGCTTACAAAATTATTCACAGGAAAATTTAAATAATAACTGAGTTTAATGTCACTGAAGAAGGCCAGTCGGCTGAAACAGTGATATTTTCCTTCCGTCTCTGTGACAGCAAAAAATAACCCCGCTGTAATTATTTAGTGAATGTGTTATTCATTACACCAGGGCCTAATTTCATGCAGGTGTAGGCCAGACCAACAACCCAGAAAAAAAATTATCACCCGGCCCACCACATCCAGTATACCTCTCACGATGGCGATGCCTTCTCGTTATGTCCCCTACTTCAGCCTACCAGCCACGTGGAAAATATCCAGCGAGAATTTAAGCCCTGCCTCTATCAATGGTGGCAGTTACTGTTCCCCAAGGGTACAGCAAGTTAAAACAAAGCCACGTGAAGTATCTGCAAGTGTAAGAGCAGAGGACTCGCTCTCGTCCCCAACACAACGGCCGTTTGCCAACGAGGCAAGCTCATTGCAAGTTTCCGCCACTGCAACTGTTCGTACACAATTTCGCATTGCATCATCCTTTTTTAGCGGTGGATGAAGGACGCTCTGTCTCTCTCCATTCACTCATTTTCAAGACCCCCCCCCCGCCCCCTCTTCAGCACGACTTGCAAAAGCAAGACATTTTGTGCCGGAGCAATGAGCAGATTATCCACTTACTCAGAAAGAAATGGTACCCACTGTGAACACAAGAGGTTTGCGCTTCATAAGAGTGCCACGCTCAGTGACTGAGGATTTCTTTCCCCTGCTGAAAATATATTAATATATGTTAGAGTAAATATAGCTGTATCAACAAACTTGGTCTCCGTGCATGTAACTCAGCTATGCGCTAGCACCACCAAATGGTTTGAATCAATTATTGCACCCATTTGCAAGTTCTGTCACGCGAATGGGCAGAAGGGGTGAGTAGAGGGAGGTCCGAAGGGTAGGGGACTGGGATATGACGAGGACATCGGATGCGACTTAGAGAGGAGGCACAGATCAGACGCACATGGAGAGAGACAATCTGAGACAGCCGATAACATTCAGCAATGGGACTTCTGACTTGGAAGAAGATGCAAGAATCTGGGTCTCAGTGTATAGAGCCTATGGGGTCTGAATGTAAGTCTTAGGGATTGTGTGTGCGTGTACGTGAGTCGATGGGTTAGCAGACAAAGAAGATTTCCAACTTCCGCCACAGAGACACGTTCACCGTATTTGCCGTATTCGATTGAGAAGAAAAACCCTGGTCAATTAACAATTCTCTAAAGTGCCCATAATGTAATGGTTGTGAATAAATCTGTGTTTTTTTATTACTACTACAGTATGACTATTACCGCATTAATTATGTATATGTCCTGTATTTGCATAAATCTTACAAACTCGAACGGTATCTTGTAAAAACTGTGCTGTCGGCTCCGTTTTGAGAACACGGTTTTAAACAGCATATTGTAAAAAATTCACATTTAATCTCGGGGCATATTCTTTACGACACAAACTCAAAGATATTGAATGAAAACAGCCATTGATTACGTTCCCATGCAGTACATTACGGGTCTTACCAGGGTTAGCTCCTTATGATCATTAACAACATTGCACTAAATTATGGCAAGGGACTATTGAAAGTTATAACTGTTGTGGTAAGGATGAAACCAATATTATTGACTCTTTTTCACAAAGGATTTATCCCTATATCTACAACAAGAAAACGACCAGTCAATGGCTGTGAATTATACAAGGCTGTAGATGACAGGTCGTAAGTTCATTTAATTAAATGCACTTGATTATGGGATGGGCCTCCAATTATCCTGCTTAGCCTCATGCAGCCCATAAATACATCATCGTAATCCAGCTGATTGCAAGGACAGGAATCAGTATTATTTATCTGATTGCAGGCAGCAATCCTGTCCATCTGGATAATTGCAAATCGGGTAGGCCAGGATGGGACGGACCAGAATAAAGCAAAGATGTAATACAACAGTTTCGCCATTGCAGATAAGCCAGTGTGGTGGCCTTGGGTGATTAGTCACAATGTTAAATGTGTCCCCACTGCCATGGATTATCATCATTTCATGGATTTATTCCACTTATCTCTTGGCTGGGAAAGAATCATTTCCAGATTCTGGCACTGACCTGGTTGCCAATATTAGGCATAGTTCATTGTTGGTGGATGAAGACTTCAGGAATGAGAAGGCAATGGGAAAACATATTTGACCTGACATTTTATTCAAATTAATATTCACAAATATATGCACTTTGCAATATTCCCGAAGAAATGTAAGCATTGGAAGCAAACAACAACATTTGTTGCCCGATCTTGCGTTCAGTATGATTTTCAGAATAAATCGCAGCAAATTTATATTACATAATAACGAATATAATCTTCAGTGTTTGTTTTAAAAACGTCGCAGACATTGGCACGAGCAAGACTTTCCACGACAGCATTCATCTTCACCACGAATATAAAATGACATCTAAAACGTATAATGTGCACACAAACATCTCGCGCCCACTGCGCTGTGCAGTCCGAGTGGCCAGCCAACAACAACAACAACAGCAGAGTGACGACACTACAGAGTTCTAACGATCGCCTTTACAAACGCGCACGCCACAGGACAGTGAGCACAGAGTTGACGCTCTCGTTACGGACATACCCAGCCACAGACCAGCACCGTCGCTGCACTGACTCCCCTGGTCCGGCTAACGCTTCTCCAATAACTTTCAGAGCCATAGAAGTAGGCATTGCAAAAGCAAGGAACGCTGAACCTAGCCACAGCGATGTGTAAAGGGTAACGATGGGCGAGCGTACCTTGCTTGGACTTTTGCCCCTGTGATTGCATCAATCAACCTATGTATGCATTCTATATATATAATACGAGAATTACATAGACATACAAAAATTGTAATCAGCTCCTGTGTAGAGGGGATTGTTGTATCGCAGGATCGTGAGAGATGAGGACGGCTTGCGGAGGCTTTAATCCAGCAGTGGCTTGATCATGGTACACTGTTGACAACGATATATAGCTCGAGCATTTCAAGTCCGATATCTTCAACAGTGAACGCAGTAATGCAAGCTAGCTTCATCACAATTGGTTAATGATGAAATGTATCGAAAGCTCTTTGTGTTGACCGGTCGCCTTCATCACGCCCACTTTAAAATTGTTAATGGTAAGTTATGCCGAGAAATTATGAATGCACTCTGTGTCAACTGCCCTGAGCATTACATGCACCATTCTCCTCTGACTTCCAACCACAGACAAGCTCTATTAGGCTCAGAGTCATGATTTTGCCCTGGTTTGAAAATAGTCGGGTTAAACATATTACCTAATGGGAATTAATGCACTAATAAGGTCTGGAAATGAAATCGGATTGCAGTTAGGGTTACACGTGGGAGCAAGTGATGCATTTGACCTGACACCTATCATCATTATGGCGGGTGCTCATCCGAAGCTGGGACACGAGGAAAGTCGTTAGCGGGGACTTCCTCCCGCGAGTAATTAGGGGCGAGTCGCGCCCATAAAACAAGACGCGTCAAGACGGGGGCTCTCTCGGCCAACGATGGCATCTTAACTTTGTTGTCCATTGTTTTACGTAACGTTGTTTTATCTAGATTAGCATCGTCATCTTCACCAGCCATGGCCTCCCCAAGCCGCCGCCACCAGCGCTCACGATCCAGCGATGTATTTATTAATCGGAGAAGCTGAATTCATCGCTCCATCTCCCTCGGTGTAAGTTCTATCAGGCGCTTTCCATTCCCAGGCTGCTGCTCGTATTGTTCTGTGTGTATGTTGAACTTCTTTCGCACCGTACGTAGCCAACCGTGCTAATCGGAGGTGCTGGTGAAGGACAAAGAACAATATATGAATGTAAATTCCAAAGAAATAAGTTTTCAATCTATATTTAAAAGTGCATAACTCCAATGGATGCCTAATATCGGAAGGAAGAGCGTTCCAGACGGCCGCAGAAGCGCATCTGAAAGCGCAGCGCGATGCGGTGAGCGTCTTCGTTCGATGGCCAGCCTAAAGCCGCTGCGAGGATGACCGGAGTTGACATGATGGTTTATTTTCCTTGGGATCAGCAGAGTGTTGTGGTACATTTGTGGCAAACAAATATATATAGAAAACAACCTTGTACACCATTATATATTGTTGTTTATATTATAAGGATTGGGAAGGCCTTCATTCAGCAGTGGATTGACCATGGATAATGAAGATGATGTTAAATTTTATAGAGTATATTATGTTTTAGGCATCCTTTTTACTTGGAACACTGATTGAAGCCAGCCCTCTCATAGTTTGAGCTGCTATCGGAGAAACTGAAATATGAATTTCCTTCCACACCCCTGGACAAATTAAATTACCCACAGTTAACAGCCGACATCTGTGTGCCTCTTTAGTGACAAAGCTCTGTCGCGTGAAAATGTGAAATAAAGTTTGCACAGTTGGCATTGAATCAGTGCAACACTTCCATTGACTTTTTTTTTACAATTCACCAAACGACAGGAAGCTGTATCGATGACAAATTCCAATTTCATTATTTTTTTAATAACAAAAATACCAATTTACGGAGAAATGTACGGACAAACATTGGGCATGTGTCTCCGAGAATAATACACAGCGTTGAGCTGAACGTGCAAACCTGCAATTGCTTGCTCAGGCCACTGCAGGTGGCAGGGCCTCAACTTTGGAGTCTCCCTCCAGGGGAGGGGGGGGGGTATTTGGTCTACTCTTCCATTCTGGCCAGGAGTCTATGGAGTGGTGGGAATGCCCCGCACTTCACCAAACCCACACGAGCCCTACCGATCGACTGACCGCGTCCTACCAATGTATCCTGCTTGGTGGACACGGGCAGCAGGAGTCGAGGCAGTTTAAGAAACTTTTCCCCATTGCTTCACCCGCAGTGCCAGGAGATTGCGTTCAACCGGTGACCTCGGCATGTTAAGTCCAATGTGCTAACCATTACACTACGCGGCATCGCTACAAACACAGCTATATATCTATTGCCAAATGAGAATTCGTGTAAAGTTTTTTTAAAAATAAACCACCAATTCCATTTCAGAAATAAAAGTGCAAACAACCGTTGGACATTTTTTTCAGGGTAATACCCGGTGCCAAAACGCCCTCTTAATCATACGGTTAAATGCACAGCAATGAAAATGCAACGTGCAAGTTGGTTAATAACAATTCCGCAGTTTTTTTGGCGGGGGGGGGAGGGAGCAATGACGTACAGAATATTATTAATGAAGGATCAACTTTACAATGAAGTCTTGTCTCGGAGTCGATTTAAACCCAGTTACACAAATATTACTGCAGGCTAAAACTATAATCCCTTCCTACGGAGCCTCAATTCATCTAGCAAAGTAACAGCGTACTGAGAAATGAACACTCATTATTAGCTTTGCAGGATGCGGACCCCTGCAGAAACGCAATGCATCAAAAATAATTACTAACTCTTGGCAATCTATAACAGCATGAGTCTGCTGTAATAAATAAATGATTATTCAATAAACACAGACAAGGGTAGTAGTCATTATTAAACACACACATCGTTGCTCTCTGAACTATACATTAAACCCAGGATTTGTGTACTTTTCTCGAAGTCTTGCAGTGATTTACATGGCATCTTCAATGAAACCCTTTTAACACATTTTAAATATACTGTACTCTCTGTTTGCGGAGAAGTGGAAACGTGTGATAATCCGCGGAATGAAAAAAATGCCCACGGTGTATATCATGTGTGTTTGGTTGTCGAGAAAGATTACGTATATGATTTTATAAAGTAACTTTATTTTTATCTGACAAAATGACAAATTGAACCGTGCATTATCACCGTTTTCAGCTGCCATATGATGAATGGCCCACTTTGCAAAAGATAATAACATATTTCTGGTGAAATATGGGTTACCAATTCTCATATTTATTGCAATATAAAGCAAAGAGTGGGTCACTAAATCTAGATGAAGCGGACTCTGGCCACACTGAATTCATGTGCATCGTTTAGAATGATAAATGGAATGTCATCCTCCCTGTACCTCCACTATTCATATCTATTAAACAAAATAGTTTAACAGTTATCCTGCCAGGACTTCGCATCGAGTGTATAATATCCACATCTCGGGCAAAACGTATCAACCGTGGCATGCGCCCTAAGTAAAAACCGGTAACGATGCAGATTATTACGGCAGGGAGGAGGCCATATGCACGCATGAGCTTTAATTTCATATTGATTCGTCAATGCAGTGTGCAGCATCCTTTCCCGTTTCTATGCAGTGTGTTGTAGACACAGATTTATGGTCTAATTTCCCTTTAACTTAAAATATTGAAGAGCACCCACAGTTTTAAAGGTCAATTTATGGATCTGCACTCTGAAAGCCTTGCTGGGTTTTTTTTTAATAGCTGGGGGTAATGGATTATGTTTTGAAGGGGGTGTAGTGTGTCCGTGGCCGAAATCGCCTGAATCTGCAAAAGTCAGAGATTCATCAGAGGCAATTAATGGTTTAGCGTTGCCTTCTGTGCTCGCTGTTTGATTGATGGAGACACACGGGTTTTTTGGGAATTTGATGTTTTGACATTCTTCACGTTCACGGAACGTATGAAAAGACCTCCCGGGCACAATCGACGGCATTCACAATCTATTATGTGTCCCTATGTCGAGGGCACATTGTCCGTCCGCTGGCTGCTTAGCTTCCAGCATCATTGGAACGCTTGGGCTATAATAATGATAATAACCACTGCATGTTAACAGGTGTCTATGGCCCCATTTGACTACGATGCATTTCTGAGAAAACCCAACATCGAATTATCATCAACAAATGAGCAGCTCTACAGCTCGGAATACAATTGATAGTCACTGTTGTGCAACACATGTGAAATTTAATTATCTGTTCGCTTGTTAAAATTTTAAATGTGGATCTTTTTTGGCGCCTTCATGAGAAGTCGTCAGATTTCAAAACGAGTTCGAATATTTTCCTTGCATGATCTTGCATTTAAATAGCGGCACAAACCGCCAAGGGCAAATTTTCTTCGAAATGTTGTCATCTTCACGCTCCTTTGTAAAAACAGTCTTTGCCGTGATTTTACATTCCAAAAATATTACTAATGACATACAAGCACGGTTATATTCCATAATGATATTGTACGTATGTATGTTGGGTTTTTTCGCACCGTACGTAGCCAACCGAGCTAATCGGAGGTGCGGGGGAAGGACAACAAACTAAACACAAAAAGCAGTTCTTAAGAAATTCGTTTTCAATCTAGATGTAAATGTGCATAGCTCCAGTGGCTTCCTAATATCTGAGAGAAGAGCGTTCCAGACGGCCACAGAAGCACGTTGGAAAGTGCGCGATACGTATATATATAAAAACACATCAAAGTGTTGTCCTACGACTCTGATGTGCAGAGTTTTTTTTAATTAAATCGTCTTAGCAAAATATTTAACACCTGCCAACCCGCAACTAACTGTAGTGTACAACTATGCCGTATACAGCTTGGAGCATCCTATTTTGACACAGGGGTGGCGGAGACAAAGGGACACCCCCTGTGCACGTAACTTTTGAAAACGCCCAAATGATGTTAATAATAAATTGCGTTGCCGGTGCAAAGCCAAGTTAAAAGTTACAAAGCAATTCCATGCAGCGAATACAAGACGGTTGAGTTCCCAATTCATAAATAAGAATGTTGTGGTATGTTTGTAGACATTATATGTCAACATGTAGTCTTGCACACTGAAACAATATCAATACTAAACATTAATAAAAGCATCATTATTATAATGAATTAATAACAATTGTAATTATTATTAAAGAATCATATAATTCAACATTACATGGTAAATCTGTGTTTTGAAAGTAATACGATGGTAACGATATTCATGAGCACATTCTATGTCGATTAAGTAAACCAGTAAAGGTGGAGCCCTGCAATTTCCTGCTCACGCCACTGCTAGCAGGAGGACCTCCTTGCATGTTGCTAAGATGTCTGGCAAGAGGTGGGATTGCCCACACTTCACCCCACCACACGCGGTACGTCGACCCACTAATTGTGGCGGACACATTTTAAACCAGCGTGGAATGAGGCAGGCAGATCTAACAAACTTGATAAACAAAATTCAACTGCCAAAACTATGTTACCATGTAAGACCCACTGAGCTATATCGATATTTTTCAGAAGCGACCTGGCTATCACAAATTATAGCTCAACGAAGTGGCTTATCACGTGGAAATATATAGCCGCCAAATTCTTTAAATGCGTGTTTCTAAATGTGGAGGGAAAAACCAGAGGACCTGGAGAAAAATCCACGCGACCACGGGGAGAGAGACATGCAAACTCAAAATATACAAGCGTCAGGGTCGGGATCGAACCCACGATCTCCTGTATACGAAGCGAGGTTGTTAACATCTCCCCGCCACGGCACCCTAACCGTTATACCGCGGCAGCACTTTTTATACATACGTCTCTATCAAAAAAATGCGAATTAATATACATAATCTTGCACTACGCGTTACAATCAGCTCAAAACTACAAATTCAGATGAAACACAAAACGGCCACGTGATGTGACCACGATGATCTCACCACGATAATCTCACATTGTTTCTGTTTGGGGCCGAGACAGCTGTACACAGACACACGCGATAAATGATCGCAGGCTGGGGGGGGGGCAGATTCCAAAGTTGGCTTTCTCACAGTGGCCACTTACTTGGAGGCCCTTTATTGTGGTTCGTACTGCATGTGGGAAGCCCTGTGCGCCACAAAACAATTTTTTTTATTTAGCAAAGGTTTCTGGGTGGTCCGGGAGGGGGGGGGGGGGCTCCTGTGTGAATCTGACACGAGTGTAAATAAGTGAGCGGCAATGAAAAGTAATTGCATTAGGTTCGCCTCGCCGCAATTGAATGCAAACAAAAATCTCCACTACAAGATGCCCAACTCTCTCGCCGTTTTCAAAGAGCGAACGGATGAATGGGAGCGGCGATCCTTTCATTATACTCGCTTCGGCCGCAGCAGTATGAAATAAGAGTGGGGGGAATGGGGGAGTGGTGGGAGTAGTGGTGGGGGGGGATAAAAGAATTATGTATGCTTCCCACTTTATGCGCAGTTTGTATCGCAAGTGTGATCAACACCAGCTCAGGCCTATGTGCCCAATTTCCGCTCAAACTGCTACAGCCTTGTAACCGGAACCCAAAGGGTCACCTAACGAAAGGAATTGCATTATGATTTCCAACAATCGTTCATACACGACAAAATGTGCTGAGGCAGAGTTTTGTAATGGGGAGGGATGATTAGCCTTCCAGCATAACATAAAAGGGCCCTGCAGGAATGGCATTTCAGCACAATGGACTCCCTGTTCCCATTATGTTTAACCACTTATGCCTTTTATTGTATCCTGTCATTTGAGTAGTGCATGCTGTGTGGGAATTCTGTGTGAAAGGCCACTCTGCATGTTTTTATTTGAAATGAAAAAGATAAGAGGCTCCCTTGTGTTTTTTTATCATCCATGGCAAAAAAAAAATCACGTTATGTTTGTTAATTGTACACCAAAAAACTATCCGTGAGCTCTTGTGGGGCTGCAACGCTAACGTGTTTATTTTATATACACACACACTATTTGTTTTATTTAATTAATAGTTTCAATTACAGGGGTGAATCGAATTTTCATAAAAATGTTGTAACGTAGATCAAATAAAGACCTCGAACCGTATAATATCTGCCAACTGCAAAACAATATTTAGGCACTTAATTCGTTTTATTGTTCACGTGCCACCAGGATGCGGGCGTGTACATTTATTGAATGATTCTTATTTTGTTCACCTAAGGAGAATCATACCGCTTTGCCGCATTCATTGTAATTGAATACATTGATCGGAAAGCGCCCGTTTGTTGACGCTTGGAGATGCATTTCTTGGAGGGGAGCCTCAATCGCCTCTGCTAAACCGTCCCAGGGAAATATTTTATCGACACGTGGAGAGGAACGGGCCAGCGAAGGTCAACTGTTTGGTTAATGATGCAGCAGTAGGAATCAGGAGGCCCATATTAAAAACGATGTGGATAGGACAGAAGCAATGAGCCGGAACACGCTTATAGCCAGTAAACACAGACAAATTATGGGCTCTCAAGCTCAGTTTATTGTCAATAATTCCTTTAGACTAATTTCCCGCACCAGGATGCCTTCAAAAGACCGCGGCATAATTCTGCCTTATCCACCCCCATTGCAACCGATTATGTATAACTGTTTATGCTCCACATTTACAAGCAGAGCCAGGCCTCTATTGATTATTAATTGAGGGCTCTTCTTTAGCTGACAATGCAGCTGTTTTTAATACTGAAAGCTTGAAGGTGTGTACTGTGCACAAGCATTACGACACACACATATACAGTATATAGTAATTGTTAATCGCTCTCTGCCCATAGGATACAGATTTTTGGTAATGATTTTTTGAAGCGATACACTTTTGACCTTATGATATCAGGCAGAACTGAGTTTCCGCACTGTGCAACGTGATCGCTACAATTAACCTTCCCAGATTCGTGCTGCAAGATTCCGCGCGCAAACATTTCCAAGATATACATTAGATTTTTTTTTTACAATTTAACAATCAACAATGAATACCCCATTTTCAAGGTATTGTCGGATGAAAGCTTAGACCAATTCCATATCGTTAGTGGAGAGGCGTTGATCATACATTCACCGTACTCGTCATTGAAAGGGTGAATGTGAGCCAGCGATCAGTTCAGATAGAACTTGCCGCTGTTGTGCTCTAGTGTGTGAACTCAGGTTGCCAGGGTCATAGTGTGGTGTCCAATCACTCCTCCACCACTGCACCCTCAACCTTCACAAATACGGAATTATTGGCAATTACATATTTATTATTCTATTTAAAATGAATATTATCAAATATCAGTAGAGCTGCTTGCGACACGCCGCGTTACCTGTGAAATACCAAAATAAATCACGTATTTAAAACGTGTAGAGTTTTACAATGTATAAATATTGTACCCAAAAAGGATCTGTGTCAATCAACACTCAGTGGGAGGTCGCTCCCCCCCCACCGGGGTCTGTAACTCCCTCCCCCAGCCGTCTGCGCTCTTGACTCCCTGCCCCTGTTGAAGGCCTTCTCGTTTTTTACCTTTGGCTCTGACTCACTGCCTGCCTCTCCATACAACATAAACAAAGCCCACTGTTTCCACACCAGGAACTCGAGACGTGGTCGAATTTAGACGCCGTGTACATTCACATTGTGTGTTATTGCATGATGCCGAGTCGGGATGTAACGGTTTACTCCGTCCCCGAGAAATCTGATTAATTGTCATGATTTGTTGTTGCGATTAGATGCAAATATCAGTTTTGTTTTTAATGTCAAGTAAAATACGTAAATGTTGCAGGGTTTACATGAGCATCGCATACACCATAAATGAATTGCAAATAATACTCTTGTACGCACAATTTCATACGTATATCACCAGTGTTAGAATTACTTTCAAATGATGAATGTCTGCAAACAAATGAAGAGGCGTGATCTATCCACTGCTGGACGAAGACCTCTCGACGTCGTCGCCGTTCCCCACGGTCCCGTGACACCGCGGTCCATCTCGCTCCAGCGCATGAGTTGATCAACATCACTCCATCTCCCTAGTCGTCGTTCTCTTTGGCATGTTCCCTCCTGTGGCTGCATATTCTTTCGCCAGTCTCAACTATCGGCCATCATCTCTTCAAGTGACATGTCCTGCACAAGCACCCTTACTTTAAAGAACAGTCAGTGCAACGTCCCTAATTTGCATTTGCTTCCTGATCCACGTGGTCGCATTCCTGTAATTCGGTGTAATTCCAAGTGTGCATCTTTAATCCTAACCGTAGCAGGTCAGGTGCACGAAGAAATTAACCGACATCTGCACGCGTCCACTAAAACTTAACATGATTTTATTAGAGTGCAATTTGCCTAACGGGACAGACTTTCACAAATACACTTCACTCGATTGCTTCAGTACTCGGGTCGGGGGGTCACCCTGGATGGTGTCAATTGAAGTGAACTCGCCGAGAGGAGATGGTGCCCTCCAATTAGTGTCCCGCACTGCCACTGCGAGCTGAGCTGTAAAGGCTGCCGCTGTGGGTCTGGTATCCTCGGAGGAAAGCACAGCCAACAGCACCTGCCGAACGATATTTGGCGGCCCGGGTGTAAAATGCCAGATGAGGCCCCCACTTTTGGATGGCTGTTTTTGTGGCCCCCTCAGATCCAAGGCCCAGCGCAACAGGTACAGTTGCCCGCCCCCACCACCCCTACGTCTGTGGCCCTGCAAGCACGTGCCACCTGTGTTTTGTTTCCCTCTGCGACCCGGCCATCAGCCGAGTCCCCTTTAGGAGGCGAGCTTTTTGGAAATTGTGGCCATTGGGACACAAGAATGAAAAAAACAGCTCGATACTTGATTAAGAACCAAAGTGCCTTTTAATGAATGAGATCAGTGGAAAAACAGTACCATAACTTGGCGTAGTTTTCTGAATAACCAAGTAATTATCCTCGTCATCAGTTTTAATCGAGATTATCATGATAAAAATTATAGTACACAATGTGCAGCTCTTTACCAATCCACTGTTGGATGAAGGCCTCCCCACGCTTTGTCCATCATGGGAGCTGTTTGACTGTACTTCTAGTGCCACAGTGCCGCCCTTCATAGGTGCTCGCTAACAGTACTTGCCCCAACAGTCTGTTAAGGCTACACGGGGGGTCTTGTACACAGTGGAGATACAAATGCAGCTGCGTGCAGTACTCGCCTTGCCACCGCCTCACCCGCAGTGACGGCTTTTATAGGTGCACGCTCACATAATTTTTCCCAACAGCCTCAAAACGCTTTATGGAGGGTCTCTACGTGTGGATGCGCGCTCTCCTGTAGTTTAGTGGTCAGTACGCCGCGCTACGAACACAGCAACCCGAGTTAAATTCCCGCTCACCGAAAACACCAGCGACGATTATATTAACCAGTTCTGGGCTTCCCCTAGGCCGACTCAGCCTCAAATGGGTACCTGCTGCAACTTGTAAATATCGCCACTGGGAATACAAAGGTGGCCGGGCGTGGTGCTAACCACCTTACGTGTGCCATGCCGGTCTTCATAGGTGCTCGCTAACAGCACTTGCCCCAACAGTTTGTTAACGCTATACGGGGGAACGTTGTCTTTATTCGTGTAACCTGGAATCATCGTCTGGCAGAACCTTGCAAATATCCTGGTCACGCCCAGGCTTTGGTGTCTCCACCAGGTGCGGAGGGAGGACAGAGTTCACGACTTGAGGTTGGAAATTTCCCTTCAATTGTCCCCTCCAGAGCCACCCGCTGACACGGGTTGACCCCAGCCGTGTGACCAAAAGGCCGTGTCCGCTAAGGGGCGCTTAAGAGACACGTGCCAAATCCCACGTGGGAGATGTCGAGTGACGGGGCAGCACCCCCCTTTGTCCGGGGAACACATGCAACTCCCCCCCCCATGACCGGATTTCAGCAACCAACAAAATAATGCCCGAGGAGGAGCAGATGGTGAATTGAAAATGTCCATGAAACTCGGCACGTGAACGTCTCTTCCGTGTGCGCTATGGATTTGATGGAGTATTACAGCGTCGCAATGGCACCGAGCAGCGTAGAGAGAGCGCCTCCACCGTGGTAAACCGCACATTAAACCGACATAGGTAGGCGGCAAAGAGCCTCTTTACGGTTTTTTTAAATATTGAATGCATCACATCATAATTCTTAGTCATGGCAGTATATATACAGTGATGATCACCCTCTTAACTATATTGCACAAAGTACTCTAACTCAGCCGGGCTTGCCACGAGCAGAAGGCACTCAAATGCTGTGCGAATGCAAACAACGCACTTCTGCGGGAAAATGATTATCACTCAATGCCTGCGCATTGGCCTGACGGCAAAGATACAAACATCAAATCGATGACATTGGCAGCATACCAAGAAGAGCATTACTTGCCACTGACTGACTGCTTATCGATAGGGCGAAAATCCATTGAAATATCTCTCGCATTCTCCCGCAGCCTGTCTGCCCAATGGTCTGAGAAAGGTCAAACGGTGGGAGCAGGGCGGGGTGTGTGGGGGGAGGGGGGTGACGCACGCACGCACGCGAGCTCCCGAATCAATCATGCGCGGCAAACATTTGCCGTCAATTTCTCTCTCCCATGCCACGTTGGCGATGCGCGCTTCAACGCCGTTCTCGCCGCGGCGGGGAGATTCCAGCGAGGGGCGAACGGCGAGCGCGTGAATTAAAAAAAAATATTTTACATCTGGTGAGCCCGACGGCATTCGGGACGTCGTCAAAACTGGTTGTTGCCCCGAAAAGGATCAGCGCCCCGGCTCGTGTCTCCCACCCTGCGCGATGTCTGTTTGGACGACGCTTCGCGCACGACGAGACGTGCGCACGACGACAGCGACTTTCACGGGCGGCGTTTGACTCGGGCGTGAATGCGGTGTTTGGTCTCCTCTTTTGAACGGACATCAGTGATTAAAATCCCAAAAGCCCTAAAAAAATATTGGAATGCGGATACAGACAATGACACAGGGAAAATAGAATAGAAAAAAAAACATTTAAGGATATATCCTTATAGGTAGACGAGTAAAAAAAAACATGTTAAGTATATCTTTTTTGTAAACTAATTATCAGCAGCCATTTTCTCTTTACGACTGTATGAAGGCCTCCACGAGGCATCGCCATCCCTCATGGTCGCGTGATGCAACAATCCATCGAGCTCCAAGCACGTGCGGGTTATCTCATCGCTCCATCTCCGTGGTAATCGTCCTATTCGGCAGTGGTCCTTTCTTCGGCTGCCACTCACTCCATCATCAGTTTTGACCGTCTGCCGTTTGTCCCCCGACAGCGATGGGGCCCACTCGAGCCCACCACTCAAGCCCACTTGCTTCATTTAGCCGTCACTGCGATGTCCCCAATTTGTGTTGGTTCTGAGACTCGATGTGTTTTTTTATTTCTCGGCCACGTAAATTCCACACCTGTGCCACTCGACCGTGCACTCCTCAACCTGTGTTCCAGGTTATTTGTTCTTGATCCACATGTCACCATCGCACGTAATATGCACTGACTGAAAGCGTTGTTTTTTCTTGACACATTGATACGTTTCTTTCAATAATGAATATGATAAAAGGAAACACTCTTGGACGAGATAGAATAAAAGTCTGGACATCATCAGAGAAGCGGCACCCAGCTGATGGAACAATATTAGTTGGACCTATTCAGTGTTTACATAACAATGGAATAGCTCAATTGTAGAATGAGGTCTACAGCCATCCTATTCCAATCACACCGCATAGAAATTGTTTACAAAGATCATAGATGGACAATTTGGGGGTCAAGAGAACCATCTGTGCAAGTTAAATTTAGGAATGGTCTCCTGACATTGAAAATTCCAATTCGATAGTGGAAAGGGCAAATTAATATCAAATATCTTAATGCTTAGCATTTGTAGATTATGAAAATGCATTTGAGTTGATGGTAGCTGATGCAGTCCTCTACACTCTCACAAATACCTAACGCGTATTTAGAAACATTAACATTTTCGAAAATGGAATGCCCACACTGAGATTCCACGAAGTAAAACAAATATAATAAAATAAAAATGTTCAGCCCTTTTGTGATGGGCACTGCTAGATAAATGCCTCCTCGTGCAGTAGCGATTACAATTTGCTTGACCATACCTCACCATGCTGGTCAAGAACGGGTTGGTAAAGTTAGCCCTGGCCGAGAATCGAATTGCCGTTGCTGGGATCAGTGCGATAACTGCCGTGCCACCATTCTAGGGATTTGATAGAATTGCAGTATTCAGAGAGTGGAGTATGTAGGTCCAATCGCCACAACTCGTAACATATTTGGAATAAAGCTCACTCACAAGCCAGAATCAGCTTATACATTACACTATGTAACACAATTTTTGTCCCTGGGTTGTAAGTGTTATTTTTTATTGCTTATGCCTAAAAAATATAGAAAATGTCTATTATTTCCCACAAACTTTGCTTTTGTGACCAGGACTTTACGTGAAGGAATGACACATGCACACCTCGTTTTATCATTGAAAATAGGTACATTTCAAAATATCACTGTCCTGGTCACAAAATCAAAGTTTGCGGGGAATAATAATAGCCATTTTCTGTACGCTTGAAGCATAAGAAATTAAGAAATAACGCTTACTACCCAGGAACAAAAAAACATGTTTGTTACACAGTGTTATTATTAGATGCGAACTCCAACGGCGATGTTGAAGGTAAGGCTTTACACGGCAAGCACAGCAGGCCGTCTTTTAGGAATGACTGCATTCAGTGCAGGACACCAGCTGCAGGGTCAGGTGGACTGTATGTGTGCAGGTGTGCTGCAGTAAGCGGAAAATCACTGCAGGATAATCCAGACAAAGGCGCGCAATCTCCGATTTCAGCAAAGCGTAGCATGTACTTTTAAACATACATAGTGTATACTGCATTCACAAAAATAAATGCGCGTAATTCGATTAAGCACATTTGTATTGCCAACTTCGCGATGCTTAGTTACTCCACCAACGTGGCACATTCATGCCAAGTTCAACACTGCATCTATTTATCATGCATCTCAATCGTACAACTTCCTGGCTACAATTACGCTGGAGCGGAGATGCAGTGCTTTGCGCTATGAACACGGTTACCAAATTCCCGGCCAAATTCAACATCAGTGGCAAGTCACCTCTGACCCCACACTGACCAGCGTAGTGAAGTATGGTCAAACAATCCACATGACTGATATGGCATGGGGGAGGAGGCCTTCAAATTTACCTGGAGCCGATTTAAAGCTTTCGTGACTGCAGGGATTCATCTTCTTGGTTCTTTCGGTAAAGTCACGTAGAATGGAAATAATAAAATAATAAAAATAAAACATAATAAAATAATACAAATAAAACATAATAAAATAATAATAATAAAACATAATAAAATAATGTAATTCAGACTCTGTCTTCTCGACAGACCTGTTCTTCACCTGAGGACCGCTGCTTGCGTTGTGGCCGAAACGTCGTGAGAATTATTTTATTATGTTTTATTTTTATTATTTTATTATTTCCATTCTACGTGACTTTACCGAAAGAACCAAGAAGATTACCTGGAGCCTTTTAGCAGATTCATGTTTAAAAAATGTTTTTATAAACAGTACATACAATCTCTATTAAAAGTAATATTTATTGATGAGAGTGTATATTGCTGTATAACCTTTTATACTAACTATTGTTGTCTAACAAATTTTCCGTGCCATTGCAGAAAAAAAAAACCGTATTATAGGACACAATAGCGAGCCGCTCATTGATCAGCCTGAATTGTCCGCCTTGTTTGGACGACGGGATTGGATATCCCGTCTTGACAATTCGTTAGCCGTTTGAACATTTTCCTGCAACATTTTGTTTTTATTCTTCAAGGAAATGTAAAAGTTAACTTGTCAGGAAAAAAAGGCAAAGCTAACTCCTCCGCTCTGGCAAACGCGGATCGCTTTGACCCAAACGTAGCGAGGTCAGCATAGAATGACCGCCCGCCACTGTCTGAGCAATCTGCGACCACCGGGGGCCCGAGATCCGGAGGCTTTCTGACGTTGTATAGGAATTGTCCTGATTGTCTACGCCGTGGAAATACATCAGGGTACAGACAAGAGGTTGTGAAGAGGGTTGGGGCTTCTGTGTCTTGTCAACTGGAAGCCAGGCCATCTCTCTGGGGCAACTCTGCAGATGCAGTTGAGAGAATACAAAAAAATATATAAAATAATCTTTCCTGCTTTTGTTCTCTTTTGAAGTAACAAGAGCTTTACCTATTCATCCAAACTTCAAAGTGTCAGAATCAGACCTAAAAATCCGTTTGATAGCATATGGCACTTGTGTTTAAGCAATTAGTAATGTTATTAAAATAAAATTGCCGAACAAACAGTGGCTTTATTGCGATTAATTATGCTCCCTTTGTGGTTGCCAGCTGTGATGGCGTGCCTTTACACGTGCGGTGGGAGCTGTTCTCCTGCGCGTATTATGATAATCAGCACTGCCATTAAAATTAATTGAATTATTTTCCACGGGGCCCATTTTATTATATACTCATCGGCTCAAATACCATACCCTTAATTATTTAAACACGCTTTTTTTTGCAATAATTTATCTACCGCAGAGCTGGAGTGAATTTTGATTATGTACTTTTAAACGTAGAACTGTCCCACCGCTAAATACTGCCCCATCACCACCGCGGCACTCGAGAATACATATGTGGCATCTTAGCTCTGAGCTGCATTTAATGCATTTAGAATATCCCAAGCATAATGGGGAAACACAGATGTGTTACAAAGAGGGAGAAAAATACAGAACTGTGAATTTAAATCCAATGGACTCAAAACTGCTCGCAGCAATGTTCAATATTATTTTGCTAAAACGGCACAGAGACAAGTGTGAAGCATGCTTGAAACCCCAAGATTGATAACGGCGCTGAAAATTTGGAGGTGGTTTTTTTTTTCGAGGCACGTTACACAAATTTACCGGAGGCCCTAATTTAATATTGTTTTCTACTTTGCATCGAAGCAGCCATTAATTTCTGGAGGCGGTCAATCCATTTAACACCTTTCGGCTGGGAGCTACACGTAATTAAAATGTTTGGGCTAACAGCCTTTGATATAGCATACATCAAATAGCCTTGGATCAGGAATGGCAAGTCACTTTGTCTTCATCTGTACCTGTCAGGAATCAAAACGATCTATGAAACAAAAGACTGAGCAAGCTAATAGCTGCTTTTCATACAAAGTCATCCAAAACATTCGTCTCGCACTGTGGCCTTGTGTACGTGACGCTCCCGCACAAAAGTAGAGCAAACGTTTACCATGCGTTACGATCAATATTATAATAATCGTTTCCACCGTCGCGACAATGCTTTTTTCGTGCTGCAAACGAATAGCAGACATTGTGCGTACGGGACAAATTGTATTAAACGAGAGTGGGGTCTATTTATTTATGTTTGTGAACACGTAGGCAGGCTCACAAGCGAGTCCTCGAAATCTATCGAGTTTTGATTTTGTCACGCGAGGGGGGGGGGCAGTGTTTTCAGCGGGCGAGAGAAGCCAAGCACAAGAGGCTCACCGCTGCATCTCGCCACCTTGCACTCGGGAGCTCCAACGCGGCACACACGCACACACACGTCATATCATAACAGAAAACACAGCCAATCCGATTCTATTTCACCGCCTGTTACACTATATTGATCGGCTCGACCTTTGTGTAATGGAGCACAGGAATCAATCGCTGCCCATAATCCGTGTCAGCCGTACAAAGAGTGAGACATAATCTGCGACACTCAAAACTGTCAATAAAAGGTTCGGCTGAGAGAGAGGGGGGGGGGGCAGGAGGGGCTTGTATGGCGCGTGCTGACAGCGCGTTATAGCGTGCACTGACTCGCTAGGCTGCTCAGGATTATTGTATGCGTGCGGCGTGCCGTTCCCTGCATCCAAATTCGTGATGTGTAGAAAATCTGTGGTCAATATCATAATTCACCGTGGGTTGCAATGTACCAAAGTGAGACTTTACTTACGGCCATAGGGAGCCAAGTGTGTTGCTGGGATGTATTGTTAATTATGATTCATGAACACTCCTTCCCACTTACCACAAACCATTACGTTTATGAATAACATGAATCTATTATTTGACATTACACTAGCATTGCATAAATCTTACTCCAACGTACGTAAATGAAATCAGCAGTCTATCACGCGCGCGCGCGATACATTTAATCACACCGATGACACGCGAATCAATGGAATTTGAAATAATAACTGTCGTTTTCAATGCCAAGTATTAAATATATTCTCAGCTTATTGGTTGTTCAAAACATTGTATGTGACATGCGCACACAAAAAAAATCCACGTAATTTAAATGTGTTTCTAACGCTGCAAAGAAAATAACCGCATGCCCCGTCGTCTTAAAAACACTATTAAACGTAACGTCAATGCATGAAATGAAGTCATTTTTCATAATAGCATAAAGAAACAACCACATGCGAGACATGTGGTGTACGTTCATTCAAATATATTCCTGGCCTTTGATGCAACAATAAATCCACATTCAGATGCAAAGATACAGTCACTTCATGCATTGAATTGCAAAGTAAACATTTCCCAAAAACGAGTTCAAAGTTTCATTTTTTTCCCCCATTTTATTTTTTAATTCCCAGGGAGCGACCGTCTTATAAATCCACAAACCATGGCAGCCAAGGTCGGCCGACAAAGCCTGTGATTGCAGGCAACATTGGCGGAACACCCTTAATGGTCAACATGAGATGAGCATCTTTAAGTTATCCGCGCAAAGCCAAGATGTGGCCCGCGACGGTACCATAAAATCAAGGTCACACATTGATTTCTGTAGCTGATGCTCCCAACATCTGCACTGACTTGACAAGTTGATTGAAAATAAATAGCATTAGCATCATCGCACAATACAATTACGAGCAATATTAATGTGTTAATTTCTAACCGTGAGTGACAACGTAATACAAACGAAAATCGAATGACTGCAAAAAAACAATGCATGCCTGTTACACAACACAACAGTAGCATAATCGAGCACAATGAGAGTGAAATAGACTTCAAAAGCAACTTTCTAAATAACGGACGTACGGCTATGCACCATAAATCGTGGGAAACAACGAAAAGTTGCAACCCAGTGTCTCAAGAAAATCCTATTTATCTTTACCGTAATAAACAGCAAGTGGAGAAATTAAACATTTATTACCTGCTTAGGATGATGCAGGGCTTGGCGAGGAGGCAATACATCACGGGCCTGTAAGCAGCATGAAATAGCATTAGCCGATTATGTTTTTCAGCTACCTCATGAAAAATATTCAATGAGAAAAAACATCACATTAATAACAACCCACGGCGGTTAGATTTTAAAGCGCACACGTATGTGTTGCGTGTGCGCGCACACACACACACGCGTGTGCACATCTAACGCACGTTTACTTTGAGTCTTTGCAAAAAAGAAATGTTCCACTTGCATGCCGTTCACAGACATTTAAATCCGGCTCGTATAATAAAAATCTCGGCGCAAGAAATACGCGTTAATTGATAATTTTTATTGCTCGAATCAATATAACACCGACACGTCACATAGACGTCATTGTATATTTCTAGAGCATGCGCTTTCTAGTTTATTAAATCAACTTTGACGTAATTCTTTTGAAGCGCGCGCAGCTATTTCGTAGAGGTGGTATATAATTTATCAAACGCCATTCAGTGGAACTAACCGTTTCAGTGTTCTATATATTTCTTTGCCTGTAAGAAAAAAGGACATTTATATGCGGTGATCAACCCTTCACGAATCAAGGATTCACGTGGCGTGATTAGATTCAAAGTTGCCTTATGACCCCCATCACGTGCATCTGGCTGAGAGAGAGAATGCACGTGTCAATCTCAGGGACCAGATATTCAGCATGGTGCCTATCAGGCTTCATGTATCATTCAAGAATCATTCGTCTCAGTCTTATTTTCTTCCTTTCAGATACATTTCCATTTCCCGGTAGGGAATAACTGATCGCGATTATTGCCTCCATCAATTTCAGCGGCCACCGAACACTGCGGTGGCACAGAGGTATCTGAGCGGGGGCCCCAAAATGATGGATAACCCGCGAGATTCACTTTTTCCTTTTGCCGCGGAGAAACGTAGGTGGCTTTCCTTTACAAACGTATTTTTAAAAATAAACAGAAAACCCACAAAACATGATCTCTCTCACCTCTCTAGCGCAGCAAACGTGAACGCTGGTGGCACGAGTGAGCCACCTCCGGATCTCCTGTTCATTCCTCGTGTCTCAAATCGTAACCCCCCCCCCCCCCCCTGGCCTAACCAGGCCAGCGGGATCCTAGGTGAAGGGAAAGAAATAGTGGACTCTCGCAGGCAGGAGGCTGTGTGCACTCGGGGCTTTGGCCAGACGATATTGCGGGTGACAGCTGCACAATCCGATTGTTAGCCGTGACAGCGACTCTCCATCTCCACCCCAGGATTAGGATGAATTTCAGACATGGATCGATAAGCAATCTTTCCTCTGGTTAAGGCCATCCACAGGCTTTATTAATCTGTTTGTATGTTCATTCGGCAAAGTAAGACGTCTTGATTATTGTGGGTTAGTTTCAAATGGTCCTGGGATTTGGGTGAGCAGACCAATATTTTACAAGGCTGACTGCGGCGCAGGAAGGGTTTTGTCTCTTCAATCAGCAGGTGAAAGAGTGCAACTCTGCGACACGTTGCATAAACAGCGAGATACATTCCCAACGACAACTCCCGATTCGAAACATGTCCGAGGTTTTTACAGAAAATTTGCCGTGCTACGGAAGGAGCGAAATATCTATTATGTCATAATTGTTATTAAATTTTTGTATTGATTTAAATGTTTGTCTTGGTTTTTTTTGTCCATATGGAGCGAGTATGTTGTCGGCGTACTGTGATATATTTGAGTTTATAGTAGTTTAAAGATAGTACAGTAAAAAAACTAAGACTTATATTGCTCAATGGCTTACACAAATGTATATATTGTTTTTAATAAATGTAACATGCGAGTGATAACATATTTTGTTAATTTATTAGATGATACGTATTAAAGCCAAAACACTGACACTTTTTATATATATAAATTAACTTAAATACGAGGACATTTTAGAAATGTTGTTCATGCTACAAATACACAGCCATAGACACAAAAAAAATCACTAATTGCATTAACAATTTGTTTCCCTGGATTATGGTTTGACAAATATGCGCATGAAATAAGGCTCAGGATTGTTTTTCTGAAATTTTTAAAATTATTTTCTTTCCCCTTGGAAAGAGTCAGTTTTACAACCGTAAGCAAATGCGAGAGAATCAATATACACCTACTGCGACATCTACTGTTCAGTTTGTAAATTGCTAAATATTTATGAGGCTATTTAGGCACTGAGGATTACAATTAAAAGCCTTCCTCATTCATTGCAGGTTATCTTTGATACGCATGTTTAAAATATCACATTTCACAGCCCGTGTGTGTGTCAAGTGCATATTAAAGAACACCGGATCAACTAATAGAGAAATACAGATAAAAAATGCGCCAAAGGATCGATGTTCGAAGCAAGTATTACGAACAATGTTCCACGTGACATTATGAAAGCAATGGACATGATAGATAGCCGAAACACAAGCTTACGAACCGCAAAGTATTGAGTGTTTTATTGAACCATCAATGTGCTCACATTGTAGCCACAATACAGACAAGCAAGGAGCCCAAAAAGCCCACAAAGGAGTGGTTATCACATTATCCACACTACATTCAATTGTCATGCTTGGCGTGCGTGGCCGATCGGAGCCACGATTATTTTTTAATGCCATTAGGTTACAACGTGAACTGCTCACAACTGGGCAAAGCTGCTCCGTTGCCGGAGCAGAAATTCAATACTATGCAAAGCTGCATCCTCGCGTTCATAGTCACATCCAATAATCTCTGCTACGGAGACTGACAGTTCATTTTAAAAATCAATATTTACAATTTTCTCCTATCAGTGTTCATTTGGGAAGGATTCAGCATTATCATTTAGGAAACAAGCTGATCATATCGGTGTCGGGAGGTAGAATGAGATTTCATGCCGTACAAATTCTTTTTCGGGAACAAAAAATCAATATTACTGTTTTGAGCATTAATCTTATCTTCGATGACAGTAAATCTATACACCTTTGTGCCGTATAACAAGGACTTAGTGCTGTGTATAAAAGCCAAGTCCTTGTGCTTAACAATCTCAGGGACAGCATCAGAATCAAAAGGACCGCAGCATTTTCTCGCCGTGCCAGGCAGGCGCTGACATTTACAAGTTGACCGTGGAACTTTGTACAAAAGGAACCCAGAAAAGAGAATCCGGTAACCTTCTAAAGGCGACGACGGCTCACTCTCTTGACCCTGCATTGTTTGCTGTACCAACAAGTTGGACAATGCTGCCACTTGGAACAAATTCGTTTTTTCTTCCTCAACCCATTGTGGTTACGCAACACAAAACATAGCTGCACACATGCCATTGTCGAGCAGGCCCTCAAGTGAATATCCATGCACTGGGACATGGAAAAAAAAAGCTCAACTTTTAGGATGTTCTTCTTCCGATCGTTTGTCCCGCAAAGTGTGGGTTTGGCTTTCTGTGTCGTCTCTCTCCACAATCTCTCATCCTTCGCCATCGCCACGGTAACGCCGCCGCTTGCTCTCATGTCCGCGTTGACAACTTTTCCCCATGTCTTCTTCGGTCTCCCTCCTCTTTCTCTTTCCCTCCACTCTCATGTTCTGAAATTTCTTTCCAAAGGAGCCTTCCGACCTTCTGTGCACATGTCCAAACCATCGCGTCTATTCTCACTCAACTCCTCCATCGATGCTGCTTTCTCCCATCTCACATCTTCGTTTCTCCCAATACCTCTTCCACTTACTCCACAAATACATCTCGTGATTCTCACCCTCATCATGAAATTAGTTAAACAAACTACATATTTTAATGATGATAGCAAAATTCTCACAATTTTTTTTATATTTTTTGAAAGACCCTAATTTCAGCTAGGAACTGTCCGGGGCTGAGCCTTGTAAAATACAGCCCCCTAACACCCTGGTAAAGTTGGGAATTACGGGGTTCTGGCAAACACTCCATGAGAAATTAAGCCCGGAGTAAGGGTCTTTTTTTGAACGCTGTGCAGGTTAAATGCGTAGGTCAATTTGAAAATAAGTAGGGAAAGACAGAAACAGAAAACCAGGTGGATGGATGCAGAGGTAAAACGATCTGAAAGGCCAAGGATCGAGACCGAGCTATGCAGTCGTTGCGGCTAAAGAATGAGAACATTTGCAGGCATTTGTTCAGCCCCATCATCACAAACGAGCTGACGGGAAGGAACAGATGACGAAGATGACGATGTAGGTTAATAATCCTCGGAAAAAGTGTGCATGATATTTGCGACGTGTGTTCGCATGCGCTAAAGGCCATCGCCACCAGACGGGCAAGTGTTTGATCGAAAGAAAGATCGCCTCTATTTAACAAGCACGTTTTTGCAGCCACTTGCAATCAGCGTGTTGTGTTTTCGCGTTGGGCCGCGAGTCGAGCGTTCTATCAAGCTTTCGCCATGCGTGCAATATGCCTGCAGTAGTGCGTAGCGAAAGCCTGGGATAAGCGATGCTCAACGTGCAGCCCAAGCCTGCGAAACCACACTTGGAAAAGATAACAATCCCTTTTTTTATATCTCACGCCGAAGTGACACCGATAAAAAATGAATGTGGACTTTTGTGCACTGCAACTTATGCTACAAGTTCACACCAGCGGAGCCTGCACGCCGCGCGACGAAATATGGACACGTCAATTGATTTTTCCTTTAAAAGTAAAAAATTACCGGAGTAAAGGAGCGTCCTACTATTGCACAGGCACTGCCCTTGACTCCTCTCATTTATTTATTTGCTGTTAATATGACTCGTAAAGCATCGTGCAGCTCCACTATTCCAGATCGTTGCATTCAAGATGTACGAAGCGTAGAATTCGCGTAAACATACGGGCACGCGTGAGCGCGCCGCGCAGTGTAATATATACACTTTTATACGGCTTTTAGAACCATTTTTCTCGAACGCCGCATTGTAACACGTGCAATAATGGTCTGACAGTAAAGCCTGCTTCCGACACATCCCAGAGGAGATGTAGCCGTAGCTAACAGCTTTTACTTAGCATCTCCTTTTGCAGTTAATTGGGGAGATTCATTCTGCGAGGGAGGCTGACCGCTTGCTCCTTCTGGTGCCGGCGAGAAGGGCAGCGTATTCATATATCACGGATCAGTTACTGTCAGAGATGGTCCCTGGTGGACACAAAGAGGGCTTTCTGCCTGTTATTTAATTGAGTGCAACGGTTATTCTAGATCTCACGAGTGCAGTAGGTGCTTTTATATCATATTTTATTTTGTTTCGCCGAGAAAGGTATTGGGTTTCTGGAAAGAAAAAAAAAACCTGAAAATGTGTTAACGTAGTGCCCATCAACTGGAACAATGTGAAATTTACAGTCCTTGTGTAACTTTTTTGAAATAGTGGGGTTTTTTTTATTTAGCGAATTTGCCACGCTATTTTTATTTACATTAACTTTCATGTACTATCCGTGTAAGGAAATGCATATTTTTCATGTGGTTCTGAAACGTTTCAGCATAGTAGTTATACAACTTCAAATGGTATAATTTAATGACTTATGAATTCATAAAAGTCTAATATATTTAATCTTATACTCACAATAATGCATTGATTCGTACATGTAAAAACTGATCATTTACAATTCATGTACAAACTTTTTTGTAAACTATGTCCTGTGTTCTATTAGCACAAATAACACAACTATTAATAATACAAACTAGCCCATATAACGTGACAACAATAACAATTATTGATTCTAGATTTGAAGCTTGCGTGACTGCAAGGATTCATACTCTTAGTTCATTCGGTAAAGTCACGTAGGATAAAAAATGAAATAAATTTAAAAAAATATACACAATATTTTTGTTTATTTTTTATTAATTTTAATTAAGTTTTTACCTACGTGACTTTACCGAAAGAACTAAGAGTATGAATTATTGAATTGAACAGCAACACCTGATCATGGACATTGCCGACGATACAAATATCTACATGCCTCGATTGCTGGATGAGGGCCTCCATAAAATCATCTCTCTCATACCCGATGCATTTGACAATGAAGGAATCATTATGTATAGAGATTTAAAGGCGATGCATTAACGATTTCAAGGCCTTCATTGGTTTTTTGTACATGAGCGCGGCTCACTTTCTCACCCAAGTTGCGCGAGTTCCTTCGCTTGATGATAATAATAATCTTCTTGGTTCTTTCAGTAAAGTCACGTAGAAGGGAGATAATAAAATAATAAAAAATAAAACAATAAAATAATACAATTCTCACGACGTTTCGGCCTCAACGCAAGCAGCCGTCCTCAGGTGAAGTACAGGTCTGTCGGAAAGACACCATCTTCATTTTTATTATTTTATTATCTCCCTTCTACGTGACTTTACCGAAAGAACCAAGAAGATGAATCCCTGCAGTCACGAAAGCTTTAAATCGATAATAATCATGTTTAATAATAATAATATTTATTAATAATAATATTTAATAATTATCATATTTAATAATAATAATAATAATACTCATATTTAGGCAACGGCTAGTTCGGAGCGAACGGTTAAACCCGTTCTTGTTCGTCGCCATGCGACGTTCGAGCGACGTTCCAGCAACTCGAGTTTTGCTGCGCCTCTGGAACACGCCGCCAGCACGTGGGGGGGATGGCAGCTGCGGCGACAACGCAGCAGCAGCAGCAGGCAGCGGCACGAGGCATCAATCGGTTGGGGCGGGGGGCAGGAAGAGCCCCCAGATGTTTCCCGATCCTCCCAGCTGCTGCTGCCGCGACGCAGCCGAACCCCTTCCACCGTCACAGCGATCCGCGGCGAAGCGAGCAGCAGGTTAAAAGGGCCCCGCTCTGCTTTGTGTCAGCCATCGCAGCTGCGCCCCACAGCGAGAGCGCAAGATATCAACCATTACCCTGTCTCTCTCTCTCTCTCGCCCGCTTTTGGCCTTCTAATTGCAAATGCACGTTCGCAAATTGCCCACACATGCCTTGCCGTCGTTTTGTATGCCTGGCTAGCGTAGTTATTTAGTGGTTGAGGTGGTGAGACCCGAATCTATTTCTTTCGTGGGAGATGCCTAACCCTTGTTTACGCGCTTTGTTCAATTTTGCTTTATTCAGAAAGTTGGAGATTTTTGGTACAGTTTCCAAAATTGCGTGCGTACTTTATTTGTTAATGAAGAGCGATGCAAATCCACTTGAAGTTCTCTGAAAAATATACAGTTTATATGGCACATTCATTATGTAAAGGTTGCCTTTGACGTGTACGGGGGGGGGGGGGGGGGGTCTGTCAGTAAATAAATAAGTGCATTACTCTGCAGCACTGATTATGGAAGTTGTGGGGTTTTTTTGCCATAAACTATATTGGAATTGTATTCTTACAGGACTTGCATAATGCGACTGATTGCAATGCAGCGGTCTTGGTGCAATCAAAGAGGATTTATTTACAATGCCGTCCTTTGAATACTTAGATAATGTCTCTATAAACAATCAAGCATGTGGCCAAACATTGTTTAGCGCATTCAACCAGTCACACGATGCTTTTGTCCAAGACCGTAATCTGACCAGCGAGCGCTCTTAGCGAGAAAATCAAATCAAATAAAAAAAAATTGGAACTGGATTGGCAAGGGCTGAAAAAGAGTCAAAATTCTTTACCATCGTCGTCATCACAATCACTGCTCCAGAAGTGAAAATTATACAATGAGCTAACGTTGTCAGGCATATTGAATTAGCAATTCTGTATACGGAATGTTATATGTAAAAATAAACCTCATTTTAGGTTTCTCTCTCCAAAATGACAGTGTTCTTTTAAAACACAATAGTCACCCAAACATTCCCTCCCACCACTACTCTTTGCAATGCCCCTACGCAACGGTGCCTATTCTCTGATCCCCAGAATCACAAACCGGAAATGTCAGCATGATTGTACCCACGCTTCAATCAAGCATGGCTCGTGTGCACACCTGTTAACCTTTTGCCACAAAATTGGTGTGGGATTTCTTTCAGCTTTAAAAACAAATTACATCGGAACACACAGGGAAGGCACCGCGTCTTAGAGCACTTTTCAGTTTGGGTTCCCCGCTCGTGGGGGAAACGCAGAAGAAGTATGAATAACCACTCGAAACGTTCAACAGCCACGCGTTCGTGCGGCTCGAAAAGTTCGTCAACAGTGATCAGAATGCAATCGTGACACAAACAGATACATGTACACCGTGCACGTCGCAGAGGTACGCCGCATGGGGCGGCGGAGCCTCCAGCCCATGCGGCATTCGCGCAGTCGCGTAACAGTGATTTTTATGTCGACGTTCAGATAACCCAACCTTGACTTAAAGCGTTCGTGACTGCAGGGATTCATATTGTTTGGGTCTTTCGGTAAAGTCACGTAGATGACGACCGCTTGCGTCGTAGTTTTTTTGTTATTTTCTTTGAACCTATCAACGTGACTTTACCGAAAGACCCAAAGAATATAACCCAAACTTTTAAACACATCCACCTCCACGTCAGCCCCCAGTGGAACTGTTGTTTATTTATTAATTAAAATTACGTCGACGATTGTGCACCTTTACAGTACGGTAGTCGTGGATATTTGTGCAGAATGAGCATATCCACCTTCAAGTGTGAAATGTCAAACTCACAAACGTACAAACTCTCAACCCAATCTTCACTTTGGCTCGCACTCCCTGGAGGCGGAGCACAACTCAAAGGCACGATCACTCCCACGGTTGATTCTTGAAAGTAAAGTTCCAATCAAAGTCAAGATTGCATGAGCTTGGAGTGGGTAACAGGGGAGACGATGACATTTTTTGGCAAGTCTGACCACAAATGCCACAGTTCACCAAACGTTGAAAATGTTAGAAATAAAAAAAACTATAGAAACTAAAATAATACTCAACATGGCGTGCATCAGAGGTGGGACAAAGTCATTGTTATGCAAGTCCAAGTCGAGTCTCAAGTCATCAAATTCATGACTCGAGTCTGACTCGAGTCCAAGTCACATGACTCGAGTCCACACCTCTGGCGTGCATTATAAATTCAACACAACATGTAAAAAAAGGTCACACTTACATGTGCTTCTTTCCAGATCGGCTCAAGCGTATCATATTATTTTTCAGGAAAAAGTCCGTTATTAATCCTAAAGCACTTGTCTTTACTTCAATTCTCGTCCACAGCTTGGGTGACAACGGTCCCAACACGCCACCGTATCGTGCCTCCGCGTACAGAACGAACCCTTCGAGAAAAAAAAATGGATTGGTTGCAGTCAAATCCCACAAAACTCCCGAGTGAAATAGCCATGGCGAACGCGTCGGCACAGACCATAACTGAGTGACGTAACATACAGCTCCGTCGCCAAATGGAGGCCGCTCATTTTCAATAAATTTCACTTCTGATTTATTTGGCGACCTCGCATTAGTGACAATTCGGACAACGTGTAACCTGAGCTAATGAGTGCCCCGCCAGTGTTTTGTTCTTCTAAGTGTTTTACCGCCAGTGTTGCAAAAAAGCACATGGGAGCTATTAGTCTGCAATGGCCACGAGGAAGCAAAGGTTCACAGACATTTGCGTTTGTGACAAGTGGCACAAACACCCAGCACCGTAGTGTCAGAGGGACGCGGGAAGGAGGTGCGGGGGGGGGGGCGCTGGAGTGGGGGCCTAGCCCCCCACCCCCCTCCCACCCTGATGAAGGTTCAAGCCCCCCTGCTGAATTCTTAGTCAATTAAGCGATGGGTGTTACAGCCTTGCCACGGTGCGCATCGGGGAATTAAAGCTCGGGCAGAATGCGTGATGGACAGGAGCAGGCGCGGGTTGGTTACTCTCTCCGTTTAAAGTTCGTGTACAAAACGGAGGTCGCCGTGCCCCCCCCCCCCCCGCAACTGAGTTTGTGCGTGCCCCCCATTTCAAAGGCGGCGTCATGCTGCAGGGCCGCGAAGCACCCAGACACTCGGACCGTGCCAATCGGGGGAGGGTTGAGGCTCGGAGAGTACAATTTCCAACAAGGCGGCTTGCAAGCGAGTTATTATGGGGGGGAAATGCGTGCTAGAAACTACGGATAATAATCAAAAATTTATTTCATATTCTAGCGATACAAGGTAACCATTTGGAAGTGTGTAGTTGCATTTATTTAGCCCCTAGCACTGGTTTTATATATATGTGTCGAGGCATTCTGGCCGTGGAACCAAAGCCAGCACATGTATAGGTGTCCTGTTTTGTGTAAAATTACAGAAAAAAGGATCAATACGGGAAGGGTTAATTAGTGCTTCTTTTTTGTATTGCCTGAAAATTGCCCGGCGCACAGGAAAGGTCAGTCTTGATGATGAAGCCTTGACCTTCTGTCGTTATCATTTTCCTGCCATTCTGTTTTTAGGGTGTTAATAAAGGATATCGATTTAGTTTTTTTTTTCAAATTACCGGCCAGAAGCACGAATGCAAAAAAATAAGGCGGCAGTGCGCGTCGCAATTTTTTTTCTTCTCTCCGTTACTTTTTTAACTTGGATGAACCGGACGTTTAAAAATGTACAAGTGTTGTTATATTGTTGCCTTTAGAATCAAGTTAAAGAATGTGAGTGCACCAACACTATTTTCATTATCGTTAATAAATTCTACGTCCCTAAGTTACAACTTGAGTACAACATTGTGGGTCATATTAGTAGTCTTTGTTTAACCTAAGGGCTTACTCGTTAACATCACACTGTTCCTGCTCTGTTGGTTTCATGTATATTGTATTGGACAATTCGAAAGTGTTGACTTTCACCGCATGTCCTACACGTAAATTTTAAATAGTTTGCAGCATTTGACAAATCCTTCACTCCCAAACGGCTCTATTGCCAATCATAATTACCGCTGGCACGCACATTCTGCTTGTGAATACACACATCGTAGGAGGACAACATGGTCCAATGCACTTAATCAAATCCAGAACAACAATTAGTTGGAGCAGTGGTCAGAGTCCATAAAATCTGTATGTTTTGCAGTACAGGTCAACAGGTCATACTGCTTGAGCGTTTAAGCCAGGCTTCGGTAACCTCTGGCACACGAGCCAAGCGTATGTGTCAAATTGTTTCAGAAGTTAAATAAGCGGCACATTTTGCAGTCTTGTAATTGATTCAGGCAGACCTTTTTACTGCCCCTAAAGCCCAATCAGACCACTCGCATTACGGGAAATATACCACTTGCTGACTCAGTTGAACAATCCGACATTCATTTAGTTTTCCGTGAGTCACCTCTGAGTTGTCGAAGAGAGGTAGACCTATAAAGCACCTTTATTTTGTTGGCTGGCAATGTTGCCTGTGCCCTACGTGGACTTCAATGTCTCCCTGTTTCACTTGGATGGGACAGGGACACGCACCAGTCACACTGGGCCCAATTCCTGAAAACCGTGAACTCGGTCGCGATGCGCTCACATCATTTGACCATTAACTGAAGTCTGTGAAGCCACTCATCACACAGAAAGGAGTATCTCCTTTATCATCAAACAATGTTGACGTGGTTATTTTCTCACGGTGGCTGAGCACAGGTTGAAATGCCCAACAATGCCAATGAGCCAGCAGCGAACAACACGATTAAAGTTTTAGATTTGAAGCTTTCGTGACTTGCAAGGATTCATACTCTTAGTTCTTTCGATAAAGTCACGTAGGTAAAAAATGAAATTAAAATTAATACAAAATAAAATAATAAAAAAATCACGACGGAGGCAACACAAGTCTCCGTCGTGATTTTTTATTATTTCATTTTGTATTAACTTTAATTTCATTTTTTACCTACGTGACTTTACCGAAAGAACTAAGAGTATACTATTAAAGCTGTAACAGATAAGAGTTAATGTTTCTTGCATTGAGCAAGGTTATACGAACTTGGGAAAGCAGACGATTGGGGGGGATTCTAATGTCAAGCACTGCTAGGAAAGCAGCAGCAGGCAGAGGCGGGTTTAGTGACCTGCAGTGCGATGGCGAAACGCAACAGCCTCGCGCCTCTCTCGTAGACTCCTCAATATGCGAGTCGGGAATCAACGAATTCATTTCACGGGAACGGTAACGACGCATAGAATCTGCATCTATAAAAGTAAAGCCATGTTCTGATTAACATGAGCAAGCGTGTGCTGCTGAGGAATGTCAAGTTGTAATCGGTCAGGGTGTCTTGTATGAAATGCCACGGGCAAGTTCACCAGCTCAGCCTGTGGCAGACAGCACCAACCTGCTATCCGAATGTACGCCCGTGTTTACCCACTGAACATAATTAGCCACACGTGCAGCCTTATTAAAAAGGGCTTTGTATAATTGACTTCACTTTTTGACATCTAATTTCCCAACCATTTTATTTACTCTACAATCAACTGCCCGGCTAAGTTGCTAGGCTCTCAAATTGTGGCACCTCAGTTTGCGAATTCACAGCAGACCAAGATTTCCTCACACACGCACACAAGTAAACAATTTACGAGAAACCTTAATGAACCAATCATGTGGAAGACCTCAAATTAAATAAATACCCGTAATGCCGCGACACAAAACACGACGGATTCGTGGGACGCGGTGTAAGTTACGCACCAACATCCGCAAGGGGCCTCAGAGTATGAGCCCGCTCACCGAAACATTATTGAGCAAGCGGTTAGCAAACTTACGACAAGCCTTTGTTATGAGTCTAGTTAGTTACAACCGAGGGAAGAGAGAAAAAAAAATCATCTGCTTGGGCACAGTACAGTAGAGTATAAAGCAGGCCATTAAGAAGTATCGATTGGCGAGCGGCCGCTTGCCTCTGCACCAGCGCAGAGATAAGGAGCCACAATGGGGAGGCTCGCAGAGACCTCCCGCCGCCCGCCCATGATGAATGGCCGCATCATTCAGGCCATGATGAGCCCGACGGATGGGATTTATTTCATTTTATTTGTTGAAAGAGACGAGAACGAGAATGGGGGGGGGGGGGGGGGTGGGAATACCCTAAACTTTTCCCCGCTCCCTTAGTCGAACATAAACCAAGGTGGGACCCAGTGTCGAAAACGTGTGCGATCCTGTCACCCGCTGTACAAATAAGGCAGTGAATTAAAATTTAATAAATGAGAAGTAATGGGGCCCTAATGTGCACTTATTTAATTGGCGAATTAATATTTCTGGACGTGCGAGACGGCCGGCGACAAAAGGGTGTGCATATATTTGCCGTACCACTCCGCCTCATTTGCTTGATGTCAATATCAAGAGTAGGATACTAATGGGCTGACAAATTAAATGGTTAAATCATATTACGCGCCGCAAATGGAAACTATTAGACAAGAAACAAGGGCTGAATTAAAAATGAAACCACGGGCACCAATTAAGAAAATGTCAATACAGAGGAAATGGCTTGTCGAGGAGCTACACTATATTTATTACCTACCCAGGGGAGCCGTTTCGTTGCCTATTTACATAAAATGATTTTGCAAACACCGTATGATAGTAAATCACCCTGGGAATCACAGCCGAGGCGCGCGCAAACTGCAGCGGACTGATAACTCATCGATCAATATTTACCAAGTGGCTTCAATTCATCCCCCAAACAACAGCGGCCAGAAAAAGAAAAAGAAGAAAAAAAAACACCGCAGCACGAGCAGCCGCGTGCGGGAGGACCCGACGCGAAGTTCTCTTCCTCGCCCGCCGCAGGTCGCCGAGGAGGTAGCGACGAGAGAGTTTCCCAGACAGCGGTGAAACGCCGCCCGTGCTGCCAGCCTGCCTCTCCGTCGGATGTTCGCTGGCGGACAGAAAGGAGAAAAAAAAGGAGGGGGGTGGGGGAAGCTGAATAAGTACAATAGGGTACAGCCTGTGTCTGTTGTGCCTATCAGCGGTGCATTGTTATCTAATCTACTCTCGTGCCTAGTGACCTCCATCTGTCCCCCCCCCCCCCCACATCCTTACTCTTTATTCCCCCCCCCCCCCTTTCCAGAGTCGCAACATAATGAGTTAGTGATACTCAACCCTAGCCCTTGGCACACATTCGCATTAAGCATATTATAGAGCTTAGCGTGCGGCATTAGTCATTGCGGAACAATCGGAGGTGATTTATTTTACGGTAACTCAGTAGCGAAGTCTGAAATGCGATCACTCCCTTTGTTGTGCCTTCACTCTGAATCCAACGTGGGGTGCATTCCACGGGATCTCAGAGTGATTGTTAATTTATCGGTAAGATCTTTTGAATCCTCTTTATTAATTAAAGTAAATGTAAAATATGTATGTTCGAATGGCGGGGGGGGGAGGCTTTCGTAACCTTTCCTGCCCGTATCATTGTCAGGGAGACATTTAAACAATGAGACAGTCGGCCTTGTCAGGCAATAAAGATGAACACATCCTCTGTAATGTCGTGTTACAACTATCCCGCTAGAATATTAGCTAACCTTGTTAGGACTTTCACACAGCTCTCCTTTGACGAACAATTGACAAAATATGTATCTACGTGACGGATATAACAAAGTGTGAGCATGACAGATGACAATTGCGATTTAATTAAGAATAACACAATTCATTCATACACTGGAATCAGTGTTATGTTTTTGTAATCCTCTTATATCCACTAACAACTACAACATTGCATGGTTTATCAAAGGCAATGCAATGAGTGTTGTGCAATATTCCCACAACTTTCACGAAATCAAACCGTACTTTTACAAAACTGTTTACAACCCGCTTGTGTTAATTACTACAATGTTTAAGAACACATTTTAAAATGCAGTAATTAAACGTCCAATCAAATAAAACGCAGAGGGCAAGAATGGCCGTGATACCGACCAACATCAAATTACACCGCACAAATTGGCAAGAATTGATTTTTCCACTAAGTTACCTGTCAACGGTAACAATTTAATAGTAATTTTATTTTTAAAAGCACAATATGACAGGTGACGTAAGTGCGCAGCTGGCATTGCACAATGCTAAGGTGGATGCTCCCAATATGCTTCCCGTGTGCCTTTGCCTCCATTATTCATGAGAAAACTCTGAGGCAAAATGTCAAGCAAGGCAAGAAAGTAATTGACAGATAATCAGTTACACAGCTGCTGTCTTGTCCCCATCACAACGTCAAGACAGATGGGTCAATGGGCAGAATTAACATTCCTGGGGTACAAATTACTCACGCTTCCCACCATCCCCGCAACGCAGCCCCCTTGCGCATGCAGTACAGTGTGGCTTTTCATCATAGATGGCCCTTATCTGAGACAATTAATATGTAAAGCAATTGGCCTCTCAAAATCAATTACCTATTATGCCTACAGATGGTTCGTCTTGACCAGTTGAAACACTATTAAAGAAGTCCTCAAGCGTGAACATGCATTGAATGCGAGTCTTTTTGACTGATATTTAAATTGAATTTCTCGTAAATTCATTGGCTGTCCTGCAACGATTTAGCAGTTTCTATCAATTTAAGAAAGGTCACTGAAAACTAGTGAGTAATGAAAATAAAAAATGGTGCTAATAGGAGTAAATATTTAGAATGCAATTAGATATTATACAATACATCGTCCAGATCTACAAAGTAGACTCATGCCACACTTTCCCAAGCCCAACTGTGCAGCTGGTTTCTTAGTTTTAAAATCCTGAATGATTTGAGGCTGTAAACAAAGAAACTGTGAATGCTATGAAATAAAAGAAAACACCTGCAGACATTTGTATTATTCAGGGATATTACCGGACTTTATTTTCGCAACTACTCTGCTACAGTCTCACTCTGTGCAGTCTTAAGTCTCCGTGTCCCTGCAAACAAAACAATATAGCTTTAAGCCTGTAGAGTCAAAGTTTAGCTGAAATGAATTGCTGGAAAAATGTGCTTAGTGCAGATCAATGGAAAGAAAGATTGTAATCCCCCTGTCTCAGAAAGACAATTTTTCTTAACTGTAATAAACAGCAAGTGAAGAAATTAAACATTTATTGCCTGTTCAGAATGATTCAATGCCTAGCAGCCAGGCAATACATCAAACTTTAGAAGGACGAAAATGGCCCTAGCTTTGGCTTGGCTAGTTTTAATTACAAAGTCCTGTATTCCAATTAAACGACATATACTGACAATTTCACCGATGTAAGTAAATGCAATTTAGCGAGGGGGAGGGGGGGATTTATTTTTGTGTTTCAGGAACGGTAATTGCAGCACCTCCTGTCTGCAAATCACTTTGCGTCACCATGGTGATTTTGTCATTGCTAATTACGGAAAGGGCCTTTTATTTACACGTACGCGCGCGCACACACACACAAAAATAATAATTGCCCATCTATGCAAGTAGCCGTGCACAATCGCCGGCTCCTTACTCTAACAACACGAGCCCCGAGGGCTACAGGAATGTGGCAAAAATAAAAAAGGAGGCTTTTATTGGACTTCACCAGCGGGTGACCACAGTTTAGACGGGACGATATTGCGGGTGACAGCTGCACAATCGTACTGTTAGCCGTGACAGCGGCTCTCCATCTCCACCCCAGGATTAGGATGAATTTCAGACATGGATCGATAAGCAATCTTTCCTCTGGTTAAGGCCATCCATTGGGCTTTATTAATCTGCTTGTATGCTCATTCCGGCTGAAGTAAGATGTCCTGATTATTGCTCGTTGCTCGCAATTGGCTCTGTGCATGAGGCTACGGTCTGGTCATTAAATCTTCTGCTACCTCCAGTCTCGTGCAGGTCTCTGTCTCAGGCGGCAGGATGGGGCTGATACTGTGACACAAAGGGCTCCGATGGCCCATCCAGAGTGGATTATATTGCAGAATATTGCTGATGTGCGTGTATGTCTGTGGGGTGGAGATTTGTCTGCACAGGTTAAGATTAAGCCTGTGTGTAATTGTGTTTCATCTTTTTTTTACTGTTCATGTGTAAATAGCACATGCAAAATACAGACTAGCCAAATGTTTTCAAATTAAATGGAAATAGGGAAAAAACGTACAGCATTTACACTGCAACAATAACAAATTATACGAAAATACCAGCCTTGAAAATGTTTAAAATATTGTACGAATTTATCAACAAAGTGCATGGGCAATTTAGAAAACAATAACGCAAATATTCATCTGTGTATATCCCCACCAACAGCTATACCAGTTGAATGCGTTCATACGAAGGATATTTAACCATACCAATTACAAAATAAAGCCAGGCTATGAAGAAGCTCTACATTTTCGCAATGGCAAGAGGGGGGGGCTCTGAATTTTTGCTTCAAGGTTCTTTTGTGTGGTGGCAGCGCCACCTTCTGGCATCGTGTGATGATCGCACGCTGATCTTTCAGTGTGCGATCATTGTCACTGGACTCTGGGATAAAGGTTGAAGTTACGTTTGAATGCACTGCGGAGATGTAGCGATTTATTCAATACGTATATAGCCTGCTCGTGTGTACGAGGAGGACGCTACGGTGGCGAGATGTTAACTCCCTCGCCGGGTTTACAGGAGGTCGTGGGTTCGATCCCGATCCTGATGCCTGTATATTTAGAGTTTGCACGTTATCCCCGTGTTCGCATGGATTTTTCTCCGGGTCCTCCGGTTTTTCCATCCACATTTAGAAACATGCGCTGAGAGTATTTGACTGCTGTACATTTACACGTGACAAGCCACTTCGTTGAGCTATCATTTGTCGCCAGGTCGTTTCTGAAGAAAACGTTATAGAGCTAAGCGGACCTTACTTGGTAAAATAAAGTTTAGTTTAGTAGTTGAGTTTAGAAATAAGATTATCATCGCACACAGGAGAAGGCGTCTGCTTGGAAAGGAGGGCCGTAATTCAGCAGTGGAGAGATCGTGGCTCTTCATGAATTGAATGAGGTTTTATTGACCGAGAGATTAAAATTAAAACGTGATTCGTCAGTAAAGGACACGTGCACAATGATTGATTACAGAATCCGAAACACATCAATTGATGATTGCAAACGCTCACTCACCATGCCTTCTTGATCATTCTGCAAAGTTCTTGCAGCCCAGGCGCTCACCTCTTTGCGCTGTTGAAGTATTAAATGTCTATGTGGCAGAGATGTTCACGACAAATCCGTTCTTCTGCACTGAACGTTTCCAACGTGCCGTGTTGTAATGTCAAATAAGCAACCTCGTACATGCCATGTTCAAATTCAATTCCCAAACAACTTGCTGTAATCAAAATCTGCGTGGTAATACTCCAACAACCTTAACAAATATTATAACAGTCGAACGTACGACTCGCAACTCTTAGTAGACGTTTCAAGAGCCATGCTTTTAAAACAGTCTGAATAAAAGAAAGTGCAGTAAAGTATCACACTTGGGAATTGAACAATGAATGTGTAGGATCGCTCCAAAATTATAGCCAAGACCAGAGGACATTCTGTATCACGTTGCACTTTGATGTCCTTGAGCCGCTACGCCGCGTGGCCAATAGAGGGCAGTACTGAAACACAGAACAACACGTGCAGCATAAATTATGCTAATTATGTATCACGGCTTCTGTCGTTTATCGCGTGTATACCGCTTCATAAACAAAGGCGTATGCGCTACAATGCGATCAAACTATTAATAACTAATTGTTTAATGGCATTAAGTGTCGATAACATCTCTATTACACGTTCAGCGCGCAACCTCAGTGGGAGGGGCTCCCATAGTGTAAAGGGTTATAGAAAGCGGCTGGTATAAATGGCGGGGCGGGTGTGTTACGTTACTGTGTCTTGGTAGGAATGCTCACAACTGGGGACCCCTGCTATGCATGGCAGGCCCTGGGGAAGGTCTGAGACAAGAGCCGCCTTGCTGCCCTTGCGGGGCATCGCTGTAACAAGCGAGTGCAGCCACCAGAAACTGGCGCCCGGTGCGGCCAATGCGAAAGATGCGAGGTTTGGGCCCCCTTAGTTGGGGCCCCCCCGCGGACGCGGCCGTCACTCGGTTTGGAAGAGGCTCACGGCTGGCAACTCTGAGTTCAATGTGTGAGGTGGTGGAACTTCCCATCATAACCCAATTCAGACTACTCTCCTACCAAGAATACATTTTTTTGTTCTCTGATACTGATTGGTGATAAGGGTGGTTGAATTTCGATTTAAAGCTTTCGTGACTGCAGGGATTCATCTCCTTGGTTCTTTCGGTAAAGTCACGTAGAAGGGAAATAATAAAATAATAAAAATAAAACACAATATAATATTTTATTATTATAATATTTTATTTCAAGAGCCATATAATAATAATTAAGAAGAAGGGTGGTTGAGTTTTGAATCTCGTGACCCGAGTTTGATTCCTGGCCAATGGGTGAAGGCATAAGTGGGAACCTGTCGGATTTTACAAAGGACTGTACACATTTTAATTTGCACGGTGGGAAAGAATATGAAAAAATATACTTTTATTCGTATTATGCGTTTGTGTGATACGTTAGAAACTCGGGGCTACCAGCCTCTACCAACAAAATGAGCAATAACAAACGTGAAATGATAAAGTCTGTGCCACCTGTCAAGAAGAATCTAGTTTGTGTCATCGTAACGTCGATTTTTGAATACTTTACTCCCGGATTAAGGTTAAGTTTGAATGCACTGCGGACATGTAGCGATTATAATTATGTAATGTATCTGTTTGATTTTTGAAAAAATACTTTGGAATCTGCACGTGTTTCATATTAACACATTTATTTTATATGCCTTTTTTTGTGTATGTGCCTCTTTCTCCCTGATCATTCGACTCACAACTGGTCAATTAGCCAGTAGTTGATTAAGTAGATATAATATATTGATTTAGCCATAATGAAACTGCATATGTAATTACCGTCGTCCTATTTTCCCCATTCAAAATTATATTATATCAGTTAATGGTGTAAATAATTCAACAACGGGAGAGCAATGTTTTATCTTAGGTGTCATGAAAAATACAATGTTATATTTAAATAAAGGATTGCTCTTACAATTGTTATCAATGCTCGCTGATAACACTGTGAAACTAAAAAAATGTTCCTGGGTAGTAAGTGTAATTTCCTAATTGCTTATGCCTCAAAAGTACATAAAATAGCTATTATTCCCCACAAACTTTACTTTTGTGACCAGGGCAGTGATATTTTGAAATGTACCTGTTTTCAAATGAGAAAACGTGCGCATTTGTGTCTTTCGTTCACATAAAGTCCTGGTCAAAAAAGCAAAGTTTGTGGGGAATAATAGACATTTTCTATACTTTTTTGGCATAAGCTATGAAAAAATAACACTTACAACCCAGGAACAAAAACGGTGTTACAAGTGATCCTCACCACGAGCATCTCTTTCACATCATCAAGAGACGCGTGAGGTTTCAGCAAGATGGCGTTTTAAAATGAAGGCGTGTGTGTATTGACCGCCGGAGCGTGGGCCTTAAATAGCTGCCATTAGTTACACTGTCCTGCTAATACATTACATAAAGCAAACCGTGTGTCTCTCTGTGGGTCGGCGAACCCCAACGCATCCTCTGAATGATGACGAACGAACGGAGATGGTGGCACGGTTTGGCTGGGAAATGAGGACATGGCGATCGGGTGGGGAGGTGGTGGATAAGTGGGCTTGTGCCGTGTGGGGCCACACACACACACACACAAAAACTGCGCTACATCTTAATTAAGCCACAACGACAGAAACCATGCGGTGAGAAGCATATTTTTCGCAAGACGCACTGGTGGTGGCGGCGGTGGTGGCTGAGCGGCCAGTATCTCGCTGAGGAACGCTGCTCGTCCTCTTGACAGATGTTGCGACTGGGCCCACGATGTTGCAGACGTCTCGCTAAGAATAGAGGCTGGCTGCAGGCAGCTGCTCTTCCATATGGACAGAGTTTATGCCTTGCGGGATTTATGATTAAACATGCTTTTTTTAACACGTGTCCGACATGACTAAGTTAGTAATACGAATAGCCTCAGGTGCCCATCCATCACTGCGGTAATGCGGGTCCTGTGCTGACATTTCAAATTAAACACTATCTCTTTTTTATTCATTCTGGAAATGCTGAAAAATTAATTAGTAACCCAATACAAATCGAGGAGCACTTTCAGAACAACATTGATCGTGCCTATCTCAATACGTGTTTACACACAGCATCACCTGCAATTTGTGAAAAATGAAAACGAATGCATAGCCGTTTGAGCATTAGCTAATGGCCGTATATTATTGCAGTGGCCACGGCAAAAAATAAAACTGTAACAGCATCTCTTTTCTCAAACAAACCAGAAAATAAAATAATAAGCCCCCTACAATTGGTGTGATAAAACACAGAGAGGGGGGGGGGCGGACCTTTGAACTTAAAGTGTGATTAATGAACTGCTGGTCGGTATTTCCGATGAAAAACAAAAGAATAATGTATGAGGAGTGAGCACTGACACAAGGTGACTGATTCCATGACGATGGGAAATACAGATAAATGTGCGAGTCCAACAAAGGTGCTGTAAATTATAGGTGTGCATAGTAAAACCCAATTGCTTTTCACATTACAACTTGGCCCCTGAAAATTTCAGTCGTGTTCAGTTACCTTAATATCCTCCGCTCCGCCTAGACTACCCACGTTGCTATGCTGTCTGGCATTTTCACACACTCTTTAATGTAGCAAAGCTGTAACATCTGCAATTCCATAATAATTTTGACCTCGGTAAAAAAAACAACCAATACATTTCTTTTTTCCCGAGTGTAATGATCACAAAATCGTAAAATGTAAGCTTAAATATCACTCTTGTCTCTACCTAAATCTCTATAATTGTTAACAAAGCCCATAGTATGCTTACTCTAAAGTGACAGTGACTGATCTGCTGCCTGTGTTGTATTAGTATTCCCTTTGGGGCAGCTGCAGATATTAATGTAATTTTTCATGCCGGGTGAGAGTCCTTGATTTATGGAGGCCTGTGGAATTGTGATTGTGGTAATAATGCCAGGCCTCGAGTAAATATGTTAAAATACCAGCCTGCGGGTCTGTCTGTCACTGACAGCAATAAACACACAGCCTGGCTCCATCCCCGAAACCTCTCTTCAACTAGCATCGCCACCTTCCATGGCCCCCTCTCTCATGACACAAAATGGGCCAAGGCCAAATAAGTTTAGATACAGTTACTCGAGTGTGCTTTTTTGTGTTGGAAATGCTATATTTCAAGTTCTCAATTTATTGTTCTGTCAAACGAAGGGTGAGTGAGTGGAACCCTAACCTTGACCTCTTGTCCCACTGAAAATCCTTTTTCTTAGCTGTTCCATGCTCCCATGCTCCCATGAGATTAACTTTTTTCCGTCATAGATGTCATTTTTTACAAACAAAACAAAAGGCTGCTCTCATTGATGATAAATGATAAAGAGGGCTCAGAATTCACCGCACAGTACAGACCAATTTTTACCAGGAAAAAAAGTCGTGCCAGTTTGAAGAAACTAGTGCCCGTTTCATGCAAAAAATGGTCACTCGTTTTGAGATAGCAAAGCCAAGATACGCTCATTGAGAGCCTTTTCTCAAAACGTTAATTTGCTTTGTAGTTATCGGTTCTGAGGCAGCGTTGCTGCTGATGGCGGTGAAGTCTGTGCAGAGCAAGCAGTGAGTGGCTCCCATCACATTCACTTGTTTTTACTTTCACCCTCGCACAAACAGACACCAACCCATTCTTCAATTAGAAGTTTGAAATTCAGTGATGCTTTCTGATCCTTCTCTATTTTCTTTTGTTTAGTATTTTATTATTTTAATTTATAGATAATACTACTCAAATGTTCGGCTCTATTATGTTTACTATCACCTGCCCTGATGGTGAGGAACTAGCTGGTTGGTATACCTGGACGGTGCCATTATTTACTTCTCAAAGAGGCTGTCGGGCATGAACGTCCGAGAGTGTCCAGGTAATGTGGGCGGCCAGAACGGGGCGAGTAGAACAGACGGAGGCCCTCTTCCACGTCAAAAGAGAATTAAAATTGAGTAAAAAATGTTTGCCCTCGATAGCCAAAATATAAAGTCGAAGCACAGTGATGGAAATGCATTGCATTAGTCCCTACGGCCCCACTATATAAAGTAAAACTAAATAAAGTAAAACAAACAAAAAAAGAGAGTTATAAATGCCAATGGCAAAGGATATATTAAGCTTTAATCATTTTTATGGATTATTTTTTTCCACTGCTGTGATTTTAAATTATCCAATGTGGACGTTCTGTCATTTGTTTGTGCAAGTTGACTCTCTTGAATTAATACACAAAATGGAAAGGCAGTTGTTTGAGCAAGTATTGATTTTCCAGCCAATACGCAATTGTACCTCTTTTATACGCACAGCGATTTTTTTGGGGACTTTTCTTCATAAAGTAGCGCAACAACAGCGCGGAGACTAGTAAAGTGAAATGACCACGTTGGTGCTCAATACAGATTCATTACTTGCAAGCTGCGGCGGCGGGGTTCACATGCAAATCCGGCCTGGCAGATTTGAACAAACAAATCAAAATAAAATCCACGTTTAAAGACACAAAAAAGATAAACCACCAAGTACGCCGCACATGGCCATAATGGAACACACAGCAGACAGGCTGGCAGGATGAATGTATATCTGTGATAGGGTGGCCACTTACTGATTATTTTTAAAATGGCAAGACACTGACAGCTTTGCTTCCAGTGCACCGCATGTGCACGCACGCACGCACGCGCGTGCACAGTCCTACTCCGAGAGCAGCCCTCTGCCACTAAACGCCAGAGAGACTCCCGTTGCCATAGAGCGCTTCAGTTAATGCTGTGGGTCATCTGTTGTGCAGAAACAGGCGGGGGGGGGGGACAAGGTGGTGGGGGGGGGGGCATGTAGAATCTGGGGAGGTGGATGAGGGGAGGGTATTGGCGATGGTGGAAGAGGTGGGAAGGGCTAGTGGGGCCTGGTGTGGTTGTCGGGGAGAGTGAGGAGGGGGGGGTGGAGTTAGTGAGGCTGGGAGAGACGAGCATTGCCCATTACACCACCCTCCCACATTATTACCAGCCGTCGTGGCCCGTAATGAGCGAGTCTAACATCACCCTCCTCTGGCCAGTGCGATTGGCTTGGGTAGGGAATGAGAGCAGGAGGGGAGGTTTATAATGACATTGCAAGCTATTTCTTTGGAAACTGCATCACAACATAATTAAGTTTAATGATGCTTCAAACTCATAAAGTGTCAGGATGCGGCCCGTAATTCTGCTCTGCTCTGACACATTTAAATGAAGGCGTTTGATTTAAACTGCAGAGCTGTCAATGGCAGTGGGAAAATTAACAGTCCATGGAGTCTATGATTAACTCTGCCTCCGCCTGGCTGTAGCGTCTATTCTTTATGCCTCTATATTGCTGCATATTCTCATTACAAAAAAAATTATCTGGGTGTAAGTTTTAATATCCAATTTGACAAAGCCTATCAAAGTGCTGCGTGTTATCGGCGCTGTGTAGTACACGTTTATTGTACTTGCCATAATTGCAGCTTTTGGCGCACGGGATTTTTCAAACTGTGCAAAAAGATTGTCTGCCACGCAGCGTCCTCGTTGGTGTGAGGTGCCAACGAGACGTGGCCCTCCGCATCCAGTCGCCTCGCAAGCAAAGTTCTCTCTCTCTCTGTACGTAAACACGCGAGCTCGGCAACTGATCGCAGAGCTGAACGAGTGGAAGGAGCGCGACTTGGTGCTCTGTTTGCTGCGGATTTTGTGTCTTCATTATTTGAAGCCTCCAGGAGAAATTTTCATCCAGTGCCAATATTCAGGGCTTACGTTCGGTGATTTCTTTGACACGAATATAATGCACTAGCAAGCTGTACACAAAGAGTATACTTTAAAGAATACGTTGTGTTTTTGTTCAAGATTTGAAAAGACCTCTTTGGTGTCAATCTTGAAATGATATTTACGAGCCTAACAGGGCATGACAAGCAAGCAAAATAATATCAACGCGGGAATTAATGTAACATGCGCAGCTGTAATAATTGCCATTCCGCCAAAGTGTCAGCGGGCTGATACAACACAGCCTTGTCGTCATCCTGCATCTCAGCCCCACGCACTCATGACAAGAGGAGCCAACTCTGATCCTGATAACTACTGATCGCTACATACCCACGCTTCCAACTTTCTGTGGATATGTGAACGTGATGGGAACAGAATGTGACATTGAACGGACACGACAGATTCAAGCACATCACATTATATATTTTTTTTCTTCCAGCATTTTTTTTGATTGTGCATACTGTAAAAGCCTCCAACTGAGCAGCTAGTGTCACGGTTCATTCTAAAGATTTGCCAGCCTGCGGAACACTGGCATCCATCCACCACACATCCTGTACAATATGTACAATGCTGCATCGCATCTGCTGCGTGTGTGCTGCAGAGGGATCGTGTTACTCCGAGCTGGTTACAAGCTGCAGCTGGTGCATCTTAAAACTTTATTATGCAATGTTGCATTGGGGCAGCCAGCTTTGATCCAAATATGCCATTAACCAAAACGGCACGAATTGATTTACATTAATCGTTTGTTAGAATATACGTCCAGTGTAAATTCATAAAGAATGCATTTTAAAGTAATCACTTTACCATAATATGAAGTGGTTAGAGTGTGCAAAATAAATAATGAATGTCAGAGGTATCATTAGTTTCTTGTTATTTTGGTTGATTTATTGCATCCGAGCTACAGATGTATAATGCGAAAGCAAAGTACCCCATATGTAACAGATTACGAATTATATTGTACAACAATATGCAACTTTGCACAATAGATGTACTATTCCTTCAAGTGTACACGTGGCATGGTTATTTGCGTAATACGCAATAAACCTTAGAAAGCCAAAGGCTCTTTTAAAAAAAGTACCTTTAATCTACGCTGCATTATATTAAACACCTCCGCAGGAACAGCCGAAAGGAGGACACACAACCGTCTGTGGTGCAGCCACGGCTGCTGGCTGCTGTTGTTGTTGCACGCCGGGTGCCAGTGCATCCACAGTTACACGTTCAGTCGTCTTCCACAAGGTGGCATTCGTTAGCTTTGGGGGGGAGGGGGGGGAGAGCATCACGTTAAGCACGAGGCTTCTGGAAATAATAACAAGTGGGAGCAGGGGAAATGCGTTGGATTTGTCTTGCCAGGTTTAAGGTCATTTATTGCAAAAGCTGAGAAATGTAATTGTAACCTGACCTTCCCGAACACATCTTTTTTTTCATATACCATAATTTATATATGACGTCACACTCCCTGACTAAATTATACCGAGTATGTTTCCCAGTGGAGCGTAATCATAAAATAATAATAATAACAACGACAGCAGCAGAAGCGCAACGAAACAACGCTCCTGCAAAATAAATACGAGCCGAATCAAACGTTCATTTAAAAGAGGCTCGCTACCCATAACAGTCTCAGGGCTCCCTTTGAATTCGACGAAGATATCATCACGAGGGCAAGCGGCGGCAGAGCTCTGTGACTTTGACACAGCCTCCTTCGCCAACGGAGCGCCGAGTCGCCGAGGCACAAAGTGGCAGCTGGAGCTGCAACTATTGAAAGTGCCTGGGTGGCCGCCAGCTCACGAGTGAGAACCACGGCACTGCCAAAACCCCTACGAGGGAGACTCCATCTCCGAGGCCAATGGGTCAGTCACGCAGCGTTTAATCAGCCGCCGAGGAGAGGGTTCAGAGACGGACGGCGCCGGGCGTCGTGATGGTGGCGGCGTCAGGCAATGTGGGGGTCGTCGTGCATTGCTTGGCTTTGCGCGTCCCAATCGGCGGCCCGCTTCGAGATCAGTAATTAAAACGATACGGAAACAAACAACAACAACAACAAAAAAACACGCATTTCAGTTACCTCCTACTTCATAATGTTGCCACGTTAACATAATTCCCCGTTAATTTTTGTCTTCTGCCATCGTTCATCGACATTTGCAAAACACCGCGTCGCATGGCAATGCGGCGGGAGGGGGATGCAGATGAAGATGTTCTTGAATAAGGGGGAAGTGCATATAGTATATTAAAATCCCAGCTGATTGTGTGTGAAGTCTGCGCACAGTGATATAGCACGAAGGATGTGCTGGGGGTATTGCCGTCCTTTCTTGGGGAAAAAGAGGGCACGGTAATGAGACCTTTGTCACAAAGATGTGTTGATTTCCTGATATTTACAGCACTCGAACCAATTACTTGTCCCACGAAGCTGTTCCAATTTAATTAGACACACGGGGAAAGAGGAATAATAGTCCAAAGCAGCGCCCGTTTGGTGCGAGCAGTACAATCAGTCTCGCAAGTCTCGCCAAACACGCACGCTGGACGCCGCTTTCATTATAAAGGACACGTGGAGGATTTAATGTGCCTGTTCACAGGAGGAAACCTTTTTACATGACACAAAAATCTACAGATAAAATATATTTTCTGGCACCGCAAAGGCTGTGTCGAGTTGTTTGTCACGCGGCTCATAAGACGAGAACGGGGCTGCAACCGGAGTGGCTGCTCGTTCCACTAATAGTGGACAGACACAGCACCGGCGATCTCTCGCAACAAAACAGAGAGGGCATTTCGTATCACGTTAGAAAATAAATATCTTGCTTTCGGTAATGTCACTGTACAATATGTCGGCTTGTAAAAATGGTCATGGCATCATGGTTTTAAAAAAAACCACACACACACACAAGGTCATGCATATGCAGTGCCCACGCCGAGTGCCGACGTCTCTGGATTTTAGAATTGGAACTTCCAAACACATTCGCACCTCCGATTACGTACGGCGCGAAAGAGGTTCAACCATGCAAACATAGGCATGTGGCACCATGTGCGTGAGATTTGTGGGGAGCGGTAGTGTAGCGGTTGGCGCACTCTGCTACGAACACAGTGACCAGACTTTGAGTCCCGCTCACGGCCAACACCAGTGACGATTACCTGCACCGGTCCTGGGCCTCCCCTAGGTCGACTTAGCCTTAAATGAACATCTTACCGTGTAAGCATCGCCACTCGGGAGACAAATGCGGCCGTGCGTGGTGCTGGCCACCAATCCCCGAGTGTGCCACCGTGCCCGTCTTCACGGGTGTTCGCTAACAGCACTTGCCCCAACAGTCGGTTTAAGGCCACGCGGGATATCTACGGCTTCCTGAGACTCATCCTCTGGCTGACGTATAAAAAATAAAGCCGTTGAGCGCAGCATTGCAATACACCTCGTGACTTCCCTGATACGGATGAGATTCCTAGTTAACAGTGTAGATGCCAGGCAGCGTTCAGCAATTCATTCCGGGGTCTCGTACTTGACAGCAATTGGCTGTGTAATGTTTAAAGCAACTTGCAGGATTGCGCCAAACGCATCGCCCTTGTTGAAAGTAATCAGGACAGCGTGGAGATATGAGAACACCTTTCGCTAGAAATGCTCCGAGTGGTATCCGCGAATTAAGGGCAGGTTTCATTACTGTCCCCAAAGTCACGTGTGGTCTTATCTTGTGTAGTAATGAAGCATGGCACCAACAGCTGTTACTTACGGGCAGATCATGAATTATTCAGAATCATAGTGGAAGGCAAACGCGTGCAGCATATTGCTGAAACAGTTATTACGGAGAAGAACAGCAACAAAAAATGGAGTAGCAACGAGGAAAATATAAATTCCAATATTTCAATAAAACCAAATTAAAATGTATACGGCGTGCGTAGCCGACGCAACTTAGCTAAGGGCTAAACACGAAGCCGTTGCCAGTGTGAGTGCACAATTCATAACGGTGTGTGAGCACGGTGTAGCCCTGTAGTTTAAGTAACGCGAGTGCAGAATGGGAGTTAATGCTTTTGAATTTGCATGCCACTTAATGAAAGACACAGTCCCAGAAACTTCTCCCCAAAAGCACATTACTCCAAAGTGTGTTTCAAAACGAGTTTCAACTTGAGACCCAGCCATCCTCCCTGAGCTTTTCTGCCACATCTCATTTACGTTAACAGCCACTGAAGTCTCTGTTAACCTCACAGTATTTCACCTGCAATAATCCTCAATTTAAAAACAGGTATGCTTAAGGGGCCATTAGCGACATCAAGCCATCAGCGATCCTCTACCGCAAAAAAGGAAGAGAGGAGGGGGGGAGAAAAAGCCATTTGTGTCCAAAAAAAATTTAAATTATAATTCTTCAGTTCCGGAAATAAAGAAAACAACTTTTCTGTTACGCAAAGGCATAACGTAAAACATTTTGCTGTATGTATGCATACAGTCACGCCATAGCGTAGCTGTTTTATTATTATTAACGTTTAGCAAACCAGGGCATAAAAAGGCAAAGAGGAGCTGTTTTTATTTTTGCTGTTTTCCCACGAGCAAGCGACTGCTTAATCAGTAACACTGTATTCACAGCGTACGTACGTAGAGCAATCCCTGCTGTTTTTTTTTATCATTCATTTGCATGAATGATAACCAACGAGTGACCACTTGTTATGGTGGAACAAACTGGCTCCATGCCCATGACGGCACCGCGACGGCAAATAACAATGCCGAGAGGCGACGTTCATTTAGACGCTGCGGTGCTGTCCACCTGATATTAACGATAGCCCCTATATCTGCTATCAACGGGCGCTGCTGACGGATCAAATGAATAGTTTTTGGTGTGTAATTACAGTTTAAGTACGTGACACCATGGGGGACAAACAATTACTTTATGATTAATTAATTCCAGCACTGTTTATTTATGCACGTTAGCTAAATGAACAGTTTCCCAGTAATTATAGTGGCAAGACTTTAAAGCATTCCTCTAACCTAATTAGCCTGCGCTGGGCTGACCTCCAGCAGTTAAATGTCATTTAGGCTTGACCCCCACCACGCAAGCAATTTTCTAACGCTTTGTTAGACTGATGTGCCCGAGAAAGACCATAAATCCTCAGTAATTATGCTGTACTTTTGTTATTTTGTTTATAAATTATGCACTGACAATAATGTGGCACGCAGCTTGTTAAAACTTTTTGGGGTTTTTTTTGTTGTTCCTGCCTGTAACGGCACTTGGTAGTTAACGTCCAGGGATGCGGGCAAGACAATAATTGCGGAATCCTTTCCCAGTGTACTACTAAGTTCGCCCAGATATTGCAGTGTAATTGTTTTCTAGACTGTTAGCGTGAAACATAAAGCCTCTCGTCCCTTATGCATTGCGTTGCTCTCCGCTACGCGTGCACCATGCAATCCCTCCGCTCAACCATTTCGGGGGCCCCTCTGTCACATCTCCACGTGCGTCGACGCAAAGCTGGTGAAATCCTTCCACCCCGTTTTTTCTTCAAACGCTGCCTAGCGGAGCTCGAATTCCAACGCGCCCTCGTCTGAGCCCGTTCGCATTGTTGGGGGTGAGAGAAGAAAAGTTTCTTGCAAAATGCAAACGCGTAGCGTGGAAAACGTTGACCATGGCAGCAGCCCGAGCAGAGAGAAATTTGTCCCGTCCAACAATCAGATGAAAGGAGAGGCAGGTGTAATTTATTTCCCCGAGTCCCACCGAAGAGTAATTGTGGTGTCTGTACAGAATCAATATCATTGATTTTCAGCTGTTAAGTGCTCTCCAGCATAGCTCTGCAGTGGCCACTTTTGTACGCGATGACAATGATCAAAAAGCAAGTGGATTTCTTTGCTTGGATTTATACACTTTGGGAAGGCAGTTTTGGGAAAACAAAATACAAAATGAGCAGAGCAGTGCCCATAGTCACATTAACGACGAGAGCATTATTTTTCATTACCCCGTGTTAAAATAGAAAGCGTTCACTTTGTCCGCTGCACACATACACAGCTGGCCATTGCTTTATATTGAGGCTTGGGGAAACAAAAAGAAAGTTTAAACTTTGTACAAAGTAGCCTCATCGTACATAGCGGACACTTTTTGTAAGGATTTGTTCTATTTAAACTGTTTTGACCTATCAACTTTGCACGCCACCAACTTCCACACCTGCGCGCCGGGCTCGCGCAAATATTCCGGTGAAGGCTGCAAAGAAAAGCTCCTGGAGCAATGGCGTTCGTCTTCATTTGAACAACTTCATTGAAAGGTGCAAAACAGTGCGGTCTCGCGCATAATGTGGTGCGCGTCCGCGACACTTGCTTACGTGCTGGCGGACACCTTGGGTTCGGAACCACCGCGGGCAATTATGGTCCCACCGCCCGAGCCAACCGGAAGCGCCGACTGGCACTCGCGCCCACGCCGCCTACGGCTCCGGCAATCTGTGCCGGCTGAGAATTGGAAACGGTTGCCCGGGTAGAGGAGCAAATGCAGCGGTGACGCAGCGCGCCCGGCCAAAGACGCGTGAGGGTCAAACGGCAGGTAACCTCTCTGAAGCCACTCGGGGGGGGGGGGGGGGGGGGGGGGGGGGTCCAGGAGAGAAATACTCAATTAAGATGCTAATGATGGCATGACAATAAAACACGTAGCCAAGAAAGATAAGTACCCTTCATAACCTTGCAAGGCCCTTGCGCCGTAACAAGTTATTTTCGGTACATTACATTAAAAACACCGAATGCCCGACAGTTGATACGGGTCAGGTCAAAGCAACTCTCAACCGTGAAAGACCTACGCTGTTCAGGTCTGCTCCGGGATGCTAAAGAATGATAGTGCGCTGATAATTTTAATGCGCCCGCGAAATGAATAAATGAACGAATTGAATGCGCAAATACATAATTAGGTGGAAGATCGCGCCTTGGAATCGCGGCGCCTCACAACACCGCTGGTTCTAGGCGGCCCGTCGCAATCGAGTCTCTTCCCGTGCTATTACCGGCCCCCTGATTTACGCGGCGAAAAATTTATGGACATTGTTTTATGTTCGTTGACATGACTTAAATAAATTATTGGCGCTACCACCAATCTAAAATATCATTCATCTTTAAAGGCCGCTAATGATGTGTCCACGGGCCGGAAATAATTGGTCCGGCTTCGCCCGACGATGCGACGAAACCGGCAAACACAGCTTCTGCGAAGGGATCAAATGTTGTTATTGTATTATCACTTAGGGCGCGTGCATCTCGCAACGGCGAGCTGTGCAGCGATATGTATCCGGAAGGGGAAAAAAAGTGGCTCTAGTTACGGGCTGATGGGGAAACAATGGTTTTTGCACGGGGGAGTTGAGAGGCAACTGTGGGATTAGGTAATGGATTACCCTAGAGCCCTCGCAAGACAGAAAAATCGATTCCTTAGAAAACCACAATAGGAACACAGTATTCAGTAATGTCATACATTGTTTGACTATTGCACTTTCTTTCTGTGCCTGCCCATCTGCGTGGTGTATACGTGTAAATCTGAGCAACAAAAAACAACCGGAATCATAGCAATAATTGAAAATTGTGAGCGGGAGGAGGAGGGGTTCTGGAGGGGGCTTGCGGAGGGGGGGAGGGAGGAAAAAGTTTGTAAACGATTGCTGGTTTTTTTTTAGAGAGAGAAATGTGAAAGTTATGTGCTGCTCAGCAGTATGCATGCTAAACGCATTTGTGTCCTTGAAATTGGCATTTCTCTCAGCAAACATCAATCTCTGTCGGGGAAGATCTATCTTGGGTGTACACATCCCAGAGCAGAGACACTGAAACAATTTGTCTTTGTGTCACTGCATTGTGTGCACGCATTGCAACTCGGAGACCAAAACCTTCTGCTTAATCCACATACGTGGCACAGTCGGAGAATCTTGAGAATGGAGGGAGGATGGAGGGCATTAAATCCATACAGATTCAAATATATCGCTTTGTGCTTCAATGCGACATGGGCCCCTTTCGTCAACAACCCCACCACTGTATTATTACGTGTACAACCCCTTTGTCAATTCACTGCTGGATAAAGACCTCCCCAAGTCGTGCTGATCCATGGGGGTGGAGAGGGGGGCTATTTAACCACATTTCACCACTGGTCAGCATGGGTTGGCAAAGGTGGGGAGCGTAGACGTGGGAGCTTAGAATCACAGTACAACCGCTGATGTTGCTGCACTACCCACTGGTGCGACCCGCCACACAAGCCCCACGACGCAGAGTGACCCGGTGCGGTGGGCACCCACAAAAGCCAGAACCAGGCGCGAACCTGCTTAGCTTTCAAGCTCTGACAAGATCGGGCGCATTCTGGGCGGGTAGAGTATTACAGGGAGGGCAGTCGTTGTTTTGTGTCTGTATCATTCGAAGAATGTTTTGATTGTTCATTATACCGGCAATACTGGTACAAACAAACCCCAAAAATACCCCCAGCATACATCTCCTTCACCCCAGCCTTCATGCAGCTTCCAAAGTAACAACATTACAGCGGCATTACCCTACAGGAGAATGAGTCATTGCAATATATACTTATTTTTTAGTTTGGGAGGGGCTGTAGGATGGATAAAAATCACCCGTAACAAATCTTAATAGTAAATGTCAGCCCAGCACATATTGCTCAAGCCACTGTAGGCATGGGACCCCCCCCCCCCCTCCTACCGCCCCCCCTTCCAAGGGAAAGTCTGATATACTCTTCCATGCTGGCCTCACGCCTTCAAGGGGGGAGGGGGCGTTGGACAACAACCACATTTCACTCCGTCCCAGCTTCAAGGGAAGTAAGCGGGCTCGGGCCAGAACACGTGGCCGGAGGGGACGACGATGACAGCGGAGGGCACAGTCAAGTTGGACTCTCCGTAGCGAGGGTCCACGGTGGCAAGTTGGCAGAGGCACGGCACACCCGCTGGCCGGGACGATGACCGATGGTCAAGTAGGATGGAGGGTGAGTGGGATGCGAGTCGTCGGAGGGTGCGTCAACGTGAGAGATGGAGCGATGGCATGAGTTTGCGCGCCGCTGGCACAAGGCGGATGGTGCGAAGGATGGCTACAGCTTGGGGAGGCCTTCATCCAGCAGTGCATAGGTCATGGCTGATGATCACGATGAACATATTTCTGACATGTTCAACGGTTTATATTGCTGTAAATTGCCTCCCCCCCGAATGAAATGGCTCTTTAAGCGCTAAACATAAGCATGTGGCAATCCCCGTGGGGGTTGCTGTGGAGAGCACAACACGTGCAAGCTACAATCGCAGGCTTTATTTTGTGCTCAGCGACACGTGTTTTTTGTTGAATCTACCACCCACCCACAACCTATCGATAGTGAAGTCCCATTAAACGTGTAGCCAGTTCAAGATTAAGATGTCACCATGACCACCACCACCATGGCCACCACCACCACCACCACCAAGCACTTCGCCAGCGCTTTCTACCTCTGCTAGATCGCACAGCTGCTGCACGGTAGACGGGCGATCTCCAAGAATCCGCAGTCACCGTCTCGCCGCCATCTGGTTCGAGGTCTTCTTCCCTTGGTCACCAGACCTGCGGAGGCCGATTTCAACGCCCCTCTTCGAAACCGCCGTTTAGCGTCAATTTTAACAGCAGCTAAAATGTAATCATTTGTTACAAAACTCGGAAACTTGCAGGGTTGGTGGGATCAATGGAGAGCAACAATTGATGCTGCTGCTGCTGCATCATGGCGAACACTGGGAGTTTACACCGCAGCAAATACAGGCCAGCCGTCTTGACAAGCCTTTGCTGCGAGAATGCCGCACGCACTGTGTGCCTGATAAAGGTGTCCTCCCCCCGCACCTCCGATTAGCACGGTTGGCTACGCACGGGGCCTTAGAAGCACAGCACACGTCGCAATGCATCTTGTTGGTTCTTTCGGTAAAGTCACGTAGAAGGAAATAATAAAATAATAAACATAAAACATTCTAAAATTATTTTTATAATAAAATTATGTTTTATTTTTATAATAATAAAATAATAATAATATAACATAACATTATGTTTTATTTTTATTATTTTATTATTTCCCTTCTACGTGACTTTACCGAAAGAACCAAGAAGATGAATCCCTGCAGTCACGTCGCAATGCGTTTATGGCGCGTTGGCATTGTTGGTCACAATGAGCAACCGCGTTCAAGAGCCAAACATCGCACGTCTCAGCTTCAGGTGCCTTCAAGACACCAGCGTCACCGTCAACCGTGCATCTCCTTCACGCACTGGAAGCTAAAGACGAGCCGCGGTCGTGCGAAGGAGGACAACTCCACGGATTCTACCCTGAGGCCCTCTCGTCGTGGCCAGCGGCAGGCCTCGACATTTCGCTTCTGCACAACAATTATAATCTTGCCATACGCAATATTCTAATTGTTGTGTGAGTAGTGATTCGCACGCTGCACTGCGCTCCAGACCGAAGTGCCCCGAGTTCAATTCCTGGCCACGGCTAACATCAGTGGCGAGTGATATCAAAACCCGTCCTGGGGCATTCCCTTCACCAACCCACACTGGCTAGCGTGGTGAGGCATGCTAACACCTCCCGTGGCTGTCATGGTGCAGGGAATTATTATTTTTATTATTTTTTAGAATGATTGCCAAATGCGTCCGTTTGCTTTTGTTATTGAAATCATTACATGAAATTAATTAAAATAATGTTTTTAAATTTACTGATATGTCACTTACATCGTAATAAAACATGGACCTTCTGCAATGAGCGTCTGGTAACACTGAAGAACTAATTTAATCATTGAAATAAATAAATCAACCTCCGTTCTGTACCTCCACATAAAAATAAAATATACGTCTTCGTCTAATGTGCTTTAGCTATCAGTCTCTCGGCCTCCTCGACTTGTGTGAACCAGCAGCATTTGTTTAAATAAACCCTGGGCTGGTTTTGACACCGTGGGTCTCATCGCCAGAGTAAGGCACGCTCAGCAAATACTCCTGATTTCCTAAACGTTATCGGTGAGAGCGCTCCCTCTTAAAAAGCGGTTGAATAAATGTTTTTTTCTACATATATAATGTAATCACTCTCGTTAACACGAGCGCCACATTATTCATACTTAAGACACACAGTTACTACCATACTGCCATCTCGTGACTCTACGCTGGTGACATAAGTTGAGTTGGGGGTTGGGTGTGCGCGCGTGTGCGCACGTGGGCGCGTGTCAAGGGCCTTGCCACACTTGCCAAGGGGACATTGATCGGTGAAAGTGTCAAGTTAGTAAGACGAAGAATCGCAGGTAAAACCATTTATCCTTCTTCACGTATAAACCATCAGCCCAGATCTCGGAGAACTAATACAAGCCCCTGGAAAGATCCCCCCCCCCCTTTGCAGCGGGAGCCAAATTCTGCGCCGAGTGCTCAAGGACGCCCCCCAAAGCTGTACAAAGTGCGCGCCGATCCCATTTACCAACATCTGCGGGGGACAGACACACACTCTGTGAGAAACGTCTCAATGTGCTCAAAAAACTTTTCCTGCTGCCCCTACCGCGGCAAATGTAATCTCGTTATGCGGCAGCCAGCGCTCGAAACGAGCGGAGCCCGAGAGCCTGTTGAGGCTTCTGCGCGATGGAGGTCACCCCGTGACCGTCGCCTCCCACGAAGCCCTCCCGACGCGCTCCGTGCAAGACGCTGAACCCGTGACGCGCCCCACTGCCAGATCGAATGCCGCCTCCGCTCTGCAACACCGCTCGTTGTACGGCCTCTGTGCGGAATGTCGAGGCCTTAATTTAAACAACAACAACAACAACAACAAAAGGTGGGACCGGGCGTAGTGTTACTCCGGAACAGAACGACGACAGTTGTATGTTGTGCTGGTTTTTGTCGTCGAGTGTTACTCCCTTTCGCGCTATGGACGTCATGTCCATGAGATGACGAAGTCATGGGACACTCTCGCAGAGCGGTGCGAGGGAGCGGTCCGCAGAAGGAGATATCCGCAGTTCTACTTCTGAGATCCATTAAAGTGACCTCCTATCCACGCAAGGGGACTGCACCTTCCCACCTGCCCTGCCCTGCTACAGACGCGTGCAGATTTAGGACATGCATCTGTAGCAGAGCAGCAGTCACGGTTGTCTCATGAGAGTCAAGCTGATACGTTTAACGCTCAGGGCTAGTATTTATCCAAATTAAGGGCAAATTCTCATTGAGTATGGCGTGTGCTTTATGTGCAATCGTTGTGGTGACCATCCGCTTACTTCGTTCGAGAACTATGGTACTTCTAATTCAGTGTTCTTCACTCATTTTCAGGGGGGGGGGCACTCTCACCGAGAAGACGTCATCTGTGCCAGGGCCGCCACACATTTGAAACCAAGGTTTGACAGCAGCACGATGATGGTGATGATGGTGGTGATGATGATGATGGTGATGATGGTGATGATGGTGATGATGATGGTGATAATGGTGGTGATGGTGGTGATGATGATGGTGATGATGGTGATGATGGTGATGATGATGGTGATGATGGTGATGATGGTGGTGATAATGATGGTGATGATGGTGATGATGGTGATGATGGTGATGGTGGTGATGATGGTGATGATGTTGGTGATAATGATGGTGATGATGATGGTGATAATGATGGTGATGATGGTGATGATGATGGTGTTGATGGTGATGATGATGGTGATGATGATGGTGATGATGATGATGGTGATGATGATGGTGATGATGATGGTGATGATGATGGTGATGATGGGGGGCGTCTTCACTAGTTGTGTCATCGTCAGGAGCCACATTCCAGGCCATCGGGGGCCGCCAGTGGCCCACGTGCCCTTGCAACAAAGAGCACTGCACCAATCCTACCGAGACCTCATCCAAATGATCATTATTTTAGGGGCGGTAGGATTTCGACAAGAAATAACAACATTGCGTGAGATCGAAGCACTGCTCTGCACTATGCAGTAGATGTTGGAGTCACCGCTGTGTTGCTGTGTCACGGTGGCGAGATGTTAACTACCTCTCCTGGTATGCAGGAGGTTGTAGGTTGATCACGATCCCGACCCTGAGGCCTGCTGCTGTATATTTGGAGTTTGGGTGTCTCTCTCCCCGTGGTCGCGTGGTTTTTTTTTCCGGGTCCTCCGGTGTTTCCCTCCACTTTAAAATCAACAACACGCATTTAGAATGTTTGGCTGCTATACATTTCCATGTGATAAGCCACTTCGTTGTGGTCAGGTCGCTTCTGAAAAGGAGCAATATAGCTCAGTTAATTTTAGTTCCCGTATCATTGCCCAAATGTTTCAGACTTTGGAAATTACTTACAGCTATTTATAAATAGGAAGAATGGTTGAACAGTGCTTCATGCACTCCACTATGAACTCGGCAACCTGAGTCTGATTGTCAGTCACGACTAAAATCAATGAAGATCTAAAACGTGTGATCGCATTATTGCAGCTCTTTTGAACCGGTGGTCTAGATAAGGCTGAGAGAGCTTTGTACGTGCAATGTGGTGGTCACATGGGAGATGTGCCTCCCTGCTGTTGGTGAGCAGCACAGCTGTGCGTGTTGTTACATCTCTCGAGTTGGTGGTCTAGACAAGGCTGAGAGCATCGTATATGCAATGTGGTGGTCACATGGGAGTCGTGCCTCCTTGCTGAATCAACAATACCGACAATGATGATGGGTTTTCTCATCATTTACAAAATCAAGTGTTGAATTTGAACGAGAGAGAACTAATCATGAACACAATTGCAGAAATGTAAACGAATACATTTTAACAAAAAACGCAACGGTGTGGCCCGAACAAAACTAAATTGTGTCCTCAGCATGTGACACACGTGGGGTGTGGGCCTCGCACTCCGAGACGGGGCCGTCGGCCCCACGTGGGCAATGTGCTGCATGCCACTGTGATGCATTGCACACACCAGACTGGCGATATTTTATCAAAGTTTCATTGTCTTTTTTTTCGTCGTTGTTGCTGTTGTTGCCTTTCTTCCCTGCCACAGGAAGATGTGTTTGTTTGTGTCTGCAGTGTCCCCGCGCGTGTCTGGGTGTTGGAGCGATTGCGAGGCGGCTCGCGCCCCACAGCCCCGAAGCCACTGCCACCCGAGTTCGACTCCCAACCGCGATCAACATCAGTGACGCGCGACATCGCTGGACCCGTCCTCGCACGAAGGTCTGGTCGCAATGTATGCGCATCACTGTTGAGAATGCGTGCATGTATGCTGGACTTCTTTCGCGCCGTACGTAGCCAACCGTGCTAATGGGAGGTTGCGGGAAAGAAGACTAAGGCGGCCTGGCGTGGTGGTGTAAGCCACACCACCCCATCGTGCACCGGGCCAGCCTTAATAGGCGCTCGCCAACAGCGCCTGCCCCACCGTCTGTACGGCGGGTGAGTGAATTACTCCCCCCGCATTTTGTCATCATTGCTGCCGTCGCTGCTAATGTTGCTGCACGCAGAGCTGTGCGCACGACGCATTTCACCGCCGGCTTATGAATTGCAACGCCGTTAAATTTGCAACGTGCATTATAATTTAGACATCAGCAGAGTTAAGATTTTTGGGTTTCTAAAACTCTTCCTATATTTCCCCGGCTTTATAGCTAAAGGCCATTAGACTGCGCCTAGCGTGACACAATGTATGGAAAAGAGAAATGGCCCATCCCGATGTTCGTACAATGCTGCGGTAATAAAGCTGCATTATTTTCAACCAACAAGGCCTGTTTTAATAAATCGCCTGGTGCCCTGCAGCATGCGGGGAGAGAGGCAATGATTGAAGAGCCGCTGCACCCCTCACATCTGTTTGCTTGGACGTAAAGACAATCGTTAGCGTTAGGATCACTGTAGCGCCCCCGCAAACACGTGTAAATCACGTCCGTGCCACGCTGCGGGGAGAATTTCAGCAGGCACTTTTGCCGGACGCCAAATGGTCTAACGCCATCTGGAGCGCGCCGCTTCTTGCCAGATCCTAAGGCCAAGAAAGAGAAAAAATGTACCGCCGTGGCTACGGCAGATTCCTCCCGCTAACGCCCGGTCACGGAGAACTCCCGATACTTTCGGGACGAAGAGCATGCACGGGGAAACGTGATCCATCGCCTTCTGTCCGTTTTATCTTGACCCCTCGGTCAAGAGCCTTCGCTTGATTAGCATCTTCTCAATTTACTCGCCCCGTTTGTCGTGGCACAAGACAAGCCACTGGCTGTCCCGCGCGTGGCGCGAGCGCTGCCGTGTTTAAGCATCTGCGACGGAAGAAAAAAAACGCTCCGTCAGATGTCGGGGGGTTTGAAACACGCTGCATGAACACAACAAGCTACGACAAGGTGCACGACGGTGATTCTGTGCCGATTGTAAAGTTACCCCCCTGCCCGCCCCCCGATACCCCCCTGCCCGCCCCCCGAATGCGTCTTGCGCATAGATAATGGAGGAAAGGCGCAGCCCTGCAAGTTCTTTGCTCACACCACTGCTGGCGGAAGGGCTTCCACTGCAGAGTTTTTCTCAAGGGTATGTTGGCCTACTCTTCCCAGCTGGCCAGATGTCTTAAAATAGTTTTGCGTACCCACACTTTACCCCCCCCCCCCCCCCCCACAAATAGGTTAACCACCAACTGTGGTAGCTCTGTGGTGTCCACTTCCACGGGCCACTCCCCGACACGAAGGGTCGCAATGCTCTTTGAAAGGCACGAATGGATGCTCCCTTTCATGACGTGTCCTTCCGATGAGCACGGTTGGATATGTGTGGTGCGAAAGAAATTCAACTTACATTCATACACTGATAGCGCCATGGGGAGAAGACAAAACATTAAAATGTAATAATAATTAAGGAATTCTTCTGCTGCAGCATTTGCGTGGATTTTTCTCTGGGTCCTCCGGTTACTCGCTCCACATCGAGAGTGTTTGGCTGCTATACATTTCCACGTGATAAGCCACTTCATTGAGCTATCATTTGTGGCCAGGTCGCTTCTGAAAAGGACCTAATGATTAATTGGGCCTTACCTGGTAAAACATTGATATATATTAAAACCTGCATGAAGAAAGGAATTATTTAGTCTTGGTTTGTATATATATATACGTTGAACTTTTTTTTAGCACCATACGTATCCAACCGTACTAATCGAAGGTGCGATTTCAACCGGGTCTGAGCCCTGGGCTGGCTCAGACCCACGGCGTCCCTCGGAGGGTGGCGATCTGAACGCGTGGCTCGAGACTACCCGGGCGTCACCTGTGCGACGCACATTCCGTTCGCTTGGCACACACGAACTGCACACGAACTGCACACGAACTGCACACGAACTGCACACGAACTGCACACGAACTGCACACGAACTGCACACGAACTGCACACGAACTGCACACGAACTGCACACGAACTGCACACGAACTGCATACGAACTGCACACGCGGGCAGGACACGCGGGCAGCACACGCGGGTGATGGGCAACGGGAATATCTCCACAGTGTTGTATTGGAATTGCATTGAGAAAACAGATACTCATGTACTCGTATGCATAAAAAGAGCGTTTAGAACAAGGGCATATATTACCTGCTGTTACATGGATTGAAGAACATTGATATTCGTTGGGGGAAATTTAATTTAAGCTGAGAAGTGGGTCAGGACTGGTTCAGAAATCATTCGCCACCGATGCTCGCCGTAGCTGGACATTGAATTCAAGAGCGCCGGGTTCACAGCACGGCACGCTAGGCACTGCACACCACCACTTCACCCCGCAGCGTTGTACATACATGCACATTCTTACTTAAGGGGGCATTAAATTCGGTTTTTTTTCAATACACACATATACAAGTGGCCATAAAATAAACCGAATTTAAAATAAGCCTACGCAGTTGCTCTCAGCCACGGAGAGCACGTCCACTGAGTGAGAGCCAACAGGTCCTTTTGGCTTTCTTTTGGTCTATCTCCGAGAAGGATTTGGCAGTAAATGCATACATGTGCCAAATTCCCAAGTAACCAACTTTTAAGAAGCATCCGCGCACAGACACACACACACGCGCGCGTGCCTCTTGGCCGGCCCACGGTTTGAGCGTGACACAGAGTGACAGCGACGTCTGGGGAAATCTGTGCTGTCAGCCCCGTGGTGTGCTGGACGGACGTTCAGTCGTAACACAACATGACGGGACAGGGAGCAGACAGAGCTTAGCGTAAATATGTTCCTGATTTTACGTCGCTTCTGGGTATGGGATATGCTCTCTCAACTGATATCTGTTCTTTGGAATGTTTTTCAAGTTCTGTTAGTCTTCTGTAAATGTGTCAATTGGCCTGATATTTTGAAAGTTTTACTTTTGAAGGCGAAGTGAAACTCCCCCGAAGCGGCGACACGAAAAGAGGAGAGCACTTGTCCAAGCACAAGCACGTGTCACCCAACGGGGTGGGGGGGGATTCTATTTCTCAAGTTAAAACAAATACCGTTATGTTATTAAATTTCGCTGTCTTTATATCAAGCAATTGTATGTCACACGCTTGCCGGTGTGAGGGGGGGGGAATCTTGGAAAATTACTCCGTTAAGAACCGTGTTGAACTCTGCCAGTGGTGAAGAAAAAATGATGAAAAACAGAGACCTAAAATTTAAAAATGTCCTTCTCGCCACATTTTTCATCTCTGTGCCACTGGGGCATCTGCAAATGGTGCTATGTGCTTTTAAAACTGCAGTCAGACCGGTGTATATCATGTCAGTCTAACGACTGGCAGACAGTGTGGATTTATGCTTGAGCTGCCAAAACTCAAACTAATGATGTTATAACAAGCTGCTCAGTCTTTCTAAAGTCAAGCAGAGCAGAAATCGCATGCCTCAAAATATATGTCAGCTGCATTTCAAATGGGACTGAGGCCATCACTTTAAAATGCTTTGGATGATCAATGTACTGCTGGCCAGCGCACCCTTATACTTGTTTACAGCAACATACATTCCCGGCGTGGTTGATGTGAGGACATTAACATCCTCCCGCTCCGCTTGCCGTCGTGTAGTTCACCTTTAGAGGCTACCTGGCAAACACACCACCGCATTGTTACATTCCACAGCAGCGGGCAGCAATAGATATATTGCTAATTGTCAAGGACGGGTGATGGAATGCACGATGGGATACGGCCGGAGTAATAATGTGGAAATGATGCGGGAAGCAAACAACATAAAGAGAGAAAAATGAAAATGTATACTTGAGAATTAAGAAATAAAAAATCTCATTGGCGAGTCGCATTGTTTTGATTCTTTGGTATTTTTTTTAGAATGTAATTTGTGTTGCCGATTGGTCAACCCTTAACGTTTCTAAAATAACACCGCTTCTCCACGGCTGTAAGAAATTGTGTAGATTATTATAATTAAAAGTACAATAAATCATTGAACTAGAAACTTCAAAATGAGGTCAAGATTAAGTCAGCAAATAAAGTTATTGTAGTGTGCATTGATGCACGGAAGAACGACAACACTGGATCTTGTAATGCACTGCTTTGAATTTTAAATTAGGGTTTAAAATGCACTCGCTCCGAAAGTTGCATTGATTTATGTTGAAATTCTCGTAGGCAATTCCAAACATTTTTTTTCCGCCTCCCATTCCAGCTATCTGTGGTTATGCGTTGATCTAAAAGGAATTAAAACATAAGAGAGAAAGGATTCTCAAATTTACAATGAAATGCATTTTAATTGTTATCACACAAATTGAAAATTAATTGCCAAAAAGTCCACGCTCCATTCGGCCAAATGATAAAACTCAAAGTCATTTTTCATTCACAGTTGATGTCCACGTTTGACGGATGTACTCTGACGATCTCTCACTGAAAGTGAACCACAATAATTGGAATAATTAGAAGTTAATTGAATTACCTCAGGCCAATTTATGTGAGCCATTCCAATCAGAATTACATTAATAAACATTTAGCAACTGAGAGCACTGTAGAGAATTACACAGATAGCCATAAGACTGTCATATTGTTTGTGACACGTTGCATTAATTATTTAGACAGAGAAAGCGTTATTGTGTAAATTCGTGCACCACTGTTTATTTGGGCAATTGGGCTAATTAGAAAATTAATTACACGCACATTTTACACACATCTAACATTCATTATTTTATTTTAATGGAATGGTAATAAAATGAAGTGTACCGGAATTTTTCTAAGTTGTTACATTTATCTATCACATCATTGCAAACCAGTAAAAAGAAAAACCTTCATTTTTTCTCTCTCATAATTTAAATGCCAAAGTTTTAACACTCGTTCATTTGATACAATATTAATCACTCTTGGGCTTAACGCCTTGAAATATAAGGAAAGCCACGAGCAAATGCGCCAAATTATTACTCCGAATCAATGTAAAGACGTTCTTGGAGCACCACCTCCTCCATTATACCTACATCTCGACAGAGAATGTTCGCCTTGTGGTGTTGGGGGGGGAGGTTTGGCGGTGGATTTGGCGAATAAAGATAAATAAATGAAATAAAACAAAAGGAGACGTTTTGCGGTATGCGGTCGGACAGTCGTAGCCGAGCATCGCCGCATTCGTCCGTACGCGTGCGTACAGGGAACTCCCGGCAACAGTGATCGGAGGTGATGGCTTCCCAGCCAACTGCTCGGGCCTATCGTAGGACTTGTCACGCACGTTCACGGGCCGCCCTCTAATTCCACGTCCGTTCTAAGTGAGCGGCACGGGGACGCGGGAGTGGGTAATAGGTGTGGATTTATGACAAAAGGTATCTGTGCCCCGCGTACATGGGGGCCTCTACGGCCACAACGCTTTGCTCTGCCAGCAGGTATTTTTAGCGGCTAGATGTTTCTTGAGCCACACACTTTGCTGGTATTCGCAAGAACCCGACCGGAACAGAATGTGAACAGGCAAACTTGAAGGGCCTTGAATTAGGGGGAGTTGAGGGGGGGGGGAATTAAACAAAAAGTTGCCAGGGTTTAGCTAGAAAAATTATAATTTCAATTTTAAAAAGGTACTTCGCGCTGCGATAGTTAATGACCTCGATGGAACGAGAACGTCTCAAATGTAAATGTAAGATGGCACTATTGAGCATTCATTTTGAGATTCAATGAGTATTGTGCCTATTTTCGCTGCGATTTCCAGCTCAGGTTTCGTTGCGCCTCGCTTGCGATGAGGAAATTGGCAATAGAAAGGAGGGGGGGGAGGAAACCCCCAGCAAAAACAAGTAAAACATTAAAAAACACAAAGAAAGTGACCAAGATAGCATTACAATGAAAAAAGAAGAAATATTACTACATTTTGAAAAGCCTTGGGCATAAGACAGATAGAGCAGTAAAATTGCAAGAATATAATCAAATCAATCATAGTGCAGAAGATTATCACACACCGACAAAAAAGTGCAGGGGCAGCACTTTGGTGATTACTTTTGCGTTTTATCCAGAGATGAGCGTGTAATGAACTTTCAAACACCAGGAGACCCACAGCAACTACCACTAGCTTACAAATACGATAATTCCACAAAAATGAACTGGCTAACAGTTGCTTTTTGGGTTTAGAATCTATACCGTGCGATCGATAACCCCGACTTTTACCAATGATACGCTGCCGCAATAAACGTGCATATCAAAATGTAGAAACTGGCCGCTCCGAGCTGCAAATGTCGTATAATTTGAAAATGATTTACGCGACTCGAGCCCCCAGTATTGCATGCAAAGAGACGAGTAAAACGCGTGACCGGTTTGATTTGACAGTTTAAAATGTCTGACGTTACGTGTAAAATAAAATGTTCTCTGTCGACAGTAGGAATATGTCCGCGGAGTGGCATAATGCGTCTGAGAATAAGAAATCCTGAGAAGTCAGCGTGATATATACATAACGGTCTGCTTTAAAGTTTAAACGTATTTTTCACTGTCCTAAAGTGAGATTACATTTTCTTTTTTAAAAATTTCTCAAATTAGGAATAACCCCCCCCCCCCCCCAAAAAAAAAATATCAATGCTATTGTAATGAAAAAAGCACACCTTGGACTTTGTTAAACTTTCCCTGCTACAAATATACTCTCAATAGCAACTGCTGTTCTCTAGAAAGCCCTGTTCCACAGATGCCAATATAAATTAGCACCAAAACTTGGCCAGCGTTTAAGTTGCATTTATAAAGCGAGGAAAGGATTGTAAGCTGTTAGAACGGGTTTTTCCTCTTTCATTTTTTTCCTTTTAATTGGAAGGAAATCACGGCTCATGGTTCAGAGAGCCCTCACACTCCTCTGCCCTGACCGTGTGTGAATTTCCCGCTCGCCTGACAGGACGGGCACGGAACCCTGCGAGCTCTCGCTGAGTGAATTTTGGAGTTCCACATCACATTGGGTGTGCTCCAGCCGTGGGTGATTAGGCCGCCGAAGAGCGAGAGAAGAAACGATGGCAGATTTGAAATAGAAATGCACTCACTTTTTTTTTTCTTTAAATGTCTCTTCTGAGCAAGAAATGCCACTGGGAATGAGAGCGACGAAACGGGGGGTTCTGCCCCCACCATGCCCTATGCACCACCGCTGCCACTTGCCTGCCGAGCATGATGCTGAACGCCGCTAAATTGCCCCCGCGCCGGATAAGAAGACTCGGCGCACATCACGGGCACAAAGAAAAAGTCCTCTAGACGCGCCGAAGATTCGTCTACAAATGGTGGTACTGATAAATAATGCATCGGTTTAATTCAACCTCGGAGAAATTAATAGGTATATTAATAAAGAAACGAGCGCACGCATGCGTGCAGTCGCTGGTTTTAAAAAAATAAATGTGAATGCGTTAAGTGCAACAACACAGGTTCAGACGCTGCGGTGTTTTACGCTGTATTTGAAGAGGAGCCGAGTCGATTGTTAATTCTCCATCACATTATGTCATGTTATTGATTGATACCAATTGGGAATGGAAATTTGTTTAACAGCAACATTATTTGGGATCTCTGAAACATTTGACCTCCTATCATTCACAAACGCAATTAAATCCAGCAACCTTGGTACATATATACATAACATTTTAAGCCCAAAAACACATTGTAGCTTCCAGTAAAAGAAGTGGTCAAAACTTAACTTACATTTTATAAAAACATATATTCAGAGTGTTAAAATATATATTTTTAGCATTAACTAAAATCCCGCTGCTAGCACATTTGGTTCTCCCGCTGCGCGCAAGGCCCAGTCGGATCCCAGCAATGGGCAACTAACAAGAGGCTTATAGGACGACAGCGCCTGTCCATGAGAACCGCCCCAGCGGGCTGCCGCCAGTCTTTCACCTAGAACGGCCGCCTAAAGTGTTCCAGCAGCCGCTGTGCTAGGCTCATAAACGATGATCGGCTTACAGTGCCGTGAATTCCTTCTCTCTCCGTGCCTGCCGGAGATCGCTACGATGTTGAAGTTGGTTGGCCTGCAGGGTCATTATTCGTTCTCGATTTTAAAAAAACCTCTGCAAGAATATACGCACCGGCTACGCTTTGCATGTTGCGTTGGGGCGAGCCGCTGGCGAGCGCGCAACACCGGCGAGTGATCAACAGTGGCACCGTTGTTACGGCAATTAACCGAACTAAAAACATCACAGACGTTGCTGCTGCCCCGGCGAATATTTTGCGCGATGCGAATGTGTCCGTCTGCAGCGCGCTCTGTGTAGGAATTATGTCTCGCGTTCGTTTACGCGGCATTAGGGGCACGGCGATAGGGCGTTAGGTGAATCGATGGATAACGCCCGGCTAATTAAGTGTCACGCAGCTGAAACACCACGTTCCGCTTTTATTATCGTGCGAATATAAACCTGCGATTCTGCACCGTCCAATTTCAAACAACATAAAGCAAATGGGAATCCAGATATTGTATATGCTGTGTTATATATATATATATATATGCAGGTTATTGACGGATTATTTTCGAAATCTGGTTTAACTTCTCATCACTAAATGAAACTGTTTCTTAGGGGGCGGCATCTTATAGTCACATGGAATTACCATCAAACCGTGCGCTTGATTCAGTTATGAGACCCGTTAACTACAGCTCACCGTGGGAGCCAAATTAACGGGTCAAAGATAAATTAACCAAAACCCTATTTATTTACCGCGTGCCATAAATTAATAATTTCCCCCTCGCTAATTAGCTGCAAATGAATACAGCGCTCAATCCAATTAGCTCACGGCGGAGAAATTCGCGGGCGGCTTCCAGCGGCGCGGCGTCTCGCCGCGCTTTAGCAGCGACTGCAAATGAGGAGGACGGGAGAGAGAGTTGGCACGGGCAGAACGGAGCAACTCTCTGATTGTAGCAACTCTCTGATTATTGTTTTTTTACCCTTCTATCTGGCAACAAAACTGACACCTTTTTACAAGGAGTCATGTTTGCATAGACCACAATACCTGCAGCCATAATGCAAACAAAAAACAAAACTCTGATAATGTGCACTGTCCCTGAAGTTGATTGGTCCACACCCGAGACAGCTTTCCTTAGAGCCTAGTCTCACATGGGTTGGACCATAGTGTTGAACTCTCTGATTGTAGCAACTCTGAATGTATCAACTCTGAACGTAGCAATTCTGAGAACGTAGCAACTTTCCGCTCTGCAGCGATGGCGAGTCGCTATGGGGACGGGCTCTTCTTCAACGCCGACCGGTTTTGTGTTTCTATGAAAGGCGGAAGAGAGAACACGCTCGCGAGATGTTAACTACCTCGCCTGGTATGCGGGAACTCGTGGGTTCGATCCAGACACTGACGTCTGTGTATTTGGAGTTTGCGTGCTCTCCCTCTTTCTCCCCCTGTTCGCGTGGATTTACTTGCGCCACATATATAAACATGAGTTTTAGAGTATGTGGCTGCAATACATTTCCACATGATAAGCCACGTCGTTGAGATATCATTTGTGGCCAGATCGCTTCTGAAAAAGCGCTACGTAGCTCAGTGGGCCTTGACCCCGTGGCTGTACTAGTACTAGTAACGAATTGGCATGTTCTGTTTACGTAACAAACCTTCCAAATTGGCCGTGTCGGGTGGTGGCTGGCTTAATGACACATTTATATTTACGCAATCTAACCCAGAAAAACCCTATATTATGAAAAATAAAAAATAGTTTAGTGTTTTAGTTTTGGAGTTGCCGCAACGCGCCCTTGAGTGGATCAGGTGCAGCTGAGAGCAAGGCTGCACTGCCACTCCGCGAAGGCCATCTTCTGCGGGCAGAGTGAGGCGATCTTTACCGGCGGGGAAGGCCGAGCTCGCCGCTGGCTTTCCTTGCGTCGACCTCGCGACTCGGTGCGAGGAAGTGCTCCTGCAATGCACGCGATTTGACCCACGTTGACCTGTGGAGTGGTCAGATGCCAGCGGACGGACGAGTATTAGCAGCCAGACGTTGACAATGCCCTGTGTGGTTAATGAAGCAACTCACCACAGGGACTTACATTAACAACACTTGGGATGTCGCGCAGGACAATTTCACATCGGTTTATGAATGAAAACGTAATTTATAATTTACATACTTTTGTTAATCCACTGCCACATGAAAGCCTCCCAAACCCGTGCCGATCAAGGGGAGGGCTTGTCTGACCATACTTCACCACCCTGGTCAGCATGTATTGGTAAAGAGCATTGGCAGGAGGCCAGTACCAGTTCATACAATCACTCGCCACCGATGTTCACCGTGGCTGGGAATCAAACTCGGGTGCGTGTGGCCGTAGCGCAGCGGGTGAACGACAGCGCCACCGCTCCACCCGTGGATGGCGACGAGCGCTCACAAACCTTGCGGCGCGTGCCAAGAGGCCACCTTGGCAATCATTATTTTTGACGCGACTCTTTTGACACGACCAAAACATTGTCATTTTGCGTTAACGGTTTCGGGCGGTGATGGGGGTAGGCGGGCGAATGTGCGCGCCTGTAAGTCTCTCTCAGCGATACGCGCGGAAGGATCCCATTGAGGCGGCTCTCTCGTGATGTTGTGGGAGAATCCCAATGCCAGAGCCGTGACCCCTGACCCCAGTTATTCGGTTGAGTCTCCGCAGTGAGTGGTGGGCACAGCCTCGCTAAGTGGGGATTGTCACTCACGGGGCGAGGGGGGCCTTGCTGCTCCTGCCCTATGAGAGGCGCCGCATGTGCCACGATGCCTTTGTGTGGCAGTGATAACAACACCAGCTACACAATGCCCTTTGTTTATCCAGGAAAGAGTCTCATCGTCTCCAGACTCGGTTTCCGCGAGGCTCCTGCTGCACTGAGACGTTTGGCTATTCCCCGTGAGTAAGTAGTTTGGCTCTGCGTGGGAGGAAACACACACAGACAGACACACACACACATACAAGGGGTGCCCTGGTAACACGTGGAATTGCTTCGTTTTGCTTCTGATTTACAGCTAAGCAACTTAGGGATGTAACCGTCACAATGTTTTAGCCTTGTGTTGATCCACTGCTGGATGGAAACCTCTCGACGGCAGTCAGTCATGAGAGACTTCATCAGCGTCCACTCAAACAACCCCTCGCCCTCTCGTGAGATAACGAACGCGATTCAGTTTTTTGTGTTTGCGCTTTGCGGCAACATCACTTCCTCGTGGCACGCACAGCGAACGCAGAATCATTAAACAGCGTGTGGGGGCGGGGGGGAGTGTGGGGGGGGGGGAGTGGGGGGGGATTGTGGGGGAGGGGAGTGTGGGGGGAGGGGGAGTGGGGGGGAGTGTGGGGGGAGGGAGTGGGGGCGGGGGGGAGTGTGGGGGGGAGTGTGGGGGGGAGTGTGGGGGGGGGAGTGTGGGAGGAGGGAGTGGGAGTGGAGGGGGGAGTATGGGGGGAGGGAGTGGGGGGGCGGGGGGAGTGGGGGGAGGGAGATAATGTGCGGGAGGGGAGTGTGTGGGGGGGGGGTAGAGGAGAAGTGGGGGGGGGGAGTGTGGGGGGGGGGGGAATGACCTCATCACTTGGAAGGCGCGAGAGGGGGGGGGGTGTCCCACTCGAGGAGGCCACCCACCGCGATGCACTTCTACCGCGGGTTCAGCAGATGTCACTCTCAGCCGGACAAACACGCAGCGCGCACACGCAGCCCCAGCAGCCTGAACCTCCATGGACGTGGTCACCACCACCGTGTCATCAACCCCTCCCTGGCATCAACCCCTTCCGCTGAATGTTGAACCATGTAAGTTCATGTATGTTGACGTTTTTTTTTCGCGCGCCCTACGCAGCCAATCGGAGGTGCGGGGTAAGGACAAACAACAACAACAACATCTCACGATGAGGACGTGGCTCTCATCATGGTGCGCGATGCAACGGGACCGCGATCTTGTTTTAGAAAGGTGAGTTTTAGAGTATTTGGCTGCGATAAATGTCCACATGATAAGCCACTTCGTTGAGCCGTCTGACCAAAAACACAGCTCAGTGGGCCTTGCCTGGTCAAATATAAATAATACATATAAATAATATTTGAGTCAAAATAGTTTACTCTTCCCAACTCCCCCCACCGATTTTCAAAACTGTTGTGTTCATAAACCGATCGGCCGGAAGCCGTGAATACGTTTACGTCCATTGATAAACATTTACGAGCGGTAATGTGTTTTTTATTTCGTTACTCTTGCACGTTCCAGTTTGTCGGCTCAGTATTTTTCGTTGTTGATTGGCGCTAAAAGCGTTGTGGCTATAAAGTGGCCAGGATATGACGCTACAGCAATGGATTCCTGAATCTGCCTGTGCGGAGTTTTGAGCGTCGTGCCCCTTGTGTGTGCGGCTTTTTTTTAGGAATCCTCTGGTTTCCACCTACAATTAGCACACGGTCGTTAGAGGAATTGGCCATACATCCGATTTGCACGGTTGGCTACGTACGGTGCGAAATAAGTGTAACATACGGTACATACAAATGCAGCATCCTCCTGAAAGAGGCCATCAGGCTCGTGAGGCTTAAATGGGTGAATAAAAGACATTATTACATTTGTAATCGAACGCTTTTAATTAAATTATACACCTTGCATCCCTTCTACAATTTAAGATTTGAAATATTTTAACATTTTAAGTCCATTGTTAATTGAAAAATGCTTGTTTGGAATGCAAAATGTTAATTTTCCATTCAAGCAGTAACATTCTCATCTTTTCTACCTGGACATGACACGACAGTTTGGTCAAATATTCAACGAAACATCTGAATGCCTCCACATCGGCATTATTTTACCGAACCTTTCCTCACCTTACACTCCCTTCCAGCATTTCACGCACACCACCGCTGATCTTCATGTTTCAATAAAATACCGTACTCATTTACTTACTTGCCAATTCGATACGCCACTTGTGTTGTTACAGACAACAACTCACACTGCTGTTCAAAACCTTCAAGATCTTATCTTACACGGAATCACGGGGACACGTTTCAATGCGTCAATTCCATTTCCAGAGTCGTACGTAAATTTACATCAAATTTTTTACGTTCGGATAATCGTCGGCGTGCTCTCGTGCAGAATTTTAAAAGTGCACCCGGGGCCCTGAAATCTCTCCGTCTCTTGACGCGCGCACGCGAGTTCAGGTGGCCTGAGACTTGGCACAGGTGGGGAGGAGAGATTACTGCCCGGCCCTCACCGTGGCTCGACAGATCGGGCTAAAGTTTGTCTCGGCCCTCGGAGGAAAGGGTCTTCAGGACGATCGACTGCATTTCTAGGTCTGACAGCGAAATCGATGGCTTTCCTCACTCCTTCTACAAGAGGAGTCTCGGCTTTATTTCTATATGAAGAGGCCTTTAGGGATTTCTTAATCTTGTAAAATGGGGTGCTGAAGGCAACGGCCCACTGTAACCTTGCAGCGCTCAATGCGCCCTACCTCCTTGCTTCCCCGCAGCTAAGCATCGCCTCCTCTCTTCCGAGCCTTTCTCGGGCTAAATGCACGCACATATCGGTATGCATGCAATACCAGCGTGGGGAAATTATTTGAGAAGTGAAAAAAATATCATGGTACTACAAGCAAATAAAAATGTAGACGTTATGAAATCTGATGGGCTCTGCAGTTGTGGAATTCCCCCAGCCAACCGCGCTCCTGAAGCCTTGCCTCCTGTTCAAGTCCAGGCTCTCAAGGCTTTATATTTTATTCTTTGCCTGTGGCTCGCTGCATCTATCTACATAATAAACACGCCCGCTGTTTCTGTGCGGCATTTTGACACGTGCTCCCATTTAGATGCTCTATGCATCCGCGTTGTATTGCATTCAATCCGTTATTTTTACACGTCGCTCGAGTTATTAGCACACGTCGCAATGAACCCGCCAATAAAAGTCTGCTTGCCGGCCACAGCTAACATCAGTGGTGAGTGATACGCACGTGTGTGTGTGTGTGTTGAACTTTTTGCGCACCGTACGTAGCCAACCGCGCGAGTCGGAGGTGCGGAATAAGAACAATCACCTGTCCTGGACAAATCCGCCGCTTCTCCAACCTGCGGTGACCGGCATGGTGAAGTATGATCCAGCAACCTCCACGACCGACAATCCCGCAGTGGATCGACACACAGGGGGCTGCAAATGAATGACAGCACTGAGAGAACACACCTCGGAAACCGTGACATCCGATTCTTTACCTTCGCGTGCATTTTCACGCCACGCAATATGCTAAAGTGCCCGCCTCTCACAATAACATCATTATTTTGTAATCTTTATACCTGCTAATAATGGAGTTAAACAACAAATTGTACGGAATTTTTGTTTTCGCAAGTACAATCCATGAAAAAAAATCATTGAGTAAATAAAATGAAAGGGTCATGCATGGTTTCTAGGATAATTTTTTAGTGATTATCAACCCAAGCAACTTTATTTGCACAGTGCTGCGATTTAAATATTCCTCAGAGCAAATCAGGCTGGAAGCGTCCGATTCCACCAGACCTCGGACGCTACGCGACTGTTGAGCTGTGGACGGGAAGACTGTGTGGGAATGCCACGTGGTGCACGCTTTGCTTGCAAGGCGACCAGGAGATTAGAGTAGAGCAATGGTAGATTATAGAATCTATCTGTTTGGAGATTCAAGCATTACCCTTTCGCGTGCATGGACTTTCCCTGGGAGCGCCAAACTCCTCCTTCCTCCCGCTGTAAGAACCCCAACCCTCATCCACTGGGGTTGGCCAAACATTCCGATGGAGCAGGACCCTCGCATAACAGTCTTAAGACTCAGCGAGGCTTTCCTGGATAAACAAAGGACAAGGGCCATTTCAGGTGCTTAATTCCTCATGGAATATATTCCGCGGTTCCTCCAAACGACCCCCCCCCCCCGCCTGCCCCCCCCCCCGCCTGCTCACCCCCCCCCCCCCCCCCGCCTGCTCACCCCCCCACCCCAACTCCCAAAGCTCAGCCCTGCAGAACTCTGGCTGAAATGAAGCCATGCGCATTGTTATAAATGTAAAGGTTCAGTGATATAAAGCGACACCGCTCACGGGATTGATCTGAACGATAGGGGGAGATCTCACATTGAGCATGAAACCCAGTTAACCCGTCTGTCAGAAAGCCACAGTCATGGTGCTGGGTCCCTTCTTCCGTTCCAAAGGTCTCTACAGAGTCGTGAGCTGGGCAAGTGGCTTCTGCTGCCCGTTGATCTTGCGAGGCAGAGTTGGCGAGGACACGCGGAGCGTGAGAACTAAGTTGAAACGGAGCCACCGGCACGGGGCAGCACAAACATGTTCATGGCCATGAGAAGTCTGAGCGGCAGTGACATCCGGTCCATTAAAAGTACTGTACGGAGAGATTGTTTAACCGTTGCCTTGCTTGTATAGAGACCCCCCCCCCCCCCCGTGTCAGCCTTCACGGCCGATTCACCCGAGATCCACGCCGTTTTATTTCTATCCCCGTGCCAGGTCTTGCAGCTGCAGCACAGCATACTCGCGGCATGTGACATCCAAGATCTGATTCAACAACATCCCACCGTCCGGTCTGAGGTCTTCCCCTTAGTCGCCGTACTTGCGGAGATCTCTCCAATGTCTGCCTCGCCACCGATCGGGACAGGCATTGGCGTGGTCTCTGGAGGATCTAAAGCATTGGTGAGCTTTGCCTGCACCAACAGATTTGGTCATCGTGACACCTTGCATTGGTATATGTGCAGCCTCGACAGATGCCAGTCTCATATAGTATCGACAGATGCCAATCCGAAAAGATGCTCACACGCTGCCCTTATGCCAGCAGCCAATGCGGTGCAAAGGGGGGGGGGGATCTTTGACTTGCGTTTTCATAACGTGGCCGAGTGTTTTTTTTGCAAAAAACCACTCCACTACCGACAACTTATCCATTGCGGCATATTCATTTTGCACCTGAGGAATACCCATACGCTCGCAATATTGCCAATGCGGGTTGTTCGGTGGAAAAAAATCCAACAAATTACAAAACGCACAACAAACTTTCTTCTGCAAAATGTTTAATTAACTTTCTGAGCTATGAAATCAGCGCGGCGGTGGAACCCAAATGAAGGTAAAACGCACACATATTTCTGTAGTTTGCTATCTACAATTTATAATAAAAAAAGCCAAACTGTCATTATATTAATTCTTAATTTAGCACACCGGCGAATTGTTCATTGGTAATTGTTACCTGTGTCAGATAACGACCCAAAATAAGTAATCCGGCTGTAATTTATAATTGGTTTCTATTGCAACATTGCCTCTTGTTAGTACGCACAATGACTTCAGCGCTAAATTACTTCATTGGGCTAGTGCAGGGTAAACAAAGACTAAGGGGGGAATACAAAAACAGTGACTTAAAGTAGTGGAACAGGCAACAGTGATTCACATTATTAAGTAAATCATTAACTAATAGATACTCATGTTTATAAAATTGCAGCACAATTATGTACGGTGGAATTCAAGCAAATAACACGGCTAATGCTGCGATAATATGCCTTTTTATTATTAGAAAATGCATTAAAGCGAAAGGCTCTACTAACACAATTAAGTGTCCAAATGCAAGTCGCTAATGAGTGAAGACCACAACCCGGACAAGAGGCGTAAGCACACCGCCCGGCGTACACAATTATACACGCGGCGCGTAATCACGCGCGCTCCACCGTGGCCCACCAAGCAAATGGAACGGGATGCCTCGAACCGCGTGAGCATCGGACGTGGCCAACCCTCCCGGGGCCGGCCCTCCGAGAGAGAGAGAGGGGAGACGTTGCAGGAGAGACCGCTGGAAACTACTCGCTGCTGAGGTCAAGTAAAGTTGTGCCGAGTGTAATGGTGTTTCGTTCCAATTCTTTTAACTGTGTAGCACAACGTAATTATGGTTAATGGTGCTTCCGATCTCATCAGAAGCATTAGCTCTGATGGAATTTCTGTAGTTCATTTGGAGATGTTTAAATGAGGCCATTTGGATGAAAAATCATGCTGTGATGTAAATTTTGCAGCGGGTCGCGGCTTAATGATTTGTGAAGCTTATGGATCGTCCCCCCGTCCCTCGTCAGGAATTTCTGCGGCAGTCGCGGGAAAACAATTGCGCCGCTCCGGTAGCAAAGGAGAAATCAAAAAGCACGGAGAGAAAGGGAAAGAGAGAGAGATGCGACTTAAGAGCAGAGGAAATGTCAACCACATTAGAGAAATCATGCATAAAAAGTTTCCAAATGAGAAATGAACACATTTACATGAAAAAAAACTGAAAATATAACGAGACTTCAAGGAGGAGTGAAATACATCACTGAAAATAAAAAAATAAAATAGAGAGAGAGAAAATAAAGGAACGGAGCAGGAAGATTGAAGGCATACACAGCATGTGAACAGCAAATTGTTTTCTTTGGAAAAGGTCAAAAAAGTAACTATTGATTTTGCATTCAGAATCGTTAATGTTTTCAAGCAAATTCGCTCTGACAGTTTTGCCCTCGGAAACGGCAGAAGGGACAGAGTAATAAAGCACTGCCCGGGAGCCGTCGCTGTTCCTTGTTAATCGCAGTGCGGTCCTCGCTTGGCGAAATAAACGAATCATCGAGAAGGCCCTAATCAGTCACCGTGTGCTTAACGTGTACAAAGTGTAGCCCCAGTCCCTACGCCGTGTTTCTGCCAGTGTTGCTGCTGGATTTAACAACTGCCAGTCAAGCTGCAGCACTACATCCTCAGCGCTTTTCTCTGTTGCGAGACGGAAAACGTTATTGCGAGTTACTGTTGTATCGGGTGAAAGGTGGGGGGGGGGGGGGGGGAGAACACACAAATGTAAATAATAATACATTGCAGGACTTAACCATTGAAGCAGAATTTCATGTTTGCTAAGATGTATAATTATTCGTACATCCCCCACGTTGCTTTAATTGGGTCTTTCAGATGCACCTGAACCTGGCCAAATAAGCCCTGCCAAAGCAACGCGAGAGCAGAAGTAATTTGACAGGAGGTGTCATTTGCGATTCGGAAAGGCAGTCCAATAGGTGGAAATATAAAAGCGAGTGGGATGCAACGATGTCAAGTTAGCGAGGACTCCTGAATGAATTAAGTAACTGAGGATGTTGAAAGAGATGCGAGGATAACAAATTTACTTATAAGGGGCGAATGTAACTCCGAATACAATGGGACAAGGTTACATATTTTATCACAGAAAATTGAATATCTGAAAACAAGTTTGAGACAAAAAGAAAAAAGGACTGAACAATCTTTGTCTGCTGTGGAATTGCTTAAGCAAGCTCACACAGCCCCTGCTGCACGGTCTGGTTTCTGACACAATCAGTCACAATGCGGCAGGGGAAAGTTAATTGGAATTTTTTTAAGAGACATCTTATTTATTGAAATCACAATTTAGCTAGTAGGCAGAAGACTTATACAATAACAACAAAGCACTCTAAAGAATGCAATACATTTTCCCACCCTACAGGCATGTGCCTAATATCTGTCTGCACAAGACCATTCGTTTAAATCACTCCATATGCACGCAAGAAAGTGTGATCATAAGAAAAATGATTACAAATCTGCATTTCAAACAGGAACTCCAAATTCTCTGCTTCGCCAAGCCACGTGCTAACATTTTGCAATTTCAAATTACAGCATGTCGTAATTTGAAAAATATGACTGCAGTAAAATAACTCAAGCTCCACTTTTGGCTCATGGCAAAAAGTAACATCCACTCCAAGTGCAACAATATTGGCGACCGTATTAAATGATATACCTGACTGAGACGCACACACACAAACCCACACACACACACGCGTCAGCCCGCCCGCACGCACGCACAACAGCGTCGCATCGTCTACGATGAATAAACAAAGGGGCACTTGTCAAACGGGACAATTGTGACAAACTGTATACATCGGTGGTGCATCTGTATTCTCGGGTGAAAATGAACAGCAAGGAGCATCCCCAAGCCAGGCCAGTGAGCATTTTCCCCTCTGCTCACCCTGCCCATCAGACTGCCAGCCTGACCAACCAAGAGCATGTCCCACCCCCACCCCCCACCCACGCGCCCCCTGAGATCCCCCAGGGGTCCCGCACGGATTTATTCTGAACCCAAATGGAAAGTCAGAGACATGAAATATGGTGGCGAGTGGAGTGACAGTGATAAAGTGGCCCAACCTTAAATTAATCTGGCCGAGTTGAGAGCTGTCAGGGGCAGGGAGACTATAACTAATGTCATGAGTTGTGTGCCCCCCACCCACCCACCCCCTGCTGTACCTCCCCGCAACCTTCCCCCGCCTCCCCCAAACACCACACGTGCACAGTTTCTAGACACACGTTTCTGGAAACGGCTCTCTCTCTAATTTCCCCGGCACGGTGTTTCGATGCCACCCGACCAAACGGAAAGCGAGCGCTGGCCATCAAACCGGGCCGCTGTCATTATAATCTGGCTCCTTCTTGATTTGAAGCCTTCGTGACTGCAGGAATCCATACCCTTTGGTTCTTTCGGTAAAGTCACGGAGGTATAATCTGGCTCCTCTGCACATCTCCATCAAGCGGCAACACCAACAACAATAATCTCACCACCAACTACAGACAGCTCCACTTCAAAGCAGAAACTGTTAATACAACATAAACACACACACACACAGCCCGTGACCCACGCGTGCATTTGGAAAATGAGGATTTTATACACGGAAAAAAGCAAACAATCCTGATTGCCCTCTTCAGAAAATGTCTCGGTTCATTCACTGACTGGAGCGACACCCAGCACACCTTCGCACGCAGCACACGCGATTGGCTGCTTACTGACCCCGGTTGGTCCCACGATTTACTCAATCAGAGGCATCGCAGCGACGCCGTTGTTTTGATGATTTACACCCAGAGTCTGCTTTCTACATAATTGTTTAAGCCCTCTCACGCAGCACAGCCGTCTTCTAAGGCCACGGTGACAATGGGCATGCCATTCTCTGCGGTCTTGCATGCGAGGAAGATCTTAAATATCAAGTTAAAGACACATAGTTCTTAGTTTAAATTCAGTTCACAGAGCTCTATATTATATAGGAAGAGGGAGAGTTTTATATATATATTGTGTGTCTCCCCCGTGTCTCCGTCCAGAATATGTAGACTCGGTTTGAAAGGATCAGTAAAAAAAGAAACAGGTTAGCTGCCATGGCATATAGGTATACTTTCATCAAACGCATTGATTTGTGCTGGCAGTGATACTTAGCTTTGTGTCTAGAAGGCTGCACGGGAAGTTGCACTGCCAGCATTTGCACGTGTGCAGCATCTCAGGCTTGGGGAACGCGGACACTGAGGTGCACACTGCCGCTCCGGCGACACGAATTAGCAGGCACGCCGGGGACTCGGCAATGCGCGTGGGTATTTAAACGCGTCGCATTCATCCGCAATGTAATTGTGCCAGGACATTACTGGGGCGGCACAACCCTGAATTTGAGTTATCTGTGGGCAAAACGAGTCAAGTTTGCCACCGTGGAGCTTGCTCCATAACGCTCATTTGCATTGCAGCAAGAGGAAGAAATCATGTCACGCGTGTAAAGCAAGACGCTGGCATGGCCACAATTGCGCTCGTGTGTGCGTGTGTTTGCGAACAAACGCATACCACATGCATTCGCGAAGGGACGCAGGGCATTGATGTACACGTGGGTATGGCTCAGAGAGCCCACACGTGTGCACCATTATCCAAAGAGAAAATAAATAGATCAAGGACGAGCTACATCGATTCTCATCGGCTCGATGTTTTTTTTTTATTTTACCCCATGGAGACAGAAGAAGAAAAAGGCTAGTAATGTTATGTTGGTTAAGCGAATGCATAGATTCTGAGAATTGAAAGACGAACTGTATTTAGCTCACAAGAACTGCCTTCCCCAACTCTTAAAAAAGCTGAAATGTTTATGGTCTACAATGTTCATGATTCTTGCTAGTAAATCCTGAATATAGGTTTTGGGTAGTTGAGTATAACAGTACTCCTATGTCAATATAAATGACTAACTTCCACCAAACACATACAGTTATGACATTGACATTGAAAGACTCTCAATGGAAGCAATGACTTAGTGTTTTTTTCTTAATCAGATATATTTTAATGAACCTTACGCATGTATATATTTATACTTACAAGCCAAGTTGCAATGGGAATCTTTCCAGAATCAGTCTCGACACAAGATTAAATGGTCAGCCAACTTGTACCTCAACCAACATGCTGTTTTTTTGGCAATTTCACTCTGGTACCGTTAGAAGAAAAAAAATATTTATATATATATAATTAAAATGTAACCCCCTCCATTGTGCCGTATCATGTTTTTGTATCAACGTTCGTACTCTTTGCTAATTTCCACTTTTTTAATTTCCTCGTACAAATCTGTCATTCCAGTATTCCCAAGCGCTGCATATGTTTTAAACATTCATGGGTTAACGTTACCAAATCTGAGCTGACAGCGTAAGTTCAAAAGTTATTAACGGGGAGAAATCTGGCTTCCGTAACTGGCAGCAACACTCGAAACGTACGCCAGATCATCGCGGTTTGGGGAATTTGAGCAGAGGAAAATGCTGACATTTCTTTGATTTGGTCCGAGCACAATTGACAACCCATTTTAAACCTATAAAGAATTACTGTGTGCGCGCACATGAGCGGCGGTCAAAACATTTTAACAAAGCATATTTAAAAGCGTGCACAAACTTTTAACTTCCTACGGTACTCTTCAATACAATATCAATTTCGTTTAAGAAGGCCCGGTGCTTAATATATTCCATAAACAGTGCAGACAGGCCTTACAAAACAAGCTCAACATCAGGTCGGCAATGTTTTTTTTTTAGCATCTCATTCTCACCGCCCGCTCATGTTTCGTGTTTATAGCGACGTGCAGAACACAGTTACACGTGTAGACGAATACAGTGCACTTTTTAAGGCTCAGATGCAGTTAAATTAAAACAAAAAACATCTGGTACACGGCTCCATCTTCACCTTTAGTCAGATCATAATGCCTACGCTTCGTGCCGTGCTTTTGCCGGCACCGTCGATGATTGAAAAATGCTCCCATATCACATCTGGCGCCACGAACGCTGCCGCACTATTACGCCAAGATTTATGTTTCAACTGCACCAGATTAAATCATGTTTATGATGTGCCGGGGAGGGACACCATATGTACCGCCAGGGCTGAGGCTTTTGTGAGCACAAGAAACTCACTTGTTTCCCATCTGTGACAAGATCTGTTGCCAGGTTTCCAGGCTGTTGGGTGGTGTCTCATGTGGTTGGTAGATGATGCCACCATGAAATATCCACAAAATTCAATAAGCTGAGCATGCAATGTATATTGCCTTCTGAATAAATGATAAGATGCAAACTTGCCTCGTTAATTTATTATTGTTGAAGTACAACTTTGACAACAGATTACAAAGTAAGACAATACAAATATAAATATTTTAATATATTCTAGCCCAAGCGCCATTAGGTACAACGATCCAAAATTGCATTAAATTATATTCATGTTAAGCCTTTAAGAAAATTCCAACATCTAACCTTCTTTGAAGTTATTCTATAAAGACCAGTGCCAAGAAAAAAAAAACCTTTCATAAAAGTTAATTTAATAAAATAGTTTAACCCATCTGGACCTGCTTGAAGTAAAATCTGGACCTGGCAGAAGTAACATGGGGACTTTGTTCGCAGTCTCACACGAAACGTGCTGCCTCTGAACTTAACACCTCAGGTATTAATATGGAAAATCAGATTAGAAAAGAATATTACAAGATTATCTTTGATTTTTATTGATAAATCACAACTTTGCGCCATTTCCAAGGTGCCTGGAATGGATCGCGGAATATAGCCCTTTTCCAAATGTAATGCCGGGCCCAAAACAACGAATCTCTTTCTTGTCATTTCAAATTAGATGGAAATGTATGCAAGCAGTCGTATCTTTTTTTCGCGCTAACAATGGCTGATTGCCGTATGTATTCTGCCAGCCCCATGGGCTAACGAATGAGGTCAGACAGCTCTCGCAGCGAGCGGCTGAGGCAGCGCTACGGCGAGGCGTTCCGTCCGCATACATCTGGATCCATCATTATCGCAGCCTCTCAGCGGGGACCAAGCTACATCAAGCCCTTGCGCTTTCCTCCCCTCGAGCCTGTATCCATCATTTTCATCCTCCCACAGCAGGACACGCGTCGAGCGGCCGCGGCAGCGCGGACCTGAGCTGGACATGTTTATTACCTGCGCGCGTACGCACTGGCTGGGCTGGCTGGCTGGCTGGCTGCACGACTCCGCAATCGGCGGTGCTCACCGCTTGACGCCGAAATGCGCACGCGATGCATCGTGTTGGCAACGGGTGGAGGAGAGCGACCAATTGCGAATATGCGATGCTGCGACCCACCTCGGCCGCTATCTTTCCACGGTGTGGTGGTGTTGTTGTTGTTGTTGCTTCGTTTGTTAATTAGACACGTTGCTTAAAATAAGTTGTTATTAATACATACGAATTGTTATATTTGCGTGTGTGTGTGTGTGGACATTTTCCCTCCGCCAGCACTGTCTGATAAGGTTTAAGGTGCTGAAACGTGAGAGGTTGGAGTATATTATTCCATAAAAATTCAAAACATGAAAACCAGTACATCATTTATCAATATATAACAGGAAAAGACGTCACTATCTCGGCAGCACGGCAAGATTAACTGTGCAGAGGGGTTAAGCTTGAAGCCGTCACAGACCCAGAAACGAAAGAGACAATGCTGCGGGTTCATTTCGGCTGCGACAAAGTGAACAGAGGTCGCTTTATTTGGAGTGTGGTTCTACGACTGTCAAATGCTTCGCTTGGTGTGCTCATCCCCGGAGACCCCGCAGTCTCTCAGCGCCCGAGTAAACGGGCCGCGTTCAACCGTCAAATACGTTCAACCTTGGAGCAATCTGAGACTCACGCCTGGAGAACTGCACTGTCAGTGCCGTGTTACGGCTGGTGTATTCCCCGTCCACTGAGTGCATTGCAAATTTAACACGCGTGCAATATTTAACATGTCTAAAGACTTCTCTTTTTTTTTCTTCTCTCTCTCGCGATGTTTCCCCTGGGTCATTTGACTCCTCGTGCAAACTTTGCTCAAGTGCCCACGTGCGCGCGCGCGCTTACAATATTGAACCAACAAATCTTTGTTACACTCGAGCGAACGTAAGACGATTGTGCTCAAGAATTCTGTATAGTTGATTCTACGATACCTGACCCGTCGGAAAAAAAGCCTGACAATTTAAGATTCAAGGTGTCAACATAAAAAAAAATAAGAAAGAAAAAAGTTCAAACGCTGTTTTTTTCTCATTTTAATGATTGCGCAAAGGATGTTCTAATCTATCGATCTAATAATTAGGACAAGCTTTGAAACCCCATTTGTTTGCACTCCCCTAGTACACGTAAGGTTTAATATATAAAATACACAAATGACGTGCTTACTCAAACTGTGGTGCATGCACATACAGAATGTAAAATGGGGCCGAATTAACGCTCCCAGGTTTAGCAAGGGCTGGTGTTGAAAAGGTCAGAAGTGTCGAGAGGCCCAGCAATGCTTCTTAAACAATGATTGAAGTAGGTGCATCACAAAAGAAAAACCTTCCTGACATAACATTGGGAACGCTTGAGTTTCCTCCACGGTAAAAGGGCACTCACAAAACCCCTTGACGGTACTCGCATGATCGTGGGCCGAGACAGCCACCGAGGATTAAGAGATGGGATTATCAGCAACTGCCGTTAATTTCATTCGAGATTTGAAGTTTTTCGTGACTACAAGGATCCATATGCCGTTAATTTCACAAGCTGTAACACTTGCACTGTATTTTGGAACACGGATTATACGAAAAAATATGGATAGTTGACCATACAATTACAATAGATGTGGGTAAATGGTATGGACTGTAAATGTACGATGAAGAGAACATCCCATCACAATTATACCGTTATCTTCCACTGCACAGTTTCTAAGACCAACGCGTAATGCTTTCACAACGGATCCATGATCAAAACGCATTTTTTAACAAGTATATGATATTGTAAGGAAAACCGATTGTAATTACTGTACCATACATATTTTTAAGCTTATCAAAATAAATGCCCTAAAATTTGATTTTAAGGAAAATAAACTGACACAAATTGGACACCAAACTTTAGCACTGAAACAATATAAAAAATATATTCTCACAAAGCACTTGCATTTGTCCTGTAATTTTAATCATGGGCAAGGTGGTCACAATATTTATACGATGTTGAACTTTTCATCCACATAACCATCATTCATGAATTTACAGAAGCACAGCAAACGACATGGCACATGCATCACAAATAATCTGAGGTAGTTAATCCCAAAAATAAAAATTGCTATCGCTAACATTTTTTTTAAAGAAAACTGAAACAAAACAATAAATTATAGTGCAATAGTTCGTCCCTAAAGAGGCATGCGGCAAAAATTATACGCAGTGTGCAACGTGGAATTTACTGCACTGGAACACAAGTTGCATTGAAGGCACATACTGCCATTCACACCGCGAGCAACTCCCAGGGGTAGCTGTTTGCATGTTGGATTTAATGCGAAAACAACAAAAACACAAGTATAGGCAGCTATGATGTCAAACTCTATACAGGGGTGGTTGCCTTACAAACCTGTTACTGATTAAGTGTGCATAAAAGACAATAGTTTTTCAAGGCATCATTTATTATGGCTGTCCTCAATTTGGACAGACACGTACACAGATCCAAAATGTGCTTTCTCTATTTCCTTTTCCTCGACGTACATCAGAAGATGTACAAGTAGTAGCAAAAAAATTATGTAAAAAGACACTTAATTGAATATGCTCCATAAACATACCTCATTCCCATTGACAGCTATTATTATACTAACACCTTGTCAGACACAAGGTAAGGGCTAGCAACGTTCATTTGTTCAAATTTTTATACTATTTACAGTAAGAGAAAATATATTATATTTTTTTGCACATAGTAAATATACCAGCAGACATCACTTTACTTGTGTGTGCAAGCATAAATTAACAAAGGGCACCAAATGTTAGAAACTCCATTTCTCAAAATACACTCCTGCCACCTTTTTATACCCCAATGAGGAAAAAGGAAAATTCTATCTGTTTGATGAGCAATGGCATTGCTGCTCGAATAAATCGCTTAGTGCCATGCTTTGGTATAATTGTCAAAATATAAAGGAAGTCTGCTTGAAATGATACCAGGGAGGGAAAGAAAGAAGACTGTGTGTTTATTGGCTCACGGTTGTTTTTGCTATCGAGCAAGACGGCTTTTTATTTGCTGCCAAGGTATTAGCAAAGCAATCGGCCAGGGAAAAATAACAATAAAAAAACCTCTACATTTGTTTGCAAGGAAATAAAACGTGATAAATAAAAGCACTCTTCTTACTCATGCTACCATCAGTTTCTCCTGAGAATTGTGTCTCAAACGTTTGGCGCCCTAATTTCTACTGGCCCATCCATCAACTGTAGGACAAGGGAAATGAAGGTTAAATGCCTCTTGCAAAACCACCACGTTATTTTATTATTAATATTTAAAAAATTAGTGCAACTGCAATAATTCAGATAATACATAATGCTACATTTAAGTACGACATGAGTTACAATTTACGGGTCGCTGTTGTATCGCCACTGTGTTCCCATGTCACAAATAGTTCTAACAATTTTTGTTGCACGAGTTTTTAAACAGGTCAACTTGCTTCGTAAGAACGCTGGAGATCCACAGAAAACACTGAGTGTTATCGCAGGTACAAAGAAACTCAAGACACAAGATATAATTGTTTCTTTAGTGTCAATGTGAAGACATGAAATAAAAAACCTAAAATAAACCTAAAACAACTATGTTGCTTTTGCAAAGCAAAATGTGTTCATCTGTATGAAAAAAATTTATTTACAAAAATATTCTTTGGAATGAACAGAAAAGCAGTCTTGAGAAATAATTTACATTATCCATCAATGGTTTCATAAATATATAGTATATAAAAAAAAATCTAAATATATGCTCACATCCCACTTCCACAAAATCTCTTTAAATAGGCGCTATAATGGCTATTAAAGGGACACAATTGCCCTTGCAAACACTGTAACGTCACCGACAACACAATTAAGCAGAAGGCTGTCACTTCTTTTTAGATGTGGCCTATGCATACTTTGAGCATTGTGCATAATGAGAATAACACATAGAAGGAACTTTCGTACCAAAATTAAACAGCAGTTAAATTCACAATAAATAACCGTAAATTGTTTCTCTATTTTGTCATTTCAAAATTATTTACAAACACAACGGTAGAAAAAGCTTATTAACGAACGATGGCAATGGCACGCTCATTTTGTTTAGAGGATGCCCATTTGCATTAATCGATGTGTTTTTATATGCTGATAAGGCTCTCTTCTGGTAGTGTTGATCATCTAACACCGTGCGTGACAATATTAAATGGGCGTCGTGTTGTTCACACGACACTATTAACACGTGCTCATTTTTAGCAAGAAGAAACACATCTTAGCCGCACGCCTCGTGACGTAGACAACGGCCTTCGTTAGCGCGGAAGCTTTACACCTCAGCCGCTAGAAAATGTCGTTGACCACAGAAGACAGGTCCATGTTTCCCACGTCGTCGTTGTCTTGCTCTTGTCCCTCTGCGCTCTCGTGTTCACTACTCCCTGTCCTGTCGAGCGAACCTTCTGCAGTCGGCAGAGTGAACGGGTACGAGAGTCAGCGGTGAATAACAATAACATCCAAAACCAATTTTAAGCCTTTGTGATAAAAGCGACCCCCTTAATAAAAGGCAGCCGATGTTCATGATTTGTGCAGGAAATTGAATACTGTTATTAAAATAGAGTGGAGGCAAATGTTAGTTCAAAAAGGTAAGAGTCCTTCATAAGTCATCGTCAGTTAGTCTTCTCAGCTTTCTTGAGAATATTTGAAGCCCCTGAAGTAGATTATATACAATTTCTAATTCATATATAAAATGGGAATTACTGCAACACTGTTCATGTTATGAACGAGGTTCATATCATTGACGATAAAAGTGATTACAAACAATAATCAAAACTATAATAGCAATTACATTTTCAATTAGGTCAGTGTTCATAACTGCCAAATGTTCACAACAGCTTTTCAACATGTGTGCAAAGCAACAGAGCATCTAATCAAATGTAAACTATATTTTTTTAAATAAGGGAAATATATATTTCAAATAAACATCCACACTGCCTGGCTTACAATTGGCAGGCAAACCTCGATAACATCAATGATTAGCATGAAAGACATGTTTATATATAATTTCACCTGAGCATCAAAGCATTTGAAATTGTTACAAGGCAGTTAGGAAACCTGGAGCCCCCGCACCCCCACCCTTTAAAGCTTCCACTTTGCCCTGCATTGGACTGAGCCGATACAATCTGGGGGTAGACTTTATCATCACTGAACATACACGGTTTATTCTCCCTCGAAATTGTAACACGCCACTTAAAATAAACGGGAGGCCCAAAAAAAAACGACCTCGGTCAACAATGAAACTCACTTAACCTCATAAGAATATTACATTTCAATGAAACAACAGAGGCAGTGTACTTCAGGCAGATAAATGTATACATTTCATACTCGTGTTACAGTTTTTTAAGGCCAATTTTAAACTTTTTTTTTAAGCGGTAACATTGGCTAAAAATGCAACTTGTGTGTGCGACCACCCGCACATTTCTGGCACTGTACCATTAATCAGTTACCCTTCCAGTTTTATTTTATTTTACTTGAATGGGTACTGGGTGCTTGTAAAAAAAACAGCTATGCGCTCAACTCTCTGACTGACATTACTAGAATCAAGTCAGACCTGCTGCTCAATGCCACACGTGAATAAGTGAGAAACACACGGAAATACAAACACAGGACACTCGTATTATATTGACTTCTAGGCCCGACTGTTGCCCAATGGTTTATGGGCCGCATGTTAAGAAAACTCATCATAAAAGTTATCAACGCTAAAACATTTTCAGTGAGTTTTTGTGAGGGCAATTGAGATAGATTAAACTAAATAGCTAAATATGCTAAATCCCATTGCAAAAAAGTGTTATTTGAAGCCAAATCAAACTGGATTGAAAACCCTAATAGCAATGGAGTTTTCATTAAGTACTCACGTGAAATCTCGTGTGCCCTCTTTATGTGGATCTTCATGTTACCCTTCTGAGAGAAAGCCATGTCGCAGTACTGGCATTTGTAGGGCTTTTCTCCAGTGTGCTTCTTCATGTGGATTTGAAGAGCATTTGTCTGATTGAAAGCCTTATCGCACACCTGGCAAATGTACGGTCGTTCACCTGTGACGCATGTAAAAAAGAAAAGTTCATACTTCCAACACATTTTAAACAAGGTCATGCACATGCATCGCTTCGGCAATGCTTTCCAACGTGCGTTTGTCCTCGGAAGTATTTAATTCGCGCATGACGTGTGATATTACGAGATGATGTCGAAACAAAATGATGTCATCAGGAGGGGAGGTGGTGAACTCCTCCTCGGCCGTTACGAGGGAAACGCCACGTCGAATATTGCATCATCTTCTGGAGCGTTATGGTTCACCTCAATTTTAAACAGCGAAACAGGCAGACGGACAGAGCTATTGCGCTCATGGCGACGAGCTAAGCTGTCAAGTGTAAGCATCGTGTTTTTTTAACGTACGTTTGCAACCCACCTGTGTGAATACGGTTGTGCCTTTGCAGCTGGCTGGGTTTGGCGAATGACTTATCGCAGTGGTCACACTTGTAGAGGCGTGGCTTCTGCCGAGAGGCAGAGGATCCCGGCTCGTGTGTCTGCATGTGCTCCTGCCGAGGGGGACAACAACAAGGAAGTGTTTACACGCGCCACACTGCCAGGACACGTGACTGGAGTGTAATATCCCTGGGATGCGTTTTCAAGTTGTACCGCGAGTTATTCGGAATGATGCCCAATATTGATCCTCACGTGTTTCGGAGTTTCTCAAAAAAGCTCTGAGTGCGTGAAGAAAAACGTCAAGACATCATGCTGAACGATCTGAAAACACATCGGATAGCTGCTCATGCAATATCCTGCTTGACATTTGTTACTGGGCTCTAATCCACAACCTCGCCTGGTATACAGGAGGTTGTGGGTTCAATCCCGACCCTGACGCCTGTATATTTAGAGTTTGCATGTTCTTTTCGTGGTCGCGTGGATTTTTCTTTGAGTCCTCCGGTTTTTACCTCCATTTAAACACATCCGTTTAGATAATTATTTGGCTGCGATAAATTTGCACATAAGTCACTTTGTTATCATTTGTGGCCAGGTTGCTTCTGAAAAATAGCTATATACCTCAGTGGAGCCTTACCTGGTAAAATAAAACAAATGTTTAGTATTTTAAATAGTCCAAGCATCTGCTTGTGCCGTGCTTCAAAACACAAGTGGAACTCATGGTAGCTATGGCACTACCCACATCCCGGCCCTGTACCTTGAGGTGGGTGGCCCTCTTGAAGCTTTTGCTGCACAAAGGACAAGTGTGCAAGCGGTCCTCCCCATGCACCAACCGCAGGTGCTGACGCAAGAGCATTGGCGAGGTGCAGGGCTGGTGGCACTCAGGGCATACGATGGGTGGCTCCTCTTCGTCTTCCTCCTCCTCCTCCTCGATTGGGCTCTCGTCCGTCAGGCTCATGCAGCCCTCGCCCATCTGTGGAGATTGGAAACATCGAGGCCATCACATACTTGAATGCAATCAACGCGAAGGCTCGGAGATTCTGTGCACAAAAAGCGCTTGGTGCCTTTAAACATACAGATTGAGCTATGTACGGCGCTGCGAAAGAAGTTCAACATACATCATTTTAATGACAGATTCTGATACACGCGCAATTTGATACACACATCGATAATCTAACACTTTATACTAATCGATCAGCTGGTTAACTAGGAAGCGAACAAAAGCTGACGTACTCAGCGTCACATTGAATGCTTCACGAAATAAATCATAGAATTCAATCAGCGGTACGAATTTAGTTTGCAAGATCGTACCATTTTGTCAAATTAAAGTAATGCGGATGAGACAATTGTAGAGATAAATAAAAGTCACCTGGAAGGTGGTAACATCTCCGTCTGTGGTCCCACTTGTGTGGCTCACTAGAATCATCTGCTGGCTCGTTCCAGCCTCCTGGCCCGGGAGGTTTGGCTCACCCAAGACTGACGGAAACGGTTGCTCCTGTACATGCACAGAAGACATTAGACTCTGCTGCCATTATCGTATCGAGACAGGCCAAAGTATTTCCAGAGCCAGTATTCGTTTTTGACCAAAATGGAACAAGTGAATCATAGGAAAAGCATTCGTGCAATACAAATTATTATTCACAGCAAGATATCTACATACTTGCTGGTTCATGTGGAATAAAGGCTAACGTATAAGGATTCCTCACAATGCATACATGATATAAAATATACACTTTTGAATTATAAATGCATAAGAGATATTTGGGGGGCTATGGAGTAGAAGTTGCACAGAAACATAAATCGGCTTTATAAAGTCATACTTAAACAAAGGTCAAAAAGCAAGTCTCAGTAGAAGAAAACAAGTTGAGTGGTATATACAAGTTGAATTGCTTAAATTGTTCCAGCAGACAGGATGGCATGCAAAAGGATAAAGTCAATAAAGTTTCCAGTGAAATAAAGAAACGAGACGTGCCAGGGGTGTGCAAGCATGTGTACGAGGTCGGGACACAATTTGATAGATGCAGCATTGTTAGCATCAATAAATGGGCACAGCGAGCGTGTGGAGTAATAGAAGAAGGTTTCTGGAGTCACGGTACTCAAAAAAAAAAAATAGACGAGGCTGAGATTCAACGAAGAAACGTGAATTTAACAGGAGCCCAGTGTCAGGGCTGGAATACTCGGGAGACGATTTCAGAGAACTCCAGACACGTCCAATCGGAGTGCAGCCAAGAGAGTGAGGGAGGGGAGGAGGAGAGGGTCAGGGGTAAGGGTTTAGTCCTTTGCACCTTTATAAAGGCAGTCAAGGGTGACTACCAAATTAGTATTCTCTGCAGTAGAGGACAGCATGAGCATTATGAACACCTCTCCTGGACAATTAACCCTTTTGGGCACTGTTGTGTGGACTGGCAGGAGGAATTAAAATATCTCATGACTGGTTGTAGAAAAGTGCGAAAATGAAATTACTATGGCTGGAGAAGTAACTTCTTGGTGAGATGTTTTCTTATATTTAATTTGTTTACATATTAAGTCAAAATCCCCACCACCATAAAAAAGAGAGTGTTTGTGGTTTTCCCGGGCAACTAAGTAGCTGGTGATAAACAGGTAAACATGGCACAACCTTACACTATTAGATCTCTTTTACCAGTGGCAAAATATAGTAGTAGGTTTTTACCCTTTAAAACTAGTACAAAACTGACACCTTTATTCAAGGCATCATGTTTGCAATAACCACAACACAAGTAGTCAAAAAAGCAAACAAAAAGAAGCAACTCTGATAATGATAATAATATGCAATGTCCTTAAAGTTGATTGGTCCACACCCGAGACGGCTTTCTTTAGAGCCTAGTCCCCATTGGTGTTGGACCAGATGACACCAAAAGGCGTACAACTCAAACACAGTGCAATATCAGAGTATTGAGAGCTCGGGGTAAGCATTTACACTATTAGATCTCTTTTACCCCGAGCTCTCAATACTCTGATATTGCACTGTGTTTGAGTTGTACGCCTTTTGGTGTCATCTGGTCCAACACCAATGGGGACTAGGCTCTAAAGAAAGCCGTCTCGGGTGTGGACCAATCAACTTTAAGGACAGTGCATATTATTATCATTATCAGAGTTGCTTCTTTTTGTTTGCTTTTTTGACTACTTGTGTTGTGGTTATTGCAAACATGATGCCTTGAATAAAGGTGTCAGTTTTGTACTAGTTTTAAAGGGTAAAAACCTACTACTATGGCACAACCTTGTTTTTGCATTTTAAAACGAGCACAGTCCTTTAACAACTTGTTACCTAATGTTTATAGACAATTGTGATCGACTGATGTCAATTCTATTGATGTAATAAATGCACGAGAAATGTGACATTTGGCAAAAATGTAGTTTGTGGTTTTCACTGGAAATATCCAAAAAAAATATTTTTGCTCTTAAAAACCCTGCTCAAAATTAGAGGCAGACATCTGAGCGTCTTTTTTTTTACTGAGGCCCATGATGGTTTACTTTTGAAGATTTTCAATGGCGATGAATCCAAATATGATGGCAGATCTTAAAATCCAACAACAATGGCGCCAGGGTCAACATAAAGCAGTATATTGCTTGAAAAAACATTCTGCACTAAAAATGCTAAAATATATCAACTCCATCATCATCATCATCATCGTAAGCTCCGATTAGCACAATTGTGGCTACATAGTGCGCAAAAAAAGCTCAACATGCATACATCAGCAAACCGAGTAATTCGCCTCGTGCGGAGTGCGACGCCAACGCCAATAAAAAGCGAGCAAAGGCTGATGCCGGATAGTTGTTATATTCATTCATCACGCAGAGTCAGCCAAGGCACTAAACGTGTGACCTCTTGCGACAGCATTCGCATCAACTGGTCGAGTACAGTCTGTCCCGCTACAACGTGGTGGTAGTTGGGTTCCTGAAGAAAACCGTGTTATGTAAAAATTACATTATAATAAATAATATAGGGGGTAAAGCACAGTCCGCGATAACACGTGAGATGCGTATGCAGGCTGAACAAAGACTGAGGCGCGTGGGTAGCATCTAGAAGCATCTAGAAGCATCCAGCAGCATCCCATCTTGTGCGACGATGACGCTACGCCAAGGCAGCCGTACAACTGCTTATTCCTACTTGTGCGACGTAGTTCCATTCACTCAATCACGTTATATCCAATTCGTATCTGCGTTATTAAAAAAATGTGTTCCCCGATACATTCATCGCGTTATATCCACTCCGTTATGAAAACTACGTGGCGTTACAGGAGAACAGACTGATTTGTTTGATCCACGTCTCGAGGTGGGGGGGGACAACCACGGAGGGTGGTGTCATTCCTTTGAGGGTCGCGGGAGACTTCGAACATCGACCGACAACCCAAGTTGCGCAATTTGCTGCAGGAGTTTACGCATAAAAGATGGGCCGACGTGTCCACAAAGTGACAGCCGTTCTCACTCGAAACGAAACTCTCAATCGCTAGGAGACTGTTTGCAGATGCAGCGGTGAAATATCTGACCAAGTCCGAACCATCGGATGTATAATAATTTATGTTCCGGTGGGGTAGCTACGAGGCCGCGCGTTCCCTCCACCCAGCTCCCACCTGAGATGTGATGTTAAGCGTGACAGATTCCATGCCATGGGGGACCATTGTCTGGGCCTCGGCGATGGTGAGGGTCACGGTCTCGCCGCTGACCTCGGCCCCGGACATCGCGCTCATGGGTAACGTCAAGCTGCCCTGTGACAGGCTTGGCTCGCTAGTTGTTAGGCCTGTATGGGAGAATATGAAATAATTAAATGCAACAAACGGTTCATGGTCAAACCACAACCGTCATCGGTGCAAGCGGTGAATACACGCAACGCGTTTTTACGTACCGTTTCGTATATGTTGTCTCCAGGAAGGCAGATATTAATACTTCTATATATAGAATTCATGGTGTTTACAAATGCACTACTCATCAATGTTTTATTTGTATGCTTCAGCATAGTCTATAATACTCCAATGATGTCATTTGTGTGCCTTAAAAGTCCTTGTTTATGTAACTCCATTATTATTTCATTCAGGTAGTAGACACAAACATTACAAATACATTTTGCGGCATATATATATGTATTTTAAATACAGTCATGGGAAAAAATATAATTTATTCGAAAATACAATTTCTGCACACAGTATTTATACTTTCACATCACCGTACACAGCAAATTGACGATATTTAAGTGTAAATGTTTGAACAGAAATAAGTCGAACCTGTGTCAGCATGGCTTCCATCGGCATTATTCTGTTGCTGCAGCAGCTCTTGTCCTGGAATTTAATAATTTGATAAATTATTTCGCTGGAAAAGTGTGCTCGTTATTTATTAGCTCCATAAATTTCAGACCAGTAGTCACTTTGAACACGTAGTTCTGTACCATTATTATGAGACTTGGTGTACTTGTGACCTGACTTTTAAGAGTAAAATTACAACTAAGCAAAATTCATGTGAACTCACTCACCTGATATAGTAAGAGTAATGGACTGAGGTGTTGAAGTGGATGAGAGCGTCTGGTTGGCCAAGGTTAATGTAATCTCATGTTGACCGGAGCTGGAAGTCATTAAAGGCTGGGAAGAGATGACCTGAGATAGCTCTTGGGAACCTGCATGAGGACATTTTTTTTTAAACAAAAATACAAGGTATGCAAGAAAACAAATGTTAAGCCCTTGTATAAAAAAAATTAAATAATTATGTATAAATACCAAGAGGCTTTGTCGAGATGTAATGACAAATCGATGCATCAATTAAAGTCTATTCATTCGGGTAAGGAACGATTAGTTTGATTTGTATATTTTGTAAGTAATTTGTTGGTGTGACTCCTGCAACCAATGCAGGTGATATATGTATCTGTAAAAATAAAATGGTTAATAGAGGTGGCTTGGTAAGAGTGCTCAGCTGACACCCCTGAGGTCCTGGGTTCGATTCCAGGGAGTCACCCAATATAAACTGGCTTCTGAAGTGCAGTGAATTGGTGGCCTTAGACCGTTCACCAATGACTGCACAAAATAACCCATCATATAAAATGTGGTTTCGCACTTAATTTTCCGATATTCCGGCTCTGAAAATTAAAAACATCAGTTTGACTGTCATGCGACGAAGTGCTCTTCAGCAGGGTGTGTAGGGAATCTACTGCCTTCTTTATGTGATCTCAGAAGCTGTTCTGTGATATATATATATTCTTGTGGATGCTTCCCCAGCATTGGGGCGGAGGTCACACTCCTGCATGAGTTCCAAATGTATTTTATTTCTCATGACGTGATGCTGACGTCACACGCAGGATTCAATTGGGAACAAACAAAACGTGAAAAAAAAAAAATCTCACGATTCTTGAATCGAATCGCAAACGAGAATCGTGACAATTCATCCAATCGCGAGGCATCGTCGATACTGCTGCTGCATTGTCAGCGGAGCCGAAATGAAAAAAAAAATCTAAAATCAAATCTGCAAAGCCGATTACCCACCTCCATGGCTGGCAGTGGTCAGCACAGAGGCCTGTTGGCACAGCGACCCCAGGGTGACCGCTCCCGAATTGGACACCGAGCACATGGGCTGCAGCACCACGCTTGCGGCAGACACCGCTCCGTCCACCGGCTGGAGCATCATGCCGCTGGTGGACGAAGCCGGCTGAAGCACCATGTTGGGTACGAGGGAGCCGTCGCTGTGGTGCAGCAGGATGCTCTGGGTCAAGCCCGCCGACGACACGGACACCCCGCCCCCACCGCCTGCCGCCGCGTCTGCCGCCTGCTGCAGTGTGATACCCGGGGCCATAGTGCCGTCTGCTTGCTGAAGGCCGCCGGATTGCTGCACCAGCGTGGCTGCTGGGTCACTTGAAAGATGTTGCTGAAGCAAGCTGTTCTGTTGCAGGGTGTGCTGAAGTAGGCTGGGATCAATCTGATGATGCAGATTACCCAAGGGAATAATAAAGGTACACACATAAGCAAATACAATTAAATGTATTTATTTATACACACACGCACACAAAAAACCCCATCAAAACAAAAATAAATTACCGACTAATACAATATGGAAATGTACCAGAATAAAGCATTTGTTGTTAATAAACATGCGAGCAGACAATTTACTATTGTACGGTGTTATTTTTAATTACCTGCAATGTGATGTTATTGATGGTGTTTGGGTCCAAGCCTGAAATCTGCACATTCTGTGCCACCAGATTTGCAGCGCTGAGCTGGAGCTGTATCCCCTCGAGAGACTGCAGTGTGGCCAGTCCAGAGTCTGACAGCGACACCGTGAAGTCTCCTCCTGTAAAGCCAAAGCATTTAAGCAATCTGACCAACTCACCATTCATACAACAAATGCATCAACGTCCTCTCATCACAACAACCCACAAATCACCCAGAGCAAATTGAGCCGCTTCGTTGAGCTATCAATTGTGTGGCCAGTTCGCTTCAGTAAAAGTGCTGTATAGCTCAGCAGGCCTTACCAGGTAAAATAAAAAAAAAAGATGAAATTCCACACGTTAACTTTCTTACGCGTTTAAAGGGCTCCGCAAAATAAAATACAGCTTTACACTTGTATAACTTACATTAAAAACTGCCTTCTCGAAATAAAAGCAGCTTTGACTTACCAGAGATTGAGGCTGGAAGAAGGGCTTGGCCAACGATACCGCTCGACTGCAGCACACTGGGCTCAAACTGCGCTGTGAGCACACCGCCATTAGTAATAAAGACGCTGTGATCCCCGGGTGGGGAGAGCATGCTGACGGGCTGAAGGCTCTCAGAATTCTGTCGCTGAGAAGGTCCTTTGCGTGGCCTCTGTTTCCCACCACCGCTGCAAGCACAGAAGATCAAATTGTCTCCACTGGGATCTAAGCGAATAATTATTACAGCTGTATTACTAAGAAACTGTCAATATTCCTAAATGGCCAATGCACTTAATTTGCTGTCCAAATCTTACATTTGGGAATGAATATATATGTCACGGTGATTTGTAATTTTCAACATTCATGAAGGGAGAGACCGTATGTTCACCTGATGCCGATAACCACCCCCGAGGGCTTGAAGTGAGACTGGATGTGGCTCTTGCGATGGCCCGAGGTGCGGAATCGCTGCTCACAGTGCGGGCACTTGAAGGGCTTGGCCCCAGTGTGAAGCCGCATGTGCACCTTAAGGCTGCCCTTGGTGGAGAACGGGGAATTGCAAATGTGGCATTTGAAGTGCTTCTGGCCTGGAGTGAAGAAAGACGAAAGCAAACAAGCTTTACTGCCATATACATTGGTCGCAAAGGCTTACCCAAAGCTGATATTTCTGAAACGCATTCAAATAATTTACCAAGAAATAAGGAATTTCTGCATTACACTACCTCTGAGCAGGGCGAACTAAATGTGTTTCATCTTGTATAAAAGCACTCTAGTGGCAGTTAAGGAAAAATCGTAGCATGCTTTTTCAAGTGATTTGCAGAACACTGTCAACTTTTATCAACGCCTGGACAGAAAGCCATCCAGTGTCTGCTTACTCTCTCCTAAGGGAGCACTTAACGCTGTACAGGTATATCTGTATTCATGTCCAACTTGAATTCCAATGGGTTTGAAATCTGCCATTTTAGATTTGAAGCAATATGTAAAATGACAGCAGACACAGAAAAGAGAAAAGGGAAAAAAACACTAACGACAATTTTATTCCATCTTTGCGCATTTTAAATACCAGTGCGATCTAGCAAATGAAACTAGAAACATTACATTTTTTTTATTAGCCATATACCTTGCTGCACATCAGACAACATGACGCATATAACTGTTAACTTCTTTGCCTGAACTGCTTTATTTGTTTTGAGGCAATCACTTTTTCATTTGTGACCATTTCTGCGATTAACTGACTGTTTCCACGATTAACACGTTTTAGGATCCCACTATACAAATCCCATGGCTGATTTGGTTTTAATTCCATCATTAATCTTGTTTTAATTTATTCTAGATCAAAGGTAATTTCTGCTCCAATGTGTACCCTACTACAAGCAAGACAAGTTTTCTCAATTACTGAAGTGGAAATTAATAAGAAAAGAAAAGCACACTTTGTCAAAGAGACATATAATTGCATGCAAAGCATTAAAGTAAAATATCTGTCTCTCTGATGTATATGTATGATGCTTAATTGCTAAGTTATGAAAAAAAGTAAATCTTTATATACCCCCTAACTGAATACTTGCCTAATAAGAGCCATCTTCCTACGCAGCCAATTTACAATTCATTTAGGATTTTTCCGAATGAAAACATTTACACTAAAACAACCAATCATTTTTTATTCTCACACAATGTAAACGTGTTTATTTTTCTGTTTGACTGGCATAATTTGAATGATCATTCAAGTTGCAGCATATCATTTTCTAGTTGAGTTACATGAAACAGTGACATAATGAGAAAGCAACCGCACAGTTTAAAAATAAAAATACGCCTTTAGCCCTACATTTCTGCTGTTATTACATATAAAATTTAAACACTTAATAGGTACATCTCAATTAACTTTTAATATATTATTAATTAAGAAGGAACATCTGTCATCACAGGAACACTTATAACCACGATAGGAATACAGATAATGACATGCAGTGCTGTTATATTGCTTACAATTCCTACCTGTGTGGGTTTTCACATGACAGTCCAACGTTGACTTCACAGTGAAAGATTTTCCACATTCGTCACATTTGTATGGCTTCTCACCCGTGTGTATTCTCAGATGCCTGTGCCAAGAAAACACAATTCAAGGTATTACTTATAGTATCATCACAGGTTCACATAAACTATTTGCCTGATAGCACAAAACGTACATAAAATATAGACCTTTCGAAAACGCATGTCTCACATCTGTGATTAAAATAACTGCGAATACGTATGAACATTAACATTACTAAGAGGAAGAAACCTTGCATCACACGCCTCTGATAAGGCCTTCAATCAATTATGAAATGTTGGCCCATCGGCTGAAGATGATGATCCATTTTTATTGAAATAAGCTGAAACTTAATGGATTATACTTTTTGTATTTTCATATTGGAACCAGTTAAAACGAGACGCAAAGAAAACCCAATAAATCACCGCCGATGGGTGCCAGCACATTCGCTCTATCTGCTAGCACCACGATGGAAGGGAAGTAGCAGGAACAGGAATGGGGTCCGATGGTGGCGAGTGTTACCTGACGAGGTCACTGGGCTTCTTGAAGCTCTTGGGGCAAAAGCTGCACTTGTTGGGGTGTCGCGGCTCGTCGTCCAGCTCCTCCTGGCGGTCCTTCATCTCGCTGACGCGGTCGCGCTCGGCCGCCGACTGCACTAGCAACTTCTCGGAGACGGAGGCGGCCTCCGCGGGGCCCGACTGGGCCAGCACGGCCGTCTCTTCCTGGGACAGCGTGAGGATGCCAGGCCGCGAGCGCCGCGCCGCCGCCATGCGGTCCGCCTCCCCCTCCTCGCCTTCGTCGTCTGCAGTGGAAATTCAGTCAGCGTCGTTCGTTTCATTTGCAGTCGTAGTCTCGTCATCGTCAGTCTAGTCATCGGCGCACATCCAGGGTTTAATATGGTCTCAAATTGCACACAGTAGTTATCTTAATTTGGCTGACTCAAGCAGGCAAAGATTTAATCAAACACGCTATCAAATGTTGGTGTACAATGTAATCCCCCCCACACCTTTATATTATCAGGTCAGCCAATCAGTGGAATCTGTAAATCTCTTTATAAATGATTTTAGTCAAATACCACATGACGGGTATTGCAGCATCTAAAAATATTAATGATCTTAGCCCGTGTCTTCATTCGGATGAGTTCAATTTGTCTCGTCAGTCATGCTTAAAAAGGAAGTTTTGGTGGATAGTCGTAGTAATCGTCACACTTGATGATTTTCACTTATTCTTAATCGTCATTGACGAAGATAAAAACACACACACTTAATTGATGGACATTTACCGTCACTAATTACGTGAACAAAATTAACACCGGTCATCTGAGCACGGACGACGCCCGAGACAACAGCGCCACGATTTAAGAAAAAAACAAATATGGCCGTTTTAAAAATTTATGCCTTTCCTTAATTAAGATATAAATTTCGAGTGGTCACCTCTGCATTGACTCGCAATCTACATAATTTATCATTACAACATAATCTTTAGTCATGCACACAAAAACACTTTACAACTGATGTAGGCATATAAGTCATTAGGATAGCAATTGTTTCATTTAGAATGACCAATCTTCTGGCACGGCAATATATTACTTTTGCTTTTTAAAGGGTACACCGGCGCACCGAAGCATCTCGAAGCACAGCGGTTGAAAATGCCATGAATTAAACTTTCCATGCAAGTCTAAACAAATGCACTCGGCAAAGTGCATCCAACTAATGCATCACAGGCGAGGTTGTGCATCGAGTCCTTGAAAAAATATTTCCAGCGCATAGGGGAAGACTTTAACGAGCAGCAACAACAAAAAGGTAGGGGAAGCGTTGAGGTAATATCGTGACGAACCTGCGTCGGCATCACCGTGCTCCTGGTGAGTGCGCATGTGCTTCCTGCAGTGGAGGGAAGTGCGGAAACTCTCCTCGCAGAACGGACACTTAAAGGGATGCATGCTGGTGTGCATCACCATGTGCCGTGTTAGGCTGCCATTTGTGGTAAATGTGGCGTCGCACAGGTCACACTTGTACGCCTTCTCCCCTGCCAACAAAAAAAAACACCTTCGCTAAAATATTTATTCGCCACTTTATTGAATGTCGTTTTGGCTGCGAGCTTTGTATGTATAAATGGCTTCAAGACTTTTCCAACGATTCGAGTTTAATACGAATGTAAATGTCAGAAATGTGCTTCGCAATCTTTGTTACGTATTAAGCATTCTTTTTATTTGTCCGTGGATAGCATTATCCAAATAAATGAAAAGCCAAATTTATACCAGTTATGCATGTTCATCAGGCAAGCCCTAAAGTCAATGTATTTAATAAATGAACCTACATTTTTTTTACTTAAAACTGCATTTGACAAGTGTTTTATCAATTAATTATAACACCAAAATAAAGTTTATTCACCCAATTTATGTAATGAGAAGTAAATTTTTTACTTTCCTATCAGGAATAACCGTTTAATTTCAAAAGCATAATTGGATGTTGCATAGAAGCTATTGAAACTGGTCACCTGCTGGTGCTTTTAATGTGTTCTTTCCATACAAATCTGCAGTTTCACCACTTGTGAATCCCCTATATGCTCTGTGTGCCTCATAGGTAATTTCCACAAAGTACATGGTGGTAAGTACTGCATTAGTTAGAGTTAATTAGTGTTACACTTAGAGAGAGTAATCTGAGATCTGGGGTTTATAGTTACAAGCAAATCTAATCAGCACAATTACACACTGCGAGGGGGTCTGGCTTAAATAACCCTTTATGGAGAGCACAGGCTCGAGAGAGCCTGCATATCTGAGATATGTGCAGTTATGCTGCTGACAGATTCAAACAGTCATGCCTCTAACATGTAACCGCACAAGGAAAATTACAACAGTGTACTTGTGATTTGCATCAGAGGACAGGCAGCAAAACGCATGACGTACCTAAGCTGACCGGCATTTTAAAAGGCCTCCTTTTTTAGGCCACACAGTCCACAGACTGAAACCCCTAGGTGGCATCAGCAGAATAAATTTTCGTCTTAGAATTTTCAAACATGTCATATTTTGAACATATTTCTTATTTAATAAAATGTGTTATCTTCACAAGCAAAAATACAAGAGGCAGAAATATTATGGTTTTTTTTGTTTTGGCTGCAAGATTGATTTAGTGCATATAATTGAATTTTCTAACAAATAATACGTAGCAAAAAAAAAACCTGCACTTAAGGAACACTTGCATGTAAGCATTTCTGAAATGACAATTAACCGAATTGAAAAAATACAATATCAATAATTAATCAAAAAAAGCTGACGCATCTCGAATATGAAATTAGCAAGTTTGGTGCTTTGAAATGTTTTAAAGGAGATCACAGTGCTCAGCGTGACGCATAGCCTCCAGAAAGTGCACGCACATTCAGAGACGCGCGCTGAACCAGACAGCTGGTGTAGCACGCCCGAGATACACAATTACACCCCAGTGCGTCCCTGTTTTGTGCAGCTGCTGAACCAGTTTCATTATTTCTCCGCTCCCCAATGAAAATATAGGTTGCACTGTTTAGCCAATCTTCGGAATATCCTGAATTGCAGTGCGACGCTTACCTGTGTGTGTACGCATGTGCGCCTTTAGCACCCCAGAGGACACAAAGCCCCTTCCACATTGCGCACACTTGAAGGGTTTCTCTCCTGTGTGGGATCGCACATGTTGCTTCAAATGGCTCGACTTCTTGAAGCCTTTATTGCAATATCCACATCTGGACCAAACATAGCCTCTGATCAATAAACACATTCCTTCATAACAAATTACAAAGGTGTAGGCAATAATCATCAGCCTTGATTAATCCCCTGCTGGAGGAAGGCCTCCAAAAGACGTCGCCATCTCAAAGTCTTGCTATGCAACGATCCACTTAGCACATCGTGCACACGAGCTGATTTCATCACTCCGTTTCAAAAATGGATGTCCTCACGGGCACACGGAAGGCAATTAGTAGAAATTAAACACCTTTAAAAAAAACACTTTTTACATTAAATTCCATTTTATATTTGTTCACGTAATATCAGAGAACAAAAAAGAACGCTCAAAAAGATCATTTAATTTTTTTTTACGCAGTAGTTTACTTACATCAATAACGCTTTTCGAAAAGAATAAAGTCAAGACTAGTCACCGGTAGGAGCGGCGTGTGGATTCCTCTCCGTCGGACTGATATTCAGATTGCTCTGCAGACAGCTGCACTTCATGCTGGGAAGCCTCCTGCAGGGACTGCAACAACAAAACAGTTTAGCTTTTATTTCTTGCGCAATATTAGGTGCATTAACCCCCCCAACCACCCAAAAAAAACCTCCAGCATTTTAAAAAGTTTTATATATATATATATGTATCCCCCAATTATATCCCAACTGTGCTATCAGCACCTTGTCATGAGATGACATCCATCGGCGTCAAGTCATGCAAAACTTTCACGAAGCATTGCAACCTTTCGAGTTAGAGAACAGTTGACGGAATTGGACATCGCAGACATCCTTTCAAATGACCTCTGGTCTACACAGCAGAAGGCATGCATGTTTCGCCTGCTCTGTATATGGGAGTAATGTTTGTCACACAATAGTCAAGCCAATATTTTTATTCCCGTAGCTTGAATTTTTGCCAAATTAAGTTTAGAACCAAATTTAATGTGATGCCATTTTTTGTGCAGCTATTGGAGACCATCAGCTCACTGTATTTGAGAACCTGGTTTTGAACCCAGCATCTCAGCTGTGCCAGCACAGTACTACGACCTCTGCGCCACCTGACCACCTAAAATAAAATCTGGCATATCACGATTTCATCGATTTGTCAATCCACTGCTGTATGAAGGCTTCCACAAGCCATGTCAATCATGGGGTTTGTTTGACCATACTTCATCAAGTTGGTCAGTGTGCATTGGTGAAACAGTGGGGGGGAGTGGGGGGAGATTGGCCTCAAAAGACCTGTTCAGATATTCACTGCCAATGACGTTAGCTATGGCTTGGAATCAAACTCAGGTGCCCGGGTTCATAGCAGAATGTGCTAACCACTGCTCCACTCATGTTACAAGTACAACATAAAAAATCTATTCTGAATGGTAATTAAATGGAAATAAATAAATGCAGACCACCCAAAGCTTGGACTCAACGTAACGTCTAATTCCAGACAGTCATATTCGTGGCAGAATTACACTTAATTAATACGCCATTTTGCGTACAATTTTCTTTTAATCCGAAATCAAGTCTCAGGGGAGCGGTGGTGGAATTTGCAAATGACTTGGATAGCATTGTAAGTGTGCACGTACCGTCAGCATCTCTTGCGAGTGATAGGTCGTCGTTAAAGGCTGGCTCTCGAGAGTGCTGGAAGCTTGCAGTTGCTGCACAGCTGTGAACTGGCCCTGCTGGCCAAAGCTCTCCGTGATTGTAAATCCTGCGATACAGCCACGGGAGGATGAGGTTAAAAACCTATTTTGAATGCTCTATTTGCTCTGCTTCTGCAACACATGACGTGATATACATTTCATTATTTATAGTACCCTCACATGCCTCTATCTTGCTATTAAAAAATATTCTAATGAGATGCCATTTAACATGCTCATTGCTGACATTTGCAGACACTTAACATGCCCATTAAACCTACAGACTAAAAATACTTGTTTTCTCAAAGCTCTTGTGGCTAGATTGGCACTACCTACACTTGTTTTAATTACAGGTAGCAAGTCTCCCACTGTCAATTATTAAGCATCATGGACTGCAAATGTATTACTATTTCAGTGTTCATTAACGGTTTTCAACAGCAGATGTTTTTTGATGGAAAACAATTTGTCATTCCATGGGGAAAATTACCGTAGGGTTGAACTCTTACTTTAAAAATATATTTTACTTCAGCACTGTGCAACAAAGCAAGTCTGCTTCTCATGCCAGAAGTTATGCCTTGGAGACTTTCACTTACCCTGAGTAAGCGCTTGCTGTTCGTAAGTCTGCTGGCTGAGAGTCTGTTGCTCAAACTGATCCATATTTGCCTGCAGCCCATGTTGTGATGTTACAAATTCTTCCTGAGACAAAGCTGGTAGAAAAGGGACACAACACCAACACGCTCACGATAAACTTCACAGTATTTACTGCAGATGTCACAATACACGCTATTCATTTGGCAGAGAAGTAAATTATATGTGCATAGCAGTCACCGTTCTTCACGCGACTTACATGTCCCTTGCACGAGCTGCTGCTCGGTCAGCTGTTGTGTTTGTTCCAATCCGATCAACGTTTGCTGCTGAGCAGACTGTTGCGGAGCCAACCCGAGCAGTGCTTGCTGGTCAGAAGGCTGCTGCTGACCCAATCCCAGCATGGCCTGCTGCTCGCTGCTGACCGTCGACTGCTCCGGTGTGAGCACAAGCATGCCTTGCTGCTGGGTACTGATGGCGGACGGTTGCTGCAAGCTGTCCCCCTGGTGGCTTGCCATGTCCTCCATGTGCTCGGTCGGCAGCGTGCTCTGCTGCTGCAACTGCTGAGCCAGCTCATACCTAGGGAAGCGATGGATTTATGGATTTTACCTATTGGAAATATTTTGGCAGGCTGCACACATTTGCTCAAGCGCAACCTGACCGGATAATCACTTCCTGATGGTTTCGTAGGGCCAAAATGCCATTCCAAATGCAGAAATGAGAGGATATTATCACGATGCACAATGAATTTATACAAGAGTAATTATCGTACACTATGATACTATGATAATTAATGGTACACGTGCAACCCCCTCAATGGATGGCTCGGGTCACTGCTGGTGGAAGGGCCCCGATGAGAGGGAACTCTAGAAAGCCCCTCTACAGAGCACGTGGCATACTTTTCCACACTCCAATAGGATATTGTTGATTAAACTTTTAAAAGTTGTGAAATCTGAATTATAATATACGATGTAGCTTATCAAAAATGCATAAAGAATTATAAAATGAAATACAAGTGGGTTTATACATTATCTGCAATGACTGGTTGTCGAAAATCTTTAACATATTCTCAAACGGTGTTCTGACCTGTGCGTCTTCATGTGTTTTTTGCAGTTGACAGACGTCTTGAAGGTTTTCTGGCAGTAAGGGCACATAAACGGCCTTGTCTCGCTGTGTGTGGACATGTGGCGCTTGAGGCTGCCATTGGTGGTGAAGGTGCCATCGCACATGACGCATTTGTAGGCCTTGAGGCCCACGTGCGTGCGAATGTGGGCCTTCAGTACACCCGATGACACAAAGGAGCGGCTGCACTGCCCACAGCGGTAAGGTTTTTCCCCCGTGTGAGATCTGTAGACAACAAGGTCACAAGAAATGACAAAACACTGCTCTGGCCTTTGATCAAAGCGCTCGGAATGCACCCCGATTAATACGAGATCTCGGAAGCCAAGCAGGTTTGAGCCTGGAGCATAGTGTTGGATGGCCGACCGCCATACGTAAGACAGGTGCTGTCGCCTGCTGCAGGCCTGCATGATCAGCAGATGGTAGTGCAGCCAAATCCACAGCTGTACCGCACTTTAGTGCAACGTACATGGCTCCCCATCTTTATCAAACCGCACTGACCAGCATGTTGCAGTATGGCGCAACAGCCACAAACAGCAGGACAAGGGAAGGCCCTCATCCAGCAGTGGATTTATCAAGGGGCTGTACATAGACAGAGGAGCCTTGATATCATGTAATATTCATTGTGTGTATACCAGAGGCAACATTTATACTACGTTGATACTTTGTAAAAACATTGACCGAATTTATTATTTTTCAAGCAGGGCAGACATGCTTATTTCAAATCCAGTTATTGTAGCCCATTACAATTATAAAGCTGAACAATTATCTTATAAGGAATTAAACTTTATGAGGGCTTTAATGGATGGCAGTAACCATGATAATCAACTATCATGGCATTCCTAATTAGAAACTAAAATTTTGCCTCGTGTTTGTTTGAAAAATAAATTTCATGCTCATTCCTGTAATGTTGTGCATTTGCAACGCTGCAGTTGGTATGGCAAATTTTAAGGGCATCAACGATTTGAATTCAATGTCTTCAAATTTCACTTTCAGAAGGTTATATATCTTATAACCCTATTTTCACACAATCATATCTAACCGTAAAATGCTCTGACCAGTTACAGAATCATTCTGACTTGCTGCAATTAGTATTTAATGCATGTATAGATTTTATACTTGCTATGAGCTCCACTTAATAACTATAGCAATTAACTTCAAGTGCCCACTATAATAGTTACTTTAATGCACTTTTATATCTTTTCCCTTGAAGTGTTATTCTATTCGACTTCTATACTTACAAAATATTATCGTGTAGGTGTAGACGTGTATTATGTTACATTTATTCAGAAATGAAACTAAACAAACTTTTTTTTCTAAATTATACTCTTTGAAACGGATTGTGGAGATGGTAACATTTACAAATATGCTATTGTTTTAATTGACAGCAAATTTAATGCACACAGTGCACCGATTCATCCACAGGACGTGGAGCTCCAGAAGCAATATTTACCTGATATGCTGCTTTAAGTGGCTTGATTTCTTGAACGCTTTGTTGCAGTAGCCACAGCGATAAGGCCTATCTAATCCTGATCCATCTGACAACATTCCATCAGGCAGGTACTGGCTGTACATGTGACTGCTGCGGGTAACTTGCTGGATCAGCCCTGCAAAATGGGGATAAGAGTTGACGAGTCAGATTGAGACAGACACTTCAAAGCAGCCTCCATTCACCATCTCCCACTGCTCTCTATGGGACAGGTAATGTTGCCAAATGCATTATGCTGCTGCTGCTCACCAGACCATTGAAACTCCTGTTAAAAATTCAAAAGGAGAGAACTCTGAACGATGTCAACTTCAAATTCACAGTTAACGCCGCACCACTCAAAATGTCTACGCGACAACATTTCCGCTTGTGTAAACGAACGTTGACTTGACGTGATTTTCGTATCAGGGTCCGCTATTAGCTCTATTAATAAAACATGACCAGTAAACAATTACTTGTATGTCAAAGTGTCGAAATAATATTGCGGGTCATACCAGACTCGGTGATGAGTATGGGCTCTTGCAAAGGTATCTCTGGGAGGCCCATGTCTTGCTTTGGCAGTCGGCACCGGCTTGGCTTTCGTGGAAAGCGCTGCTTTCTCATCTGCGCATCCTTAAAGTGAGACGCTATGTGGCTCTTTCTGTGGCCCGATGTGCGAAACTTCTTGTTGCAGTGTGGACAGTCAAATGGTTTGGCGCCTAGCAGGAGCAAATGTGGACAATAACAAGTAAGGATTTTGGCACTTTAAAGAACTATTGATTTTTCTTGCTCACTTGCAATTACAATAATAGCCAATGTTATCTTGTTTCTGACCCAGGTCTCCCTTGGATAAGATATATGGCGACTCAATGAATTCCAACCTGTTTATCTAACGCACATCCAGCTGCGAGTGACCGCGCGACTGTGATAAATGTTCATGTTCTCGAAGGGAAGGAAAGCTGAAATTTGGCACGAACAGTTTGACTTCATGTATAAATTCAGTAAAAAAATCCAAGAACCTATTTTATTTATTGTGAATCCCACCTTCGAAAATTATGGGCAAACATTTGATGTTTTGTTTTTAACGCTAAACCCGTGAAAGTTTCCACATTCATACACTTGGCAGGGGGTGATTTTGATATAAAAAAAAAATTCAACATTTTAGATGTAAATTTGTCAGAATTTTTTTTTTACTTTTTAGATTTAGAACTTAGTCGTGCAAATATTTTGTGTCTGGAGGTTTTGAAGTGTCATGATTACAAACATGAGATCAGACATTCCACGACTCATTTTTCAAGTGATTTTAGGAATTAGACACACATAAAGCTTAAAGGTGGACAAAGCCCACAAATGGTTACTGGTGCGGTACATAAATGAATGGTAAAGTGTTGATTGCAAAACTATTCTGTCCCTAAAATATACAATCGTGCACTGCGTAAATTATGTTAAATGCAAAAGAAAAGCTTCAAAATCAACATGAGCCATTTTCGAAAACATTGTCGCATTTGCTACCATAAATTGATATTTAGTTTGCGTTTTTAATCTGAGACCCGTGTCAATTCATTGGTGTCCAAATGTTCAGTAAATGCAGTGGCGCTAAGAGTACTGTGCTGGCCAGCATCGTTTTGCATTTGTGTCTGCATGCAATAAAGCTGTAACAGCTAAAATTTATTTTTCCCTACCTACAATATAATGAAGAATCGTCACCCTCTGTCCTTTTACTGCCCTACGCTGGTCATGTACCCACCCTCCCCCAACACCTTCCAAACCAGAGCAATGTTAGGGCTGCCCTCCCCATCCTCCCAGGTTAATCCTTGCATGGGCCTCTCAAAAATTATCTCCTGTCTGCAGCGGCTTTAGGGCTGGCTGCGTTAATAGCCTGGCCTGACTAATTATCTCTAAATCTCTCCGACCTGACCATCAATTAGCATGCAGATTCCTCGCTTTAATAAGCTGCTCCCTCCCGCCCGTCCGAGCATCGCCTCCTCCATTTGGCTGACAGGGCGCAGGCACACTCGGCGCACATTCTAAATGATGTTTGCCCCTAAATAATTGGGCCTTTGATTATGAAAGGGTTTCAAATGCGGGAACTTTTGTATCTTTAATGAAAAGTAATTATCATCATTTCTGCATTCTTGGCCAATTTCAATCCCTAGGCCGATTGTTTCTATTAAACCCTTTGCTTTTGACGACACTCGGGATAATTAAGCGGCTCTTTTACCTTTCGCCTTACATCCACCTTTTGTGCGGCGGAGCCAAGTGTCTGACATTTTATAGCAAATGAGGACACAATATTTGAAGGTGTGAATGAGAAATTAATTTTAAAAACAATATTTTACACCATTAATTTCAAATGTCATTGCAATCCAGATAGCTTTTTAGTGCTTTACTTTGCATGCAGCCATAACCCTCTGGTCGGAATGCTTAACAATCAAATAAAAATCATTTACAAACACCGCACAGAACACAATATATTTGAAGCAACATGATAAAAAAAGAAATCATAGTAAGGTTGATGAATTAATCTTGCGGCTTTTTTTTCTGGAAGTGTGCAAAATCCACCGCATTTAAATTTTATTCGCATTATTAGCAAATAGCCATTATCACAATGAGCGCTAACTGCAATTGAGGATAAGACAATGAATGCATCTGTGGACAAATGTGTCTGCAGAAGGGTGAAGAGAGCAGCACCACTGCCACTCCACCGGCGGCGAGAATCACTCATCCCCATATGTAATTGCATTTCACGTTCTGAAGGAAAGCCCTAACAAAGCCATAACGAATATTAATGATGTGTGACATTCTAATATGTTAATTTTTGACAGATTAAAGTATTGCTCGCATAACTTTTTATTTCTACATGAATAATTGATCCATGCAATTTAGTTCCAGGCATGCATGTTAATTTCCTGAATTACTTCTGTAATATGCAAATTCTCAAAGGCCCCGCACCTCTTGACGATGAGACAGGTGAAAATTACTAAACAAAAATTACTTTTATAGTCACATACATTTCACACTCTGCTGTACTTACAATCCATCTTCCGCTACAAAATTAACTTAATGTCTAGGTTGCAATTAAACACAAACGTTACAGCTAGAAGCATCAATATAAAATTTACAAACAGCAATTCTACATAGCGCAATGGGTAATATTGTATAGTTTGTGCGTTATGGTAATTGCACCCGATTAAAATTTCAGGTACGTTTTTCATTAATTTTTTTGGTATAATTTAAGAACCAAATTTCTTGTATTTAATAAACACATGCCTATACTGCATACCACATATTAAAATAACATGTTCATTTAAATATTCATTTGTAATTGTTATCCATCTACCCCCCCCCCCCCCCCACCAATGCTGATTAAACAGTTGCATTAGATTATAGCACAAAAAATAGCTTGCAAATGTTATTCAGAGAATTATTAAATAATTTTAAATATAATTGGGCACTTCCTTTTCATGGTGATTTTACCAAATGCTTCCAACATTTTTAGGCTTGCAATGGTGCAAGATTTTAAAAAGTCAAACCTCAATTATTCTAGGTTAAAAAGACAATTGACAACAGAGTTTAAATATAAATAAATGGATGCCACTACGTTAATCATTTTTAATCAATTGAATACCGTGTTTTAAAAAAAATACAATTTCCGACGGAAACTTTGCATCGTATCTAATCAAGACTACCTGCAGTAAAACACTGGGACGTTGCTTTTGTTATCAATAGGAGACTGGAATCTCTCCCCCCCTTCATAGGCACCACGAGTGTGTAAGCAGCCCAGGAGTAAAATGTTTGAAACATGAGCCCTTTCCCCCAGGAGCCATTCACAATGTTTAAGGAAAGTGGTCAGTTAACACCTAGTAGGCTTTCGCAACCAATATTATCCATAATCCATAAGGCTTTTGGGTTAGATCGCGTACATATAAGGCGCATTTATATTTACGCAAAACAATAGGCAGTTATTGCAATTTGAAAAGGAAATGATGGAAGTGTATATGTCTATTTGGTCAGTGGTAATTTCATGTAAAGGAAATGTTGAGAAAAAACGTAAATAGGCAACTGATAATGTTGGGAGTCAATGGTGGGGCCGTTGGTGCAATGCACTTTGAACTTGGATATCGGAGTTTGATTCCTGACCACGGCTAACGTGAGTGGGGAGTGATATCTGAACCAGTCCTGCCCCCCCCCCCCCCCCCACACTAACCAGCATGGTGACATATGGCCAAACAACCTCCATGACCGACACGGTATTGGAAGGACTTCATCCAGGAGTAGATTGACAAAAAGGCTCGAAATGAAATGATGTTGGAGAGCATTACTCATTGTAAAACTAGTCAAATGAAAGCGAGAGTTAAGCATTTGGAGTCCTATTCCTAGTGTTCAAGAATTCATCCAAACAAGCCGCCGATTTGCATTCTTAAACATTTAATCTCTCCAAAACGAGATTGCTGCTCATTTTTAACTACAGTACGGTTTTGTTCATATATATTATGAGAACAGGTGGTGAGGTTTGTTATTTTATCAGCCAAACCCAATACATATGCGAATGAACAGAAAACGACGATTAATCATTTACATGTACGCCCACACAAATACACGCTCACACACACTTCCCACTCTCCAACTTTGGTTGGAAACTGCCATTCTGTTTTCATTTCTCAAGCCTAATGAACATCTTTTGGCCAATACATTGATTGATAATGTTCTTTTTCTGAGTTTACATCGATTTCCCATTTTCTTTGCCAACTATTGAGAAATGCCGCAGCAGAAATCAAAAGAAAGACATGATGTAGATGTTCCTTAAAAGAGAACACTGGTAATGAACCCCGTGTTAGCGAGGCTTGTAAACGACCATAAGAAGTTACCTATCAACAACAAGGAGCAATCACGAAAAACATACTGCCCTATTATTACGCGACGTCAAAAAATATAGCGTGGAAGCCTGCAAGATTTCTGTAAGCCAGTCATAATCAATTGCACCCTGGGCTATAAAGACAAGACGCGCCATCATCGCATTCCGCATAATGCATAGAAATGAGGCTGTCGTGTCCATTCGTAACAGAGGGCAGCCGATCTCCTGGCTGAAAATGTCACAAAGAAGCTGCCACACAATTAGCGCCTGCAGACAGGAGCGTCAATTACAACCGTAGCTGATTAATGAAATGAATCACTCTCCCGGCCTTTCCTGAGCAGAATTAATCTGGTTAATCAGAGGTAATGAGGTCCCGACCCTCAGCAAAACCAGCGCTTTTCTAAAGTTCAAATGTCCCAACGGTCGGCTAAAACACAAATCTTTTATCCTGCAATTATCATCCGATTATATATTGTTAGTGTTGCTTTGTAATAATAAAACACCCTAAACTTGTAATAGCAATCACAAAGGATCTGCCAGCTATTGCCAGATTTGTCTTACATATTGTATTATAAATAATGAAAGCTCATGAAACCTTAAGCTGTTTATTATTAGATTCCTGTAAAGTAAAATGTTTAAAATGGCTTTCAGCATCAATTACAAAACAAGCGTACGGCATTAGCATCACTCTTCACATAATAATACAACACCCAGCAGGGAAGGGCTACAGACACCTTAATTGTTCAGAAACACTTTAGACGCCTGTGCATTTTAAACAGAAATTAAGCACTCGCCCCATTACAAGCATGATACACTGATAAACAACGCACGACCGTTAATTCGCTCAACATTTGCGCATTTAAATATACGCCAACTTATGCATTTCTTACACTCATGTTCCCGATCTATTAGTTATCGCCAACTGGGACTGAATATCAAATTACTTCAAATGTTTTATTTATCAGTTCAATACCCCTTTGGCTCGACATTTCGTGATTAAACTCTTTGTTAGAAACCTCTAAATGCCAGCTTAATGACTACAAATGCGGCATACCAATAGATGTTAACAAGAAAGCTATAGCCCAATTGAAAATTTATACGATATGGCAGCAACAACCAATAAAATGCGTGAAGTTCACTGTAGTTCACACTATTAGCAGCAGGAGTCACCAGAAAGCTACAAGGCCTATCAGGGAGGTCTGCAACATCAATTCAAGTGATCGCCATCTGTACTTGTTCTTTCTGTGCTCCCTTGGGAGAAGCCATAAACTAATAACGCCTCACCTTTTCCAGGGGTAAAAATGGATAGTCACCCAATTTAGCACTGATGTACTTTTTGCAATAAAACACTTTCACATAACAGGCATACTGTCATTAGGTTGCAACATTCAATCCATCACCCACAAACTTCTATATAAACCTTTGCTTCATAGGCAGGCCAGTAATATAACATGATTTAAATCTCTTAAAATTCCTCAGTTATATATTACGGCACAATTTAATGGCACATTCTCCAAGATGTTGAAGTGCCTCATCTGCAGTGCGTCAAAATTATTGACTTTCAGCATCCAGGACTAACACAAGAAAAGTTTATTGACTTAATAGCCACGGCATTAGAGGGCAAAAGGGATATTCGCTGCATATGCCTGGAGCAAATAAGACACATCCTCTGTATTATCGGTCAAATATTCAGCTGCAATTCTGTTGAGAATTTCCAAGGTACTTAAGCACTAGCTATGCACACATTACTGGCTTATTATATAAACTGACTCACAATGCAGAATTGTGGCATAACCTAGCATTGACCTGCATTTGCTGCCAGACAATAACATATGATTGCGGCTGATTTAGTGCCTTACTTACAGTGGCAAACTTCCGAATTGTTGGGTATTGGCCCACTGGGCTACATTCTTTGCAACCGCATTATTTTACCCAATTTCTATACATATAAAAGTAATACATATTCATAATTGTTCGTTTCCCCCCGTGGGATTTTCTGTAGCAACATCTGGATAGATAAAACATTTACTTAGCATAACCGTTTTTTGGGATAGAGGTTAGGAAGTATGATGTGTGATTATAAAAGATGGTATAAATGTGGACTGCTTGTGCTGTTTTGCTTTAACATTTTTTTTTGTGCCAGCGTCGGTCCGATATTTAAGTCAGTGGAGGTTACCATTCACGTACATTTACATTTAATAACACAGCAACTGCATGGGGCTGCTTAATAAGCCATGTGTTCAATTTTGGCAGGCACTGTCATATTCTGTAATAGGTATGTAAAATGCAATTCAATAAAGATGACATTCATAAATGTTGTTTATGCTCATTCTACCCACACCAAGCATACGAATTAAGGAAATTACTAAATATTTCATGTGTTTTAACTTGTTCAAAAATGCTAATGTTCATCAAACTTGCCACAGGGATTTAGTTGTCATCTCACTGCATATACCGTGTAATATTTGTTTTGCAAACAATTATAGAGAAAAAAAATGTTGTTATGAGAGAAAACGGATTTGGTACATTACATAAATACAAATAAATCTCGTATTGTTTCATTTGTTAATATGGCCCCTTGTTCTGCCTTCCTTTAACCAATTCACATTTGTATCCAGCAATAAAACTGAAATTTACATGAAAGCAACAGCACTCCTCTTGCTTTTTCTTGAGCAGATAACCACAACGGCGGACCGTGCCGTTTAAAATCCGAACTAAATGATACAAGAAGTAATGACTTGTAATTGTCTTGCTAGAGTCTTAAATGCAGATGGTACATTAGAAAGCAATGCTACAGATAAATGGGTTAATGAGCTAACAAATGATTACGAGATGGTATTGGCGCCCAAACAAAGACAGTCAGGAGAGGTCAGCATCAGGTCACTAACATGCATCACTTACCCCATGGGTAATACAAAACAAACTCTTAGCCTTTCATGCACATGGTAGTTTTCATTTGTATTCTACCTAATTTACGGATGCATGGTATAGAGTGAAAATAGAGGATAATGCTCCCTAAGCATTCTTTCGTAGTAGAATGTCTGTTTGATAACCGAAAGCTATTCTTTTAACTACTCTGCCATACGTGTTGTTACGGACATATACAAACTCAGGATTGTTTTTTATCCGTGAAATGGCATGAACACGGATTATCAATATTTCATTTAACCAAGATTAGCTTTCAATGCTTTATAACTAAGGCGCCACGGTGGCGAGATGTTAACGACCTCTTCCGATACCCAGGAGCTTGTGGGTCCGATCCATGTTCTCCCCGTGGTCGCGAGGACTTTTCTCTGTGTCCTTTGGTTTTTTCCTTTCACATTTTTAAACGTGCGTTTAAAGTATTTTGCTGCTATACATTTCCACATAAGCCACGTCACTGAGCTATTATTTGTGGCCAGATCACTTCTGAAAAGAGCTATATATGATAATTGTTTTTTACCCTTTTATCTGGCTCAGTGGGCCTTACCTTGTAAAATAGTTTATAGTTTAGTTTTATTTTAGTTTAAGTGTTAATGAACTAATTCTTTCTTCTGTGATGGGGGGTACAATAACGCCCACAAAGGTAATCCAACATAATCACATTTATTTGGCCTTTTCCTACAGAAAATGTATCAAAGTGATTAAAAGGTTGCTTACAATATGGTACTAAAAAAAAACTGTGCTAAAAGGATCCGTTTTGCCAGCCAGGGCGCTTGCATCACACCGGTCACGTGCGTGACTCGCCGCCTCTTCTTACGCGTGACGTCATCGGGCTTGGAACGTAACATTATCGTCGCTAATTAAATACATTCAAAGGAGAAGCGCGTGATTGGAAAGCGTTTGAGAATACACTCACAGTATTAATCTTAAGACAACACTTTTTGTACGTGCCGAATGAAAACTGCAGTTTAAGGAATCCGAAGGTAATTTGCTTCCTCTGAAGAAAAATATACAAGCGAAAGTGCAAACGCAAGCCAAGCAAAGTCAACAAAGATAGAAAGAAAAAAAGGAAAACATTAACCAAATGAAAAAAAGTGCAAACTATGAGCACTGATGATAAACCAACATCTGCTAACCAAATGCGACCAACAGCCTGTACTGAAGCCTTGTAAAGAAACCACTATACACATTAGGGGCGTAATAATTCACCCCCCCACCAATCCCTTCCCCCCCAAGCGATGTGATGAACCGTTGTGATTCAGGGCCACGATTTGACTCAAGAATCTATTCTTTGTGGGTGAACATCGCAGCCTCTGGCAGCCAAAGGTCACATTAATCCATTACATTCAACAAATATAACCAAAAGTTTAACACGTAGGCTTTCGCGACAAATATTATCCATAATCGAGGTGTTTTGGGTTAGATCGCGTAAATCTAATTGTGATTTAACCTGCCATCACCCGACAAAGCCAATTCGTAAGGTTTGTCATGTAAATAGATCCCAATTAGTTACTAGTTCAGCACACCGGTGTATTGGAGAGTAAACCCACACAACATGCAATTCAACACATAGTTGACATTAAACAATGAATCGATGCAACATTACAGCCCTACGGACAGCGCTCGACACTGCACGCATTAACATGCTATGTTGCCCCGATACTTGTTAAACACGGTATATCCGGTTATGAAACCGATGCTCGTGACAAAATGTGGCTGCTGTCCCGACTATAAGACAGTTGTTTTTTGTTGTTGTCAAAATGAACCCAGGTTGTGGACGAACAACTTGAAAGCAAGATAGTTTGAGGTCTCCACGCTCGCCCGACATTTTTTGTGTCAGAATAGTTATTTTTTTGTTTCATCGAGGAAAAGATCACCCACCATTTCACCACTGGAAAGGATCACCCACCATTGTACCACTGGGAATGATTGGCAGGCGTGTACAAAGTATCCAGTAGAAACTGCTGGGAGCACATCGAGATTCCAAACTGCCTCTCACTTTGAAGCTACGTGTCCAACTTGTGTAAGCTTTGCTCCGAACAACTACGATGTGCAATGTCCTGACAGAGCACAGTATGTCTCCACAGAATGCACACAAAGCATATTAAACCATCAGGCATTCGGTTTAGGAGTTATACAAGGTTTTTTTTATGAATCTAAATTTGCAGCTAAAAATGTATTTAAGTCCACTCTATTTTGCTGACATAAATTGTTAATGAGATTGAGTGTTAATTGCTGCAAAATAGTGCAGAAAGTATGCCCACGCTCAAACAATAAGCAATGTTCCTTCCAATTGACGGTCATGAGCCAGTCGTGAAATTTCCATATCCTTCTGATGGGGTTTGTTTGACCATACTTTCCCATTCTCGTCAGTACAGCTTTGTAGAGGGGTGCTCAGGGCCGGTTTCAATACCAAGCACCACTGCTGTTAGCCATGGCTGGGAATAAAACTCAGGTTACCCGGCTCGCGTAGAGCATTAACCACTGCATAACTGTTCCACCCCTGGTCACCAAACTAGTATGCCATTTACAGTATACTATCCCACGATAGAAATAGGAGCTGCTCCTAAATGTGTACAATATTTCGATACATAAGGTACATTCGAAAAAAATCACGTGTGCCGTTCCGATATAATTGATTTGTGAGTCGATGAAAGAGGTTCACGTAGCGCAACTCACCCGTATGAAGTCTTATGTGGACTTTCAGGCTACCCTGCGTTGAAAACAGCTTGTCACACAGGGGGCACATGAACTCCTTGAGACCGGTGTGCGTCTTGCGATGCGCGGTTAGCGTGCTCTTCACGGCGAACGCGCGGAAGCACTGCGTACACTTGTAGGGCTTCTCGTGCGTGTGGATGCGGATGTGCCGCACAAGATCGCTAGGCTTCTTGAACTCCTTGTTGCAGTAAGGGCACATGTGCCAGCGCACGCCATTCACTCTTCGCCACGTCCCTACTGCGAACACAAAACATTGTACATTATAAGAGCCTTAAAAGATTTCATCAATTCATTCAAAACAGATTTTCAGACTCGCGATCCACCACTGTACATCTATCCATGTATCCTTGTCTGTTTACATATACGAGCACACAATTAGTCACCCTCATATCTGCTTAATATTTTCGTACCATAATTGTCCTATGATCAGCCGAAAAAGAATCTGAGGTAACTTAACGTTGCAGGGAATTTCTTATTTATCATATTGACTTATTTTCGTGCAATATTTTCGATTTCTCATGTGACAGTTGTTTTTGCTCCGGTGTCTATTTGCTTCATTGCTGAAGTTTATTGTATTGGATTTGCTTTTGCAAATTTTGGTGACCCAAGTGACTCTCTCCAAGGAGGCTATCATGGTCTCCGTAGTTCTTGCCTTAAGCTAAACAAATACATTAGAACTTGGCCAATCATCTTTGTTCAAATACAAATTATTACACACTGCATATGCCTGACTATTACGTAACACATGCCATGTGACACAGACAGCACCGATTCAAATTGCGAGGATCCCAATTTAAATAACGGCCATGTCACGTAGGATACACATACACCCACACACAAACACTGCAAGATCTCAATCTTAAATTGTATCATCCTCTACATCACTTTGGATGTGTTTACAATCACCAGGTGCTCGTGGCACACAGATTTTACTTGTATTTGAACAGAGAAATTGGTATATGTGGAAAGACATATGTTAAGAGGATTGCAGATTTGGAAACACATTACTGCTACCTTTTAAACAAAAAAAGCTGGGCTCAATGCATCGTTGAGGTTCAGTGTTCGCTTCCCACAAAACTGGTGAAGACCACAATGAGTACAGTATAGCTGTGAAAATCAATGTACAAAATGATTTAATTTTGGTCCATATGGTTTATGGAGATTTTATGTGTGCCAATGCTCATATGCGAGCCAAAAAGTGTAATGTATTTGAATGTCAAATGTATTGCATATCCCTAACTGCAAGGAAAAGATGAATCAATGTTAAATGATTTTTTAAAAAAAATTTAAACACATTCTCAATGCCTTGCAGACAAGGAAATCTGAGCTCAGATCATTATTGCAGTTAGTGCCAAGTTACCACAACACAGCTATAATATGCATTGCACTGCAAACTCTGTAACACGGTGATTCAATTGGTTCAAATGGCTGCTTGCTATTATATCAATCAGTCAATCTTGATAAAGTGTATTTCACATCAATAAAGGTGTCTCAGAGTGGTTTACACAAAATTTAATTTACGTGATATGCCACGTCTATATGCACATGGCACTGCGATCATATTATGTGTGTATGCTCACAGAGTAGCGTACAGGTGTATTGTACTGCAATTGAATGGTAAGTATAAGGTGCTAATTAATTAGTTCAAATGCACCTTGTGCTATTATAAGCACGTGGGAGCAGGTATACACCTACATGTGTGAGTTTACAGATACTATATAATAGGATTACATGGGAATGTGCAAAGGAATTAATTTAAATCGCGTAACAAGCACATTATAGTTCTTCTACATTAATTATCTTTACCTTTGCCATCCGCTAAAATTCACTGTGAAAAACATGTAGACTGCATGAGCTCTTCTCCTCATTGTTACAATGACCTCGTTCTATTTTTCACCAATTTTTAACCAGGTTTTTAGTCTGTCCATTTTAAAATATGGTCCAATAAAACCCAGGGTATTAAAATTTATGACTTGGAAGTTGTTATTGCTATGTCCGCTACAAACGCATGTACATTTATTACTGTGCGGAGCTAAGGTTTTTTTCACAATGCACATTACACTCACCACCACACACCCAAGTCGCTACTTGTATACATTACCTATACTCCTCAAATTTTTATGGGACACCATTCCAGTCGACATTTGTTACAACATTTTTTTACCTCTAAATTTCAATTCGCGTCTTTATCATTGAAAGCTGCTTCTACAATGGGATGCAGCGGCGACGCAGTGGTTCGCACATTGCCCCGTGAACCCATCGACCCGAGTTGGAACCCCGGATATGGCTGCCATATGAATGTTTTTGCCCCCCCCCTTCACCAACCAGCACTGCTCAGCATGGTGAAGTAGGTCAAACAACCCACCTATTACCGACATGACATCGGGAGGCCTTCATCCCGCTGCGGATTGACAGAGTGGTTAACTACATAATATATATTTTCAAACTGATCAATGTGTTCCATATTCCAGCATTACCGTGCAGCGTATGAAGCTATCTCCCGCTTGCGATTTTTTTTTTGCGCGCGCGCGTTTAGTTTGTCCTTCTTCCCCCCCCTTCCCGCCGCACCTCCGATGAGCACAGTTAGTTACGCTCTGGTGTGAAAGAAGTTCAACACACTGCATGTATATAGTGAGAATGGCCAGCCCCCCACCTGTATACTGCGAAACACGGTGTCCTGCAAAGGAGCCGGAGAAACGACGAGTACTTTCTCCACCCTCCTTGCCGCCCTGCCGCGCCAGCGAGAGGGAGCCGGGCAGCTGCAAGCGCGGCCTCCCCGTGGAGCGCGGTACCGTCGCTGCTGCCGCTCTCTGAAGCGCCGCCGGCACCTCGTTGCCACTTGCCATGGCACTGGCGACTTGGCTCTCCACCGGGATTGCCGTCAAGCCACTGTTCGCGAGCGCTTGCTGCAAATAGATGAGGTGTTTTTATCTGCAACGTCTCAATTCATTAAAAAAACACTAAGGCACGTAAAAATACCTTTTTTTGCACGGGCCAATGAACAACGGGAACTAATCTGTTTCACATACTGTATAGGTGATCCATTTAGAGATACCCAATAAAAAAAACCAGAGAGAAATTACATGGAAGACAGTATTTTGTTCCGAAGCCTGTTATGTCTCCACCAATCTCATTATACTTGTTAAACATTTTGACATTCAACCCTTACACTTTGTCCAACACAGTTGGTGTGATATGCTTACAATGTTTCGAAGAAACTAAGAGGACAATTAAAAATCAGTGGGGTATCTATAAGTGGATCACCGTGTGTTTGTGTGTATATACACACATACAAAAGAGTGAAATCACCCGACGTGCATTATATTGTAAGTATTAAAGACCAACAGACAAAAAAACAAGCCCTGCCTAAATTAATGAGTGCCTGATCAAGGAAGATGATTGAAAACATTTAGTGCTACAAGAAAAACATGGCAGCCGCTATAATTGAAATCATATAAAAATCGTTTCTTAATACACTACATTTGGAACAATTTAAAGTTCTTTACAGTTCATATGGGTATAGTTGACCAGTGTGTAATCACAGCATCCCCACAGGCACACGCTTTATGTGCACAGACGTAATAAGCATTGGTAATTACACGCCAGTGGGGCTCTTCCTATGCATGCTTTTGTCAATAATTTAAATGCCAATACTTCAATTAAAGCAACCGGCAACAATTACTGATGGCGAAGGCACTTCTGCATGAGGACATGGTATTCCTCAAACACTAATAGCCATATTGTTAGCATGATGTGAAAGGCAATTGCTGCCCGCTGTTGTGCATTCATCTGAAATGTGGTTTCACTACGGACTTCAGGCAAAAAGATATTAGGGTCGGATTATTTTGTTCCTCCTCCGTTTAAATTCTTCGTACATTACATGAGTGGCTGCAAAATACTGAGAAAAACACATAATGACACAAACTGGACAATTTTGCCCACATTACCAAATCGCCATATGGTCAATTCCACGGTAACGGAATTACATCATGGGACACCGAGCCTGATAATCGCAACATTTAACGTAAGCTTAATTTGGGCTTTTATGGTTTCTCAATGTTCTTGCACTGCAGACTGATATGATACATAAAGATCCCATTATATTGCAATCTGTTATATTCTTGCATTGTTCCTGTAATTCTGTTACTTTAGGAAAACCCAAATGTCAAATGCGTATGAGAAACATTTGTTTTTATCACTGCGTTCATATTCACAGTATAAAAAACACATTTATCGTGACAACTATTTTTAAAGTGCATGCAACTTATTTACAAGCATGCTCTGGTTTACATTTGAGAAGATATTACAAATACAACACTGGCAAAGAATGACCTCTTCTGCCAAGACGATCGCTGGGATCTTTCATATCCACAAGAAATCACATGAGACCACAGACTCAACATGTCCTTTGAGGACGGAACAATGACTCAATGTTTCCACAGCACATCATTAGAGAAATGTGGAGGGGGCTGGGGTAGAGGTGTATTGTAAAAAATAAAAATCTGAGTCACAAGCGACATGCTGTAGCACTTCACTACCAAACCACATTTAAACGCGTGCATGAAATGTACATATGGAGAGTGCTTGTGCTTTCATATTTGGCACACCTGAAGAATGTCCTGGCTGATGGATGCCGAGTCTAAGTTCAACTGCTGAAGCTGTGGCTGGCCGTGGGTGGGGTCAGCGGACACCTGCTCCGAGAGGTCTAGGAGCTGCTGTATCACGTCTGTCACTCCGCGGGCTCCCTGAGGTCCCGCTCCTGACACCGGCGTTGCGACAGTCTGGGGCGCACACATCCGCACAGGCAGCCATGTGAGGTGAGGAGGACACCAACAACAAGCATGCGCGCGACTTCAAAGCAACCCGGGTGATGCGAGCTGGCTACCTGAGTGTCATCACCAAGCAGCTGGCTCGTGTACGACTCGTCTGTGTGCATCCTGCTGATGTGGGCATTGAGACTGCCCAGCTTTTTGAAAACACAGCTGCAGTCCTCACACTGGAACACTGGCTGCTCCCCTCCAGGCTTCGCCTATGGAGGAGAGACAAGAGCAGTTTGATTCATCTATACCCGAGTGTCTGACTGCCCTTCCCTCGCACGTCCGATTAGAACGGTTGGCAACGTACGGTGCGAAAGAAGTTCAACATACATACATACAAAAGAATTATATGCAATTGTGCCCACCTCTAGTTATCAGGGGATGTTAGCTTGTAAGAGAATAAATAGAGTACATTTCTACTGAACAAATTCAGCAGCGGCAATGATCTCATTAGAATTATACAAGTTGTTTATGTTATGGTTTTTCCCACTTCTTCAGCCCGTGCAATTTCTGAAATTGCTTATTTCAGACAATGGGAAAACATATCGCAGACTGAAAGAAATTCGTTAAACATTAGTGTAACAACCTAGTTCTGTAAAATATAACGTGCATCTGAAGCAAAGTTCAGCAGTAATACCAAAATGGAAAACACGAGTCCAGCATTCTAGCCAATTTGGCAGGGGGCAAGGAAGAGACTTGCAGAAAATAAGTCACAATACAAATACAACATCCATTTCTTTTCCTCTCACTGCAAGAAGATCGAGATATTCCCACAAAGGCCCACATTGCTGAGCACAAATCAATACCCTGCGAGGAGAGCCATCAGGCAGCATGGTACAGAGACCCTGACAGATCGCGCCCATACAATAAATCCTCCTCAAACCAGGCAGCTGCTAGCAGGTATCATCACTCTCGACATTCAAACACGTCCCCCCACCAAAAAAAATGGCCACACCAAACAGCGTTTAAGTTGTCAAGAGAAATGTCAGGAGCAAGACTATTCGTTTTGGCCTGCCTTTGCAGCTCGATACAGTGAGACAGGTTGGGATTACTAGGAAGGAATCATTGCTTGTTAGGCTTTTGTAGAAAATCAGGGTGGCCACTTTGAGGATGGCTTTGATCGAATGTAATCAGCACTAAACTATGTCAAGTGTGACAGTATTCTTGCAAATCCTGCTTTAATTAAATTAAGCCTCAACTGTTAATCTTTGTTATGCAGCTGTTTAAAGTAACGCAAAACATTAAACACATTAAAAACACTACATTTGTATTACATTATCTGTCCACATAAATTACCACATTGTTCTCTTTGGTAATGTGTTATTTTGACATGCATAAAGACACCTAGAAATTAATTTAGGATATAAAAATACTAAGTGATTAATACCATTATGCTTAAGTAAGACAGTTCATCCTGGGAACATTACTTTAACAGTCAGGCACTACTACACAAAATCAAAGAAGGCTTTGCACATTTAATGTATTAAATGTGAAATCCAGTTTTTAGCCAAACTTCCCAACTTTTTAGAGCCACATGAAACAAATTCAAAATCTAGAAAAGGACTATGAATTACCCTCGGGCTATCGTGCTGAGCATCCCTGTAACCTATGAATTTCTTAACATAACAGTGACCTGTTATTCAATAACCAGCGCAACAAGCAAGCATTTAGACTATTCAGAACACACATTATAAGAGTGGTTGCTTTTTTCCCCCCACATAGCATTCCAAAATAAATGAAAGATGGCAAATTATATTTTAAAAAACACATACAAATCCGTACAGCTTAACAATAATCAGTTTGAATAAAAATAAAAGATTTCGTCTTACATCAGAGTGGACCCGCTGAATGTGAGCCCTAAGGTTGCCTCTTTGTGAGAAGGTGTGAGGGCAGAAGGCACAGCGGTAGGGGCGCTCTCCAGTGTGCTTGGCCTTGTGAATCTGCAGCGCTCCTTTCTGGTTGAAGGCTCTGCCGCACTCCTCACAAGTAAAGGGGCGCTCGCCTGCACACGTAGAAAAATTTATGAAATACTTTAGCCGAGAACTTTAATCCCCCTCCTTGCAAAATTCTCGCCGCAATGGAAAGCACGCGTTTTTTTTTGAATTTAGCATATTGTTCAATAGGAGGGATAATACAAATTTAAATGCCTTTAAATAAAAGACCATTAATGTGTTACAGTGCATATTGACATTATTCCGTGTGTGGAGGGCAGTAAATAAAAAGGCACAAACCAGTGTGTATGCGTATGTGGCGTATGAGTTGGCTCGGCTTCTGGAAGGTCTTCATACAATGCTCACAACGATGAGAAAACCCAGACCTGTCAATATTACGCTTGTATGACCTTGTGGAAAGAGAAGCTCTGAAAAGAAGAGTCAAGACCATCATATACAGATGAAAAATAAATTGTTACAAAAGACAGCGCTTGCTAAGAGAAAGCTACGGTGAAGGCACACAGCTCTCCTATCTATGCCTTATAACAAACATGAACACTTAATTATTCAAATGTTACTGGACTGTATAAAGTATTATTTGCAGTATTTCACAAATGCAATATTTAACAAAATTCACAATTTCAACAAAACGATTTGAATATCCATTGTAAATGTTGTGGATTTGCTTTCCAACACACCGGTGTGCTGTACTAGTAACAAATCGGCATGTTCTGTTCATGTGAAAAACCATACTAATTGGCTACGTCGGGTGGTGGTGGGTTTAACAACATTAATCATTTACGCGATCTAACCCAAAAACCTATATCATGGTTGAATATCCATGTTGGCTAAATGAATGTCATGTTTTGCCATTATTTTAATTTGCATACATTATGATATTGTTGCCTCACGTAGATTTCCCATGTCTACATTACAAACACTTTAAGTAACCGAGACAAGTCTGCATACATTTTCAAGGATCGCCAACCCATTTAATGGCAGATAATTCATTTTCCAAGGTAATGAATTGGACACACTTGATGTCGGCATGAAGAAGGCAAAAACCACATTTGCGGTTCACATCGCCGAGTTTATGTAGACCTTCCAGAGAAGATGGTAACTCCCACGGACACAGAGTGTATGTTCAAGGATACCCTCCTTAAATTGTTAACAGTTGTTAATGGGCGACTCAGGCATCAACTGCACAAGTACGCACTTTTGCAACGCCTCCTTAATTCCCTCACACATTCTGCTATTACAGTTCAATTAACACCGTTGTATAGTTCAACATAATAATCCGTCTGGCTAATCAATCTAATGTTCGTATGGCGATCTACCTGATTTTGTAGTGGGAGCGCATGTGCTCGCGCAGCGTGGACACGCGTTGGAACTCCTGATGACAGATGCGGCAGGTGAAGGTGCGTGCCCCCGAAAGCTCCTGCCGGTGCATATCCATGTGGCGCTCCAGCTGGCTCTGCAGAGTGAACTCATCCCCGCACTCTGTGCACATCAGGTTCTGCAAGAGAATAACATTGCAAAGCAGGTTGGATTCATATAGCATCTGAACGCAACTGCTCTCAAAACACAGTGTAGAACAGAGGGACTTGGGCTTCCTGGGTAAAGGAGACATGTGTATTTATAATAAAGAGATGATGAGGCATTTAGCGAAAGGTAGAGGAAGATCTTCAGCCTGGACTTGAATAGGGGCAGGGAGTTGACAGTACCGATGGCTGTAAGAAGAGAGTTTCAAATTAAGGGGCAGTAGAGGAAGAAAGATCGAGCTCCCACTAGGTGAAAGTTTACTGGCGGATTTAACAAAAAAAACGTTGGTTCCTGAGGCAAAACGTGCGTGGAGAGGAGTACAATGAGATGAGAGGGAAGAGGCAGGTAGAGCCAATTACATGGTAGGATCTTCAAGCTGATCCAGAATTTTATTGTATAAGGATCAAACTTAATTTGGAGCTTTCGTGACTGCAGGAATTACTCTTTGGTTCTTTCGGTAAAGTCACTTGAATTAGGGTGATGCAGTCACCTTTACGAGTGCGAGTGAAAAATCTGACAGTGATGTTTTGGATCAACTGCAGTTAGGAGATGAGTGATTTGGGGAGAGTGTCGAGGAGAGAGTTGCAATAGTAGAGTCGGGATGTAATGAAGATGCAGATGAGGGATTCAGATGCAGCTGGGTTAAGAAAGTTAAGAGGTGCAATTTAGGCGGAGGTCCTGCAGAGTTGAAAACAAGAGATCGGGATCAAAAACATGCAACATATGTATACATTTCCTCCCCCTTGAATGAAATTCAAGTTATACAACAAATTTGCACACTGTAAATTAATTCATTTTAAGAGGTGACAGCACAGTACATTGTGATGCATTCGCAAAGTGAAATATAAACCCATCATTAAGAGTTGCAAAAAAGGCAACTAATTAAATTGTCATTTTTAATTCAATAAAAGATCCGCATGTGCTGCAATGCACGCCCCGTTATAGTACAAACTATAACATTGAATACCAAGGGAAGTCACGCCACTCCAACATAAACGCACCCATTATCTGCAGGAACAATTATTTCTCACCTCCTCCTTTTCATGAAGCATGATGTGTGCCTTGAGGCTGGCAATTCGTGAGAATGTGCGCCCACAGTCTGGACATGCAGTCTGGTCCACTGAATGTGTGGCCCTGTGCAGCAACAGGTTGTATTCCACATTGAAGGAGGCTGGGCACTGGTCACATCGATGAGGCTGTGTGAATGTGTGCGGGTGTGGGTGTGTAGCAGAAACAAGGGAATAGAGAAAGTAATTTTATACCCTATAAGCATTCAAGAAACTAAAACTAATTTCACGTGAAAACTTTTTTTTCGTGATCGTATCCTAGAATGTTTTTGCACGTGTAATTATTTATTGTAACCTTGTCATTTTCTTGGTGCTGTCGGAGATGCTTCTGGAGCTGGCTGTGCTTGTGAAAGAGCTGGTTGCAGATGTCACACTGGTGGAGCCCCCTTGCCGGCACATCTCCCTCCTCCACCTGATCCACACCCATTCCCTGTGGGTCTTCTGAGCGTGACCACAATGGAGACATTACCATAGCGCGTTGACCTTCTGTGATGCTTTAACCTCTCAGTGAACTCAAACAATCACCATATTTTCTCGTCAGAGGAATACACTATTAAGTTATAACATTTTGATCTTGCACCACTCAATACTGAGAAAGTCCAATTTCCTTGTGATTTATGTTTAACCGTCATGCAGTGCTATTATGAAAGATAAGCCATCTTTTTCTATTGAAGCTTTTATCCTCTGGAAAAAACCCACGCAATATCAACCTGAAAACACATTTATTATTTATTACACAGATTAAAAATATTAATACGGTTTAGAACAAGTTCAAATACAACTGCATCAAATTAATATAGCACAGTAGCACAGGCTTAATATAGCGCCATATTTTGTGCAAAAATACTGTGATAATTGAAATTATTGTACAGGATTTAGTAATAAAAATATCTGCAATAGCACATCACTCACAATGTAAAATCTAGCAACCTTTGAAATAACCCTCTGCTCATTCACAGTAACTTGGTAATACTCTGAATTTCCAAATGTATAAACCAATACCCGGCCATATTACCTGCAACTGCTACTATCTACAGGACAAAAATTGTTACTATTATCCATTGTTTGCATATCCAAGGAGTCAATCGGCAAATTAGTCCTTTTATCTCAAGAAAACATCACCAATAAACCATGAAAAATTTCAGATAACCTCACATACCACAGGATCCGTGAAGTTCACCCGCACATCTTCAAGGATAAGTGGAGTTATGTGATACGACCTGGATCTGACCAACCATGACATCAGTCTTAACAGACCATCAGCTATGCAGTACCATGAATACATATGTGCATCTTTGATTTTGAACTGTAAACAAATCGACAAAATCGTTTATCATTGGGGATCAGACATTTATATTGGCGTGTTGTTGTGCATAAGTATGGTATTGTAGCCGAAGCATGATGCCGATGCCCCCCTCGCACATTTAAAATATATCCTGCACAATACAGCAGACATCCAATGCAGTAATAAAAAAAAATTAATGTAATTTCCAGACTATTGGCAGTTCGCGACTGCACCCATAATCCATGGCACAACACGGCAGATTGAAAACGCTTCTCGGACTGGAAAACCTCAATCAGTAGAGTGGACGGGGCCTAAGTGAGAGCTCCTGGAATGGAGCTGCAGGGAAACTCAGGAGGTAGGATTTTTTTTTTATTCAGCAATTGAACCTGATGGCGGGACCCCGGGGTCCCATGTGCCCCCGGCTCTCGCATAAACTGCATTGAAAGGTCATTACATGTCTGCGGAAGGCGAACGATATGGCAATCTATTCCTCTCGACGAGCTCTACACGATCCGCTAATCAAAGTTTCAAAACTTTGTTTCTTCTGCGCATTCGTCCTCCAATGATCCGCGCCAGGTGGGTCGCGGCGTTTATGTGCGCGGTGGGACGGAGTCGCCAAAAATAAGTAAATTTATTACGATTTTGACTTCCGTTTATTCGGGACCCTGGGGTCCCGCCATAAGGTTCAATTGTATTTCTTTAGTTGCATCTGCAGACTAGTTGCGCTGATGCGACTTGTCCAGTAGAAAATCATTTTTTTATTTTTTTACTTGGATATCAATGCAAAAAGATCATGTAACATAAACCCGCATGGCATATTTGCACTTTAGACGTCGTGTGCCACGCTTCCCGTGTAATCTAATTTTTTGTGTGGATTAAGGGAATCGCGCGGTGCTTTCCTCCCATAATCCGTGGCACACCGCGCCGGCACAAAAACAATTGTGGATTATTTGGTGTGACCTCCGCAGTGTGCCATGGATTACAAGCCCAACAGATTATTGGATTTCTGCTATATTCATGCCACAGCCTACTCCTCCCTTGAAAGTAAATCCTGCACCATGTGATATCTTCTTCAGGCACTGCACCTTTGCGAGGTATCAGTTTGTCCTAAAAATAAATCCTGTCATAAGCATATTCATTTTCTCACGAAGCCCAAAGGAAACATCCATATAGTCATGACTCTATGTCAGCTTTCATTCACAAATCGTCAAATTTTTACAGATTATAGCCACTAAACAAGGTCAACCAATCTATAAATGCATTTCAGTACCGCAAAAAAACGTACAAGCACAACAATTTCCTATTCCCCCCTTACATGTTTATCAAGTTCTCACCACTACAGTACGTTATACACTGGACTATAAATGCTGCCTTTATTAGGTGTCAGTGGTATTTTACTCGAACAGTATGATCACGCTATTATCGCCAAATCACTGTAATAAAATGTCAGTACTTTCATGCACTCTTTCATTGTGATATTATTACTACAGTGATGTATTTAAATTCCAATTAATATCACGACTGATATTCTGTCTTCTTGCTTTGTAGGTCTCTGTGGTAAAAGCGGCGCAGAACTGTATACTATCTCGGTTTCTCAGCCGTTTCAAATAAACCAATTGATTGATCTACTGGGCTCTCAGCTGTTTTACTAATCTCATCATTAGCTCCCTCTTACTTGTGTAGCTTTATCAGCTCAGCTTCACTGTTGTCACCTCATCATTTCTCACGTAATTTTATGAAACACTAGCTCTGAGCAACAGCGCCCTCAACTTGACTCTGAAGTCACATTAAGTGTCGTGTAATTTATTCAAACTTTGCAATCTAAATAAACATCGCTAAGCACTCTGCTTCTTCAGTTATGCAAATTATCCGAGCACTCAAGGTGTATGAAATAACTTGTTTGGTTCTTCACTTCTTCCCAATTAGCATGATAATCAGTCCCATTCCTCGTCGTATTGTCATCAAAGCTCTCATTATCCTTGCAATGCAGCCTCTCCATAAACTCACACCCTCGTCACCACACAACCTCATCATCTCAATCTCATCACCACACAACATGACCAGTTTCATCAGTCACCATACAAACCCTATCAGCTGGGTTTGCTCGCCTCATCAGTCATCCGCATGTGACCCCTTCACATCCAAGTCTCATCACTAATCTGATCAGATGAGCTTTCGGGCTCAAAGCTGTCTAACCCGACAATCATCTCTCTCGCTCTGCCTCATCAATGTGAGACCTCGTCGTCAACAAAGTCCACAGCAGCGAAGGGGGGGGGGACGACAACTACCTGGGCCCCCGTGTTCAGAAACATGAACTATACATCATTCTCGGCAGCAAGCGTGAAAGTCAATATCCTTCACTTAACTAGGTGAAAATCCATTATCTCCCTTGACAAGGAGACCTAGGAAATTTATTGGCCCATTGGAGGTAATTTTAAAATTTGAACTATGCCACACTATCTGACCTGCTTTTGCAACCATCACCGGGTGCCTTGCCAAAAGGCTTTCGTGTCAATTGGCTCTCGCCTGGTTGATCATAATTAAGTTCATGTATGCATTCCACCAAACACGTCAAATACTGTACAGACTGTACTTAGAATGATTGATAACCACTGCGTCCGGAGTTTAATGCAACATTTGGTCTTTAAATCTCACGAACTGGGGCTGTTTAATGAGTGGCGGGACACGAATCCGTGACATACATGGGGGGGGGAGGCGAACGTGTTATATAACCACTGTGGCACGCAGCACGAGTGTGCGTTTTTGTGAGTCGTAGTCATTGGGCCATCAATAACAATGCTGTTCAACAACCACCAAGAAGACCAACAAGACGAGATTGTTGGTGCCAGGTCCCACAGGGGACTCACGTAGCTCCGCCATCTTGCAGCAACTAACGCAAGGGAGGGCAGTGTTGTTGTTGTTGTGTCGGGGGGGGGGAGATTGCCAACCACCCAACACAAGCCAAGCCATCATTCAACTACAGACGAGAATGAACGCAACAAGGACTTACGCATCACATTTACTTCGACTCATAAAACTATGCCACCCCTACCCCCCCGAAACACTTTTTAAAAATCAACACGTGTATCGCTTGTGTCGCAAAAAATACTAATAAAACATTAAAAAACCCCGCTCACGCATCGGCATCGACACACAAAAGCGACGAGCCTCGTGCCGCTAACCCTGCCGACTAAACAGCGGCGCCGCGGGGCCGCCACGCGTATAAGAGTGCCCAGGCCGCGCCACCGCCGCCGCATCCGCAGCCGCCTCCGCGGCCGGGCCGCCTCACAACCCCCGTGGACCCGCCGCACGCAAGCGCCGACTGACGCCTCCTCCTCCTCCCCCACCCCCCTGCCCACCTCATAGCGTGGACGCCGCGAGAACTACAACAACGACGACGACGACCCGCGGCCTCGAAGCGGGCCCCGCGGAGCGAGGCGGCCGCGTTTGCCGCCTGCAGCGCCGGGCGGCTTCAAGTCTACGAGGAGGGCGCCATCTTATTTAGCGAGGAGATGTTAGAGTGGTGGTGGTGGTGATGGTTAAAGATGATAGTCCTCGCTTCTTCTCGAGGCTTAAGCCGCTGCTAGTGTCGGCGTCGTCGGTGGTGGCTAACACCGTGAAGGGGGTGGGGAATGTTTGGGGGCCTCGTTCGTCCGCGCGCACAAACACAAATCCGTCCGCGGCGGCGGCGAGCGTCGTTGGGGGGGGGCGACAGTCTCAGTCCGCGGCGGCGGCGGCACCGCGAGAGACGCTCACGGACCTCGTCTCGTCTCCTCGTCTCTTTGTCGCCGAGTTGTTTAAGAAGGCAAAGCGACGCGAGCAATAACAGCAACGATGTGGGGTTATTTTTAAAACACATAATGACTGAAACGCACGTACCTCGAGCGTCGCGAACGTGAACGCGGAGCGGAGTAGAGAGAGACACGCGCGCGCAACGCGACATTGACAACCAACAATGGTGATCGTGCAAGCTACACGAGACCCGTCGATTAGTCGTTATATTAATTATTATTTTGAACAACAATAATCGGACGTTTAATCCCGTAGCCCACCACTACCAACCCCCCCCCCCCTTTACCTTGCAGGTTTGTGGGGATTAATCGTTGTTTAGGCGGCCGTCCGCGCGGCATATTCTGTGCGTGGTCGTGGTGCTGGAGGGAGGGGCAGGCGGCGGTGGTGGTGCTGATGGAGGGAGCGTGGATGAGGAAGGGGGGGGGGGTGTAGGTGGATTAAATATTTATTTATTATTTATCTCCCCCCCCCCTTTTTTGTTACCCCCCCTCCTTTTTTTACCCCCCCCCCCCCCCCCAAAAAACTGAGAGGGAGAAAATGGCGGTGAATGGGAGACGGGAGGGGGAGGGGAGGGGGGAGGGGCGGAGGCAGCGGGCGCCGGCGGTGCCCGGATGTTGGCGCCCCCCCGGTGCTCCGACTCCGCCCCCTCCCCTCCCACGTGACGCCAGGAGGAGGAGGAGGGGGGGCTCATCTCTAAGACGCACGTGTTGTTTTAATAAGATGAACGAACGGACGGTGTTAATTTGTATCGCCTCTAAAGAAAGAATCTGCCTAACATGTTTTTGTTGCACGACTCTCCCATCATCGCTTGCTGCAAGTGGTTAGTTGCGTTGTTTTTTGAGCAGCATTGATTCCCTGCGAGCAAACTTTGAACCGGTTTAGACCACGCATTGGCTCGTCAAAGTTACGCACTCCGAGAAGGCTTGCGTGGCTGATGGGAATTTGTAAACAACTCTTTATTACATTGATGCAGGTGGCCAGACGTGATTGAGACGTGTTGTCTGCCAATTTTGATATTTATCTCCACAACGACACTAATAGTGTGTTTAGGTGTATGTGGCCAAGGTTGGCGTTCATCCAACAGGGAATCGATCATGGCTCATGATTAGAATGGCTAGCTGAGATTTCAGGATTTGAATCCGGTTCTCGGCCACTGGTGGTGACCATTGGTTGTCGCGTGGAGTGATTGTGGTGATGGCTTCAGAATCAACATCTGTATTTGTCCTGGAGAAATCCGATGAGCCATGAAGCTCTTTATTCACAGATGTCCAGTAGGGTGCGGGTCTGATAGTTACAACAAGTTTCAGGCCAGACACCAATAACAGAGACCCAAAGATCTGCATAGAAACCCAGATGACACGTTAAGTGATTAAACCCGGACCTCAAGTGCAATGGGATTGAAGGCTCAGCCCGATCACCAGTGACTGCACACAAACACTCGTGTTAAAATTGGCTTCCTGCTGAATTTGGTGAACTTACAACTCCGGTTTAATAAAGACATTCTAATTCCATATTTAAAACGTACGTTAGGGGCCGTCCATAAATGACGTCACGCACCTAGGGGGGGGGGTCAGACATTTGTGACGATGTGTGACGATGGGGGGGGGGGGTTGAGAAATGTGGCGTCACATCAAAATGCGCAACTCTAAATATAGACAACACAATTAGATAGACTTTTTAATACATGTTTCCTACAACATCAGAGTGCAGCGCCACATTAAATATGCACTACAATGACGATAGTTTAAAGCGATGTGAAGCATGTTTTATTTGGGGGGGGGGGGGCGCAGAGCTTTGTGACGTCATTTGAGGGGGTGTCTGACTTTTTGTGACGCAGTGTGACGACGGGAGGGGGGGGGGTTAAACATCGTGTGACGTCATTTATGGACGGCCCCTTAATACATGATACTGTCCATAACACTAACCGCTCCATGTAAACAATATTGCTTTTTCTGCTTTGTAACATTTATGTAAGGAAGTGCGCCACCTAATGTTAATGACAAACGCTCATGATATGTTATAGAGCTTAATGGGCATAGAACTATACTGTATTGCATACCTCCTCCATCTCTTCACGTAAACATGACATGCTTTAGCCTTAGATTATGGGGCTTCTAGACCAATATCTTTTTTTATTTAAATATTTCACCTGGATAATCCCTCGAGATGGAACATCTCGTTCGCAAAGCTGTCCAGGGTGTCAATTGTCACATTTATCGCAAACGCATTGACACAAATATAAACATTTTAAATCTACTATACAGGGTGGCCCAAACGTCAGGATGTATAGTGTTATATTTATTTTAACAAATCACATCAGGCTGTTTAATTTATTTTAACAAATGTTCAAACTGACTACAATTAACAGGAATGCATGCCGGACTTCTCTTTTGAGATGCATTTATGCCTTTTTAACATTACAGCTGCCTTTAGCATACATGAAAACGAATTAAACTCGTTCGTCTTTAGTTAATTTACTTTCCATTTTTAAACTCTGCACCTATTTCGACCTTCAACGTCTACAAGAATATGTCTCCATCGGAGTATCAGGCGCAATAAATATTGCCAAGTCGACAGCTTTCTTTGGCAACAGATCCCTTGAAGGGTCCCTTGAAGGGTTCCTTGAAGGGTTCCTTGAAGCGGTTCTGATGGCTTCTTCCCCAGACCACTTTCCAACATGGGGTGGTCCACTGGTGTCTGCAAATTTTCTGACTTTGACAAGTTCTGGTGACACGATGCACGTAGCATAATAGGAACAAATAAAACGTAAGGGAAGGTTCCCCCATGTGTCAAGACAAATTGCACTTAAGGTGCTTTGTAATTAGGGTTAGGGTTGCAAGTCTATTATTATACTGATATGAGTGATCAAATACAATCAAAGGTCACGAGAACCCTGAATCTGTACTTGGGAAGATGTGGAGGAGGGGTTTTTTTTTCCCGAGGGCTATGTATGTCAAGAAGTGCCTATGGTGTCTCTTTATGTGTCTCATTGCGTCTGTTTCATTGACTGAAACTCTATTTCCATCCCTGTATCTTACTCTGAGAACGTCTTTCCGTATCTACGTCTCTTCAGCTGTGTCTTTGTGTCAGTCTCTGTCTGACTCTCAATATCCTTGTTGATTTATGTCTGTCTTACTGTATTGGACAATATATGTGTCCTTGTCTCTTTTTGTTGATGTCTTTCTATGTGTCTGTGTATTATTTTTCATGCCTTTTTATATTTGCCTCACTCTGTGTATTCCTATGTGTCTGACTATGCCTATCTCGGTGTCTCTGTATCTCCATGTTTATCTCTGTTTCTTGGTATATGCCTGCCTGTGTCTATGCATAGATCAGATATAACTGTGCCTCTGTGTCTCTATATCATTATGTATCTCCATATATCATGGTGTCTGTCTTTCAATGTGTCTCTTTGTCGCTCTGTATGGCTTTCTCTGCTTTTGTTTCACTGTGTGTCGATGTCTGTTGAATAATGAGTGTCAGTCAAGAGTCATCTAATTGGTTTGTGATGAGAGTTTTGTCGAGTGGTCGCAGCTTCGCAAAGCGGTCTGGGTATTTCCAAGATGGCAGTGGATAATGTGTCATGTGCTGTGGAACAGCAGCGCTTAATAAAGTGTCTGGTGGAGAAAAATGTCCAAACAGCTGACATTTTACAGGTTAGCTATACAGTTCGGTGATACACGTCTTGTGCAAAAGTGTGTTTGAGTGGGGCGAGAGGTTTAAGAATAGACATGAGTGGGCAAAATGTGATGGGAATGTGAGAGCATACATCCTAAAATGGCTGCATACATGTGTTGTGCAGTACAACCACGCGGAGATGAGGAATACTATAAGGGCCGTTTCCGTTGATTAAAACACTCTCACACTCGGCATCCTACACTCAGACCAGTGTAGGTGAACTCTAGCTCGGTCCTTCATCCGGACACTGAATACTATTTGGACCCTACCCTCGACTATCCCTTTGGCTCACTCGTCTGCCCGGAGCGGGGGATCAGCCAACACCGCTCCGCGATGAGGAGAGAGACCCTCTTTCCAGCCGGTCCTTACCCAGGCTCCCAACGACGACCTCGCCTCTGTCATGGGGTCCCCCTTAAGAACCCTTGGACGGCTCCTCCCCCCAGCTCGGCCCCACCCACGTTCCCGAAAGTGCTTTCCGAAAGCCCCTTGCGTAACCCGTGACGTTGACATTACGTCATCTTTGACTCTCAACCCGCTCGCACCTCATTGGTTGCTCACAATACTCCTCTACACCTGTCCTGAACACTCCTCTTGCTTCTGACATTAATGGCTTACAACACCAATGGGGCAGATGTCTATATGTTATATGTTCCAGGGGGATACCTTGAAAAATAGGGTACGTTTCATTTGCTTCACTCTCACATTTTCTCCAACTAAAAGTGCAGGTTTACCTTCAATAACCCAAGTAATACTAATACTGTTTTGTATTTAACAAGGAAAACCCAAACCTGATTCTCAAGATATTTTCAGAAGGGTATTGCATTAGCATGTTTATGCAAATCCCTTTTAATGTACGTTTTAATGTGGGAGGAAATCAGAGTACGTTTAAACAAAATCCATGTACACCGATGAAAAATGTTCAATGGACCGTACGAGCACACATTCTCACCAACCCACTTGACGTGCCACCTCTTGGCAACCTCGCAACCTGGTGGGTTTGGGAGCTTAACAAAATCTACACCATCCACAAATCCCCGTCTCTAAAATGTTGTATTACAAGCCCCAACACCCACCTATATGTCTCTGTTAATTTATATATGCCTGTGTCTGGCTCTTTGGGTCCATGTCTGATTCTTTGAGTCTTACTGCATGTGCCTTTTGTCTGTATGTCTGTCTCTGCTTGTCTCAACGTGTCTACGTTGTGTTCACCTTTCTCCGCGTATGTGTCTCCATGTCTGTCTCTGTACTGCTCTCTATGCTTCCAAATATTTGTGCTTCCCTCTCTCTCTCTCTGCGTCTCGTTGTGTATCTCCCTGGGGCCCAGTTTCCTGCCATCTGCAAGGACCACACTTAGTATTGAGACTGGTCTGTGGCCTGGGGCCACTCGGAACTTGCACACCACTACTGAAGCAGCTACTCGTGCATCACATTGCATATCGAGATGTAGATAAATACAAAGATCCCCCCTAGAGCATATAGAGGATGTTGGGATAATAACTGTTAACTCGCACCTATGTAGGCCAGCACAGCTACACAAGTGGGTGGTGTGGTAAGCACAATGTCTCGCTGCGTTTTTCTCCATCGTGATTATGTTTATGTAGGGACATTGAAAAATGCTTCTTAAATTAAATTTAATAATTCAAAGCTCATCCAAGGGACAAATAATGGTTAATTGCCTGAATCACTGGGTCTCTCCGTGACAAAAGATTGCTCGGGACAGACGCCGATAACATCACCACCAGGCGTACCAGTCTGGCGGTCACCAATACACACCACTGGGAGCGGAACGACAGTATAAAACAAGCCCGGTCGTGTGCATAACTCGGATAACATCGTCACCACCCGCATTAGATCAGGGATAGGGGGATGAGGTTATCGGGATCACCTTCTGCTCACCTGAGTGGGGGGAGCGGGAGCAAGGGTGGAAGGGGATTGGCCGGCAGAGTTGAAGGGGGAAAGGCAGGGAAGGGTTAAATGGAAAGTGTGACGGGATCATGGTGACTATGTGTTTGTTCAATAAACAACCAAAAAGAATAACACCCTGAAAAAAATCGTCTTTCAAATAAGTTGCCACACAATGTATTGCCGGGTGACCTATTAAAACGTCCCAGCCCTAAATAAATATTCTTAACTATTCATCACTTGAAATTATTGCCTATTATTAATCAGCAGCCAGTGTACAGGCTATGAATTCATACGGTCTGCAGCATGATACCACCCCATGGTCTCGCACCACCACGTGACAATCTTGTGTAATATGCAGGCACAGCAGTTACTATGTTTACAAGGTTTTACATTTTTTGTTCAAATTAGTGATATTTTATCGAATATAGTTTGGGGAAATAATATAGAATAAAATGTATACGTCCTTTAAAAAAATGTCTGTGAACAAAATAAAAATGTATACATCCATTATAATTTGTCAAATAAGCGCCAAATGCAATGCATACAATGTAATTCTGAATACAGGTAGTCTCTGAGAGACGAACCTGCGACTTATGAACATCCGCACTTACGAATAAATCGCCATAATATTGTATTATTTTGAACCATCCGACTTGCAAACGTTTCATCGTACTTATGAACAGAACCGCAGAACTATTTTGTTCGGAGGAGTGATCCTCTGCGAGATGTACTGAGTCCCGGCATCCCGCGTGATGCGCAGTTTGAGTTGAACAACGCTTCCCTTTTTTGTTTAACCGTAATACATTTTATAACACACATAAATAGAGTTCCGAGATACGAACAAATCCACTTATAAATGGGTCTGGAACGCAACATGTTCGTAAGTGGGTGACTGAGCGACACGTAAATGATGTCCAAATACAGATTACGAATCAAGAACTGATTTAAAAAGCAGATACATGATAGTACTGTATACAACACCTGTTGTGGCTATTAAATACAAATGCATGCTCTTTAAACAGTGATAAGTTACTCAAGTTATAGAAAAACACTTTACGTATTAAATCTTGACTTAAAGCTTTCGTGACTGCATAAATTAATATTCTTTGGGTCTTTCGGTAAAGCCATGTGGATAGATAAAATAATAAAAAATAACAATATCACGTTTTGATCGCAACACAAGCAATCGTCATCAGGTGAGAACTATACGAGCTCTCCCGCGATATTTCTCACCTGATGACTATTGCTTGTGTTGCGATCGAAACGTCGTGATATTGTTTTTATTTGTATTATTTTTTATTATTTGATCTATCTACGTGGTTTACCGTTTGACCCAAAGAATATACTTTACGTATGGCATTTATTTTTTCTTACTTATTAATGGTAGCAGTCATCAACTACGATATTTTTTGCTTTTCTCACTGCCGAGCAAACACAAAGATTGCCTGTGTAGCCTACTCAGGCTGTTGGGGCTATTAGCAAACGTCTATGAAGGCCAGCATGGTGTGTGAGGAGGTGGGTGGCCAGCACCAAGCCCGTTCGCCTTTGTCTTACCAATGATGATCTTTTAACATTCAGCACACGGTACATTTTAAGGCTGAGTCAACCAAAGGGAAACCCAGAACCAGTTCAGATATTCATCACTGATTTTGGTCATGAGTGGTAATCGAACTCGGGTTCGCTGGGTTCATTGCTCAGTGCACTAACCACGTCTGTTGATCATTTACATATACCACGAGCTCGTTTGCTGAAAAAATTGAGCAGACTATAATTGTATCTTGTATACATTTAATGGCAGTGAATCTTGCACGAAAGTATATCAAACACTTCACTGCATTTCACTGTAGCACTGTATTAATGTCAGTGAATCTTGCACAAAACGAAGTCATAAAACACTTCACTGCAGTTCACTGTAGCACTGTATTAATGGCAGTGATTCTTGCACAAAACTACGTCATTAAACACCTCACTTCATGTCACTGTAGCACTGTATATAACCGACCTTCAATTTGTTAAAATCCACTGCTCTGATACTTGATTCTCTTCTGATTTCAGTCGCTGGGGTTGAAATAAATTGGAATTCGATACAATATCTGGAAAATCACCGAGAAATGTCTATTTTATCATAATGTAGAAGCACAAATTAGACTTACCTTTTGTCTCAAGTGCTGGAGAAATAAATAAAGACACCAAATCCACTTTGTTATTGGATTCGCTTTCAATAAAGAAACGTCAAACTTAAAGCGAATTTGCAGGAAAAAAATATTTCCGCTCGACCTTCTGCGTGAGTGTAAAAATCCACCTGCTCATGAATATTAATAATGGGGGGTGTGGCATGTGGAGTGACGTCACGCGCGTTACACACAGACATTCTTGGCTCATAGTTGTAATATCGGAGCAAAGTTTGTCGAGAGAGTAAAACAACTCATACGCGCAACTCCCCAAAGAGCGCCACCTGCTGCAAAGAGGCTTCTACAGATCCTGTGACAACGTTGACGAGAGTCGGCTATTGTTTGCAATAAAATGTCAAACATTAAGATTTACTCTTTTAATTCACATGGTGGTGTGGTATTGTTGCCTTGTACCAAGGGGCCTCATTGACAGCCATATAATAAACTAAGTGTCAAGAGAGGCTGGGTGGTGGCTTGGTGCTGGATTAGCTATGACTGGAGGCATGGATTGGGTGTAGGAGTATTTTTTCGGGAAATGTAATCTCGTTGTGGTCTCATTGTTTAAATAAAGGATAATGTATTTTACCCAGCAACAATGATTCTGTTACCGAAGTCAAGCACTGTGGGTGCATGTTCTGCTCCTAATGAAGCTTTGAGGCTATGCCTCGCTGTCATAAAAGTGTCATTGTAATAAGAAAATGTGGTCTTGTGGGAATCAATTTCCATGTTAAGAAGCATATCCCTAATCCTAACAATTGTAATTGTGTGGAAATAGATGTACATGTTAAGCCTATCACCTGACAGGTTGATATCATCCTAAACCCACATTGCTTCCCATAAAACCAGGTTTTAAGGGAAACTTTGCATGTTATGCCTATCACAATCATCTCAAATGTTAACATGCAAGTCAAATCCAGATTTCAAGTGCAAGTCATAAGCATTGTTCTTCAAACTATAACATGCAAATCAATTCCCGTAGGATTACCTTAAACAGTCCTGCAGCTACAGAAATGAACTGGTCAATCAAAGACATGTGGTGGTAGCTATACATGATGACAGCCATGTTAATGACCTTCATCATGCCCACATGGTTTTTTACTGACAAGGAAATCTTTTTCAGAATGTGTTATAACCTGTAATAGATTGACAATTAAAAACCGTCATGTTCGCAATTTCTTATAATGCCCAGAGGAGGCATTTGCAAACATTATAAATTTTAAATAAGTGGCAATATACTGTATTCTTACTCTAACATTTTCTGCGATTATTTTACCAATGGAGATTTTAAAATCGTATAAAAAACGGTTAATCAATAAGATGTTTTTGAGAATAACACTTTGTTATTTTTTATGTGATTGGGGTTATGTTTACTGTATATCTATGATGATGATATATTTTGGATTATTTTTTTGTCCAAACATTTTTTGGAGAAAATAACAAAAGTAAATTATTTATCTTTGCTAATTGCTGTGATAAGTTTACATAATTGCCACAACTGTTCCAGTAATCTGGTTTGGTAATTGCATTTTATAATAACAGACGAGGAACATTATGAATGGTAAAACATGGAGCTAATATTGGTAAACAATATTTACTGAAAGACTTCTGACCATTTAGTAGTGACATGATGATTTTTTTTATCTTCATGTATTGGTTGCATTGCAGTATATCATACAGAGGCTATTTTAAATAAACGATATTGCACATTGTCATGAACAGACATTGGCATTAAATGTGTGGGCCATCCAAATTTACAACGTGGCTGCATGGAGCACGTAATGCATGACTAAGGAAATGCCATACATTACACGAATAACAGTTAATATACATCTCTGATTTACAACAAACTTGAGGTGGCTAGGGGGATGGAATTAATTGTTTACAAGTAGAGCATTGAAATTACATGAGCTAGACTCAACGTGATTGCTTAACAGCCACACACTATGCTTTACCATCGGGACAACCCAACAGAACCCGGGAGTTTGTACACGTTAAATAGGGCCGTTTTCTGATTAAAAAAAATTATATTACAGTGTTTGTGTATGTACTGTATACGGTTTTTGTCGCAGTGCTGTGTATGAAGTGTGTAACCCTACTTGATTGCATATACACTGGCCACATTCTCAGAGCATTAACGAAAGAAAACTGCACGTGGCAATCATCTGTTTTCTCATACAGTAGAAACTCGTTAAAATGAACACAACCAATTGCACCCGTTTTTTCCTCTCTTATAATAGCAATTTATATAATTGGATTCTTTGAAATACATCAAATCTATTTTAACAAATCACACTTAAAGTTCATTGCAATGTTCGCATTACATGTAAACGAATATTTTGTACTTCTCAAACTGCAATCCTTGGGCCCCAATATGGTCTAACTTAATGCATGTGCACAAATCTTCATTAACATGTAAATTAGGAAATGCACAATCCATCACAAGATGCTACTTACATTTAGTGACTGCTTGAAAAAGCTGGACTGTGATGAGACGTTCGGATTTGCTTTTATGAATAACGAATAAAACTACTTGCAATCATGTGTTCTGTGGGGAATGTATAAAGCTAAATGGGGTAATGTAGTTCTAAAAATGTTCAATCGTGTGGCCCGCGTCTATTGAAATATATAAGCTGAGCAGCTTAAGATCAATATGAAGTCCATGTACGTTGTGATCTATCAATAAATACTGTAAAACGAATGGATTATATCGGCCGTTATCCTTGCTTACACGTGTATATTTTTTTGGATTACCATTGACGTAATGATGTCATTCTTTATGGACTGTCGTTGGATCTTTAACTAATGTTCATGAAAAAAACTTTCATCATAAAATTCTACGTGTGATTCCTGCATAGACTAATGATGTCACTCCATAATTACTCTTAGCTAATTATTAACCACTATTTAAGGGGTTTACCCTCACCTAAATGAGGGCAAAACACACTCGAACAGCGTGATGGGGCAACGTCATTGTAAAGATTTTTTTTTTAGTGCAGAAATCAGAGGATGTCCGGTCATGTTGGTGTTCGCAGTGAGGAATGAGAGGGGATGCCTCCGAGATTTTGCAACCAACAGGACATAAAGATATTTCAAAAGGTGTCTAGAGAAGAGATATAGACATGGAGGAGCAAATCGGAGAATAAAGAAGAGAGAAGTAATTGATTTTGGACGAACCCAGGTTCTGGATAAAAATTATCGAACCTATTTACTAACATGTTGGACTGTGAGTACGACGCCCGATTCGTCTATGAACAAATGGAGGCAAAACTGATTGGAACAATAACACATTCACGAACTGAATAACGGTAAGTTTAGAGCCCAATAAACCCTGAGAAGGGTTTCTTACCTTTGACAATATATGCACGTCAATCAGAATCTAATAAAGTAAAATGAATATCTACTACCATTACTGTATCTAGCTTTTCTATACTAACAAAGAGCATTCGTTTTTTTGTAGAAATTGATGTAATTTTAAAAGGCTCTTAGAAACCAAGGGTGGAACAACTACACTCGCAATGCATAAATTACTAAATCAAATGGGAGTCGGGCAAAGAGATGCGCTCTAACCACGGCTCTTCACATTGACACTCGAAGATGTCTGAAATTTGGATTTGAGAAAAAAAGACAAATATACAAGTTGAAAGTATTCATCATCTCAATAACACTCTATAGTCATAACACATAAGTGAAATTAACTGACGGAAATTGTTTAAATAAATTAACAACGACTGCGACGTAGTGGGGCTGTAGATAAATTAGAAAAACAAGTCACGTGAAACATTTGCTGGACAAAAGGATGTAATTGTCGGGGGAATACAACTGGAAAACAACACTGTATATCGAGGACAATTATTAAAGGTGGACCAAGATGAAAATTATGAAACAAAGAGGTAAATAAGAACACAATGTAGTGCATTTGGAAAATATAATGAAAAGTAATTTACATACCATTATGCCACAATATTATTGTATTCAATCCGTGCATATTATCTGCCAAGATATGACTTTGACAAAAAAAAACACACAAAGAACAAAACCTGAAAAGTTTGCCGAGATTGCATGCTGGGAATTTCAATGAATGATAGAAAGAAGACATGGATCAGAGAACAAATGTAAACTAGAAACATCTTGTTGACCTTAGAAGAAGGGGCTTGCGCAGGACACTTTGATGATAGCTGATGGACGAGGCTCGTAATAGGATGGCACCAGAGGAGAGCACGTCCGAGTGGATGATGATTGTGGAAACGCAATGACGAGATCAGGTCGTGCATAGGAGCGAGATTGATCGTGGTATTGCACGACTGTGAGGCGACGTGGGGAGACTTTTATCCAACGGTGGATAATGATACATGATGATTATGATCATCAACTAAGTAGTTTGGCATGCGATACGTACTGTGCTTTTACTCATCAGAATGGCACGTATCAACTGATTTAAATGGTATACAGGAATGTATGTAGCAAATATTGTGATATATTACCCAATACATTGGCCACAAAGGAAAAACAGTACAAAATATAACCACTCCTGCTTTGGACTTGTTTCACATATATGCAGCAGTAAGCATGTACATTCCACTCACAATAAAGATGTACCGCATTCTTTTTGTAATTGCATTTTCAGTGCATGTTAAAACCACCTACTTCATACTAATTTTTTAAATATCTCATAAACGCAAGCTCAATCATTTTCCTGATGCTCTTGTCATCCATGTGACTAGCTGTTCTGCATAAAACTTTAAAATATCCTCGCATAAATATGTAATTCCATTAATATATAATTTACGGACCTTCCTGATTTCTTTTAAATTGTTAATGAGAGATCACAGGTTTGGAGCATCACATATGCTGTAATGTGTGTAACCAGCTGCTCGGCGCGTGTTGGAAGGGTGATGATGCGTTCTGCCCGATTTTGTTAGTTTTAATTAGGATCTCTGCTCTGCTGCATGCATTTGTTGTAAAACTCCCTGGCTGACTGGCTTGCTTGGCTAAATAATAAAACCATCATGAAGCCCCGTAGCATCTAAAAAACTAGAAGAATGTAGGAAAGCAAGGATAATGCAGTACATGCCGCACTGAAAATGTGTTCATATTCTGGCCGTCGTCTTTTAAATAAATCCCCATTGCTTCCAGTACATTGGCATCATCATCATCTGCAGCCGTGGTCGATACACTGCTAGATAAAGGCCTCCCCAATCCTTCATCGTCTCACGATTCCAGTGCACAACGAAACACATTTCTGGAAACGTGTTGTTCCCTTTAACAAACGATGGTGGAACACAGGGAATCTTAAATAAGACCACAATAATCCCAAGACACAATATTTATTATGACGCTGTACACGCACACTCACAACAATGGAATGGATGTGTACATTCACTGTTTAAAATCTGTATTAATACCGAAATTTATCCGAAACCCATAATTTATTTTGCAATGAGACGTAATTTGCCTGAATCCCTGGTACATTCTAAAAACGCAGTAAAACCTTAACGCAGTTCAGTCGATATCGAAACTAAACGAGCTAATGGAATAAATGCCTCTCCCCCCCCCCACTCACATACACACAGACGTTGCTGAACGCAAAACGGGATTCGCAATTACAGGAGCCGAGGTTCCCTCTATTCTCACCCCCTAGGCTGGGTGTCAAGTGCCTAGGCACGTCACTTTGTATGCATTATCACTGTGCATGACATGCCACATTGCAGTGACCCTACAATTCCCCCCTATAGGAGGTTTTATTAACGCTTTCCAACTAAGGTTGAAAGCATTAATGCATTTGCTCTCTCCGTCTGCCGGTCGGTTTAGTCTGTCTGCCTGTGGCGTGATGGGGGTCACAATAACCCTCGTTACAATGACCCGATAGTGTATATAAAGTTGTATTGCTCTTAGGGACTCGCTCTAAAGACAACTCTTCCCCTACTATATTCCGCACTAGATTAAGTATGGTCAACAAATCCCAGTAGATTAACAAAGGGCTGAAAATGCATACAATGTGTACACCTGCAACTTAACTGAGCACACAAAAAGCATATAATGGGCTATTATTATTATTTTTTTATTCTGAATGAAGGCATCAAATGCAGATGTCACTGACAGTAGGAATTGAGTACGAGTTCACGACCTGATGAAGCTCAACGCAGTTTGCGACAAACGTCATACGACGTCGTGAAAAGTGACATTTATTGGTGAGAATTTTATCAATACATTGGCACATATATAAATAATATAGCTTGTAAACCATCACTGTGGGGGCCGAGTGTTGGTGGATCTCTCTCTCACACACACACACGTGTTATGAAACTCTTTGATGCAACCGTGTTGCATGTACAGCAACAATGTGGACCCCACCTATTCCATAATATTCCATAATGCAATGTAGCCGCAATATTTTACCATTTTACTTTTAACACAAACTTGTGTAGAATTGTATTTGTATTGTTTAAGTGGTTGTTACTCAATATCTACTAATAGCTAAATATTCATATTACATTTTTCATTCCATCATCAGGCCCCATGGCGTAAAGTGCATCTCCAACTTTACTTCTTCACACTACCTCTATGGCTTCTCCATTTGCTTTGAAAAAGTGCTATTACCCACCACCTCGCCTGTTATATATTTCTCTTCAAGGCAGTACGATACTTTATTGAGTTTTGTTGTTGTTCAAAGTTGTAGGACAACTTTGTATATCCAATTCGCTGTGGATTGAATCATATGTGAAGATGATGGATATGTGAATATCTATGGAACACGAAGTTACACCATGCAACAAACACTGCGCATGTGCGAGCGATTAACTGGTCCGGTGAGTATGTTGTGGTCGGATATGCGACGTTGTACAGTACTGTATTGAATGTTTCTTCTGAACTAGTGGCAGGAGTATCAGCAAGATGTTCACAGCACAGCTGGCAACTGGCTTCAGGACCAGAATAAGTTCGTAAAATTATGCAAAAAAACACTGCAACCCAAGCTGAAATGTAATCTATTCAAAATAGAATCCGTGCTTAAAAGCAGGGCTGTAATTTCGTTTGTTAATTGGTAAAACTGAAATTAGGTGCACTCTTTTAATGAGTAATGCTGGTGCCCATTAGAATCGTAATTTCACTAATTTTCGTAAGATACAAACGTGCGTGTTGCCTGCCCTTCTAAGCGCGGGTCACCCTTTGATCATGAACATTCCTAAATTAGTAAATTGCACTAAGTGAACATTAGTAACTATTACAAGGCGATGTATAAAACGTAAAGATTTGCAAGAAAACAAAACAAACAAAAAATAATTGCTTTCGAAATCAAGAGCATCATCATCATCATTCCCTTGACGACATTTGGTAAATGATTGCCCAAAAATAAGTGGAGTTTCGGGCAGTGCAGTTAAACCGGTTTCACTGAACACAGGCAAGCGAGGGCTGTGTGTTTCAAAAAGCTTTTGACAACCCATGTTTGACAACACATCTTTAAGATTAAATTATTTGACGATGCTGCGTTGACAGTGTTGCACAAGCACAATTAACACACACAAAAACACTCAACACATTTGTCATTAACATTGTCTTAAAAAGGAAAATAAATCTTCGGCGACGTTTTAGGGCAATGGCTCTCCTTCGTAGCACAAATTACACACCTTTAAGTGCACTTAATGCATCTCAAAAGTAATGTGGTTTTAAAAATAACGCGGTATGATCATGTTTAAGCAGGGAACACTTAATTGAGTGTGGATTGAATCTATCTGTGCAGAGCTGCGCTGTTCCTCCAAATGCAAGGTGTGGTTTCTCCGGGTTTGTACTCATTAATGGAATTGCCAAACATGTCAATGAGAATTGGACCCTTAAGGGGTAAATCATTTACATTGGCGTACATTTGTATGCATGCATGTTGAACTTCTTTTGCACCGCACGAAGGACAACAAACTCAACACAAAAGCAGTTGTCAAGAAATTAGTTTTCAATCTATATTTTTAAAAATTTAATTGCTCCAGGAAAGCGAGTGGGTTTTATTTGTATATGCCCAACTCACTCTTGTCGACTGTGTTTGAAAACCAAAACAATGTTGTCGTTTCGGGAAGAGGAAAAACAATTGTCCGTTCTCAAAACGTTCTGACGGACCCCTCGTTTATAGAAGTTATCTTTATTGCAGGCTTACGTGGTGGGGGTTGGGGAGACGCCCTTGTGAATGGGGAAAAGGAGGTGCCATGAGCATGCTGTCGATGCCAGCTGTTTGTGTTTAACATACGGAGTAGAGAAAAAGGTGTCACACGTTGGTACAATTGGAATTGCGGTAATTTAAGCATTGTTGTTTGTATACAAAACGCTTATTTGGTAGGTAACATGAAAGATGGTGGTGGGTGTGATATAGAATGGTATTGTGACAGTCTGAACGTTTAACGTGCTTTTTTTCTTCTGGCATGTATGGATAATTATTTGGGTCTGCTCTGAATGGAGGGGGGAGGGGGAGAGACAGACTGAGAGATTGCTGGGATACTTCAGCCTTGGCACGGCATGAATCGACACCATTCACCTCGTGCAGGGAATTCGCGTGATACGTAGGTGCCAGTCTCCCCCCACCTACCACCACCACCACATTATAACATACACGCCTGCTAGTGCAGTAGTAGTATAGAGTTCTACTACTACTCTCGCGGAGTATATACACAATATATTGAATGGCTTTGGCTGCTGTAATGCGTAAAACTGCTTCTCGAAAACTCGACATTGGGTTTGGCTTTGCCAGCAGCAACATTCCTAAAATCCGCGTTGATCCGCGATAGAAAATTAACAAAAAAGGGATACTAATCAATACGCCGACATCAACGTAAATGCACGGCCAAGTGCATTTGCGTTGATCGCGAGACGACGCAGAGACACACAAAGACAGCCACACACACAAAGACAGAGACACACACAAAGACAGAGACACACACAAAGACAGAGACACACACAAAGACAGAGACACACACAAAGACAGAGACACACACAAAGACAGAGACACACACAAAGACAGAGACACACAAAGATAGAGACACACTGAAACGGAGACACGCGTAGAGACACACAAAAACAGAGACACACACACACAGACAGAGACACACAAAGATAGAGACACACACAAAGATAGAGACACACACAAAGACAGAGACACACAAAGATAGAGACACACAAAGACAGGGACACACAAAGACAGGGACACACAGAGAGACACACAAAGACAGAGACACACACACACAGACAGAGACACACACAAAGATAGAGAGACACACAGACAGAGAAACACAAAGACAGAGACACACAAAGACAGAGACACACAAAGACAGGGACACACAGAGACACTCACAAAGACAGAGACACACAAAGACAGACACAAACACAAAGACAGAGACACACAAAGACAGCCAGACACACAAAGACAGAGACACACAAAGACAGCCAGACACACAAAGACAGACACACAAAGACAGAGACACACACAAAGACACACAAAGACAGCCACACACACAAAGACACACAAAGACAGCCACACACACACAAAGACAGAGACACACAAAGACAGAGACACGCACAAAGATAGAGACACGCACAAAGATAGAGACACACAAAGACAGAGACACACAAAGACAGCCAGACACACAAAGACAGAGACACACAAAGACAGAGACACACACAAAGACACACAAAGACAGCCACACACACAAAGACACACAAAGACAGCCACACACACACAAAGACAGAGACACACAAAGACAGAGACACGCACAAAGATAGAGACACGCACAAAGATAGACACACAAAGACAGAGACACACACAAAGACAGAGACACACACAAAGACAGAGACACACAAAGACAGAGACACACGCAAAGACAGAGACACACAAAGACAGAGACACACACAAAGACAGAGACACACACAAAGACAGAGACACACGCAAAGACAGGGACACACACAAAGACAGAGACACACGCAAAGACAGAGACACACACAAAGACAGAGACACACAAAGACAACCACAGAGACACACAAAGACAGAGACACACGCAAAGACAGGGACACACACAAAGACAGAGACACACGCAAAGACAGAGACACACACAAAGACAGAGACACACAAAGACAACCACAGAGACACACAAAGACAGAGACACACGCAAAGACAGGGACACACACAAAGACAGAGACACACACAAAGACAGAGACACACACAAAGACAGAGACACACAAAGACAACCATAGAGACACACAAAGATAGAGACACGCACACAGACAGGGACACACACAGATGGTGTAGACACAGGGGGGGGGGGCGCACTGGGGTCGTCTCACGCCCGCGTCTGGCAGTAACTACGAAATTTTTAGGGGGGGGGCGGGGGGGGGGGTGCCCCCCAATCTAGAGGCGAAGTTATCCAGCCCCCCACCCCGGGGGGCGGGGGGTGGGGAGAGACACAGAGGGAGGTGGACATGGCTCCTGGCGGCACGCAGTCTTCACGCCATCAACGTGGTGCACACACACCTTGTGACTCGCGTGGCCTGAACGTCTGTGGGACGTCGTGGCCTGAACGTCTGTGGGACGTCGTGGCCTGGACGTCTGTGGGACGTCGTGGCCTGAACGTCTGTGGGACGTCGTGGCCTGGACGTCTGTGGGACGTCGTGGCCTGAACGTCTGTGGGACGTCGTGGCTTGAACGTCTGTGGGACGTCGTGGCTTGAACGTCTGTGGGACGTCGTGGCCTGAACGTCTGTGGGACGTCTGTGGGACGTCGCTAAACCGTCGACTGAGTCGTCGTGAGTTCGTGTCGTGGTCGTGGTGACGTCTCTGCTGAGCTCAACTTCTTTCGCACCGTACGTAGCCAAGAGGAGGAGGTGCGGCAGGAGTTGCCGTGCTGTGAACTTTACGTCTTGGTGGTATCTCTTATAATCGGTGCGTTTTAAACGTAAATGCGACATTACAATTGTGTGTTTATGTATGTATTGTGTGTATGTGGACGTTGTATTAATGTCTGCTTTGGCGTCCGTCTAAACAGACGTTATGCTGACCTGTTGTAGATGTCTTGCCATTCGTGGTGTTTAGCTTGTGTTCATGTTATTTTGCAGCTTTTAATCAATCCAATGTTTGTTAGAGGCCTCCTTGCACGTCATGGAAGTTGCTTAGTCATACTTCACCACCCTGGTCCATGCGCTTTGGTGATGTTGGGGAGGCCTAGGAATTATATTGAGATCCCACTTGCCCCCATCGGGAATCACAACCATCGTGTACTTACTTAAACCCAAAAGTCATAACGATGATAAGTTTGTTTTCACAAACGGGTGGTGCCATAAAAGTTGGTCCGTGAATTTATAATCAACGTCGTTATATTTACTCAAATGTCATCTAGATTCGTACGGCATTACACGCCGTTTGTTGGTTACACCAGGACGTTCGTACGGATATAAATGTTACACTTTAGGACATTTGTATCATAATACTGTGCTGGACAGAACGATTGTTTTGGCTGTGACTGCAACGTGTGTTGTTAATCCTCAACATCGCCAGAGTCAGTCGACTGAAAACGTGGCCACGCATACACAAGATGATCTCTCGTATCCACGACCCGAGCATAACTCGTATTGTCCGTGGTCTTCCTTAAAAAAGTAAAAAAATTCCGCCGTATTTTTTCAAATAGTTACATTTATTTTGCTAAAAATTTTTTTTTGCTAAAAATAAATGTGCGTGGAGTGGCGGCCACTTGCCGATGATCGAGACCCAAGGCAGACACGAATACACATCAGCAGGGACATTGGATGTGAAGAGACACACACAGAGAGAGACAAAGACACTGGGATACAGACACAGAGACACGTGGAGAGACAGCCAGACACACGTGTGGTGTACAGTATACAATGCAGTGTCTATCGAGTGGCTTTACACTGCATCAGTGCATCTCGCACGACGCCTTGCTGCAGGTAACTAATTTGATATCTCTCTATATAATTGATGATGTATTGTACCGTGAGTTGGGTGCTGTAAGTAAATAACGTCGTTAACTTTATATAACTAACTCGTTACAACGGTTTGTGCGTGTTACAGTATTTAACTACCGTGTTAAGGCGATATTTAACTTGAGATGTCTTATTGAAATACTATACTTCGGTGTAAACGCGACAATGCAGTTGTGTATATTATACAAACACGTTAACATTGAATATGTATATATGCCGAATCGTCTAAATCAGGGGTCCTCAAACTTTTTAAACAGGGGGCCAGTTCACTGTCCCTCAGACCGTTGGAGGGCCGGACTATCGTTAAAAAAAAACTATGAACAAATTCCTATGCACACTGCATATATATTATTTTGAAGTGAAGAAACAAAACGGGAACAAATACAATATTTAAAATGAAGAACAAGTAAAGTTAAATCAACAAACTTGCCAGTATTTCAATGGGAACTATGGGCCTGCTTTTGGCTAATGAGATGGTCAATGTCCGGTTCCATATTTGACACTGCTAGTCGTAACAAGTTTATGCAAGTGTGCATCCGTTAGTCTAGATCTGGTTGGAGATTTCAAATGTTTCATTCTGGAAAAAGTCTGTTCACAGACATAAGTGCTGCCAAAGATGGTTGCCATTTTGAGTGCATGGTTCCTGAGATGAGGATATGTCTCAGAGGGGAGAGATGCATAGAAATTATGAAGGCTGCTTGACTTGAATGCGTCTTTCAGAGAGTCACAATTCTGCAGTTCAGCCAGTTCCATTTGGTAAATTGTATCCACATTTTCAATGTCAATAGAAAATGGGTTGCGGAAAAGCTGTATGTCCTGTTCATGGAGATGAAGCTCTTTAAATACAAATTGGAACTCCTTTTGCAATTTTTCCAGTGAATCCACACATGTTTTGTTTGGGAATGCAACCAATGGTTTTTCCGCTAACAGATTTTGAGTTGTAGGGAGATGGCAGAAGTTTTCCTCCTTCACTTGTTTGATGAGGAGGCCTATTCTTACTTCAAATGCTTTGACATGTGATTGCATATCACAGATCAGCTTCCCCTTTCCTTGAAGTTGCACATTGAAACTGTTGAGTAGCTCTGTTACATCTGTCAGAAAGGCAAGGTGCCATTTCCATTCTGCATCATTGAGCTCTGGTACTACTTTGTTTTTTTAAAGCAGAAAAGCTGTAATCTGTGGAAGCAAGTCATAGAAACGTTTCAAAACTCTCCCTCGACTCAGCCAACGGACTTCTGTGTGATACAGAACATCTTCATAGTCAACATTTAGCTCGGACAGAAATGCCTGAAATTGTCTGTGGTTTAGTGCATGAGCTCTAATGAAGTTAACACAAGATACTACAAATTTCATAACAGAGTCCCACTTCAGTGATTTACTACACAGCGCTTGTTGGTGGATGAGGCAGTGTATGGCTATTGGATGAGAATGGTTATGTTTGTCCATCTCTTGGTTAATGCGAGCAATTACTCCTTTCTTAGACCCCACCATGCTAGGAGCACCATCAGTTGTCACACTGGCTAGTTTAGCTCAGTTCAGCTCCAAACCATTCACAGTTTGGCAAACCTTTTCATAGATATCCTCTCTTCTTGGTTCTTTCGGTAAAGTCACGTAGAAGGGAAGTAATAAAATAATACAAATAAAACATAATAAAATAATTCTCACGACGTTTCGGCCACAACGCAAGCAGCCGTCCTCTGGTGAAAACCAGGTCTGTCGGGGAGACAGCGTCTGAATGAAACAGCACACGAGCTTGGAGCATATATAAGCTGGGTTGGAAACGGGAGAAAGAGCGCCTTGACAAGAATTTGCATATCAAGAGGAATTTAGCATATTTATGGGAAATGCAGGAATGTTATTAGTACTACATATGCAGCACGGGCTCCAAGCTCGTGTGCCGTTTCATTCAGACGCTGTCTCCCCGACAGACCTGGTTTTCACCTGAGGACGGCTGCTTGCGTTGTGGCCGAAACGTCGTGAGAATTATTTTATTATGTTTTACTTTTATTATTTTATTACTTCCTTTCTATGTGACTTTACCGAAAGAACCAAGAAGATGAATCCCTGCAGTCACGAAAGCTTTAAATCGAAAGATATCCTCTCCTGTAGTTGTTCCTTTGATGCTTTGCAGTGCAGCAAGCTCTTCTGTGACTTCGAAATAGTCATTCGTCGCACGAATAAAAATTTGAAGTTGTGCAGAATCACGAACATCATTGCTTTCGTCGAGTGCCAAGGAAAAATAGGAAAGTTTTTTTGTGGAGTTTTGCAAATGTGTATGCAAATTGTCTCCCATTTCTTCAATCCTCCGTGTAATTGTAGGTCCTAAAAGACTCACTGTACTAAATAAATCGGCCTTCTCTGGACACATCTCTTTGGCAACAGAAAGAAGGCATTCTTTAACAAATTCTCCCTCCACGAATGGTCTGCCAGTGCATGCTATTAGCTTGGAAACTTGAAAACTTGCTCGCAGTGATGAAATATTTAGCTGCTTCTGCTTCACAACACTATTTCGTTGAGTTGTTAATGTATTTTTCAGTTTTAATATTTTATCTTTTCTCACTTCTCCGACCAAACAAGCATATTTATCTTTATGTTGAGTTTTATAGTGTTGACGTAAATTGTATTCTTTGAACACAGACACTATATTCTGGCATATCAGACACACAGCTCTTTCCTTGTACTGCATGAAAAAGTAATCATAAGTCCACTGTTCTTTGAATATCCTACACTCCGAGTCAATTTTTCTCTTTCTTGACATCATTGTTTCCTAGGGAGTCAAAATTGATATTAGTAAAATACCAATATATATACAGCGCTACAAAAACAATATACCAGTAATAACTTTGCCCACACAGAGACATACAGACTGCACTGCCCATCAATGCAGTCTGATTGGGGGAAACTCCGCCCCCTCTCCCTCTTCCACCAATGACCGTCCTTCTCATGCAGAAAAAAAGTAACAGACAGGCAGCGGCGGCAAAAACACCCGGCGGGCCGGATAAATGTCCTTGGCGGGCCGCATGTGGCCCGCGGGCCGTAGTTTGAGGACCCCTGGTCTAAATGGACAACTTATACAGACTTGAGTGTGTATGTTGAACTTCTTTCGCACCGTACGTAGCCAACCGTGCTAATCGGAGGTAATGTCTTACCCTACATGGTAAACTTACATCATTATACAATGTGTAATTTAGCAGCCCTTAGCCAATCCTCTGTTTGATTAGAGGCCTCTCCCGCACCCTGCCGGGCATGGGAGTTGTTGAACCATACTTCACCACGCTGTCGGCATTGACACATTTGTCGTGTTCACATTACACTAACTATACGTGTGTAAACAACTATACTAACATAATACACAACCAGTGGCTGCTTTTGCGGCATTACCATTGTTTCTGCCCGCTTGCATCTCCAGAACTTGATCCTGAGCTATCATTGTCGCTTGATTAACATCCGAGCGCAGCGCTCCCGATTAATCAAAATTGTGCGATTCGTTTTTCCACATCCCCCTCTCCTTTTCTTCAGCTCCCCTGACTTTCCATTCTCTCTTAAGGCTCTTCCTCTGGAGTCTGGACAGGGGTTGTGTGTGGTTTTTTTAAACGCCAGTGTGGCCTCTTCTTGTTCTCACGAGACGTAACTTGATAATAGTTTTTTTACCCTTCTATCTGGCAACAAAACTGACACCTTTTTACAAGGAGTCATGTTTGCATAGACCGCAATACCTGCAGTCATAATACAAACAAAAGACATAACTCTGATAATGTGCACTGTCCTTGAAGTTGAAGGAAAGCTGTCTTGGGTGTGGACCAATCAACTTCAAGGACAGTGCACATTATCAGAGTTATGTCTTTTGTTTGTATTATGACTGCAGGTATTGCGGTCTATGCAAACATGACTCCTTGTAAAAATGTGTCAGTTTTGTTGCCAGATAGAAGGGTAAAAAAAAACAATTATCATATTTTTACTGGCAAATGAGGTTCCCATAGTGGAGACGTAACTTGTTTGCAACTCTGGGCTAAAGCCAAGCAGATTTCAGTGAGAGGACAGCGTTGAGTGTAAACTGGTAGGGGGTAGTGCGCGAATGTGCGTGGTGTGTAGCAGCCGGTGGGTCCGTGTGTGGGACAGCTTCATAGAGCAAGATAATAATAGGGTTACATTTACAGCTCAAATATCAGCTGATTTTCATACAGCAGAATAAAATGTGTTGGGTATACACGCACACATACAAAGTTTCCATGTATAGCCTTAGCAGATTGTTAAGGCTATTACACACCACACCAGGTGATAATTTAAAGCTGAGTCGACCGAGGGGAGCCCCAGAACCGGTTCAAATAATCGTCACTGGTGTTGGCCGTGAGCGGGAATCGAACCCGGGTTGCTGGGTTCCTAGAGCAGCGATGCTTACCGCTGTACTACCGCTCCCCACACACAGAAACGGAGATAGGGAAACATGGAGACACAGGGCAAGACACGGAGACACATTGTAATTTAAAGACTTCTATCAACCCTGATTTTGTTTGGTGGATAACAGGAGTTGCACAGCAAATTCATCCTTTTATTCACTCGTAATGCATGATTTTGTACCCCGTGTATGAGGAGTAAAGTCACGGATAATAGTATCTTCAGATATTAGTCCCCCATATTACCCCGGATAAGAGTTATCCTGGTATAAATTCAACCGACCGCAGATAGTTTATGGCTTTGTGAGTGGTAACATTGTGACACAGGGGTGTAATGCGCATGTCGTTTTGTCCTTTGTTTCAGATGTGTGAGAGCAACATGGCTGAAAGCAATGCTGGAAGCATGGCCTTCGCCACAGGCGACATCGGCAGCAGCATTGGTTCATCGAGTCCCGCTGGTGAGGGGCCAAGATCCCAGATAATCTTACCACGCGCAAAAGATACACCTGCGTGCAACGCGGCTATTGCTGGATCGGCACAGTGTCTGGGGCCAATCTCGCCAAAAATGAACCCGCTGCTTTGTCTGTATCAGATGGCCGGCAGTCACCTGAGTCAAATAGAAAATTCATTACGTGAGGAGACGTCAAATTACAATGAACCTTACACTTGGATGAAAGACATTGAAAAAACTAAGAAATTGTGTGAGATGGTTCAGACACTGAGTGATGAAGTCAGTCCTCTTATCCAATTGAATGCTGATGCAAAGTACAAATGTGAAACTTGCAAAATAGGTTTCAAAAGAGCGAGAGAGCTTAAATGCCACTGCCAAGTTTATCACACGCCTGAGCAATGCACGTTTTGTACATTTACATCCATAACCACGCATGAAATGAAGGCACACATTGGGAAATACCATGCTTCACCTGTGCCCATCTGGACCCCACCTGACCCCGATGGAGCTGCTGGGTCAAGAACAAGTATCACCTGTGAAGTCTGTGGGAAAACTTTCCAACAGCTGTGGTACCTTAAATCCCACATGAGAACTCACAAGAAGACCTTTGACCATAGCTGCAACATCTGTACTCGACGCTTTAAGGAGTCCTGGACACTCAAAATGCATATGAAGACCCATGAGAAAAAATACACTTCAAGGGCTGCGTCTGAAAAAGTGTATCCTGCCATGGTAAAGGATGGCAGTCCTGCCAACGCAGTGTTGATAATACCATCGCCCTATGAAATGTGCTCAGTGTGTGGATTTTTGTGTCCGATTGAAATCTTGAAAACTCATGAAAGTCTTCACACGCAGTTCTTGGACAGACCGCATCGTGAAAATGATGACACTTTGACAGCAGTTAGCGGAGTTGAGACAAATGATGTAAAACTCAATTTTCTTGAATGCATTGGCCTAGTTACGCATCGAGAAGCTGTTTCACCAATCATTAAGAACAATCCATACTCTGCTCTGGATCCTATTACAGGCATTGAGGTTTTGATGTCCTTGCAGCAAAAGAAGAAAAATAGATGGCGATCTAGGTCCAGAAAACAACGCATGGACTTGGATGAAGACAAAACCACCTTTCTGTCTCCAATTAGAATACAAAATTCCAGCTTCAAAACTAAGCCAATGGGGCAATATCAACATGTGGAGGAGGCGTCGTCCCAGTCTTGCGAGTCTATGCAAATAATTGGCAATGCAAACGAATCAAAGCTTAAGGGTAAAAATAAAGACTCAGATTCCTCATCATTGACAGTGACTCAAAGTAATGGCAAGAAAAGGAAGGGAGATGAAGGTAAAAACCAAGGCTCCTGTTTGGTGACTGAGAAAACCTGTCAGAACAACAATGAAAGTCAAGTTGGTACAGTGGGTGATGTATGTGCAGATGCTATTGAAAAGGCCATTAATGCTGTGGTTACACAAGATGCCTCAAAGGTAGATGTCAGCCTGCGGGAACAGAACAGTGGCGGCACATCCAATGAATGTCTGCGACCCAAAGAGTGTCCGGACTGTGGAAAGGTTTTCAAGACGTTCCGTCAAATGATGCTTCACTCTCGCGTGCACAACAAAGGCAAGAAGGGCCGTGTTGGCATGCGTGGTGATGTGTGCATGCATGGCGATCCTCACCACTCGCCTGGCAGCTCGGAGACTACAACGAAATTTCAAGTGCCCACCGTACCAGCCGAAGACACAGAGCCACTTGGATTTGTGAAGAGTATCTCTCCAGCAGGTGTGCACTTTTGTTATACATTTGGGAAAAGAAATTAAGAAAAATGTGAAACTTTCTCAATTGGATATCGTAGTAGTGCTATTTGTAATGGCATATACCAACTTTACTTCAAATGTAATATGGCATTTTTTAAATAACATTAATTGTTGAAAATGCTCTGTTTTATGAAATCAGTTTTTGCCATGCCATAAGTGTTGTATAAATTTGGTTTGATAATACATTGAATTGTATGCCTTTCAACATTGCAGGTAAAGGATATGAAAACTTATATTTTGTAAAATTAGAAAAAATTGTTCCAAATTACAAATGTGTATCTGTAAATTAAATTTAAGTCCTGTCATTTGTCACAGTCAAATGTAATATTTAATAATATATTTTCTCTCTTAGGACAATGAAAATAAAATTGTGCTCAAGTATAAGTTGTTAAATATCACTATTAATTTTCTCTTTGTTTTTACAGCTAAAAAGTCAGTGACGATGCAGTTGTCCAGTGGACAAGCTGTTCAGACCAAACCCTTGCGAAATATTACATTGAACATCCCTACCAATGCAGCGGCTCTGCGGCAATCAAGCATCCATATGAAAGATAATATCAACTCTTGTTTGGCCAATATGACTTCTGTACCCATGGGCAATTACTTGACGTTTGACACTGATAGTTCAGCCCTGTCTGTTGGCAAAAGCGCCTTGATGCAGGTTCATCCTTCAGGTCAGACAAAGGCCAATGGACCAGTGGGCTGTTTAACATCTTTCAACAGAGCCACAGGGGAATTGAGCCAAATGAGTTTAACGAGTAATGAGCAGTCTGGGTTTTACTGCACGTCCAATAGTCGCTCGGATCAATGCGTGACCACTTGGAGAACAGATGCTGCCAAATCCGCTGATGCTACAAAGAGCAATATAGCAGAACATGACCAGTTTGAACCTCTGGATTTGTCCGTTAAGTCCTTGCTGCAACGCGCCAGTACACTCATTGAACAAAGGAAGCCTGCAGTTGTGCGAACACACGAATGTCAGCTCTCCCAATCTGAATCTCATATGTCAAGCAGACCCCCCTATATTACTCCAAAGAACCAGAGCTCAGAGTGCAGACTAGGAACGATTCAAACTACATCCAATAATGTTTCTAGCAAATACAATGAATTACACGAGCCATTCTTCACACATACAGGTCACTGCAGTGAAAATACTGAGTTTCCTTTGTATTACATGGAACCCAAGTATATGCAACATTCTCCAATGGATCTTTCAACTCGTGCTCAACCATATGCGCAACGCTGTGGACAAAGCAAAACATGTCAGGCAATAGCAAGCTCCTTGCAAGCATCCGCGAGTCTTCATGAGGTGCATCTTTTAAAAACAGATTTGGCATTTGAGATAGAAGACAAACATTTAAAAAATGACCTTGTGCAGCAGATTGACTTCCAGCAAGCGCTCGAGGTAGACAGAAATTACTTTGGAATAGATGTAGTAAAGCAAACATTAGAGCACATCAAATTGGAGAACCCAGTTGAACGTAATGCTAGCATGTTGGAGCCAGGTCCGGTTTTGCCAGAGACTCAAATGTCCATGAAGCAAGAACCAATGGAAAATGTGGATACTTCACTGCAAGTACTCCGAAGCGTCTGGGAGAGCCTGGAGTTGCGTATCGAGGACACAGTTCATCCGTCCTTTACTACAAGCGATTCCGACAGTGCTAAAACTGCGATGCGAGAAAACGATACCGTATCAGCGCTGCGCAAAGAGCTATGCATGCCTTGGAACTCTGCTGTTGGACAGATGAAAGATATCTCGGACCACAACATGAGCTGTAGCGATAGCAGCATAACCAGTTGCAGCAGCAGCAGCCAGATTTCGGACGTAAAGAGGATGGACTGCACGGAAGCGAGAGGCTGGTGCCGTGTGGAGCAGAGCATCCCCAAGACATATGAACCCAACCTGGCACCTTTGAGTACGTCCGAGTATGCACACACATTACATTTATAAATTGTATACATTTATCTGCACGTAATGGATACCTTCACAAATGCAGTCATGTATGTACTGTTGAAAACGTCTACATTTTATACATAAAATGGGTGACTGGGGTGGGTCAATGTAACTGATCTGGAACTGCAATGATCCTTGGTTAAATTGGATTTCAGCCACCTGGCCATGATTAAACCGGCTTCTCAAGTGCAATGCCCCCTAGTGGATAGAAAGGTCACAGGGATTTCAGAAACAGTGCTATGATATCTCCTTCCACGAGCACTATTCACAGCGTGGTGAAATTCTGTGCATGAGTTCCACGTGGATACTTGGACTCATGGCATGACGCGAATAGCACTCTTCGAATAAAACTGAGCAATGCATATTTTTTTGCGAAATTCGTTACAGCCACTTGCAAATTACTAAATTGTAAACTCACATGGCAACATCGCCCCCTATGGGCAGACCCTACCCATCTGTGAAATATAGCACCGTTGTTGTATAATCCTGGCGCTAACCCCTAAATGCACTCGTCATTTGCCATTGTTTCTAGAAATCAGGTGGGCCAAACCTAAGCCAAAGAGGCACAGGTGCGGGGAGTGCGGCGTGGCGTTCGGCCAAGCCCAACAGCTGCATCGGCATTCCTACACTCACTCAGGTTAGCCTCCAACGCGCCGCGTGTGCGAAAGCGCATGGAGCAGGTCGCGAACACCGTGGCGGTCATTCGTAATTGTCTTTTTTTTTCCCACTTCACGAGCGTGCTAAGGATAATGTGTCCTGTACGCGTTTCAGAGTCAATACTAAACGATGGCACAATAACACATTCCATCATTTTTTTTTTAAAGCGGCTTACACCTTGGTAGAGAGTTGGAAGGCAGCGAACCGGAACAGTACCCTTTGTACGCTCGTGAAAATGATGTTAATTATACTTGACCCCGAGGCACCTTGAGCAATCCTATAACTGATACTTCTATGCCATAAAACTGGGTCTCCTCACACTGTGGTCTTTGAAGCTAAATTGAGCTATTCCGCATTAAGATATGTAGTTTATGAGCGAAACTATTTATTTCCTTGAATGTGCATTGTGGAGACGAACGTTCATTTCTTTAAAGAGATTAGTGGATTGAACGCAGTCAAGACATGCACATAACATTGGGTGGAGTGGCGGCGCAGTGGTTAGCGCACTGCATTTTGAATCGGGCGACCCTGAGTTTAATTCCCGACCAACAGTTCGCATCAAAGTGACGAGCGGTATCTGAACTGCTTCTTTAGGCCCATCCTTCATCAACCCTCAACCCGTGCGAGGGAGCATGGTGAAGTATGGTCAAACAACCCCCACGACCAACACTGTGTGAGATGGCCATCAGCAGTGGATGGGCAGAGGGCTGTAGATTATTACTTAATGGAATTTACATTAACCTCTTTATTACATGTTAAAATATAAAGTCCAGTGAAATTTGTTCAACTTATATATTATCCCCACTGGCCATTAATCCTTGTTTGACTTATCTGTCTGTAATTTTATCTCACCAAATATCTGTCTGCAGCGTCTACCAGTCCATCTGTCAGGAGTATTTATACGTCATCCGAGCTTTTAATGTAATCTGTATAAAATTGTGTCGGCAAAACAACGGAGACGCAACATACAGTTGACGGAATGCTCCTTGTGATGGCAAATGGTCACATACTTCTCGTTGACATAGTAGAGTCTTGGCTTTTCAAAAGGCCTTGCACAAATAAATAAAACACATACCATATATGTGAGGATGGACGACAGCTTTTATCTGTCGTACATTTAAGGTTTCTATAGTAATACGCAGCGATGTAATTAGATGGGGTGAGCGTGTTGTTCTTTTAATTAAACATTTTCATTCTTTGGTCGAAAAGTTGGACATATTCAGGAGCACTGGTTGATCCCTACACTGAATTAACACCTTTACTGCCTGGAATAGTTTCAGCTTTTTTGTGTGTCACGAGAGGTTTGTAACTATTAACTTTTAAATTAACATTTCTTTTCAATTTAATGAGCAGAGTGGACTTTTGCCAATGTTTGTAACATGCCTAACCAAATTTACTTGCATACTGAATTATTATGTTGCCTTCAGGGACAGACACAAATGGGGGTCACTTGATTGTGTTATCGGCAGCTAAATTAATTTACATTATATAGGCCACACATTTTCCAACAGTTTTCCTTTATAGCTCACAGTATACTCAGGCATGCGATGAACACGAATTCATTGTTGTGGCTGTCTAGCTCACCCTACTGGCAAATACCACATGTTTACAAATCATGCATTATTGTTTTAAGTGCAAAAGGTATCTCTATAGCTTATTTATAATTTTCCAGGGTCAATTACAGGCGCAGGATGACGTGGATTTATAATCGACAATGGTATCATTATACAAAGCTTGGAAAAAAAGATCACTCGCATCAGATATGACTTGTTTATGAATACCATCCGCGTAGCATACTCCTGAGCTAACACTATCGTTAGACAATCTACTGTATGCGCATAAACAAGAATTCCAATTTTTTTTAACACTTCCCTCCCTTTTTGGCGAGATTTTTTTTGTTGCATCCGTGTGGAGGATGTTACCACAGTCAGCCAGCCCTGCCTGTTTGCTTTAGCGCAGTACATTGCTAAGCACTTGCTTTTTATAATGCACGTAGGGTGGGTGTAACTGTGGAAGGAGCTGCGTTAGCGGGTGGATATGCATCACTTGAAATACAGCGGGTGTGTGTGTACGTGCGATTGTTTGCCCTCTCGCTGTCGACGATCAGTAACTTGACATTGAAACAGAAGGTTTATTTCGTCCGTAACACGAGCAACCCTAGCTCTAACCCTGCCTTACTTATAAAGTTCTGCCCCATTTAGATTAAATTGAAATTTAAATTGAAAATGCCTCATGTAAAATGGGGTGAGCCCCTGCACCCCGATATTTGTAATGTAAGCGGTCGGGTGCACAGAATGATCCTGATCACTTTGGCAACAATAATAAGGTGGTTGCCGCGGGAAGAGCAAATCGTGCTGCAGTGAATTTCATTCTTTTAAAAAGAAAGGCATTACTGCGGTGTAAAAAAATCGAAATAGAATTTTGAGCACAGATTAACTTTCACCTGCTTAACTCGCACATTACTTTTGGCACGTGAACACTAAACAGGCTTTACGCCCCCTGCACGTCTCAACAAAACCGGATTAAACTATTTGTACAGATGCCGGCACTGGACATCCGCTTTACAGAGCGTCGTCGTCTTGGCGCATTTGCGCCTCCCCGCTCCCCACCCCCCGCCGGTACGAATTGCCGGACGCGGGGAACGCTTTCACGAATAAAATCATGTAGCCAGAGTTGCCACCGCATTGCTGGACAGTTAGGGCCGTGCATCTTGCCCAATGGGCAGCGCTTGAAAGTGCCGTCTCGCGGCCCCGCTGCTTAGCCAGTGGCCGGCACCCGCGCGCGTCATGTGACCGCTTTCAGGGCGCCTCCTGTCCCCACCGGAGTCAGGCCCGCTGCCTGCTATCTGGCGACGTGGCAGTCACTGGCTGTAAGAGAGATTGATTGCCCCTCCCCTACTCGTGTCTGCTGTAATTGTGAAATATTACTTACATTAGTGCATTGTTGTTGATAAATGAAACTTATTTTCCCTGAGTCACCCATTATTCCTTGCCGAAATTTCATGCCTCTCCGTGTAAGATAAATCATCCTGGGGCTAGATAAATATCCGCTGCAATGAAAGAGAGTGGTAGGGATCAGCGCTGGGTGTTTATGGAGAGATGAGCGGCAAGAGAGAGGGGCCGGCTACTTGAATGCTGCCGTAAGGCGTTTTTGTAGCCCCAAGTCAGCTGTTTCGGGTGACCAGGCACATAATTACAGCAAATTAATAGTTAAAATGTGCACAAGCAGTAAACTCAATATTGATGGCCTTAAAAATGTACAGCCTGATCCGGAGCGAACACGTTTTTGCAACGTGGCAAAACAAAAATGTGAATGTCTCATTAAAAACCGTGGACAACACTTTGTAATCATAGCTTACATTTTATTTAATCACATATTTATGAAATTTCATGCATTAAGATGAAGAATACTCCATCGTATAGCTTTCACTTAAGGGGGGACCTTTTATACACTGGGAATATATTACTTTTAATATAAATTGAGCTTCATATGGCCACATTTTTGGCACACCGTGGCCTTCCACGGAAAGCTATCGGCACGGGATCTTTGAGCCCCCCACGATTGGGTTGCATTACAATACTTGGGCGCGGTTCGCAACTCAGCAGCAGCGAAAGTCACCTCCGACGACGTAAATGATACTGCAATGTCCCACACAGTTCAAGAGACATCTTGCCTTCATCTACAGTGAAATTGAACCATAAAAGTAAATACTCAATGGTGGCGCATGCAGTAGAGTCGTTTAAGTGCCTGGCAATGTTGGAGGAAAAGAGACAAGCGGCACATACCGGCGTAACCAAACCCGCCCCGCATCCTCCCCAGCTTCCAGAAGTTCAAACTCGCATGTTATACTTTAATGGTGATGGAGTGTGCAGTGGCAGGAATAACACTTTTAATCTGTGCAGATGCGGCTTACAGTGGCTTATGTCTGTAATGTTTTTGGATTGGACAGGTACCAAGTTGAACCCAGGAGTGGGTCTCTAAACACACGCGCGCGCGTGTGTGTGCGTGCGCCTACACACGCGCGCACACACACCCATAGGGGTTTCTTTTGCAAAAGCTCCCCCCTTCTCCCTACAACATAGCGTCCTGCTCCAAAGCCCACATGCTCTATTATTCACAACTACCAGGCAGCATTACTCTTTAAGCAGTCGCTTTAACACCGTTACAGTGTTATGTAATCAGAGGATGACCGCATCGCAGACCACTTGTAAAGTGAAGGAATTTAGCTGCACTTTCAAAGAGGGCGTCTATGCGGGCTCCGGGTAACAGCGTTGGCTGAAATGTAGGGAGGGCTTGACTGGCTGTAGGGGTGGGGGGGAATTGTGTGTGTGTGTGTATTATGGGCAGCTGGGGGTATTTGTGTGTGTATCATAGGATGGGAGTGGGGGGGGGAATTGTGTGTGTGTTTGTGTGTATTATTGGCGGCTGGGGGTATTTGTGTGTGTGTGTGTGTGTATTATGGGCGGCTGGGGGTATTTGTGTGTGTATCATAGGATGGGAGCAGCAGAGGGGGGGGGGGGATTGTGTGTGTGTGTGTGTATTATGGGCGGCTGGGGGTATTTGTGTGTGTATCATAGGATGGGAGCAGCAGGGGGGGGGGGATTGTGTGTGTGTGTGTATTATGGGTGGCTGGGGGTATTTGTGTGTGTGTGTGTGTATTATGGGGTGGGAGCGGAGGCGGGATCTGCACTCGAGATTAAGGAGTGGGTGATTGTGTTGTGGTGGCATCCTGGCATTCCTGGCGGCACGTCTGCTTTACGTGCCATCGCTGCGCCAAGCAAGCGGCGTCGCTGGCGGTCTGGACACACACCAAGCTGTGCGAGGGCAGGATTAGCGCCTCATCCCAAATGTCAGATTTTCCAGAACTGAGCAGACACATCGGAGCGGAGGGGAGGGATCTATTTTTTTTCAACAGGAAATGGGATTTTGAGCTGATGTGTTGACACAAAGTATGAAAAGCCCCTGTATATTTTTGTCCTCGTTGAATGCATAACACATGTAAAGTAGGTAACGGTACACATGTAACCGCACACTTTGTAATCATCTGGACAAATTACCTATCTTAAGTTGGGTACTTACGACATTAGACACGTAGCAGAACTATTTAAATATGTATATGTTAATGTTAGTTTTAATGCATAAAGGGTCGGCGACATTGACGGACATGACCGAGAAGCAAGAAAGGGTGTGCTTGTGTGCGTTTCCGAAAACATTACCCACACACACAACCCTGCCTCCCAGGTAGAGTGGGTGTGATAGGTCCTGGCAGTGTGTGACCTGGTTCAAATGCAGCAGCTGCTGCAGCGACCAGGGTGTCCTGAACAGGAAGGAAATTGGAGACAGTGATTTGTGGCTCAGCCTTTTGCTTGTTTTGGCGCCAGTCACACGCCCTGGTTGTGCGGGCCTCGCTGAAAAGCACTTGCTGGTCCGCTCGGTGGACAGAGCCGAAATAGTGCGTCTCACAGGCACGGCCCAAATTGAAAAGTTTGGGCCACTCAGGACACTACCACAATGGGGGAATGTGCTTTAATATCGTGGCTTTTTTGTATCTGAAAGTCTGTGTAAAGGTCGAGTTATAGCCCTGCAATTGTTTGCTGACATCACTGCTAGTGGAAGGGCCTCCACTAGACGGAGCTCTAGAGAGCCTATCCAGGGGGTATTTGGCCTACTCTTTCACGCTCGCCAGATGTCTCGGAAGAGGTGGGAATAACCACACTTTACCTCACCATATGTGGGAGGGGTGGGAGGGCTCTGGGCAGTCAGGATTTAAGAAGCTATCCCATCTCAATTGCCGTACCGGGAGATCAAAGCAGCGACCTCTGGATTGCAAGTCCACTATGCTAACCATCACACCATAGCAGCATAAAGTTAAAGTAATTTAAACAAATTCTTCTCAATTGGCTCCATAAAGCACCGAACGAATGAACCCACATTTTTTTCACCTCCTCTAACCCCTGGGACTCGGATTTGAATGTAGCCTGATTAACTGGCAGATTCACTTCCCTCACCTCACCACGCCCTCACCTCTTTCACTCTTGATATACGCACAATGCTCTTTGCAAATTGAAACCCTCATCGAAATGTTCTTGCCGTATCCAGTTGCGCGCATGCCTTCAGATGTCGTGTTTTTCCGCGAGCTTGATTTCAATGAAACGAGTGTGATATGAAGTAGATTTGACTTAAATAATATTTTAACGTCGCCATGCTAAAGATTGATTTACCATGAGACAATTGCTCTTCCTACCGCCGCATTGTTACAGGCTTTGGAATATCAGTTACAATTACGTGATGAATGAAGGCAAAGCCTGAGCAGGCCGAATGGAGCAATGTTCAGTGATGAGTTACACTCGAGACAACTCGCACATTCCTGCTGCTCATGACTGAATGGAATTTTTCAAAATATAAAAAAAAGAAACTCATTGTTGTTCTCTTGGCCAAATAGCATGAAAGCAACATTAAAATGCTGTGGATTCTGGAAGCAGCTCACAGTCCGAGCATCAACGTGGACATTCAATAGGAGGCTGCATTTATAGGGCAAACTTTTTAACTGTCATTCACTCACTTGTAATTCCATGTGGTGCAGTGGTTTAGCCCGCTGCACTGTGTACCTGGCGACCTGAGTTGGGATTCCCGGTCATTGCTAACGTGGGTGGAGTGAATCAGAATATTTATTTTTTACTTGAGGAATCCGACGAGCGATAAAGATATTTTTCACAGATGTCCAGTTGGGGTGAAATCTGACACAGTCCTTGATCCCCTCCCCGCTAACCCTCACTGACCAGCGTGGTGAAGTATGTCCAAGAAACCCCACTTATGACTCACACCATGTGCGGGAGGCCTTCCATCCTGTATTCCTTAAAGTAACAATGCATTTTCTTTCATTAGAGTTATTAGTATCGGAAACGTAACTCTGTTCATCTCAGATAGGGGTTAATCACTAATATTGATGTTAAAGTGTCCCCTAGTAGCAATCTTTGTGTTGGCGTAGAAAATAATATAAACTTATGAGTATTATGAGAATAGGTTTTCCCTGATGATGAGTAAACTGATGTGTATTATTTATACTCTTTGATTCTTTCGGTAAGGTCATGTAGGTACAAAAATAAAAATAGATCACGACGTTTCGATCGCCACACAAGCAACCGTCTTCAGGTGGGAGTGAAAAGTTCTCACTCCCACCTGAAGATGGATTCCTGCAGTCACGAAAGCTTCAAATCAAGATTGAGTATTATTTAATGTCAACAAGTGGGTCAGTTCTGAGAATGTGTTAAATGCTAGGACCAACTAATTTGTATCACTGTTCTTTCCTTTTCAGTGTACTAAAGCGTAACTTGCACCCACATGTACTCATTCTATGACAGGTCATTAGGTCATAATTAATTGCCTATATTCGAATGACGTGGCTCCACCACCTCATAGAAAGATTATAGTTGTTGCACAGCCATCAGAAGAAGAAGCAGGAGTGCATAATGATGGGGGCTTCAAATTCAGGCCAACACTTAAGTTCCCCTGGTATTTTTCAGAAAAAAAATTATCTTGTTTTTCTGTCTTTTGTTGCTGGCCACTTGGTATTTTGAGCCTTTTTGGGCCTGGGGTCTGCAAACATGACGAATGAAACATCTCGATATACGTAGTAACACTGTGGTGAGAGATAAATTATGGAATGGCGTTGGTGTGCTCAGTGGCGGACGCCTTGTGTTCCAGGCGAGAAGTCCTTTCGGTGCAGTTACTGCCCATACGGAGCAACGCAGAGGGTGAACCTCAAAAAGCATGTCCTGAGGATTCACCACCTGCCCTTCGAAAACACAGAGTACTCTGACAGCCCCAGCAAGAGGAGTCGGTTGGACACTGAGGCAGCGTCGTAACTCCGGATTTGGAGCGCGAGTGATGCACGTGGAGAACTCGACAATTATCTAGTTCATCCTGAGGCTTAGTGCCACGTGTATTGATGAACACAAGCGTGCAGCCCTTTTGGTGTACGCAAATATTTCCGTGATGAAAAGTAGTCACATTTACTGGTTTAAGAATAAGTTTGGTGCTGTATTTGTTTTTCTTTGTATACAAATTATTTCATAAATGATGAATAAAAAAAACTTAGTTGAAAAAAATATGACATTTAAGAGTAATATTTTCCTAAAACATTACATTTGTATTTGCAGTGTTTATATGCCACCTTGATTTTCAAATGTGTTTCTGGTGACGGCACCTTTAAGGTGATGGACTTTCAAACAGTCCTAATTTATTAGTATTTTTGTACGTACTAATATTATTGTTGTGTGCGCGGTGTGGTCTGTGGATATCGTTTTTTGGATAAAACCAAGACAAAGATTTATTTGCAAAAGCTGTGGCTGCTCTTTCACCTCTAGGTGGAGACGCTGTGCAAACGCACCCTGAAGCCGGGCCGCGAGGACTTTGGCTGAGGGTTAGCGGCAGTAACAACCCCCCCTCCCCCCCCCGACTTGCTGTAAATATTGCCAAGGAAGAGCACCGTCCTTCTTTGGCACTTTAGATGGTGCACATTTTAAAAAGGCGCTACTGAATGTGAATGATCTCGAATGGAGTATGGCAGCGGTTTCCGTCCTACCTGTGCATTCAGTGAATGTAATAACATATCCAGATTGGGTTCCTTTTGAGCTTGCTGCAAGCATTCACAATTATTTTACGGGTGACAAATATGACATTTGCCATCTTGTGCAATGATTAAGTAGACTACCCTGGTGAATTGCGCTACAATGCGGCAAATGTCCTCCCCAACTGTGAAACACTTCTAATTGAATGTTCTCTTCGTGTACAGATGATCATATTTTTTTCCGATTTTGTTCCAACATTAGTCACTATTGGATGCAACGTGTACGAATCGTATCCTGGGAGCCCATAGTGTTTTTGATAACAGAAGTTGCATCCTTTCAATACAAGGAATTACTTTATGGGTTTGTCACAGTGTTGAATAATGGCTTAAAATGCATTAAAGGAACCACACATTTCAAAGGCGCATTGCAAATTGTATGGAATGCATCGCCTGTAAAACTATATCTGTGTGCGTACTCCGGGTATGGATTGTCAGTAAACACGTCTGGTTTTAAATTGACAGAACTCAAGCTGCTGCCATATTCTTGATTACGGACCCTGCTAAGTAAGCATTCATCGTGCAAACCTTGTGGTTGATTTATTTGAATCGCCCTGCTCAGGAGCCCACACGGTTTTCTGCTGTGGCGAGGTGTTTACGTAAGTTGTGGAAAAGCGCGTAACCGTGCGTGTACAATGCACTGTACCACATGTTAGTGTGAAGTGAGCCAGGGACTTTGTCACTGCCTACCATTGTGTATAAATAATCTCCGGGAATCCAATAGCACCGTGCGTTCACGGGCAGGTGGGCTTTCTCATCTTTTGTCTAAACAGCGAAATGCAAGTTGCCGCATTGGCGAGCGATCAGCTCTTGCTGTTATTGTCTTAGCAAGCTTGTGAACACACAGGTGATTAAATAAGCGTTTGTAACACCCCATTAAACATACCCAACACACCTGAGATGATAGGCAGGCCCTGGCAAAGTTTCTGCAAGGTTCTCGTTTTGTGCGACTCGAGTTAAGGGGAAATTACTTTTTTGGCATTTTTTCTTTTCATCACCCTCATAGCCAGAGCCTTCAGTGAAAAGCCATATACAAATTCCTGCGTTCAGTGAATAAGGGCCCTACGTAAATATTATATTTAAAATATAACATTTGGTTATCACATATGAATAATCATAATACTTCCATTATGGCACACCGATAATAATACTATTAAACCAACGCCCCCCATCTGTGATACAATGAGTAAAGGACATTTGCTTATACGAGAGGGCATTCATCATATTCAGAGGAATCGACTGAAGCTTTCAACAGGATGCATATAAAACGTACCGCACGCAAAAATCTGTAAACAAGGCCTTAACACATACCTGTGAAATTGAATACAGGAACAAAGGTTATTTTCTTGTGCTGTCATTTGCATGAAGTGGTTCTGTCCTGGTAGTCTGGAAAATGTATAAAGATTTCAATAAATATTAAAGCATTCTCCATCTGCTTGCAGACATATTCATGTACAAAATTAAAAAGTGGGAAATTTACGCATGCGAAAACATGTTTTCGCATGCTGAAATTCAGTGAGATTTATTTGCAATGTGGATCATTGCTTGAAAGGTCAGCTCCATGTCTTCCACATGCACTCTCCCAATTTAACTACAGTCACATCTAAATAATTTTATTCCGCATGTCAACACTGCGTAATGACTGTTCATCTATGAAACGCGTCATTGAGATGATTTGCATTTCTTAAGGGGCTGAGCATTATGATTTGCCCATGCATTAATAAAGTAGCCTTCTCTGCTGGAACGCGTACAACAGCTATTCGTGTTGTAATTGGCAAGACTGCAATTCTCGCCTATTTGTTTCCTTCTACACAATAAGAAAGCAATTTCATTATTGATCTGGACACAACATGATAGCAGTTTTATATATACAGTATAAGGTTTCCCGGTTTGTTCCGAAATGTAACGTGGTAATTCACTGTTATGGTGCCATCTTTACATTTTGCACGTTCCAGTTTACATATGTATTTTGTACTAATTGTAGTGCCTTCGCGACCACAGGGTGTGTATTGTATTTGTCGTTGGCAGGAAGGTGTTGCCATTGACTGGTCTGTGGAATGAGCACTGTTACATTTTGTTTAAATAAATTGCACCATTGCCTTCGGCTTGAAAACTATTTGTTCAGAAGTGATTTCGTTTTTGCGTCATCTGTCAAAAAGATGTATTGAGGCTAGTTTGGATTGTTGAAACAATAAATATTTTCCTTCATAATGTCACTTATGACTTTCTCCCCTAGCCCCCACCCATCCCTCCAACCCCACTACACTCTTTTCCTGCCAGGCAGATTTTAAATACAAGAGTGCCTTGTTTAAATTACTGCACCATTATTCATTTTGAAACGACACTGCAGGCACCGCAGGCCTGCAAAATTGAAAATATTAGAAGGCAATGGGTTTTGTACAAAAAGGGTTAATTCAATATCGTAGGACTTGCCACCAGTTTCTATTGCCATTTCTCACATTCGAGTTTGATGTTGATATCCTCACACCTTTCATCATTTGACTCGTTCCCGATGTCATGAGTGTGGGTGCAAACCAAAAAAAACGAGACAGGGTTCATCTAGATTAATTTGTGCTGATAGCAGCTTAGAGATATATTTACATTGAGGTACCTGTATCGAGGGCTTGTTATGCCTTTACATTTCCATGCCTTGCTTGCACTGATGGGGCCTCCTGAACTCCTTCCCTGTGCACGATGATCCTAGTAGCAAACGTAGCTACATATGCTACGGGGCCCGCACTTTCAAGGGCCCCTACGGTTAAGTGATTCTGCACTTACTCTATTCCTATAGTACTATACAGCCTTCAACCTTTATGAACGATTGTGTGTTTAAGGTTAGCGATTTGTCGTATTATCTGGAGTATAGCAAATGAAAAAATACAATTACTTTACTATGCAAGTAAAAACAATGTGTGTTTTAATATTCATTTGTGTGTTTTAATTTTTTTTATTTAGGGACCCTTTGTAACATTCTGCAGGCTGCGTGCACTAGCTTACTCCAGCACTGCTTCTTCCCGATGATGTCCTGAAATGGATTCCATGTCGCACACCGTTATGAAAGCGGGGGCCACATTTTGTGACAGTCTTTAATCACCTGATGGCATTTACTGATGCCTCTTTTGAAATGCCTGGAAATGTCAGGAAATATTTTGTATGCCATTTCAAACAAATGTAAAACTAAACTTAAAGCAGAGCGAATATGGCATGAAATAAAAATTCGCGTTACCTTTGTGAAGAGGAAAAAAACCGCACATCTTACCTGTTGGTATTTCTTTTTTGGCCTGAAATTTCAATGGAAAATTTTGAAGTCCCTTGTCACGAATTTGTCGGGAGTCGTAAAATACAGAACCTGCACGCGTGGTTAATGTTTTGATTTCCTGACGGATGATTTATCTCTGCCATGGCTATATATGTACATCCACACTATTTGGAAGTAGATTAACAACATTATTCCACATGCCATCACACAAACCGGGCACGGCGTTTGAGCTGGTAAACTGGCTGCTCCAGCTGAGAAAAATGAGAATGCATAATGAACAGATCCCGACGAATGTTAACACATCAGTTTTGTTCAGTCTTAAGGAGCGTATAATATAAAAATGTGAACACTTATAATGAAAGAGAAAAAACTCAAGCAGAGCAGTCAAGTTTTGAAGAAGTGACATTAGCAAATGTAACCAAACCTAACGCAATCAGGACGGAAGAAATGCATTGATGTTCGAAGCTCGAGTCGGTGTGAGTCTCATTATTAAGTGAGATAATACAATTTCGATATCAACACTCAATTATTCCCTTATCAACACTGCCCAACCATTCTGTATTCTTTTAACAAGCAAGAATGAGTCGCCCCCCCCCCCCCCACCAATGATTTCACAAATTCTCCTAATTCAAAGGTGATATTTTATGCAAAGAAACGATTGCCTTTCATCTCGTATTCACCATCTCGATTGTATTGTTTCTTATCGCTATTGTTTCCCATTCCCTTTCGTTTCCAATATTGCGTGTGTAGCTTCTTGTGCTACATTCGCCCAATGTTACACTGTCACAGGACAGTAATCTGCTTTTAGGCAGATAGCTCAAGGAAACATCATCATTCACGTAAAAAAGGTAAAGCTGCAGCACTGACACTTCTTGCTCACACCATTGCTGGCAGATGCGTCTCCACGATAGGGAACTCCAGAGAGATGTTGGCCTACGCTTCAATGCTGGCCAGGTATTATTGCAAGAGGTGGGTGCACCCACACTTTATCCCACCATGCACAGACCTGTCGATTCACTTAATCGTGGTGTAGCCATTTATACTGCAGGGTGGTCTGCGCCAATCTTCTGCGCAAAGATTGTAATCTGTGTCAGTCTCAGTCTGAAGCGTAATTATACAATAGAGATAATAAAATAAGTTTCAGACCCTGACCGATCAACTGCTGGAATGAAGATCTCCCCCAAGACATCTCGGTCACTGGAGTCACGTGACCATACTTCACCAAATGCTGGTGGGGTGCGGGTTGGTGGAGTGTCCCACATCCCGTCCAAAATATCACTCAGTTCGCTGGGTTCAAAGTTCAGTGCATTCACCACCGAATTAATAATACTTGATTATTTCAATACAGTATACAACAGACCACCTACCTCCTTGTGTATACAGTATTTGAAAGGATTGACGTACAGCAGCAAAGTTGGCAAACCTTCCAAGCCCAATCGGGCATCGGATAAAAGGAGGAAACAAGGCATACTCTTCACACTGAAGTAATAACCGGCATTGTAAAGGTCAACTTTTGAACACCATTGCCATGTGACTGGCACATAATGGCCAGCTCTTTTGCTAACTGATATCCACGTTGCACACACACATACACACGTTGCAGGCTGACAAGAGAATTAGATGTATCTTGTTGCATTTTGAAAACGCAGAGAGTTCGTATCTGAATGCACAAATGTATGTAAACATCTGCGCAACATGTTTATTGACTGCACAATAGCTGTAATTAAAACGCTATGAAAATTGACGTTCCTGTGGAAGCCTTCCTGTTATTTAAATGATGACTACTTCATTACTATTGTGCGGCACAGGCATTTATCCTGTCCCATTGTCTCAAATGCTGCCACTCTCCCCCAACTCTCCTTCTGTTCCTGAAACACACAACTGCCCACTTTGTCCTAATTAGCCTCGGATTGGATAACGTTTTGCGAAACCGGCTTGTGGACACATATATATGCACTAAACCCGCTTGCATGAAGAAGACCAGCTGGTTAGCCATATATTCTTTCCTTCACTTCCATGGAGAGAAAAAAAAGACGTAGTTTCTTTATTTATTCTACAGCCCATGGCAATCGACGATTGGGTGAAGGCCTCCGAAGCCATCGTGCTCATGGGGGTTGTTTGACCATACTTCACCACACTGGTCAGTGCACGTACGTTGAAGAGCAGTGATGGGCAGGACTGGTTGAAATCTGCTGGACATCTGTGAAAAAGAGCTTCATAGTCCATCATATTCCTCCAGTGTCAATACGTATTCAGATTACGAGATATCACATATCAATGTGTATCACCATGGCTGGGAATTAAACTCAGCTCCCCGGTTTTAATGATATAATTTGAGAAAATGTGTCCATAGTAAATGAGAAGTCGGGCAAGAGGGATGTGCTTGAGAGCAATGTTTACTGAAGATGCAAAAGACCAAAAGTACCTGTTTTATATACATAGATCTGTTACACACAACACAGTTGCAGAAAAGTATATGAATCATGGCATTTGAAGTTTTTTTTGTATCTGTAGAAGCTGCAATAGACGATCACACTCGTCCAGTAATGGCAAAACTACTGCCTAGTTTAATATTTAAAAAAGTTTGTGCAGTGGTAAAACATATAGTAGCATTTTATATCCAATCGCTTTTGCAGTTTGAAATAACCGTAAGCCATTTAAAAAATATCTCTAAGTATTTATGAACAATATTGTTGTTCCGGTGAGCTGTTATGGCCTGCGACGACTGCTTTTAGGTTTATTATAAGGTGGCGCTTTATTGTACAAAATTTGTACCATCTCATTCGCCCCGCGACAGTAATAGATAAAGCAGCAGGCAACCGCTGAAAAATAGATGGGAAGAGGGAAAAGGGGAAGGGTGCGTTTCTGCTCTGTACAGCGCAGCAGTTAACCCATTGAGTGGACACTCTTCGTCGAGACTGTACAAAATTAGATCGCGACCTGGATTTGGACGCCCGCTTTTCCCTCCCGACGGTCGAAAGTTACCCCCCCCCCCTCTCTCTCGCTTAAAGCCGAAGAAGTCAACTCCTGTCCAAAGGGAGCAAGCGCCGTTTCCGTAACGTGCACAGGATAAACACGCCATGCACTTTGTTTCACTTTTTCCTGCAGTTTCAAAAACGTGTATTTATTTGATTATTTATACATGCGGTAGTTAAAAAAAAAACAGAGGCGGCCAGAAGAGGCAAGAGGGTTAAGGGAAGGGCCCATGTCCTGGTAACAATTGATTGCCCTTAGGAGAAGGGTGTAGACAATAGCAGTATCAGAGCAGGGCCCGTGGCCCTTATGAAAAGCTCGACACATCGATCCATCACTTCCAACCCACGTTTTTAGGGTGCACGCTTGCGAGCCAGCATGAAAAATAGAGATTTTTTTCCGTTCCCTTTTTTGTGTATACGCGTACTTCAAATGTCTCACAGGTCACAACCCTGTGATAACCGGCACTCACACTGCTCAACCCTGGATGACCACATTTTTACAAATTGGCACATTTGCAAGTTTTATATGTATGTCACTGATCGGCAAACACATTTGGGCACTTGTACAAAAACTTTTTCACCCAAAAAAATGAAATAAGTAATTCTAACTGGAAATTTTTATACAGGTAAAACCAACAATTTTAGTAATGTCATACCGTACGGTATTGTGAATTCAAATAATAATAGATTATATTCCATGAGCATATGTTCATACAGTGTAGTATTACACGTTTATAGGTCACAAGACAGCATTGTATTATGTGTGAGCTTTAATCCCACACGTTTGTATTTTTTTCAAAATTGAAACGGTTAAATCTATTGATGTCAGTTCAATTTTAAATATCAATATACCAAATTATCTACATCAATTTCAAATCATGGTGGTTCCAGTTCAAACGGTGACCTTTGGCGACCCCCGAATGCTCCTTTTGGATCATTGTGACCCCCTTACGGCCTGAGCCACAAATTTTAAACATGTTTAAATAATTATATGAAATTTATTTAGAGACACACAATTTCTATTTTCATTTCAGAATAAATATTCATCAGAATACAATGATATATGAAACGTTTTTTATATGCATAACACTTGAAACAATCAGCAGATATACAACCGTTGACCCAGAGGTATTTGTTGTATTATGTAAATAATGACATTAATAATCCACAGCCCTATGTCAATCCACGACTGGACGAAGGCATCTTCGACACCGTGTCAGTCTGGGACTCGTTCAGATATTACGAACGAACAATATCAAGCCGTGGTTAGGAATTCAACTCAAATGTCGGGTTCATAGAGCAGTGTGACAACTGCTGTGCCACTACTCCAAAAGATAAAGATCCCCCGTACAGCCTTAACAGACTGTAGGGTCAAGTGCTGTTAGCGAGTAGCACCTATGAAGGCCAGCATGGCACACGAAGAGGTTGGTGGCCAGCACCACGCCTTCGCCGCCTTTATCTCCCGGTACTCATTTGAGGCCTGGCACTGGTTCAGGTAATCGTCACTGGTGTTGGTCGTGAGTGGGAGTCGAACTCAGGTGGCCGGGCTCGTCGCGCAGATCGCTAACCGTTGCACTGCCGACAACACTCCACTATCATGCACACAGGGGGTGCTTAATTAATTTAGTTTAAAATTTCAAAATGGTTGGGGAAAATTGGCCAGGCCAGAGATCTTATTGACCCACAGTTGGGTTTCAGCCGGGGCAATGGGGTTAATGTCCCTGCTGCTCTTTATCGAAGAGCGCCTCGGGATCTTTAATGTCCACCGAGTCGAAGGGACCTCGGTTTAACTTCCCATCATAGAGACGGCACCTTGCATAGTACAGTCCCCCACAGGACTGGTCTTGGTGGTGGAAGAGTCTTCATTGAACAGTCAACAATTTCTCTAGACTAGTTACAAAATTGCACGCGCATGTACGGTCCTTTTAGCAATTCACTTCTTGATGAGGGCCTCCCCATGCCATGTGGGTTGTGAGGGTTATTTTACCATACTGATAAGTACAGATGGGTAAAGGTGGGGAGCATTGATTTCACGGTATATAAGTACGGTAAAACAATATAATGTTTTATCACCACAACATTTTATGCATGGCGCTTGCCCGTTCCAGGACTATTCAGGCTCGGCATTCGGATCACTGGATGAAATGCGCCTTTCAAGTGAAAATTAGTATTATTTGCCCTGCTTGGCTTCTGAGATCTAATGAGACGGGGTGAAATGCTGCTGGTTTGGTCATTGGCACTAAAACGACAGCTCTGCAAATGGTGGATTCACTTATTTGTACTAAAGTACGTTTACATCAGTGTTCAGCTTTTTATACTAATTATGAAATATTAAGGTGCGTATGCTTGACTTAAAAACGTTGCATCAATCACAATTTGATATTTGAACAATTCAAAGTTAAGTGGGCTTTACATATGCAGTGTCAGTGTGTGTGTGCGCGCGTGCGCGTTTGCACGCGTGTAAAAACAACGCAATTAACAGACGGCGTGCACGCACGAGTGGCCTCCGCTTAAAAATATAAATACAGAAATCACCGAGCGACGACCATCAATCATGACACAGGACGTAACAAAACCTGTTACAGGCCTCCAGAAGGGGTGGTGTCGAGATGACTGCTTGTGAAGGGTGCACACATTTTTGGCCTTGCATTGGCGGCGGGGGGGGGATGTCACAGATGTGGCTTCCAGAAAACTCCATGGATTTTTGTCTCCCTTTTCTCCGAATCCATCTGCAGTGCAAGTGAACAAGATGAATGAGGGCTCATCAGACAGGTTATTAATCAGGAAAGTGTTGGGGGGGGGGAGGTGTGGGTCGGGTGGGGTATTGAGGAATCACACGGGTTGGGGAGCTGGGTGCAGAATGAGCATGGCGGTGGCGATGGTGGCGGTGGTTGCTGGTGCCACCACCACTGCAGCCATGGGTTTGGCACACACATCTCTTCCTCCACCCACTTCTCTTCCCCCCCGCCCACCAATGTTCTACTGCCTCTGCACCCAGCCGCTTCGTAGCTCACGCCGAGAGCCGAGCACACACCTCGCGGAGTGAATAATGTTCCCGTGTTAGGTGCCGATTGAGCGATCAATACGGCTGGACTGTGTCCTGGAACGTCTCTCTGGCTACAGAGGAAATAAATAAATAAAGCGACGTGCACAAACATGCTCCTGCAATGGACCCACGGCAACCAATTTAAAAGCAAGTAGTCATGTATTATTTGAATACTTTGGCGCACATTATGCAGCGATATATAATGCCAGTTAAGCTTGTATACCCATTTATCTTGTAACCCAGAAATAATGTAATGTTCTGTTCTGCAATTAAGCATTCTCACAAGGTCACTATATTGCCAGAAATGTGGTTGTCATGGACAACATGTGTCTATATAATTTCACAAGACTTTTACTCTTTAAAGAAAGTAATAAAAACCGCAGAAGCCATTAAGTGATATGCAATAAAGTACAATGCTGTGGCATAACTCCACCCCGGTCATTTTTCAGATATGATTCTCTGGAATGAATTTAATATTGCCTCCTCATCAAATGTGTATTAGCAATGTTTGAATGACAACCTGCACACGATATTCAGCACAAATATAATTGAACAGTGTGTTGTACTTAAAATAATTCCAGCATGCAGTGTTGTTGTTCATCACATTCACAGAATATATTTAACACGTGACTATTTCAACAACAATCATTGTAAATAAATACACGTATATACAACAATACACAGGACAATGCATGTGGCTTTGTGCATTATATGCGCACCCCACTTATATATACAACACGCATCGTTTGTTAATATTTTATATTTACACGAATACGTACAATATTGCATTACTCGATAAGACTTTAATAATTACATATTTTAACATAAACCAAAATGTCGCTAATCTTGTTCATGCAAAACAAGGACATCCTCACAAGATTAGCACGGTTGATAACGTACGGTGCAAAAGAAGTTCAATGTACATACATACATATACAGACGGCGATGCATTCTCAGCTCTAAAACATTAGGAAATGAGCATGACAGATATGATCAAAGTCAGTGATGTCTTTGCTAAAATAAAATATTCTCCATTAATGAAAGGAATTAATCATTGACACATGAATAATATAGTGTTTGTGTGTGTTTGATATGAACGGTAGTGCAGCGGTTAGAGCGCTGCGCTACGAACTTGGCGACCAGAGTTCGATTCCTGCTCATGGCCAACACGAGTGACGATTATGTGAACTGGTTTTCGGCCTTCCCTCGGCCGACTGAGTCTCAAATGAGTACCTGGTGCGGCGTGTAACATCGCCAACTGGGGAGACAAAGACGGCCGGGTGTGGTGCTGGACACCGACTCCCTCACTTACCGTGCCGACCTTAATAGGTGCTCGCTTACAGCACTTGCTCCAAAAGTCTGTTAAGGCTTTCTTTAAGGGGGATCTTTGTCTCGATATGAACATAATGTCATTCTTATTGATACTGCTACCTTACAGGTTTGGGGTAGAGAATACGTAAGATAAAGTCAGCAGACAACCTTTGGTAGCATTATAGCCACAAAGTTAAATAAGGTTCCCTTAATTAATTTCTGGCCATGCCATTTGCAACGTGTGGGGCTTTGGGCCTAGTGCATTAGGGACAGAGGAGATGCTGCACTTTTCTGATCTCGTTTCCACCTATTTCTCTAAAGCTCATTTGGTAATTTTCAATCTGAAAATGAATAAAAGCATAAATTAATTCCTCGAACATTTTGAACAGGATCACTGAACAGTTGAACACAAACGAACACGAATTCACTGTAGATTCCACATCAAATTCAAATACTTTAACTCAATTCAATATGGCACAAATTGGTTTATGCACGTGCTGCATACAGAATGGTAAATGTCTTTTAGTTCTCGTGGATTCCATTTAACAGTATCGAGCCACATTTCTCTGTGTGTGTACATGTTGGGTTTGATTGCTGCTCATAAATTATAATTGAGCAAAATTTCTCGAGATCAATTAGAATAGTTTGAAATTGATTAAAGCTTCCGAGAAATCAATGTGAATAATTTTACATTGATCTGCACCGTTTACCACGGTATCTTCCTCTTTTTTTAAGCACAACCTGCGTGATTAAGGATCTCTGCCCTGGGATGACCATAACGGACATGATTGTGGCAATTAAGTGCCGCGAAATCAAACGTTCGGTAAAACATCCAGCGGTCCGCAAAACCGGCCAATCGCACAGTCCGATACTTTGACCGCAAGCGGGCAGCATCATCGGCCTGCGTAGCCTTGTGGGAATGGCGGCTGGGTTGGACGTGCGAGGCTCACGGAGTTTTCTGGCAGAGTCCCCCGGAGTCAGCCGGAGCCCTCCGGACTAATTGCCACAGCGGCGTGAATCGTGCCGGTATTTCCCACGCGCGGTGGCTTTTATTGTATGTGCCGCGCTTATAAACCAAAATAACGGCACTAAAGAGGACGGGGTCAATCCACACTCAAAACGCCACGTTTTGTGGCCTCTCCACTTGGGGGCCGTTCCGCCGGGTGTTTTATGCGAGCGCCAAACTACAGCGGTGACGGTGGCGAAACCGGGGATCACCGTGGCGCCGTGAGCGAAGCCGCACAGGATGAGTTCATCCCGTGAATCTCTAACGACCTCCCTGCAGCAAGGCATGGCGATTCTGTTGTGCATCCACGGCAGCATTTCCGAATGGCAAAAGCCACTCAGGATGTGCCCGATGTTGTCCGATATTGGAAGCTAAAGCGCAGGGTTGAGCCTTAATATTTGCTTCGATGGGTGACCACCGTGCCTTATAGGTGCATTGCAATCAGCTAAACACTCACTACCACCCCAGCCCCCATGTTCTAATGTATTTAAATAATATTCCATGTATCTAAGTGGTAAAGAGACCTCTAGTAGAAAAGTCTCAGAATTCCCTTCAAGCATTGCCTTTCTTGGGATAATGGCTTTCTTGGGATGTTTGGACAATGTGTTTTGAATGCCATTGCACGTCATAGGAAACCAGAGTTCTGGAGAAAATCCATGTAAACAACCTGTACATATGTAGCCTTTCGTTAATCCACTGCTGGATGATGGACTTCGTGCTCTTGATGACCGTAGGGGTTATTTAACAAAACTTCACCATGCTGGTCAGTCCAGATTGGTGAAGGTGGCGAGCAGAGATGTTGGCTCGTAGCAGCGAACAACAACAACGGACATCTGTGAAAAAGAGCTTGATGGCTCATCGGATTCCTCCAGTATAAATAAATATTCTCATTTTTATTTTGATGCAATTCCCTCTGCTTCCCAGCCCTCCCTCGCCTGCTCTACAGGAGGTTGTGGGTTCGATCCTTACCCTGACGCCTGCATGTTTGGAGTTTGCAAGTTCTCTCCGTGGTCGCGTGGATTTTACTCCATGTCCGTCTGTTTTTCCCTCCACATTTCAAATCCACATGCGTTTAGAGTATTTTGCTGCTATAACTTTCCACGTGACGAGCCACTTTGTTATCATTTGTGGCCAGGTCGCTTTTGAAAGGGAGCTATATACCTCAGTGGGCCTTACCTGGTAAAATAAAAACGATTGTTTAATAGCTCTAACAATCTGCTTGTGCATGGTGGTCACCCATAGATATAAAGCTTGTGACCTCCAGGTGAATGGTGCTTTAAAATAATGTCTCATTATTATGAGCCAGGCTAAACGTTGCTTACCTTCTCAAATCTGATAAGATTGGGCACATGCTGGGTGATTTGGTCATAGGCTGTAAATAAGATGATGACATTAAAATATCTGAGTCGATAGGTCAGCCACCTATTTTCTGTTACCCCTACAGGTCTGAGAGAGGCACAGGGAGAGGCATGTCCAGACAGACAGAGAGAGGGACGGAAATTTTGACATGTGGAGAGTGACAGAGATACAGAGACACGTAAATGGAGGGAGACAACTTTGGCTGTCCTCAGTGAAATGGGGATTCCGCATTTGTACACAATCACACACACACACAACAGCATGGCAATGGGTGTCTTGCGTCCTCGATAATCTCCGCGTGTTTCACCAACCCCAGCTCAAGAGCAGTAACAAGACCTCACGAGCACGTCACACTCCGCCGTGAAGTGCACTGCACGTTGGTAAAAATTGTTGAACGCGAAGTCATTGTTTGACCACAGATTTCTGCATAAAGTGTACATTTCAGTGTCCAGGCGTTGTTGTAAGCACTTCATAATTAAAGCGTTACAGCTTGCCAAAGAGAGTGGCAAGGAGAAAATGTGGAGGCGACCGGGGCACGGTCACACAGCAGACAGGTGACACGTTCTTGTCAACTCAAAAGCACGGTTGTGTTCAAATAACGGTGTCCATGTAAACACGCCGCATTGCCAGCGTCGGGGGCGTCTGGACGGCGTTTGGACTTCCAGGTGAGGCTGCAGCAATGTCCCTTTGCGACAGGAGCTCCGAGTAAGTGGTGGGGGGGGGGGCACGGTAATCACGGAGATCTAAAAAAACCGCGGCTATGATGTTTTGTGGGTGCCTAGCAAATTAGGCTCCTTCCGTTTTCCTGATACTATATCCCCTCGACCGTGCACTTGGCCAAGCGCTACCCCAAACGGGCCCGACCGCCTCCCTCCCCTGCGATCTCCCCACCACCACCACCACCAACCCTCCCCTCTCCCCGCACAAACCATCCCATCTCCCCGTGGCTCACCCAGCTGTTAGGAGCCGTCAGTCAGGCGGACGCGGCTTGAGAAGCCTTCATTCTTCTGTCCTGTCAAACAAATCAAAGTTCACAAGCTGCTTCGCGGCTCCGTCTGGCGCGTCTTGCTCGCTCACGTCGGCTGCGAACTTCTCAAGGCGCTGGCACCGAAGGGCTACAGGACATCTGCTGTGCCTGTGCACGCGTAACTCACGCGTGCGTATATTCGAGAAAGAAAAAGCCATGATGTGTGTGTGTTTGTACAGCAATGCATATATATTCATATATGAAGCTGCAGCCCTCCACCGCTTAGATATGCTGTTAGCGAGCAGCTATTAAGGCTGGCACAGCGCGACGACGGTGTAGTGGCACCAGCATCATGCCCCCCCTCCCGTCACCAATGGCAATGTTTATACATCGCACGAGGTAGTCATCTAAGGCTGAGTCAACTTAGAGGGAGGGCAAGTTTTGATATCACTCTTGATCCGAGCTGTGGCCAAGAATCGAAACAAGGTCACTGGGTTTGTTGCACATTGTCCGAGTGACTGCACGACCACTTACCATATACACACACACGCAATATATTCTAATCATTTGGGGAATGAATATGCGACCACAGGTGCAACCAGAAGCGGAGGCACGGTGGTTAGCTCACGGCACTGTGAAATCAGAGACCCGAGTTAGATTCCTGGCCGCGGATAGGTGGCAAGTGATATCTGAACTGCTCGTGGGCCTCTGTTTCACTTACACTTCTGACTGCCATGGTGAGGAGCGCCACGGTGGCTAGGAGATGTTAACTACCTCGCCCGGTACACAGGAGGTCGTGGGTTCGATCCTGACCCTGACGCCTGCTGCTGTATATTTGGAGTTTGCGTGCCTCTCTCTCTGTCATCATCATCACGGTGGCTAGGAGATGTTAACTACCTCGCCCGGTACACAGGAGGTCGTGGGTTCGATCCTGACCCTGACGCCTGCTGCTGTATATTTGGAGTTTGCGTGTCTCTCTCTCATCATCATCACGGTGGCTAGGAGATGTTAACTCCCTCGCCGGTACACAGGAGGTCGTGGCTTCGATCCTGACCCTGACGCCTGCTGCTGTATATTTGGAGTTTGCGTGTCTCTCTCTCATCATCATCACGGTGGCGAGGAGATGTTAACTCCCTCGCCCGGCACATAGGAGGTCATGGGTTCGATCCTGACCCTGACGCCTGCTGCTGTATATTTGGAATTTGCGTGTCTCTCTCTCATCATCATTACGGTGGCTTGGAGATGTTAACTACCTCGCCTGGTCTACAGAAGGTCGTGGGTTCGATCCCGACCCTGACGCCTGCTGCTGTATATTTGGAGTTTGCGTCTCTCTCATCATCATCACGGTGGCTAGGAGATGTTAACTACCTCGCCCGGTACACAGGAGGTCGTGGGTTCGATCCTGACCTTGATGCTTGCTGCTGTATATTTTGAGTTTGCGTGCCTCTCTCTCTGTCATCGTCATCACGTGGCTAGGAGATGTTAACTCCCTCGCCCGGTACACAGGAGGTCGTGGGTTCGATCCTGACCCTGACGCCTGCTGCTGTATATTTGGAGTTTGCGTGTCTCTCTCTCATCATCATCACGGTGGCTAGGAGATGTTAACTCCCTCGCCCGGTACACAGGAGGTCGTGGGTTCGATCCTGACCCTGACGCCTGCTGCTGTATATTTGGAGTTTGCGTGTCTCTCTCTCATCATCATCACGGTGGCTAGGAGATGTTAACTCCCTCGCCCGGTACACAGGAGGTCGTGGGTTCGATCCTGACCCTGACGCCTGCTGCTGTATATTTGGAGTTTGCGTGTCCTCGTGGTCGCGTGGATTTATCTCCGGGTCCTCCGGGGTTTCCCCCCACATTTAGAAACTTGCGTTTAGAGTATTTGGTTGCTATACATTTCCGTAAATGTATAAGCCACTTCGTTGAGCTATCATTTGTAGCTAGGCCACTTATGAAAAAGAGCTATATATCTCAGTGGGCCTTACCTGGCAAAATAAAACAATGTTGAATAGTTTAGCAAGTATGGTCAAACAGCCCCCCATGAGTAAGCGACATGGAGTTGGGAGGAGCTTCGTCCAACAGTGGATTGACCAAGGACTGTGGCACGTGAATTATGAAATTATTTTAAAGCTACGTGCAAGATGCACGTTCACCATTGCACTTTTCAGCGTGCTCATTCGTAATTGTTTTCCCTTCAAATATTTCAGTATATAAATAGTGCATACGTGCACATGGAGCTTACACAGTAAATGTGGGCATTTAAAATATATATCTTCTAAATATTTGACTGCCTCTCGTTTTTACTGAATTCTTTAATGTTGCACACATCCATATTGATCATCTGCACTCGCATCGTTGTAACTGGTGCCTCTCAACGTGAGAGGCAGGCCAAACATTTTTGAAAACAAGATGTTAAAACAAATTAGAACCGTTATCCACCCAGGAAAGCCTCGCTGAGTCTGTTATTGTTCAGGTGGGCAGGTGGCTCAGTAGTCGGCGTGCTTAGCTGGCACCACTGAGAAAACGTGGGTTCAAATCCAGACCGCCATCTGTTATTAAACTGGGGTCTCAGGTGCAGAGATTTGATGCTCACAGCCTGGTTACCAATGGCTGTACAAAAAAAAGGATCACGTGAAATGTGGTTCTATGCTTAGCTTGGCTAATTTTAGCTCTGGGAATTAACTTCGATTGTCACGCAACGAAATGTCACTCTCTCTGCTGTCCCCTGCTGTGTGGACCACAGGTCACTTGAAGTGATCTCAGATGTGGTTCTGTGATATCCGATTCTTGTGGGCTGTGGCCAGAGATCTGAACGGATTAATCTCATTACACCACACCAATATCACAACTGGAATATAATTAGGGGGAGGGGGGAAGACAGAAAAAGTATTTCGATTTAAAGCTTTCGTGACTGCAGGGATTCATCTTCTTGCTTCTTTCGGTAAAGTCACGTAGAAGGGAGGTAATAAAATAATAAAAATAAAACATAATAAAATAATACAATTCTCACGACGTTTCGGCCACAACGCAGGACGGCTGCTTGCCTTGTGGCCGAAACGTCGTGAGAATTGTATTATTCTATTGTTTTATTTTAATTATTTTATTATCTCCCTTCTACGTGACTTTACCGAAAGAACCAAGAAGAGAAAAAGTATTCTTAATGAGGAGGGTCCTGCATTGTAATGTTAGTTGTTTGTACTATTCCACAAACGGGCATTTGGCTTGTGTCCCGCATCCAACACTTTTCAACCATCTTTCGAACCTACACGTCAATGTCACAACACTGGGTTAGGGGACTTTGACAATTTAAATACACATTTGAGGACAACAGCGGTGGGATATTGCACGACAGAGTAAAGCATGGGGAGGGGGGCTCCACTTGATATAGACGGGGTGGGTGGTGAGCGGTATCGTGATGACCCCCAACGGAGAGGCAACTTACAGCCTCGCCGAGCAAGCTGGGGGGGGGGGGGAGTTGGGGGGTGCATCGCTGAAAGAAGCAGCCACACTTGGCATTGCTGAGAAAGTGGCCACACTTTCCTCCGCAGAGTCACGCTGGCATCCTAGTGACGAAACTCCACGGGCGATTTGTAAAATTGGTCTGTGTTTTCCCTCTTTGTGTGCATCACATAGCCGATTGACATTCCATGACTGTGTCTCATCTGCAGCTTTACAAGAAATCCCAATCTTCCAAACAGCTCAATGGTGGAGCTGCTTTGAAGTGAAAACTAATCAAAAATCTCAATTTCTCTGATTGGTTTGTAGAAATCGATGCCACACAGTATGGCACGGGAACAATAATGACTCAAAATCTGTGAGCGCCAGGTCTCACTATTTATGACGAGCCGCAGTCAATATGCACCGCTTATTTGTTTGATTAATGCATTGAAGCGTATTTTATGCATTCTTACGTGCGATCCAAAAAAACTGGCAGATGCATTAAAAAAAATACATCACATTGCAAGTTTTAATATTTGTAATCCAAAGTAAGGCCTCCGTGCTTCTGAAAGATTAACGTTTATGTTATGACAAAAAAAATGCCACGGAATGGTAACAGTTAGTGTACTAAATTTTTATATTAAATACTGGTATTAGATTACACAGTGGAATTACATTCCAGTGGCGTGCATATTTGTTGCATTTCAGCAGGAATGTCATGTGGAGGATAAAACCTGTGGCTTGCTACAACACCGCGTTTCTTTTCCAATCGCTGTAGTTTAGTCTAACCGAGCTGGGACCGTTCCAGAACGTCTGACGGGATAAAAGGGTTTATTATCAAATGCCTGCCAACCCTCATCTCTCCCAGTTCAGGCTCATCTCCCATCAATCAGTCGGCTAGCCACGGGAGAGCAGCTGGGAATCTGACAACTGACACGTTTCAGCCTTGCTCTGACTCAACTAATCAAAGAGTGTCAATACGGAAGATATTTTGAAATGCCTCACTGTGTGTCAAAGGCTCACCTTCTCAGAATGTAATCTGTGGCATGGTGCAGCGCTCTCTGTGATCTCATTATTCTCCATCTCCTTCTGTTTCAACTTATTGTCCCCTCCCTGTCACATGTGTAAGCGAAGCGCTACATTCCGGGCACCACTATGTTGCTGAGGGTGAGGGAGGAGAGAGAGAGAGAGAAGGGGGGCGATGGTTGGGATCAGGGGGGCGGGAGTGGTGGTGGTGGTGGGTTTTGTCTTTTTGTTCAGAAGCTCAGAGCTTTCTTCAACTTTCCCTCAAGATCTGCGTTCTGATTAAAAGGCCTCTGGACAGAGTGAAGGACAGAATTATGGCTGCAAGAAATATAGAGGTTACACGTGTGTGCTTTGCTTCCATAATGCACTTGCTTTTTGTAGATCATGAGTTGTGCGGGTTTTTTCTGGGCCGAGGCACAGTGCCAGCGCACCTGTGACCTTCAATTCATCCTGGTTAGAAGCTGCCCTTTGTGATCATCAAGGCTGGCTGGTGCCATAACACTTTGCTGCAGACTCCCACCAGCCAAGGTACAATTGTGGCGATGGTGAAAGTGTTTTAAATATATCACTCAGCTTACTTAGCTCAGGAGAGAACCGTGAATATCAAATTATAGGAAATGTTGTTTCGAAAACACGCACGTGCAAATTAATTCAGGAGATATGTTATCCCTTGAAAATACCACATAAGCTACAAAAGAAAGAGCCCCTGGCTTCTGATGTCATTTTTTGTTTCCCAAGGACAGAATCTGCCGAAGAGCGTACGAAAAGAAGACAAAACATGGCATGCCAGTAAACATTCTCAGTTTATTAGCCGATGTAGCAAAAAAGGGTTGATAACAATACAGTCTTTACATAACATAAAAAGAACAATTTTTTTAGAGTTGTGCTTGAAAAAAGTCTAAATATAATATATTCATATAAATGATCCATTCATTTTGTTTTTTTTTTAAATAAGTGCAGATTAAGACTGTGTACATGTTCTGACCTAATCAATCATTGGAAGCCATTTTACTCATTCAACATCAGTAACAACTGCAGTTTTTTTAAAACAATGGCGGCAAATATACAGTAACTGCATGAAAATAAGTTGGGGCAATAAACATCCTTACTTACAGTTACATGGAATGTTCTGAAATCCCAAACCTGCAAAATGTGGCCTATTTTTTATGTCAAAAGCAATATGTGGCATTTTTTTTGCTTTTATTTTTTTCGTTTTTTTAATATATATATTTTAATTTCCCTTCATTAAAAAGCCCGAACGAGGGCGTACATTGTTAACCAGTAATATTACAGTAGATCTCTTGAACATAAAAGCTGAACATTTTACCATGCAAGTTTGAACTGATAACCACAGGAGTACAGCATTTTGTGACATCAGTTAACTACCGTACGTATCACACAGCCTGACTACATCTCTAGCCATACACTTCATACAATCAAGCCTACTGCATACCAGGGCTTTACTCAATCACATTAGCAAAGTCTCAATTTACTGCAGATGACTGACAGCATGGTACATCTATTGGTTAAAAGTACGCTACACGAAGCAGGCATCCATTTGTGCAAAAATCGAATAGAATTATAAAATATCGGCAAATGCAGAGAGAGATTTTTTTTTTGTACCGGTATGAAAACATGCCTTTTAATTAACAGCTTAATTCTATCTACAAAAGAAGTTACAAGGCCTTATGAAAATTGTCCACCATCATTTGTGGCAGTGCATTTTTTGGAACATGTTGAAACATGGTCCATGCCCTACGCCAGTGGCTTTCATTAACTTACCTTCCCTTTTAATTTGGCCACAAATGGGGATCAGCAAGGCTCAGTTTTGAAGTGCACACATACAGTACAGTAAGGTACATACATTGAAAGTATTTTATTTTTTACAAATGAACAGATCTGTACACTAAACTGCTCTTAAGAGAGTCTTTTTTTCTCCCCTTGTTTGTTTTAGTATATATATAATGGCCTTTTTTTGATGTTAAACAAAATGACAAATTGGTGTAGCCTTCATTGTTCACAGTAAATGCTGTCACGGGTGTTTATGCATTCATCACGAACGTGGCTGCGAGGGACACAGCTGCCGACGTGTCCTCTGATAACCATCATTTCACAAAATAATCTAAATGACATTCGCCCTCATCTGCTGCTGATTTGACTTCGAAGGAACAGCATCATATCTCTTGTCGGGGTGCCCTCCCCACCACCACCACCACCCCTCACGCCACCGTTGTCGCGCGCTCTTGTAAGGAATCGCACAACACCTGTACGTCAAAGCCCCTCCTCGATCCTTGCAGGCAGAGCTCACGTCTGCACCGTCTGCATTCAGAGGGGTGATTGATGGACGGTGACAAACACAAAGGCTGCTGGCGTGCTACCTTGGAGAATCCGTATCAGGTGGCACAAAAGGTATATATTTTCACATGCCTCATTACACACTAATGGCAAAGCATCAATTCTTCTCTCTCCCCCCCCCCCCCCATTTATTTATTTATTTGCCCTCTCTCTCTCTTTGTATGTGTGTCTGCGCTGAAAGGATGAAACATTTCTCCGGGATGCAGCGATGTAAAGAAACACAAGGAATTTGTGCTCGGCTTCCTGGCAACAAACAGCAAAAGGGTGTCTGCAATCTGCACCATCTTGTCGCGTTTCCGCGGAGTGACAAAGAGCTCAAGCCTTTCAGTCTGGGCCGCCCCGTTCCATCTCCACTAAATCCGCCACACGAGATGCGAAGACTGATGGGCAAGGTGAAGGACACCTGTAAGGCTAAAAAAAACAAGCCACAAATCTGTTTTATGCCACCTGAAACACCTGCACGTCCAAGCTTGCAGAAGCTGGCGGTGGGGAGCGGGCGGGTGGGTGGATGTGGAAAAAAATAAATAAATACACGGAGGCAGCTGACAGTTATTTTTTTTTCTTCTTCATGTGGGTGTCACCTGCTTGTCCCGTACATCTGAAAGGTTCATAGGCCTCCGCTAAGTGTGAGGCAGAACCCGCCTAGTGGTTTTTGCCGTCCCCACAATCAGCGCGTTACTGACCTCCCGCCGGCTTGAATGTCCTTGAAATCAGCGCCGTGGATGCGCCTCGAACTTGCAGCCTTTGTTCTATTCTTCATTCAGACAGAGATCTGCTAAAAGAGGTCACTTGTACCTCGGTGTGGAACGTTTTAAGCTGCGATATATTCTCTGTTTCCACTTATACATCGATTGATTCTGTTCAAATAAGCATTTTAAACACCTTGCGATGATCAATCACGGCGGCGGCTGCTGCATGCGAATGATTGAGCCCTTTTTGATGCGGGTCCACTCCCTCTCCGACATGTTGCAATGTAAGGTTGATTGTGTCCCGGAACAAGTGGTCATATAACACAAATAAATTTCCTCGGGAAAAGAAAGCTTCATAAGGCCGGTAAAAAATTACACTTCAGTCTGGACAGTATTACTGATATATGGAGCTGGATATTGCGCGCTCTCTCCCTATCCTGCAGCAGCACTGCAAATTTGTCAAATTAATACATCAGAGGCCATGAAGGCGCAGTTAGGCGTTTGACTGAAGCACTTCCAGCCCGCGGAAAGGAACGATTTATCAATGCAAACTTAATAACTGCTATTTCCATCTAACTAAAAATCAATATTTCATTACCAAATTGTTAGCGGGAATGAAGAAAAATTGCCAAAGTCTGGCTGATCTGGGAGGCCGAAGCGTCGGGCGGTTCAATCTGGAGACGAAGTGATTCATGGCCGTGAGGCCGCGGAAGGGCGGGAAGGGCCAGACGGCTGCGACTCTCGCACCCTTACGCTCTGACCTTGAAAGGAAAAAGGGGGGGAGAGGAGGAAAGAAAATGAAAGTAACTGTCGATTTCTGCTTCACGGAGAACAATCAATCAGACAGAAGAATCAAAGTGCGCAAGATTGCTGGGAAGAAAGTTTTTTTTTAGTTTTTTTTTTTACCTTTTTTTCAGGTGAATTTATAGATGCGGTTTAGATTGGTCTGCATGATGTCCACATCACTGATAAGCTCTTGTTCAGTTTCTCATCAGGGAGGGCTCTAAACCTGATTAACAGCCGTATTTCACCCTGAGCTATCCGACTGCTGTGACCCACGCCACATGTAACGCTTGCGAGCCGCTGTACCCTTGCCAACAAGGACGGTATCTGCGCCATTCCACTGTGCTGCCACCTGGACAAAAAGGCTAAGCAAGAACGCATTCTGCGGAATCTAAAAAAAAACACAAAGAACAAATACTCGACTGTTCAACAAAGCTAATTGGGTCTGAATTCAACAGCATATTTTTGTGTCTGATGTTACATGAATGCTCATGCTATAAGGGCTTCAACTCCTGAAGCGTGACATTTTACACCAAATCAAACATAAAAGCTCCTTGATGTAAAAAAAAAAAACCCCGGTCGTACTTTTGTAAGGAGTAAACACGAAACTTGCTCACAAAGAAAGTACAAATTATTTTAACAAGCACTTTTTATTTCTATACCTGAAATCGGAGACTAATGTGTGCTTTCCAAGTACGGAACCCTTCCTATGCTTTCAATGGATATGGATTTTATTTCACCGGGATTCAGGATTGTCTTCTAAATCCAGAAACTTAACCATTGTGTTATGTTATCCAATCATTTTAAGCTTGGATAATTTTCATGCTGCTTGCCTTCTTTGTGCTGAGAATTAGGTTGATAAACGCTGGAAATCAAATGCTCAGACACAAGTGGTGGTGGCCGTGGTGGCAAAACACAAGCAGGTGGGCAGTGTATTTTTTTCGTATTACCTTCCCAGCAAAAATGGCATATTATTGCATTTTGAAAACATTCTTATTTTGTTACAATAAACCATTTCTCAGTCTTTCTCCTGTAGACTCATTAAAATGCTTACAACACAGCCAGTTAAACACACACACACACATATATTACGTATATTAAATCTCACTTTTCTTGATTTCTTCGTTTTTATTTTTTTGCAGACAAGGTTAAATAATAGCAAAATATGCAAAGCAGACCATCGAATGAGAATATACATAATTCCACGTCTGATCAATGAGCAAGTGCATTAGCAGCCGTGAGTGCAATTGGTCAGAATAAAACATCAGCTTCATTATGTGATCCTTTTTCCGCATCTTATTGCGACCTTCATTTTACTTTGCAAATAAACCCGACTGACAGTGACGAAAATTGCCAAAAATGTGCATTCTTAATTTTGGGCCATTTTCAAATTGCCCTGCAAATTCATCTCAACTTACTTTCCACTCATCTACGTTTTTTTTCCTCCAGGACTTTCTGTTTTAAACACATGTGTTTATTCCCACATGGAAAAAATATGTTTTTGATTTTTGCAGTGCAGCTCTCTGATAAATTGCCACTGCGGCGTTTCCGGCCAAGACCCTGACATTTAGAGCCGGCGGTTTGCATATAGCCATACACTGACTAATTACATAGCCCCAACGCCGGAATGTCCAATTAGGCCAGGCCTTTTAAACTCCTTCCATCAGCACGGCTAAAAAGAAAAGTAGTCTGAAAATGCATCATACATTTCATTAAAGCCTTCGCTCTGCTCCAATTACTTTCCTTCATTTCTGTTAATTGCATGTGACTGATTTGAGTTTAATATGCTGTTGAGATGAGGCAATCTAATGTCTTGTCGAGCCGCCTTCATTACGAGACAATGAGCAGTGGGGAAGAATAGCACCTCCCAGTCGTTTCATCCGCTCGCTCGTTATTAGCACCCCCTTGCACAGTAATGATGGTTAGCCTGCGCTCCCAAGCAGCAGCAGCAGCAGCAGCCTCCGTGGCCAGGCCAGCAATTGGGAACCTCTAAGATCCACATGTTCATCATTACAGTGGTGCGGTTATTTTGCTTAAAGCTTACACGGGGCACAGTCATTTATTAGAAACAAATCGGGACGCAACCCGTTTCAGCCAATTATCATTGTGGGTAACAGGTCAACCATGAAGCCGTGCCAGCCCTCGTTCACAAAGCGCACGACGCTGCTCGATAAAGCGCGGAATCTTTGATCTTTGCGCGACGAAAGATCGGCTTGGTTTGTATCCAAATTGGAGTGAATATTAAGGTTATGCATGCAGTGGTTTTTCGTCTGTGTGCCCTAAAGGCATTTTAATGAGCAATCGACAACACTCAAATCACCAAATCATCCATGAACACTTTTCACTCTTATGATCGCAAAAGTTCAATCCTATCATACTGGTCTATTTAACAAAATTAAATATGACCGAAACAATAACTCATCAGTGGTATTTTTGTTCTATTTTAAGCTAATACCAAAATATTGAATGAAGCTATTTGTAAAAAAAAACCCCAATGCTTTTCCTCACCTCCAATGAGGTAGCATCCACAAGTTACATCACACACATATACTTTGTATGATATATTAATTTTGCTATTAATCCAATAAAGCAACATCTGGCCCTTATTTCTGATACAATTCAAGGAATAGATATATATGTGTGTGTATATATAAAAACAATCCTTACATGCTTTATTCAGGTGCATCATCATTATTATTTTTGGACCATCAAATCTTCTTATACGATGGCCGATTTATATCAGTCGCGTAATTTTGCGTGCGCGCCCGTCCGCGATGGGGCAGCGGCCGCTTCGTCGGCACCTCGCGAGCGGGCGCCGAAGACGCGGCCCCTTCCGTCTGCGCCGCGCTCGCACACCGCGCTCGCACACCGCGGCGGGTCTGTTGCGCGCGGCACGGCACGCTGCGGTGCAGTTGCGGTGGCCCCGGCACAGTTTATTAGGTTTGAATAACACGACAGAAGGTGTCAATGCCGTTAGGCGCTGCCGGTCGTGGAAGCCTGACTCTACTAAAATCCAATTACGGCGAACGAACGGAACTCTCGCTCGCACCGCCGCCGCCGCTGCCGCCTCCCCTTTCAGGGGCGACGGCGCGGAGTTCGCACGCTCACGAACGCACGCACGCTCATGAACGTACATATGTACGTTGAACTTCTTTCGCACCGTACGTAGCCAACCGTGCTTCATCGGAGGTGTGAGGCAAGGACAACAAACTAAAAGGCGAAAAGCAGTTCTAAAGAAACGAGTTTTCAATCTACATTTTAAAATGTATAGCTCCAGTGGCTTCCTAATGTCATGCACGCTCATGCACGCGTGCACAATCGCGCACGCTCGTGCACCCACACACGCAAACTCATGCATGTATGTTGAGCTTCTTTCGCACCGTACGTAGCCAACCGTGCTAATCGGAGGTGCGGGGGAAGGACAATAAGGAAGCACACTTTCCGCACACCGCACTGGACATACGCACTTGGATTCCTTACTTTGCTGCGAGTCCCGGACATGCCCGTGGATGAGTGACAGGCAAAAACCCACTCACGTTTCCACGACCGCATTGTTTGTTGTATGTTTATTCATCTCTATGTTGCGATTTGTTTTCTGTAGCATTATTGCATCTATAAAAAATATCGTTTTTAAAAGTAGACCGTGAATTAAATTAATAAATATCCGACAGAGCTAATATGCCCCCCCCCCTGTTTATTGGTGTAAATATTTTCGAATTTTTAATGAAAAAGTACGAACGGCGGGTGTTTGTTGCTCAACACCAGTAATTTCTCATCGTCAATTTTACAGCATGGGCGTCGAATGTATTTTTCTATAATTAAAGTTATCAAAGTACACTCAGTTACAGTTTTTTTTTGTTTGTTTGCCATTTGGTGGTAATGTCCTGTTACCCCTACAGGCAACAGCCTCATATTATGCATCACATCAGTATAGCAATCAATTTATATCCCTGCAGAGAGTTTTCTACCATAAAAGGGGGTCAATATCAATTGCATTTTGGTAGATAAATAGATAGCTAGGGATCCCATTGCTATGGTTAATTTAAACTTCAGGCCCTGGGCTTTTGAATTGTTTCCAGAACAGCCGATCAATGCTGTTTTGACCGTCATGTTTCCTCAATCTATTTTACGCTACCTATAATGGAGGGATTTTTTTTTCTTGGCAAAATGTATACCGAGCACATTCGGACTGGAAGTTTATTGGATTTTAATTGTCTTGCAAACTAAAACTTAATTTTAAATGCTATTCACAAACTATTGCACGTTCCAAGCAAGTTGCGCGGCGAATCATTCTGGTTGTTAGCCCACAGGTTTAAAAAACGCACGCCAAACAAAGACGCTGCTCATGGCCAGGGTGAAAACCGTGCACAAATAAAACACGAGGCCTCCCCCTGTCATCGATGAACACAATACATGTTGTTTTCATTTCAGCCAACTTTGAAATCTACATTTTGCATCCTTAAAGCTTCCTTAAATATTTGAGAAGACGAAACGTAACAGCAATGTTCCATTCCTTTGTTGTCTTTAGCACTCATTCATTATATATTAAATGAAATGTATTATACATGGGCAACTGCTGCTGCTGCTATCAAACTGAATCCAGTACAAGTATTGCATGTTTATGTGGTTATGGCCTAATGCCATTTAAATTTTTATTTTGCCGGGATTTTTTTCCCCATTTAGTCCGGCCACGATCTCGCTATTGCAGCGGCTATACATCACTCTGTCTCATGTAGTTAAAATTAGCACGGCAGGTTTCGTTCGCGCCGCAGCCACTACAATTTCGCATGGAAGTGCATTTCCTTCCGTTATTGTTTTTTTGTTGTTGTATAAATTCCTCGCCAACCTCTCTATCTCTCGCTTGTTCTCCAAAACACTGAAGAGACCCCACCCCACCCCCCCTGTTTTAATTTACCGAGCAAAAAAAAAATCTCACTATCGAAAAAAGTAAACATCCCCCCCACCCCCCCGTCTCGCAGGCCATGATGTACCTGTGCGCAGATAATTGCGCTCGGCAATGAGAGCGGGTGCCGAGCGCGGTGTCGGGGATACAATCGACGTGCCGCGAGCCCGTGACAGTGACTAATCCCCATCCAGCCTGCAGCGCGGAGAGAACCCAAGCCCAGGAGAAATTAACAGGCTTCACAGCCCCCCCGCGCCCCCCATGGCCGCCCTCTAATGGTGGTTGGGCGGCCACCGCCGCTGATTGATTCGGCCTCGCCTACATGGCACAACTTTCTTCAGTGACAGTCATAACAGAGTTGGTATTGAAATCTCCGGCGCTGCCAAACACAATTTGAGCTTCCGTGATGTACGCACTCTCGTCCGGAGCCCGTTCGAACGCGTCTCGCGCGGCACAACAGACGTGTGAAACGCACGCATTATCGGGTTTTCTGGGGTGGTACCTTAGTTAGAGACGCAACTCGCGATGATTAAACATGTTGATCAAATTAATAGTGCAAATGGACACGAGCGTGGTCGCCGATTCATTTATTACGAGTAAAATAAAACTTTGCGCGTGCATAATAAATTGGGCGGGACACATGGCAATCACAAGTGTTCATTATATATATTATAGAACGTTGATTGGTATGTCAGGTTGTGTATAAACGGCCGTGTGTGTGTATCTCTTGAATGTGGGGGCATTCGACATTTTCTGTTTCACAAAGTAGGAAGACCATTTGTTACACTTACAATGCTACGCAATAATATTAAGTAGAGTGATAGCGTAATGAATAGCAGACTGTGCTATGAACCTGGCGACCCGATTTTGATTCTCGGCCACTGCTAACGCCAGTGGCGAGTAATCTCTATGCTGGGCCCTGGGTGTTTCACCCCCTTCACCACAAAACACACTGACTAGCATGGTGAGGTATGGTCAAACAACCGACATGACCAACACGGTGTAGGGAGGCCTTCTTTCGGCAGAGGATTGACACATCTGAAAAAACGGTTAATTTGTTTGATTGACGGTAGACCAAGGTGCACTTTTACCATTATCGTTTAAACACACTTTGACCTCGAACCGAGATCTTAAAGGCACAGATGAGCGTCAACCTTGCCCTGACAAGAATCCCAAATGCATCGTACAGGATAGACAATGAGTGAGGTTTGTATGAACACTAACGATAACACTTTATTTCAAGCATAAGCTGATATTCTGTCCAGTAAATTACACACCAAGGTACGGTCCTTTGTGTCAATCCGTTACTGGATGAGAGCCATCCCGCTGCGAGGGTTGTTGTGGGGGTTATTTGACCGTACTTCTCCGCGCTGGCCACGTTGAGAGCGGCGAAAGGAATCGAGATTGCTCGAGATCAAAATAGACGTTGGGATGTGTTCTACTGCACAGTGGAGTGCTGTTCCAGCCGTGGACATTTCACATTCCCACAATATAGGATAACCGCTTTTGACTTCTAAAAACAGCGGTACACTATTTTATACAATCTGCATGACGCAACCTTCTGGCCGAGTCAAGTACACTTCGTAACTGCGGCACATGGATATCATTATCAAAAACGTAACTGAAATTATTATCTGATTTTCAATAATACATCTGGATCATTTTCAACCCTTTTTCCATCGATTGCTGGATGATGGTCTCCCTACACGATTTAGTCATTGGGATTTTTTTTTGTTACCCAACTTCACGATGCTGGTTCGTGAATGAAGGGGGCCTACGATCAGTGCCTGGCTTAAAATGGAATTTGAGAAACCGGGATGATAACACAGCACACTAACTACTGTGCTACCACTCCATCCCAGCGTACAATATGAATACAAAAAACTACAAGAGCAAAAAACAATGTGTTTTTGGGTTTCCGCAAGATACCAAACAAATGGTATCCTAAACATGGGAGATCTGCTGTTTCACTCTGTTGGATTAATGTCAGGGTTCATTTTAAGACTCCAGACACAGGGCCTAAAGCGAAAGTTTTTAATACTACAACAATGTTGCAGTGAGTACAAAAAAAGAAAGCAATGGGTACTACACATTTTTAAAATGCTTTTCTTACATTTGTTCCCCATTCGTTATAAATGCAAAATTGATCCAAATGGGCCCCGTTGCAAAACAACTTCCAGCCATCCTCAATCCCACCAGTGGAGGAGGCCTGCTGCGTTGTTTAGTTGAGCCATGCTTCACCCCGATGGTTAGTGCGGCTTGGTGAAAGTAGCGGAGGAGGGTAGGTACCAGTTCAGATATCACTTGACACTGATGTTAGCCATGGCCGGGAATCGAACCGGGCTCCTCGGGTTCACAGCGAAGCACGCTAGACCAACGCTACGCAAAAGTTCACAAGAACAAGGGCGGACCATTTTTTGCATATATTTCACGACGCAATATTTTGCACGAACCTACGTACTCTGTTGTTGGCTTAATTTGTTCATGGGGGTAGGTGGGTGGCGGGGTTGGTTTCATTTTTGCCAGCACTGTTTCTTCTGTCGTCTGCCAGAGAAGAGGAGAGCTTCTGCACCATGTTTTTTGGTAGCTACTTGACACGCTGGAGTTTGACATGCAATAAGGATACCACACCGTTGGCGACAGAGGGAAACGCGCCTACTTTACGGTAGGAACATGCTTCAGATGAAAAATAAATCAATTTGAAACAATTCAATTGCACCCTGATGTTTAACTTCTTATTAACAAAATCGCCCAACGATGTACCGCCGCAGAGCTTTGCAACAAGTAATGCACTGCGCAAAGAAGTATCTACGATTTCTGCACAGTGAAGCATCTTGGGTAGAGACAAACAGGGTTAAATTCGCTTTATTTGTGAGGTCAACGTTAATTAGGATATTTTATCTTGTTACGTCTTAGCACCACAAGCACTTTAGCGCCGTGCAATCTGGTGCATGCCCCCCCCCACCACCACCCCTCCCCCCCGTCCAACGCACACGATTGCAAATCGATGGTATAACAGTGATACATTTCTTGAAACTTTACCGCTGGTGTGATCTCCTTATGAATTCTCTGTTGATGTCGGTAATATCCTCACATCATCACCCCCATCATTACTGGTTTAGTGATCTGCAAATTCAATTTCCACTGATTTAAAGAGTCGGTGAGGCAGACTCCAACCCATTTAATTCGAGACACCCCTTCTCCTGCTCGCCGGGACTCCGTAAATGCCAGAGCCCCTGTCCCACAATCTCGCAGCCGTGGGCTGTCCCAGAAGACCGCGCGCGTGTGTGTGTGTGGAGCTACAACATGCCGGACCAACACAAACCCCCTTATCCGTAGCAATCTCTCAAAAGCAATGACGGCAACGAAACTAAACATTCGTGCATTCTGAACTTGAATGAAAAAAACGACTGGAAATATGAATAATTTTTAATACTGCAAATTATTATTTTAACACATCAGTGTATGGTTTAGAAGTCACTGAATTAAACATGTAACTGCCACAGAAGTGAAGTGTTTTTAACATGATAAAATTATAATTTGCTAAATTAAAGAAATGTATAACATTTTTCACCGTAATATATTTACTGTTCATGATAAGTTGACAAGAGACATTTCAAACCCATTTCAGAAGCGACAGACGTGTTATTTCATCTCAATTAATTTGTCTACCTACTTTTTGCAAAGCTGTTAATAGCATCTAAGCACATACACATTTCACTGGTAGTAATGCGCGTGTGTTTACGTCTTCATTTTTTCCCAGGCACATATGCATTAGCCATGTTTAACTGATGGTCCTATTTGCTTCTTTAGAATTGCTGCAGACTCTAAAGTGGCGGTGTCGTGGGGTGGCAGGGGGACGGCGGGGGATTAGAAAGAACTGCCATTGAAGTTAGTTTACTTTCATGTCATGAGACCGTCTGTGTTGGCAGGACAATTGGTTTTGATTGAGTTTTCAGGTTTTGACAGCATATTTAAAAAAAAAACACACGCATAGCTATGCAAACTATGCACGACCGAAATGCCACCATAAGGCTCCAAGTATTTGTGGCCCTTACCAGAACCATGAAGCCTCCAGGCAACGGTGACAGATGGCCTGGCATCAAACAGCAATCTCAGTACACCGGTCAGTGTTAGATTGTTCTGCTTGTGTTTGGCACAAGTCGGCTTTACTTAATGCTTAATATGTATGGTGTGCTTTTTTGACTGCCTTTCTTTGATGCGATTACTGTATTGTCGTGTGGATTTTTGTAAGCTAAAAAACCGATGCATATAAAACACACACGTACATTAAATTCCACGAGATGAGCAAGGTAACGGTCTGAGAGCCATGATCTTGCTACACGCGGAGGACCTGAGCGTAGCATCAGGAGATGGTTTTCTTTTTATAACACCGTTGGCTCAATGTTAAGCTTTGGGATTCAGACACGGTGTAGTCTTGTAAATAAATGTCACGAGCTCCTCACCGTCCAACTTAACTGAAAGGCATGCAAGCTTTGGTTGCAATGTACCGGTGTTTTTGGGCGACTGGTCCAATGCAGCCTCCCGGTGTAAACGATAACTCAGGTGGTGAGTACATTAGCAGTTTATCCGTTCACCTAATATAGACCACAGTGCATGCTCCAGACTGGACCACCATTGCGGAAGTTAGATTATATCATAACATCATATTGGCTGCTGTGAAAAGTAAGCGGGCTTGGGCAGAAGGGATGGTGGGCCGGCGGTTGAGACTAATGACAGAGCGGCAGCCAAAGCAGGGAAAGCACCATGGAGAAGGAGCGATGAAGCGAGCTCATGTGTCGGAGCTAAGTGGGTTTCTGCATCGCGAAACAACGGGGGGAGACCTTCATCCAGCAGTGGATGTCCTTGGCCCCCGACAATTGTATTGCAATTGTCCCATCATCAAGTCTTGAGCCCAAGTGTCCATGTGGAACGTTCAGAGAGCAGTGCATCACCCTGTGCGTTTGAGAATGGCCCACCGGTGCTGTCCCTTGGTGTGACCTCTCACCCACACTAAGGGATGCTGCACAGTCCTGCGTGCCATACTCAACCGAGATGTTTGTCGCATTTCAGTTAAAATGCATATTCTATATCTCATAAATTAAATTTTCTTCCAAAGCGAAGAATCAAATTTCACGACAGGGTTTTTGTTCTTGTTGCAATAATTGGTGACTGGGCTGAGCCCTTCACCTCGCCGCTCTTGAAAACCCGGTTTAACCACAAGTGGCAGAGATCTGGATTCAAACCGAGGTTCTCAGCGTTGGCTGCTCAATTATCTGGCTCGTGAGCCACCCAGCTACCTCTTGACCAATAACTTCAATCGTGTTAAGATACAGTACGTGCAATTATGTGCATCATTTTGGAAGAAAAAAATGGGTAGATTATTTTATTTTTAGTTTGGGAGCGGTGCTTTTTGATTTGTGTGTCACTGATATATTGTCGCGTGTTTTTTTTCTCACTCGTGTGTTTATGTAACCATAATTAAAAGTTTTGTTATACTGTACGTAGCTCTGAAACCTGCTTGTGTTTTGTTACGCTAATATTTAAAAACAAACAAATAGAAAAAAACTAGTTTAGTACTTCTTAAAATACAGCAACATTCATATTATTATCTTCACATCATGGAGTGCAGTGGAGAAACAGTGGTTAGCGCCCTGCGCACTAATCCCGATGGCCTGAGTTTGATTCCCAGCCCTGACTAAATTTCGTGGCAAGTGGTATTTGAACCCATCGTGACCCCTGATGTCACGAACCCTCCTCACAATTGGCACGGTGTGGGGAAGCCTTAAAACAGCAGTGGATTGACAAAGGGGCAGTACGTTATTATCATCATCATATGTTTCATATTATTTGTGAGACGTGAGGCTCTCTATTGACAGAAAATGTCAACGTCGAATGAACATCAAAACAAGTGGCAATTATAAAAATATCGAAATTTGCCATAAATTTCACCAATTAGTCGTGTTAATCTTTAAACAATTTGAAAGCTATTTTGATAACAGTAAAATACAGTAAAAAAAAGCACATCTTTGAACGCGCTTTTAATTTATAAAGTTGATCAACTGTCTAACGCATTTCTTTAACATTAAACGCGAGTAAACGATTTATCATTAAGGCTATAAATAACAAAACATCCTGCTTGTTCTAAAAGTGATCACAGCTTTTGCAGGATGGGCATGTATTGACCACTTTGTGGGGAATATGCGATCATGTTCTTGCGGTTTAGCTGCAGACATATTATTAAACACGGTGATATCATTGTGTATGTGACATCACCTTAGGGCACGTAACTCCTCTTACGCCCCCCCCCTCCTTCCACATTGCACCATTTGTAAAAAATGCGAACCACTCCCAATTGCGGAGGTGGAAACTTTCCTTTCAGTGTGACTTTAAAATTAGCCGAAATAATTGCCAACACTGTCGCGACAACCGCACCTGCGCGCGCGGGCGACGCGTTCCAGAAATATCGCCGTCAATTACGTGGTCCATCGTCGCAGGGCTGGGAATGCCTCGATTGTGGCCTAGCGCAGCCTTAGCGGTGCCCGGCTCCCTTCGACATTTGGACTCTGCGAGAAAAATAACTCCAGCCGGCCACTTGCACAAGCGGTAAAAGGTCGCAGTAAAGAGATGAGCATTGCCAACAGAGCTACCTAGACCTTGAGCAAAACAAACAGAGATGGAAAATTCCATTGGTGTTAGGCCCCCAGAAAAAAATGTCAAAGGTATACGGCCCCATAATTTTACAATTTAATTGCACGCTGAGAGGAATATGGCGGGGTTTTGGTGAGAAAAAAAATGTGCACTTATTTTTTTATATTGCCGCATTGCCTTTGGGGAGCAATATTGTGGCCTAAGCGGACATCACCGAGAGCTTTGGGAAGTGTTATTTAGGAGCAGGGACTGCAGCAAGTCATCGCAGTCGAGGCAAAATAGGCAAATTTGATCCCAGGAGGCTGTGCTGGGTCCTGTTGCTCACAATATCCATTGTCGTGGGGCTTGCATGGCAACTATTAATGGGAGGACACATATAATCAACATCTGGTGCGATACAACAGCAGTGAAAATGTAGATGTCTCGGACCTTTGCTTGAGAAGGCCACTCTGTGGCCCCGGACATTTAAGACTGAACTTGCTATCAGCGCTACCTGCGTGATCACGCATTAACACTGGTACAAATGTATCTCGCGAGCCAAATTCTCTCCTCTCCCGAATGAGCAACACACTGGACAGTCTTGTTGAATAAACCAGAAAAATATATATTTAGTCGTATCGACAATTTATAATCCTATTGCCGTATAAAAAATATTTCCAATCATAATTTGCACATTGCACAATTGGTCTCAGAGCATAGAGGGTTGGATTAATTAGTTATAAAAATTCCAGACGCAGAGTGACATTTATCACTTAGTATTGTTGGTTCCATTGTCTGACACGCATCACACGCACAGTGGTGGCATTTAAAGAGCCTGCATATTAACCACCCATTACGGCAGATTAAGAAGGCTGTTTAGAAGGGAGGACGAATTAATATTGTTTGTATTGTTTCCCCGAGCATATTAAGCAAAGATCTGACCCTATCAATCACGCTGAGCGACAGACTTAATGTTTTCTGACCTTCCGTAGCCCAGCTTTAAAGCCAAAATGCAAATGAGTTTCTGGCTGTTATAAATGCTAATTAAGGCTGACTAATCGAGTGTCTGTGCCGCAGTTGGGACGACGGGACAGGCAGTAAACAGGTACCTGCTTGATGCTTTGCCACCAGACATCTGCCAGCAACTACACGCAATTACCACAAAAACTACACGGCGCGTTGCGCGACGCCGAAAGACGGACTTTTTTTTTGCAAGTTGCAAGTATCTCGGCCAAACCAAACCGTGATCGGAAGCGCAGTCGTATCCACAGCCAATATTTATGCAAACGGTGAAACAAGGTAATACACTTACGCTCATTTCCATGTTTAAACATGTATATATCTGCGTGCGACATGAGGGCTTTGCTAAAGCAATGCATCTCGGACAAGGGTCAGGTGCTAGCTAGCTATACAGCCATGAATTGTTTAATCGATAAGTGCCAGTATGCTATCACTACATGCGACGCAAGATTCAAACCAATACATTACCGGTATAACCCAATAGTTGCAGAAAATGTCAAGGTAGTATTTAAGACTTCATTTTTCCGGCGTGATTTTTGATCAGCGCTACTCTATATTTTTTTATGCAGTCAAGCTGAAAAAAAGGCGCTGAAATTTATATGGATATTTCATTCTCAACCTGCCTCCTTACCCCCCCCCCCCCCCCGCCCAGACAGCACGCCCACAAGGGAGATGGTCTTCATGTTGACTCTTACACTTCTGACACCTCGAGCAGGCAGAGTATATAACCACCTATTTCCAGAAGATGCAAGGTAGCTGTCAATGATTTTCATGTGCTGTTAGTAGCAAAGGGCCAACAGTTGCGGTTAAACAAGATGAAATGTCAGCGTAAATAAAGATGTATGTCGTGTTCGTAATGCAAATCAGACTGCGATGCAGCAGTGCAAAAACCCAAAGGGAAAACTCAAGCTTACAGATTTCAACTTTACCTCCCTAAAACTATGCCTTGCATTACTCGGGAGACGTCAAGAAACTCAGCCTCACTTTACCCGTGGCTAAAGACCATGCCTCGCGTTTGAGGTTACAGCACTGAAGTTGTGTTTAATTAACCAACGCACGTGAAAATGGTAGCCGGTGACCCGACGCACTGTTTTCTGAGAGGAGATGGATGGCCGTGGTCTTTGGGACCCCCACGCTAACATTTCTGCTCATTGCTCGGTTCGCGAATGTCACAAAGCGCGCAGGGGCTGTAAGGCGACGAGGTTCGCGGAAATCGGGCAGCCTCCCTCTGAATTCGGCAGTAAAAATCAGTCTTTGCGAGATATGCTGCTTTAACAAGCTGCGCTCGCCTCTTCCGACCGGGTTTTTTTTTCAAAGCCGGGGCTGGGGAGAAATTCCTCTACCCCACCAACAGTGCCTGCCATGACTCATCTGTCACATGCCCAACGGTTAATCCAGCGCTGATTTATTGACTGACATCAGCAAATCCCAAGCCGGTGCTTATGAAACCCACTCTTTTCTGGTGCCCCGGTTTATTTTACCAGTGTGGCTCGCCTATTTCTGGCCCTTAACTTTTTTGTCCAAAAACATCAGGCGAGGAAGTGCTGTGCACACAACCGTCTGTTGGTAGTTTCTCTTCTTCTGTTCACGTAACATTAATGCAAAATCTGGTAGGTTACACATTGCGAACAAGTGGGGTTGGGGCATCTTTAGCCCCAAAGAGCAGAGAGAGAGGGACAGTGTCAGCGGCTGAGCCAAACAGACCGTAGGCGGTACGGGGGCCTGGATATTATTTACGGGGGAGGTGAGAGTGCCAGACGTCAGGCGCAGATGAACAGGAGAGACATCCAGCGGAACCGTTGCTCTTAAAAAGCAGACTCTCTCACGAACACGGCCCCCGCTCTCTGCTGCTCGATTCCACGGTTGTTTGCATGTCACCGTGAAGGTGTAAACATCGAATACCGATCACACCGTTTTTACAAAAGTGGGCAAAAAAAATCTTTCCGACTGGATTCATGTTTCCACGCTGCTTCATAAGATTAATAGCCATGATGTAAGTAGCCCACAATGTGTTGGATGTATTTATTTGCGGCTGTGATGCAATGATAAATGTTTGCACAACCCATTACATACAAACCCCCCCCCCCCCCAAAATTATTGCTTACACCGTCCCTCCAAAACTAAAGAAATGTTGTGTTTGGGTCATATTAATCACATTTAATTACACAAAGCTCTCGGAAATATTAAATGCCTCGCCACTGATTTCCAAAGAGGTTAAAAAACACACAAATATTTTAAAATGTGCAGTAAATTAATACTTTTGTACAGCGTGCTACAAATGACGGAACTTCTGGGGGTATCTCATGACTCGCTTTTCTGTAGAGTTCCTCCGCTGATGTCCACCCCGCAGTATGAATGGTTACCTTGCCGTCGGTTTCCTGGAGGGGTAACGTGTTGGTAATCTCGCCTCTTTCAAGATGTCTGGGAACTAAATTCCCTGGAGACGGATACTCTCGAGCTCCCTCGACAGGAGGCCTTTGCGGCATCAGTGGTGTAAAGCAAGCATTTGCAGGGCAGCACCTTCGCCTTTCATCCGTGCTTATTGAAAGACGGCGGACAGGACAATATCATTTCTCTTTCCTGCCGTCAATTATTTAAGCGCGTCAAAACAAGTATACGGAAAACTATAAATTGTTCCGTATTAACACTGTGGGAAAAATGCATTAATCAATGGACGGATGAGCAATCAAATCAACAAGCTCAATCACCCAAGATGCATTATCCTTCATTAAGGAGGTTAGCGTGGCACGAGATGGGTAAAGGGGGTTGGGTGGCGTTGGTGGTGGTGGTGGGGGGGGCAGCGGATCGGTCCGGTCCCAAGCCGCAGGGCCAGCGGGCGACGCAGGGGTGAGCGTCAGGGGTGAGCGTCGTGGGCGACGGGAGGGCGGCGGGACGACGGGAACGACGGGAAGACGTATCTGATGTGTGTCAGCAGCGCGGAGGCCGCGGGGCTTGCCGGGTCCGCCCTGGGAGCCGACACTGGCAGGACCGGACAGCTGACAGATTGGAACATCTTCCCGTATCGCTGACAGCTGTCAGCCTGCCGAGCCCCCAAGGTGGGCACGGCCGTATGCATGACGCATCTCACTCATATCACTGCAGCCGCCACCGCAGCGCTCGTTAGATCGCCGAGATGAACGAAAGCCCCCCACCCGCACCACCCCCCTACCGCCACCACCGCCCCCCTAAAAAAAACCTTCATGCGCTCGGGGTCGGGCCAAGTGCCGGACACAGAGAGATTCATTTACTGCGCGAAATACAACATGCCAAGAATTTGTCTTTTGACTTTTGAATAACGTGGCATGTTGAGCTTTCTAAAATCCCCGAAAAGTACATTCAAAGGAATGCTTAACTGAAACGGTGGGCCTGGCGGGCGGGCGGGGGGGATTGCAACTAAGCTACACAATAACAGAACGGTTCGATCAGTAAGAATTTTGTTATCTATTTCTGGATCTACGGCCTCAAAAGTCTATACACCGCGAGACAAAACTTGCTTCTCGGCGTATGATGGTGAAACCTAATTTGATACGGAATTTTTTTTAACCTTCCCCCATGAAGCATACTCAATTCAAAATACCATAGGGCTGACAGTTGTGTAAGTGAGACAGGAGGATAATAAATCGATGCCGGGGTTGGGGAAAAGGCCGCTTTGCCTTGTGAAAGCCTCAGCAGACCGTTGTGTGTGGGGCGGGGTGGGGGGGGGGGGAGACGGGACGGGACACAGTCAGGGCTCCATGAAAGAATCGTGACATCTCTTCTATCACTCTCGTCAGCCGTGGTAAAACGCAGCTGCAAACAGCAGACGTGTATTTCATCCGCGGCGCATTTTTGGCATGAAAGCTTGTTTTCCTCATGTCCGATATCTGGGGACCTGATGCAATGCAGTTCCCCCCCCTCCACCCCTTTCCCTCCCTTCTACCCCTAGGGGGCCAGGCTTGTTACTGGCGGCTTGTGATTTATTGGCAGTTGGAAGAGTGTTCATGTACACTTGTCATTCAATCCATAACAAACCAGAGGAGGAAAGAATTCAGCTCAAGTTCATGTACCGGCTGAGAAAGGCCTCGGCGTCACCGCTGTGTGCTCGTTCTCAGTCGCCTTATAAACTTCTGCGCTGGCGGGTATAAGTTGCTACGGCTTTGTGGCTACATTCCTGCCAATGAGAGAGAGAGGCCACTCTTTTGCGCACTAACCTGGTTTTAAAACGATTCTCAATTTGGAGTTGTCTAGTTTAACATTTTCACAAGTTGAAAAAAAAAAAGCCCGAGCCTGTCTGATTAATGCTCAGCTTTGTATAAACAATGTTTGTATCGTTTCTGCCAACTGGCACTGAACAAAATGCTGTAGTATTCTACTGCTAATATGCCTGTGTCTGGCAAAGATCACTCCTGTTCCAACAATGGATTCTCATGCCTGTAATACATGAATCAAGTGGGTCTACGAGTGAAAAACTAATGTACTTTTAAAAGAATGCACCGTTAAATATTTTACTATTCCTACCTTTTTTCGGTGTACTGTAGCGCAGCGCTCATATATCTATGCCATAAACGTATCCATGTTCAAAACTGTTTAAAGCTTCAAAACAAATTATATTTTATCTTTTTAGTTACACACAGCCCGAGTAGAGACACGCATTGTATCGGGTTAACGCACCGTTAAGCGACACTTTTTTTTTTGAAAGGCAGGTGAGGCTCAGAGCAAATGTGCCATTCATTTGTGAACCCTTAATTTGATGCCTCCCTGGGGCAAGCCCCCGAACTAGACAAACAAAGAATCGATCTGAAAACCGTCAACTTTTCGTCGACCGTTCACATTACCGTGGCTGTAATTAAAATCAAAGTAAAATTCTGCGAGCAAAAAAAAAAATTACAACTTTCCCCAGCATCTCGACGAAAGAGTGAAGTTGGCCTTTTGGCAAATAAAAACGTGGCGGGGTTTAATGGCGGGCGGCCCTTCGTGTTTGGACGGGGCTGACAGCTCTGACAGACCACACAGGGAGGCTGGGCTGGGGTCAGGTGGGCTCCTCTTATACCATCTGCCACCCCCATCTCGAGCTCCCAGCCACAGCCCAACGTCGAGTGTGGGACTGCACGGGCTGGCGCGAGCGACCTCCCCTTGCAGAGCCCCGTGCCCCCCCCCCCCGCTTCTCTCCCCTCGCCCCCCCCCACCCAACTCCCTCTCTTCCCTCGTTAGGAGTACGAGGGAGCTGTGGGCGAGTCGCGACTTTTAGAAGGAAAATAAATGCGAGGGGAACGTATTTTCACGAAATAAAACTTAACCTGAACTTGTTAAAATTGCTTCGGTCTAACGGTTTTTGTGAAAGAAAAAAAATCTAAGCAAAACCTCCCCCCCCAAAAAGGGGAGGGGGGGGAGCAAAACCTAAAAAAACGGGGCATGCACGGTATTCGATCAAATATAGATAAACTAATAATCACGGCCCGCTGTTGTCAATTCGCTAGGCGGATAAAGGGCCGTGTCAGTCACGTGGATTTGTCGAGCATACTTCACCATGCTAGTCGACGCCGGCGGTGTTCAAGGGGTATTACACCCAGGGACGGTTCAGACATCACTCGCCGCCGGGATTCGCCGAGATCGGGGATCAAACTCTGGTCGCCGGGTTCACAGCGCAGAACCCTCATCACCGTGCCACCGGTGTTTCAGAAAACATTGCTCAATTCCATATAATTGTTCACGTAGACAAATTGTTCGGTATATTTTCAGCCCAAAAAAAAAAACGCGCTTCCAAGTCACGAAACCAGATCAAACAGCGTGCGCGGAGAGGGTCGGGGGTGTTTGTGAATTCAATTTTTTTTTCACAACGTTTCTTTTTATATATTTCCTAATTTCCTCTCAAATTGGAACATTGGCTCAGAACAACCTTCGAGTCTGGCAGATGGGTGGGTAGATCTAAATTTTCCCTGATGAAAATTCCCTCAAAAGTCATGAAGACGATGGGGGGGAGGTGGGGGAGGTGGGGGAGAATGATCTCGCTGTATACGCACTCGGGGAGCTATTCACGCCACGGCGGGCAAAGTCGGCTTTGCAGCCAATCCTCACAGAGGCCCAGGCACGTCCAACCAATCAATCAACCGACGCCATCGCACCAAACTTAATCACGTAGGGTCGTGTCGGGGAGTGGGGAAACAGATTTAATTAGCATACTATTAGACATGGAAAATGAGTCCTGTCAAAACCATCTCCTGCACAATTATAATATGTTAATTATGTATTTCATTAAGGAAGTGCATTCTGGTTCACAGATGAAATCCCTGGCAAAAGGGTTATGGGGAAAAGAGACAGCTTGTGATTCCCCATCCGTGCACAAAGCTACACTGTCAGACTAACCCCCCCACACGCCGCCCCCCCAAGCCCCCGTCCCCCGTGCCCCCACCACCAACAGCAGGCTTAGCCATGTGACGCTGTGGTGCACAAACGCAGCGCACATCACTTAGCAAAAAACCCTAACAACCCGCTGCAAAACAGCACCATTTTAACCCTTTTGTACGCGACACCTTTAACACGTTGTGTGGAGGGGGGGGCTTGCCCTCTCGTTCAGCCGGTCACTTTTTTTGTAGAAGCTGTGCATTTGTATTATTTATTGCGGTGGGTATGCGGGTGGGGGGCTGGGAATGTTGAGGGGGGGGCATGGAAGGAGGGGGGGGCAGACGCGCGGTGGCGACTGGCAGTCGTGCGACGTGTTCGCGAGCCGTGCGGCGGCGAGCGAGCGATGCTCGGTGGGCCGCTCGCCCCGGGGCCCGGGAAACGCTTGTTCCGCTGTCTCTCTCTCGCCCGCCCGGTCCTCTAAACGTTCGCTACAAAAGAGATAAAAAAAAAACCTCCGCCACGGTTGCAATGCAGAAATACTGCCGTGTATGCGAAAAGGGTTAACAGTGCTAACGAGTAGTGAGCTCCAGGGAGGATAAAAGGTGGTGTGCACATAAAGTTGGCCAGAAAGGACAGAATGGCAGCAACGAAGATGAGCAAATCAGGCTCTCCTGGGGGATATTACCTTACTCATTATTCCAATGATTGGCCTTATTTCTTCTGAGCATTACGGCGCCCATGCAGAATTGCCAGACCTCGAACGTCTACATGAATATCCAAACCGCCGTCAGGGAGGAGATCCGGGACCCGCATGACACGCCAGCGACTCGACTTCCGAGTGTGACAGCCAAGAATGCCAACAACGATGGCAGATTTTTCAAAACAACATTCATTTTCTGGGTGGCTTCTATTTGGCTTTAGATTAAGAGATACATTCTTCTGTTACTTAGGAAAAAAATAACCACAACAACCACGCGCGCAATTTTCACCCGAGACTTTAGCTTCCGAGTAATACTTCCATGCCAAACTTCGGCGACTGTAAGGTCTAAATAAACTACTCTTAACCACAGACAAAACAGCGTTAGCAAAATTTCACTCTCCACGCATTGTTAGGCTGTCAAGCAGGATTTCCAGTCCGCATTGGCAGCCAGTTATTACCACATATATCTGGTTACATTACAGCCGCACACAACGTATCTGGAGCAGTGCTAATATCAAAACACCCCGCAAAAGGGGAGTTTCTAGGGTTACAAGGTGGGGGGGGAGGAGGGGTGTTGCCCCCACTCCCCCCCCACTTCTTGCTGCCTCCGCGTGCAACAAGTGCTTTGCTATTGACAATGAGACTCAGCCCTGTGGGGAACCACTGCCAAAAAGTATACAGCAGCATTCCTTTAACAAATTAACCGGTTCCAGGTCACTTGCAGGTAATATCAGACAGCCAGTGACTGGCTTCTTTGTCTCGTATCCCTGACAACCTTTTCCCAGCAGCCAGAATGAAAACGAAAGGCAGGGTGTTCTCTCTCGCTCTCTGTGTGTGTGTTCCTGGGGGGCAATGAAGGCCGGGGTGGGTGTGGGGAGCACGAGAGACATAATGAAGATTTAGCTGTGTTAATAAATTGTGAAATCAACAGAAGGGTGGGGAAAACATTTAAAGGATGGTTTAATAAAGTGCATTATGCCTGGAAATGTCAAAACCTTTTCTCGTAATTATGTCTCCCTAGATGGAATTACGTTATCCGGATTTTTGCGCGATAACTTTGGTACACAGCGTATAGATTTTATATTGTTTTTGGTAAATCATTGCCATCGCTATTATGGTGTCGGAAGAAATAGCAACACCCTTCTAATCTATAGGGGTTGGAGGCAAACACTGAAATAAATTAAACCGCACAGAACACAAACTCGTCAGTTTGATGCACGGTCCCTGTTTGTTGCTGTTGCTACATTCTGTCCACTGCAAGATGCTTATAAGCCTTTAATAATAATAATACAAATTTAAACTCCAGCTCAGATTTTCACGAATTTCCAACAATGTGAACGCGAAGAATTTAAATCACTTCCAGTAACAATAACCACGGGAAAGCCTCCGCGTCTAGCTTTGCTCCAGCATGTTGCAGCAGACATGATTAGGTCAATTGGAGTCCATTCCCCAGTAGCATACTCGCTCCCCTCCCCACAGCTGTATTGCGAACAAATTTGAGCGGCCCCAACACTGGACTCTGACCACCCCGTCCACCGGCAGCCCACACACACCCCACACGGTCCTTCAACGACTACCTCCCCACCTACTCTGTCATGAACTGCCCAACCCTACCCTGTCCCGCTTCTCCATACCCCCCCCCTCCACCCCCAACCCGCCCATTGCCCTCCCTCGGAATAGCAAAGCGATCCGTCACGGGAGGCTACCGCTGAGCCTCGTGTTACGGAAAGCAGGAGGAGCTCACGGACTGGCCGACCAGCCCTCGGGCTCGCTAACACCCATCGTCACCAGTGCGGCTACAGTTATTCATTTCCATGCTGAACTTTGTTTGACCCCCCCCCTCTCTCCTCCCAACTACAGGCGTAACCTCGCGCACCGAGCAAAGGGCTGCAGGGATTATAAGAAAGGGTACCCGGGGTGCACACTGGCTCATCGAAAAATTTACTCCATAAACAGCGCTTCCTGTTTAATGGTCCGCAATTAAAGTGCCGGAGGTTAAAACCTTAGCCGATCCTAAAAACAACCAAACGGGTTGTTTTCCTTGATTATCTCGCGCGAAAAGGGGTCCTCTCAAACGTTTAGCTCGCCGATTAAAATGTGTTACAACAAGCGATGTCGGAAATCGACGACCACTGTCGTCGATTCCAGAGGGGAACGGGCGCGCGGGCACACGTCCGCCCGCGTGTTCACACGGGCGGACGCACTTAGTGCGTTAAAATGAAGACTGAACAGGAAAATGAATACATCACAACAAGTGGGAAACTGCCAAAAGGCTCTCCCAAAAAAAACGGGGGGGGGGGCGGGCGGCATTAAAATACTTTCATCAAACAGCTACGGTCACATTAGTCCTGCTTTGCAGCGATCACTTACAATAGCGTTAAGGGGTTGGGCTGATCAAAGGCTGTTTGGCATCTGCACCATTGGGGGCAATGCAGCCAAAACGATGGCCCGGCCAGGAGAGAAGGGGGGGAGGGGGGCAACAACGGAGATGGAAGTGGTGGGGAATATGACATTATGGCAAGCACGGTTAATTTGGCCATTCCGTCGTTAACAACAGTCCACTTCTCCTCAAGGGGGTGCCATGGGATCTTTAAAGTCCCCAAAGCAGACGGGATCGTGGGTTAAACATCCCGTCTGAATAGCGCGAGGCACCGGGGCTCGATTGGAAGTCCCCGCGATGGCATTCCGTAGGCACGGCAGAGTGCATCGAGCCGTCGTCCCAGAGAGGCGAATATCTCTACGGCCTCTCTACGGGCCTCCGTGCGATGGCGTTTAAACACCGCCGGACAAAAGGCATCGTGTCACCAACGGCAAGAGTGAGAATATTTCGATTTAAAGCTTTCGTGACTGCAGGGATTCATCTTCTTGGTTCTTTCGGTAAAGTCACGTAGAAGGGAAGTAATAAAATAATAAAAATAAAACATACTAAAATAATTCTCACGACGTTTCGGCCACAACGCAAGCAGCCGTCCTCAGGTGAAGATCTGTCTCCCCAACAGACCTGGTCTTCACCTGAGGACGGATGCTTGCGTTGTGGCCGAAACGTCGTGAGAATTATTTTATTATGTTTTATTTTTATTATTTTATTACTTCCCTTCTACCTGACTTTACCGAAAGAACCAAGAAAAAGTGAGAATATTGTTGAGGATGAATCGAGGTTACAAAACGAGTGCAGACAAATGGGAAAACATAGTGGGACGACGCTGCACTGCAATTGGATTGAATTACCCGTGTTAAATCATCGGAATTGAGCGCATTCCTTATATCGTGAGCAGCATCACATCCACCGTCTCATCTGACTACATAAACATAGGCGTTATAACATTTGGTAGTGGATTCATTTGCTTCATGAAACTTTTCTCTTTTTCCCCCCCCCCCCCGATCAAAAGTCACCCGTCGCACTATGAAAGTCAAGCTGCTTATTAATACAATAAATGTTTATCCTCTGATAGTTATCAAAAGTAATCTCTATTCATAAAGCCTTTCCCAACCGCCGCGTTTTGTGAACATAAAAGGCACGAGTCGGTGGAAGGCGCTGCAGCTGCCGCGCTTTCAATCTCTGCCATGGGGGGGGGGGGTCTACAGTCAGTAATCTAAACAAATCACCGCTCAAAACGCGAAGGATATTTATGTATTTTAAATCATATTCATATTTCAAACACCGCCGCGAAAAATGGCCCGCTAACAGACTTGCAAAATAGCAGTTGCCGATCGCTATTTTTGATATACGTTACAACAAAACGTATCTTACACATCTTTTGTCACACATTAACGGCAAAAAGATGTTTGCACGCTATCAGTAAGTTTACTTTCTATTTTTCTAAACTTGATTGGGGAGGGTGGGGGGGTAATTAGCTTCAGTAACCGACTGAAATGCTCTGGAGGTAACAACCAACAAAATCATACGAATCTGATTGCATCTAAGCCACATTGGCCTCCTATCTGAAGTGAGTTTAGCAGAAAGATTTCAGGCATGTTTTTCGATATCTCAAGTGTGATATGAATCCAAAAAAATAAATGCCTTTTCACAGTGAATTTGTATGCCCTGCTCTGCATGTGCGCGCGCGTGCGTGTCAGCTCCCAGTGCAAGGGACCTATAGATCCCAACCCGTCACAATTTTGCTCAAACATGCAATGTGGGAAGAATGAGTGCAGAAAGATTCCTTGAATTTATTTTAGCACAATCTGACTGACAAGCACGATTCATAATTCTTTCACTCAAAGCCCATTTTCTGTTACTCTATACCCTCTTGTGTCGTCTTGCATAGCACAGAGGCCCTCCACAAGTCTTTTCCACTCAGCGGTCCGCAGGTAATGTATCGTACCGGCTGTGATCATTTCCGTAATCGCATACATTTCGTGTGCCGTAAAACAAAACCAGCAAGCAGCCTGCGCGGACCGTACGTCTGCAATTTGAACAAAGCCCAGTTCGGAGTGTTCGCTCCTTGTAAATACCCGTCTTCCCTTTCTTTTGTGGCTTTACCCAAAAAAGCTAAACGTGGCAAAAAGCATTGCTCGCTAAATTATTAACAGCGCTATAGGCGAATAATGCTCACTGCCTTTCATAACCTACTTAATAAAAAAACAAATGAACAAAAGTCCATCATGGTTGTGTAACGGCGGGCATTTTTTGGTTGGCAAATGGTTACGTGCCATCGATTCGCACCAACTTTTAACGTATTCATGCGCTTAAAACGGTTGCATTAAGGTGAATTCCAAGTTACTTTCCGTCCCTTATAATTTCATTAAAGCTTGAGCATTACCGGAACTGTGATGTGCACCCATCTTTTCCCCCCACTACTGCTGCATTATACAGCGAGTTTAACTGAACCTCAGAACATTTAACCCTGAAGTGGCCTTTGGAGCATTGTAAAAATGGCAACATGTGCTGTAAGCTGAACATTATGTCAAAGTCGGAAATCAATTATAGTAACACAGCCATGCAATATTTATGCACCTTGTAATTACAGTAACAACCAGCTGTCTTCCAGAGCTCAATTTCAACGGCTAACAACTGCGGGCGTCAACAACGAAACAGCGCGTCCCAAATAACTCTGCGTTATACCGATAATGCCCGGATAATGGCCGGGCGTATTAGGGATGTTGTACTGCGCATCAATGGAACCAAACAAAAAAAGTGCCCCAAGTTAGAAAGTGCTTTGCGGAATATGCTTTCCCTATGGGGCAGTATTTCGTGCGGTGGAAAGATCCCAGGGCTTTTCAGCAGTTTTTTTATTGATTTCTCTCCCCCCCCCCCCCCATCTCTTTACCGCCTCCGGGCCAATCTATGGCTCTTGCGGCTAATAGGCAGATTTGTCGTAAGCTATTCTATTTTCGGCGGCGTGACTGGCAGCCTCGGATGCTGCAAACTGTCTACCTTCTTCTGAACTTGTCAGCGCTTAATTGAACACTTGGAGACTACCGTCTTGGCAAGTGGTGCGCACCGGTCAATCGCGGCGGCAAACTCTTCTCCCCGCCACGAGTTCTGACTCGCCGGAGCCAAAGCTGCCATGGAGCGGTCGTCGCTGACCGCTCTCGGGAAGCGGCGGTCCGTCTGCTTTGTTTGGGTCAACAGCTCGCGTCACTTGCACCTCGAGACGGGGGGGGGGGGGTATAGGATTTCTCTCCCCCCTTTCCCCCCCAACTTTAATCTACTGTCACCCCCCCAACCTCCTTGTCCTCAAAACCAGTACTAGCAGAGTCCTTTGAATTATAGAAAGCTGAAGGATGTTTGCCAAGACGGCACAGGCATTTTTTCTTTGACATCACTCCCCCCCCTCCACTCCCCCCCCCCCACCTCCCATATCCTTGTAACACAGAAGATGCACAATCACTTGTTAGATCTCGTGGTCTTTAGTCAAATAAAATACACTCCACCAACCGCATTTCTTAATACCAGTCGCGTGTACCTGGCAGGCAACTTTCCGCAGTGCAACAATGTGACGACGCGTGGACAACACGGGAGATCAAACTCATCCTGTGACGTCCGTTTCCTTGAGCTGCCGAGGCTTTCCCCCCTCCCTCCACTTTCCCCACTGTTTGCCTGCTTCCTGTCAATAAAACTCCGAATAATCGCAATGTGCTCACGGGCCCACAATAATAATACAAAAACATGCAGGAATTAAGAAGCCATCAGCGGTGAAAAACTACACATGGAATTTTAAATGATGTTCATTACAAGGCTGACAGTAGGCTTGTGTGAGAGCTCTGCTAGGGGCCACTCTGTCTGCATGCAAGCCTGGCTGCCGTGGCCATTCATGCATGCTGTGCTCCGCACTGACAAGACATGATGAGTTGTGCGTGATCTTCCTCTTTTATTTATCCACAAACCCCTTTCCCGTCTGGACCGGCCTGATTCATCTTTGTGTTCTGCCTCGCAAAAGGGGAAAGAAAAAAAGAGGAAACGAAGATCGGAAGGACGATAAATGTGGCCTCGTCGGTCGGACGGTGGCACATTGGCTCTCAGAAAATGAAGAGATTTTTTTTTTAAAAGAGCTTGGCATTTTCTTTTTCCATTTGCAAATTGTAATTTAATATTTAAATATTTCAACGGAGATTTTCTTCGACAGGACTGGCCGAAAGCGATATATTTAAACAACACTATTCGGTGTTGACTGCCGAACACCGATGAAATGTCAATACTGAAGATATTCGTTCAACCACCCCCTAGCCCTTGGGTGATACTGAGATGTTACACGATAAGTGACCGGCGGGCCGGAACGGGATAGTGCCCAATGTCTCCAACCATTCCCATGTGCCTCAAACTGCCAGCTCTCCGTATCAGACCGCCGTTTAATTAATTGATCGGCCAATACGATCATCGTGTCCTTTTGTGGGTTCTTCTTTTTCTTCTTCCACTGTTTGTTAAACATGGCGCTGCCGCCGTTAAGCAGCTGATGCAAAGTGTCAGAAGACGTGCACGGGAGGACCGCATGGGAAGCTGTCAGCGGTGCTAACGCGCGCGAGCACAGAAGCCCATCACGTGCGATCCCGACTTAAATAAGAACGCATACGGATGATGAAAAAGTCCTTGCCTTAACATTGAATCTAGTTAATATCAACTGCTATAGAAGGCTCTGCCTTTGTAAGGGGATAAGCCTATTACCGCTTATACACTGTTATCCCACGGTTGATAACCTCATTAGCTTGTCACATATCGATCCAGACCCTAACCCCCATTGCCACCAAGTCCACCCCCTTCCCCCCACTCCTCGCTCAGAGTCCACTTCACAAGCTCCATCAGAGATTTCAATCTTGCGCTCTCCCACTCCAAATCGAGGGCAATAAATTAAGCAAATTGCACTTTTACTCTAAACTATATGTGGCCGATCGGCTGAATTCAAATGGACTCAAAATGCAAAAGGCTTCTAATGTCAGCACCTGCTGCTTGTTGCAGTGTGTGCGAAAGGTGTTAACCGCGATGTGGCTTCCAGCACTGTGATTATCTCTTTCCGATAATGCAACCGCAGACATGCAAAAAAAAATACTCCGTGACAGCACAATAAACTTTCCGAGGCACTGCCTGGTCATGCATAATTGATGATTTTAATATGTTCAGCGAGCTGCAAACGCTCTGCCGACCAAATTATCAATGCAAAAAAGAAATTATTGTGGAATATTTTATGCCTGCGTGATGAGCAATGATGATGACTCCTCATTTGCAGCGGCAGAAGGCAGGGGGAGATGGTGTCAGCTCATTAGAATACTGAGTGCGCCATTTGCGCTTGATCTTTCTGCATGGCGTGAGTTCTCAGTCGGTTGTCAATTAACACTGACAATAACTTAGAAATTGGTCGGATGAGGCTGCAAGCGGCCACAGCTCGACAGCGCTGTCACACTGCGCATGCAGGCGGACGGGCGAGCCGTGAGGAGGGGCGGTCATGGTGCGGGGGGGGGGGGGTCAGGCACTCCGGAGGTTAGGAGGAAGTGACGAACTGATCTGACAGCTTTCGTCTGCGGCGCTGCCTATTAGTCCAGAGTAAGCAACGTCCCCGTTTAATGGAGTCGGCTGATTTGTGGTTAACTTCTGTAGCCTTCGCCCAATTTCATATCTGCCCAAAATGAACCTCGCCTCAATAGCAGGTGTATTTCACCGCTCCCGTACACTAACATTACAGGGTAAACACGCTAACGGATCCAAATTGATTTGCTGGAGCATTAACCCCTTGTTAGACTGGGTCACCCTCCTGTGTAAATGCTTAAGGATCCAAAGCGGGTGTTGGTGCTTAATTCGAAAGACCGGATGTTTTTTTTAATCCTTCTTCCAACGTGACAAGACGATCCATGCCTCGTTGATCTCATTCTCTCGTTCGTGGGGGGGGGGGGGGGGGTTGCGGTAAAAATAAATACAACTTCGCGACTTGAAAGGGCACAACTTTAAGTGTGCAAATGCGTTTTGTTTTAAATTAAATTTGTATTTTGAAACGAGGTTTATTTTAATTAGGCTAAAGAAAAACAACATCGGTAATACATTACCTAATCTTGTTTATTTCATATTAGTCTAAATGTACTTAAGGTATACAAGAGCTCTGAGAATCCAATTTAGCAATTTGATCTAAAAAGCCTGGGTTTTATTTGAAGGTACTTAAGCTCATTTTCTAACTAAATTGCTTGTTTTAATATACAATATCTCTCACTGGAGGCAACCCATTTAGTAACCAAATGTTGTAAAATTAACTGTCTACAATTTCAATGTTTTAATTATAATTGGTGCATCACACCAGTAATTGTCACTAAGCTACTAGCTATTAAAGATAATCACTTTAAAACTTTAACATCCATATATACAAAACACTGTCTTATAGAAAAGTCATTATTGCGCACACACACGGCATTTTTTAAGCCGACGGGACATCTGTGTGTGTGAGCACGTGAGCATGCATGTATTCTACAAAAAACAGTAACACGGCGAGATGGTTAACAGATAAGGGAGTTAAGAGATCAAAAGGAACTTGAACCATAAACTGCTGAAAGATGTTAACATTTTTTTTGCAGCACAGATGTCCTTGATAATTATTGGATGCTGGGCTTGAGACTTGAAGTGTTTATGGATGTTTTTCATGAAGCTATTCATTCACACAGGATTTCAAAGATGATGCAAATTACCTCTGACTGGTATTTAAAACTGACAAATACCACTTACTCTTGATGTGTTAAATCGTTCCTTTTAAGTCATTGGTGCATAAAATGTGAAGAAAAATTGTCAAATCATACCGATGATACTGAACTTGTCACGAGAGAGCTATTTTTTTTTGCCTAACCATGGAATTACAACCCAAGCAATCTGGCTCCAGACCAATGCATTTTAAGGAAATTTGCAAGCATTTCGGAAAACCTAATATTCTGATTATGTAAATTAGGAAGGTACTACATTATATTCTACTTTTTCTCTTGTTTATTTACTGCCAAGCGGGTGCACAACAATCCTTTGTTGAGCCCTGCATACAGTGTTGTAAAGTGCTAGCGATAAAATAATGAAAGAAAAGAATTAAACCGATTTTTTTTTCACGTGGAAAGATCACGCAATTTAATTTTAACAACCACGTTAGAGACACCATTCTATTTGTATAAAAATATACCACCTGCTCTGCGAGGTTTCACATTTCAAGTATTTAATGCAGCTTTGATCTAAAAAAAAAATATTCCAGGGAAAATTTCTAGCAAAAACCACTTCTGTATTTTATAGGTACGGCATGTTGTAATTGTGACGTGCACTGGATGTAAAAAATGATTTCTGGATTAAATGAGCAATAAAGGCGATGGTGGAAATTTCTCATTCCTATGGTCGGGGCGAGGCTATCCATAGGACAACCAGTGTTGATTTTCCCACAAATTGGCACCTCTTTTAATCACCCTGGAGGGATGATGGGCCCATGTCAACCACACTAGACAGGATTTTAAATCACAGCCTTCTCTGTTTGCAAGCCGCTCGCTCTATCGCTGCACCACCTGGGCATTTGGCGCTCTCAATATATATCTCTCTATGTATTGCCACAATATGGCGGTGATGTTTCAATTAATAATCTGGGGTTCATTGTAGCCTCAGCAACATAAACTCTCTATTATCCTAATTATTTGGTGATGCTGCATTGGCAGTGGTGCACAACCACGTATGACATATATAACTGAACACATTCATCAATAACAGTGCCTTGAAAGGAAAACAATATAAAAAAAATATGTAACGTTTAGGACAATGGCCGTTCTTTCATGGCACATGGATAGAAAGTCCAGAGGGATAGTGGCTAAGAGCCGGAAACTGCACTTTGCAACGTCCTAGAATGTGTCTATATGCCGGTCGAGTCACCCTTGTACAAGATAGCGCAATGGGCTGTACACTTCCGATTCCTCCGATTCGGTCCTCTTGACCCTCGCTGATCCACCTGTCCATGTTTAACAATCGTCTCCGCCCAAGTGCACGTGCCGGACGCGCCAGACGACCGGTAAACACGTCCCACCGCGACGCACGGAGCGAGCGCCGCTTCAAATGAAGACAGACGATCTTAATTATGAAAAAAAAACTCGCCACACACATTCGTCAATAACGCTGCGCGAAAAGTAAATTATACACATAATAGGTTAACGTTCCAGGCGATGGGCCTTGCTCATAGCAGAGCGAGAAGAGCAATACTGACGGATGCATGCAGAGTTTGTTGCTTTTGCTCACGCGTCACTCCCAATGCAGTACGACAATTTTGTTTCATTTTAATCAGCGCTAATACACACATGCACGTACACGCACGTAAACGTACGCACGCAAATGCACGTACACGCGCGTAAATGCACGTACACACACAGGCGCGCAAGATCTCGATCTTAATTTGAAGCAAGCAGCGCTATACATCACGTGGAAAGTGTTTACTATTCATCAGGTTCATGCAGCGTGCAACAACTTAATATGCATTTGATCAGGGGAGATTGGTAAAACGTGGAAATGTGGGCGGTGGTGGGGTCAAGGCACGCAGCATAAAATACTGGAATCAAAAATCCCCACAATGTGCACCTCCTGCCATTATAACAATTTAGCGGGGTGCACGCAAAGTCAAGCTCTGGGGCGGAGGCCACCCATTTCCCTTCGATAACAGATGGCACCGATATGAAAATGACTTAAACAAATTATTCAATTCTCGACAATTTTTTTTTCTTGCGTCACGATAATCAAAGGGAGATATAATCTAAGGCAGCAGCAGTGTAAGCAAGTTTGTAAAATAATTCAAGATATTTTTTTTGCTACATTTACAAAAGGGTAAAAACAACAACAAAAATCCCCTAAAACTAATTTAGCGACGCTTAAGTGAATTTGTTTTCGTGCTTACGTGGTTTGTCCCTGCGTGGCGGGGCAGGTGAGAGGTAACGTGAGCCCAGGGTGGGCTATGTGTACCACCAATAGCCCAGCGGTTGTTAACCTCCTTCAAAACTGCATGTCCATTCATTGCGCCCGTGCTTAATTGCAACCGCACACTACTTATTCAGGCTTACAAGGAAAAGCGGCGATTTGTGGTGGGTTTCAATGCTTGTAACGATCACATTTAGCGAGTAGCGAGATTTACCCTGCGTGTGCAGCCCCAATGCACTTAGCGCTTTTATCCGTAACACAAAGAGTAAAAAAAGAGCGTTTGTACAGTTATTCACGTGCTATTTGAGGACTAATTGAGCCAAATACAAATTGAAATATGGGTACAATGTAAGTTTATTCTATCCAAGTTTCGAGAAAGGTAATTTCAACGTTTAGTCAACTTCTTTTCTCTCCCCAAAAATTGTGCACACCGATTTTTTTTACATTTAAAATCTCACGGAGAGGGCGGGAGAATAACCAAAAAGCTTATACGCTGGCCACACTCGCCCACCGCGCTCGCCCCGTCAAACCTTACGGACGCTCACCTGTGCTACGGTTTCTCCAGCTCGGTGACGTACAGCAGGTGATCCTCGGGGGACTTGCCGTGAGCCTTGCTCAGGTGAAGCTTGACGGCGTGGCGGCTCGCAAAGCTGCGACTGCACAGCTTGCACTGCAGCGTCACCCCCGTCACGTCCTCCTCCGAGCCGCCCGCCAGCAGCGACGGGGACCGCGCCAGCGGCAGCTTCGGGAGCATCATCTGCTCGCAGATCTGGTCCGCCGAGAGCCTCGACAGGTCCCTCAGGTGGAAGCCCAGGTGGGTCTCCAGGTGGCTGACGTACGTCGAAGGAGTCCTGAACTGAGAAGCACAGTCGTTGCAGTAGAACACCGGGTGGCCAGTGTCCATGTGCTTCAGGAACTTGGTGCCGCCAGTCCTCCGCAGCTGGTACTTGACGTTGGCCAGCCAGTGGCTGATGGTGGTCATGCCGAGCCCCGTGAACTTGCTGATGTGTGCCCGGTCCTGTGGGCTGAGGTCCGAGATGACGTACTTGCCCTCGGGCGTCTGGTGGAGGCAGGCGACGAACTGCGCCTGCAGGATGAGCAGGTGCTGCGGGTTCCAGTTGGACTGGCGGCCCTTGCGCTTGTGCGTGGAGGACACCTCCTCCACCTCCTCCAGCGTGCTGCTGCTCGCGTCCGTCTCCGAGCGCTCCGAGGTGGTGCTCGCCGGGGTGGGCGGCTTGGGAGTCAGCCGCCCGGTCAGGTTCTTCACCATGTCCGACATGTCCGAGAGCGCGTTCTCCCCCGACGCGGACGGCGACATCAGCACCCCCGGCGACGGCTTCGGGCTCTTTGGCACCTTCTTGGACTTGGTCAGGTCGATGGGCTGATCGAGGTTCGTCTGGTAGTAGCACCTCTCGACCGGGTCCGAGTTTCTGCTCTGCAAGGCGGGCGCTGACACCAGCTTGTCCAGCATGCCGCTGCTCATCTTGTACAGCATCGCCATCGGGTCCGGGACGGGCAGCGGCGGCTTCGATATCTTCCCCAAGTGGAGGTTCATTATCGACTGCAGCGCGCTCAGCGGGTTGACGAGAGACTCCTCCGAAGGGTGGTCAGTGATGATGTTCAAGCTGCTGCTCTTCTCCACCGCGATCTCCTTCTTCACGTTCGTCCCGTTTTTAAAGAGTTCGTTTCTGGCGCTGCCGTTCGCCGAAACTTTCTCCGCAGGTTTTTTGCTCGCGATCTGCTGCCGGAGCTCCCTCTTCGAGTCGTGGCTGTCGTCGCTCCTGCACGGCGAGGAGGCTTCCGAAACCGAGGACGGAGACTTCACCTCCGTCTTGATTTTCTTGCTCTCCACCTTTTTGAGGTTCTCGGAAACCTTCTTGACGAGCTCCTCCATCGCGTGGACGTTGTTCTTGAGCGGTGGCGGCGAGCCGGCGGGCGGCGTCCGGCTGCACGGGACGGGCGCCGCCGAGCCGGCCTTGGGCGCGAGTGGCTTCACGTTGGCCCCGTACGCCGGCTTCAGCGGAGTTTCCTGCGCCGGGTTTTGAATGACGGACTTCACGGCCCCCGGCAGCTGGTACGCGGCGTGGATGCTGGGGTAGCCGCCCCAGGTCGGCGTGCCATTCTGCGCCTTGTTGATGGCCGAAGCCACGGTGTTCTCCAGCGACTTGAGGATGTCCAAGCCTGTCGTGGATGTGTCCTCGAGATCCTCCTCCCGCAGATACTGAGACGAGAGGTCGTAGTCCTTCCTCTCCCTTTTGTCCTTTTTCTCCTTGTCGCTTTTCTCCTTCTCTTCCTTCTTCTCCTCCTCCTCCTCCTCCTGCTGCTGCTGCTCCACCTCCATTTTGAGCTCCTTGTCCTCGATCTTCAGCTCCTCCATGGAGAGCTTCTCGGATGAGTTCACCGGCGACACGGCGGAGGGCGGGGGTGACCTCGCCGGAGATGCCAACGGCTTGACGGGCGAGCTCGGCGGGGACAGCGCCAGCTTCGGCGGAGAGTCGGCGGGACACGGCGCGTGCCGGCCGCTCGCGCCGGGAGGCGACATCACGGGCTGCGCGCTCGTCCTGGACGGGGAGAGAAGCGGTTTGGACGAAGTGCTGGACGGGGAGGAGAGCGGCTTGGCCGGGGAATTCGCCGGGGTTATGTGAGCGTGCGAGATGTTGGTCGGAGGCAACGGGACGGACTGGATTTTCACCTCCGCCAGCGGGTCAAAGATCACGTGCTTTCCCTTCTTAATGTTGGAGTTGGTGACTTTCATGAAGTGTCCCGTCACCATCATGTGGGCGGTGAGCTGCTGCAGCGTGTCGTGGGAGCTGCCGCACTCCATGCACTTCAGAATCTGGGACTTTTTCGCCTCGAACTGCCAAGCGTAGCTGGCGCCATTTTGGTAGCCGTACCGATTGTTGGGCGTCACGTAAGGGTTGGAGGACTTGTGAGACATCCCCGCGGCCGAGTCGGACGAGCCGGTGACCATGTTGGCGGCGCCACCCCGCGTGTCGGGCGTGCTCGCAAGGAGCGGGTCCATGTAAGGCCTCTTCTTCATGGCCGGCGTCAGCTTGGACGACGTCACGGCCGACACGGGCTCCTTGAGCGGAACCTTCTGGTAGTGCTTGGTCTTAATCATGTGCACGCTGAGGTCCTGCAGCGACTCGAAGGAGTGGCCGCAGTACATGCACTTGAGCACCTTCTGCGCCTCCTCTTTGCCCTCCATCTCCATGAGGGAGCGCTTGCGTGGCTTGGACCAGCGCCGCGTGCTGCTGCTGTCCTTGTCGTGGTTGTCGTCCCGGTAGTGCCCCGTCTCGTTCATGTGCACCGTCAGCTCGACGAGCGTGTCGTACGCCGCGCTGCAGTCCTTGCAGCGGAACTTGCTGGCGCCCGTGAAGATGGAGCCGTAGATCTTGCCGCTCTGCCGGTACAGCTGCACGGTGCTGAAGAGGCTCGGCTCGTTGTGATGGTGCGACATGGCGACGGGCATCGTCTGCTGCAGGGACTTTGCCAGCGCCGCCTGGTGCCAGTCGAACCGGTGGTTGGCGGCGTTGCTGGCGCTCGTCGTGCTGCTCGTGCTGCTCGTGCAGCTGTCCGTGTTCACGGTCGTCGTCGTCGCCGCCGCCGTCGCGGTGGAGGCGGCGGCGGCGGCGACGGTGGCGGCGATGGGCTGGTTCAAGCTGTAGCTCAGCGCCGACCAGTAGGGGTTGGCGAGGAGGCTGGCGTACGCTGCCTTCATCTGCGCGAGGCTGTCGGTGGCGTGGCCGATGGGCACCCCGTTCTCCTTCTTCTTCGGCTCCTCCTTGGCGGCGGCGGCGGCGCTCTCGAAGTCGGCCAACCTGTCGCTGGACTCGCTGAACTGCGACTCGCTGTCGGCGTCGCGGCTCGACGTCTCCGCTCTGCTCGGGTCCTGGCAGGGGGGCGGCTGCGGGTGGTCCTTGGCCTCCTCCTTGCGGTCCTCCCGGAGCTCCTCTTTGCGCGAGTCGTCTTTGCGCGAATCGTCCGCCCGCTCGCCGGGCTCCTCGCGGAGCTGCGGATCGTCGCGCTCCTTGTCGCGCCGCTGCTCCTTGAGTTCCTCGCCGGCGTCTTCCTCGCCGAGCTCCTCCTTCATCTCCTCGTCCGTGCACTGGTAGTCGCTGGCCGATCCGTCTTCCGTGTCGGCCCCATCGCCCTCCTCCCTCTCGAACTCCCCAGACTTGAGGTCCTCTTCAGAAAGGTACGCTGCGAAGGACACACGCACGCACGCGCACGTTTAAACGGGCGAAGTTGGGACGTAAGTTCACGTACCAACATCGTTTCTGCAATAAATATTACGCGTATATATATTTAAAATCACTATAAAGCACGATAGTGAATGATAATTCCTCTTGCAAATTATCAATGTTTGGCACGTGTCGTGACGGGTACTGCAAGATCAGACCATGTCCGTCCAGTGCTCAACGAGCTGCATTGGATTCCGGTTTCCGAACGAATACATTGTAAGGTCGCACTCACACACAAAGTGATTGCCACAAATGAGCCACAAATGAGCCACGATCCCTCGCTGATCTCGTCAAGGAGCATACATCATCACGCAAACTCCAGTCATCCTCTCAGCGGAATTTGGCTCGCCATCGAACATGATGATCACTGCATCGTGCGCTTTCAGATGCGCTTCTACAGCCGTCTAGCACGCTCTTCCTTCCGATATTAGGAAGACACTGGAGCTACGCACCTCTAAATCTAGAATGAAAACTAATTTCTGTAGAACTGCTTTTTTGCATTGAGTTTATTGTCCTTCCTCCCTCCCTCCCCCGCAGCTCCGATTGGCACGGCTGGCTACGTATAGTGCCAAAGAAGTTCAACATGCACACGTCCGCACGTAAATGACCAAAGGTTACAAGTGCAGAGCAATGGAAGTGTTCAGGCATGGTTCCAGTCTTTGGAGCAACGCATTATGTAACTGCAGCTGGGTTTAAAGGTAAAGAGGTTAAAACATTACAAAGAGTTAAGAAAAGTACATATCAAATTACAAATGTTTTATGTTCAATTGAAGAGATCTTCCAATCCGCCCCAGTATCCACAATTTAATTACACAGACCTTGAAGGAGCATTTGTCACTAAAAAATCTGATCAAGGAACTGTCAGGTAATGCTGAGCTCTCACTCTGTCAATTATTCACTAATGATGAAGCATTCAGCAGGGCAGTGGGGTGTGCATGGAGAGGCCTGCCTGCTAATCTGCCCTGGGCTGGTCACTGCCTGTCCCTGCGCAGAGGTCATTTAAGTGTCAAATAGACAGGTTCTCAGTGGTATTGCTCACGCCACTGTTCGAAAAGGCAAAAAAAAATCAAATCCGCGTGGCTCCCCTGCTCCTACGGCTCGCCGCGAATTCTCGCGTGGCGTGGCGTGCGTGTGCATGTGCGTGCGTGTGCGTGAATGCGTGCGCGCATGCGTTTTCATGCCGGGAAAACCGAAAGGAAACGCTTTCTTGGAAGAAGAAAAAAAAGTACCCTGCAAAATACTGCATCATCACGGGCGGAAAGAGGTGAGCCAATTTGCGCAACTAATAGCCAAGATTATTTTTGTCAATACAATTTTGTCGCAGTCAATGATTCGGTGGCAGTCATTTGTTCCTCGCTGCTTTCTCCGCCGCCGTCGCAAGGAGCCTTGAACTTGTCTAGATTTGCTCACGTGACAAAACTCTCATCTGACAACCAATCTCGCTTTCTATTTTTGTTTCGCAAATCTCGTTTCCCTATTTGCGGGCACCTTAATTTCCCCATGGCTTGCGAGATATTGCAAGCAAATGCCCTCAAGCACTGCTCTCTTATAAACATACACTTTAATTATTGCCATATTTCGATTATTTGCATATTAACCTAAACTTTTGCAAGAAACGCCGACAGAAACTGGATTCAAAACGTCCACACGATGATGTGGCCTACGCGGTGCTCGGCGACGACTCGTTGTGTGAAGTTAACTCTTCGTGGTTTATTGCGGTGCAGGAACATGCGATGCGTGTTGTAATAAAGCCAAGTGAGAACCCACCGAGTCGGAATATCGCTTTAGCAACAAAAAAGGGACCTCGGATATAATAGCAGACTGGACAGCAAATTAAACGTGAATTGTGAAGAGGGGGTGAAAAGAATATCTGGAGAAAATGTTTTTTTTTATGACAATATAAACTGTTAGTAACACGCGTATTAACAATGGAATTAAATAACAAAAGACAAGTTATTACTTTAATAAAAGTAAAAATCAAGGGTCGGTGATCGCAATACTGTAAGAAGCCAACTGCCAAATTGACTTAGCTATAATAGATGCGTAATCAATGTCCAATTAGTTGTACAGGAGAACCTTGTCTTTGCAAACTTATGGTTCGTATCTTTACAAGAGACTTTCAAGATGTGTACAGAGAATCTTCCTGCGTTGCACCAATCTGTACGTTTTTTTATGTTCTTGATTATATTTTCACCAATTTCCACTTGGGTATTTTAGGCTTTACATTAAAAAAATTGTCTTACAATACCCCAGTAATTAAAATGTATGGCCTGGAAAATGTTAGTGCAGCAGTTTGCTCTAAAGATCGACTTTTACCACAGCGCAGCGTTTATCCTGTTCAAGCAAGGAGATGTCCTATACTTTAGACTCCAATCGTGTTTTTGTATTGTTTGTTGTTGTAACAAGACAGAGGCTCAAAAGAAAGCTGTCTCTGGTGTGGACCAATCAGTTTCAAGGACAATGCATATATTATCAGAGTATCTTTTTTGTTTGCATTCTGACCACAAGTACTGTGGTTAATGCAGACACGATTCCTTGTAAAAGGTTTCAGTTTGGTGTTTAACAACTTAAAACACCTGTTTTGTTGCCAGAAAAAAAAGGAAAAACCTATTTTCATGTTTTGACTTGCTCCTTCTGGACATGTGTGAAAAAGAGCTTTATAGTTCGATTTAAAGCTTTCGTGACTGCAGGGATTCGTCTTCTTGGTTCTTTCGGTAAAGTCACGTAGAATGGAAGTAATAAAATAATAAAAATAAATTATATTATTTTATTATGTTTTATCTTTATTATTTTATTATTTCCATTCTACGTGACTTTACCAAAATAACCAAGAAGGAGAGCTTTATATTTCGATTTAAAGCTTTCGTGACTGCAGGGATTCATCTTCTTGGTTCTTTTGGTAAAGTCACGTAGAAGGGAAGTAATAAAATAATAAAAATAAAACATAATAAAATAATTCTCACGACGTTTCGGCCACAACGCAAGCAGCCGTCCTCAGGTGAACTTTACCGAAAGAACCAAGAAGATGAAGAGCTTTATAGTTCATCGGATTCCTCCAGTATAAATAAATATTCCGATGATTCAGCCCAGCATCCCTCTGGGTCAACATGAGTGACAGTTTGTGGGGAAGTGAAGAACAGTTATCCCAATGTAGAGCACTCTCCTCTGTCATCGTCACGTGGAATGTTACAGCGTTGACTCATGTGAGATGACCACTGTCTGAATACTCATATGGGCAACAAATCACTTAGACAGATTTTTTTTGTTAAGCATTTGTTTAATAAAGCAACGTCCGGAATGGGGTTTTGAGCCCTCTCGGTCTCTTCAGCAAAGCCGGCTTGTTAAACAAAATGCTGCTGGATTACCAGATGTTGTTGGCGAGAGCACCCCATGTAAAATAATGGAACCCGTCCAAGCCAAAAAAGCAACACTATACACAATCTCATTATACGTTTCCATGGAGTTTTATGGGTAAAAACGAATATAAGCAGAACTCCATCCTGAGTCCCCACATAAAGATAAAACACGTTATTTGTAACCATCACGCAAACTCCGATAATACTCGCAGCGGCTTTTGGTTAACCATCGAACAGAGACGGTCACAGCATCGCACGCTTTCAGATGCGCTTCTGCGGCCGTCTGGAACGCCCTTCCTTCCGATATTAGGAAGCCACTGGAGCTATGCACTTTTCAAACAACTGCTTTTGTGTTTAGTTTGTTGTCCTTTCCCCGCACCTCCGATTAGCACGGTTGGCTACGGTACGATCCGAAATGAGTCCAACATACACACATACAAATGATTGGCTTTCCACACCAATATTCTGAAGCAGCATGTCGTCAGCAGTGAACACGACACTCACCACCAGGTAAATAAGTTACGAATGATGTGAGATGGCTGAAGGTTTCAATTGTAACAGGAAATTATCTTGGTAAAAAAAAACCCACAGCAATTTAACCATCTCTTCACTCATTATTTGCATTTTTCCCTTCTTGATTGTTATCCTGTTTGAAAAAAGTTAATGATTCAAAAACCCACAACGTCTTAATAATTAACCAAAACACAATGAAAACACCATAAAACTTTAACTCAACTATAGTTATAGACAAAGTGCCAATGGGCACACAGTTTTCAAGAGAGACCAACTATTTTACAACCAAGATGCACAGAAACCAGACCAGCACCAGCAGCACCAGCACCAGCAGCACCAGCAGCACTACCAGCACCACCAGCAGCACTACCAGCAGCACCAGCAGCACCACCAGCATCAACTAACCAGCCATGTGGCAATAGTTGCTGTCAGAGCGCTGTGTCTTACTGTATGATAATGATGCATGATTGGTATGAGGCGGAGGAGGAGATGGCAAAACACTCAAGAATGCCTGAGTACACATGTGGTGCAGGAAAGAAAAACAAAATGTTTTGGGAGTTTGACATTTTTAAGCACATTTCTACACCAATGTAAAGTAAAAAAAACTCGACACAAAGTCAGTTAAAAGTGGGCCCCAAAAAGAATCAAGTGGGCCGGCCCACCCCCCCCCCAAACAAAAAATGCACACCAGGTGTGATTTTTCAAGATCCGTTTACGTTAACAAATCAAAGACGATGCTGTGTACATGCAAGGCAGGAGGTCAAACTGTTGTGGGAAGGAGACTTAATCTTAAGGTCAGGCGAACCTAGTTCCTGGCTTATATAACGCCAAGCCTTATTTCACGTGGTCACACAACAGGGGGTGGGGGCGGGTCAATAAATATGAATTTGGCCAACGAATAAATTACCCAAAATGCACCCGATATTGTCACGCGTGTCTTGGGAAAGCCATCCAATAGTTGTGGCCAGGTTGTCATAGACTGCTGTGGGGCTCTGTGGTGGTGGTGGTGGTGGTGGCCGTCAGCAGGTGGCGGTGCAGCGAAATCACGGTTGTATGCCACCGCAATTTTTGCTCCCCCACCTTCACAAAAACCCTGACTGTCGAATCACGGTGGAAGTGTGGTCCAATAACTCCCAAGAGCTACGGGGAATGGGGGAAGCCCTGATCCAGAAGATCACGGTAAAAGTGTGGTCCAATAACTCCCAAGACCCACGGGGAATGGGGAAGCCCTGATGCAGCAGAACACGGTGGAAGTGTGGTCCAATAACTACCAAGACCCACGGGGAATGGGGAAGCCCTGATGCAGCAGAACACGGTGGAAGTGTGGTCCAATAACTACCAAGACCCACGGGGCATGGGGAAGCTCTGGTCCAGCAGATCACGGTGGAAGTGTGGTCCAATAACTCCCAAGACCTACGGGGCATGGAGGAAGCCCTGATCCAACAGTGGTTTAACAAAAAAGGGCAGTAAGCGTACACACTGCACAAATATCAACAAAGAGTACTTGAACGGAATTGAGCATTGAATACTTTTAACACCCTGCGTCATTTCCCTCGTACTAAAATATTAATGTTAGCCCATCACACCCGTGCTGTTTTAAGCTTGGAAATAGTTTTGCCATCCATTACCCACACGTGATTCTGAGGTAATCCAGCCGAATTTATTTTACAACGCACACACTGTGGTAACAGCACACGGTAACGGTTCAACAAGCAAGGGAAAATAATCAGGAACTAAAAAAGTACAGGATTTTCAACTCCAGCCCTTGGGGACCATGAGGAGGAAGATCCCCTTGGTTTTAAGTCAACATCTGTACAATAAAGAGTCAAAGTGATTTCTTGAGCATTGAGGAAGTGCTCATCTCCTTTTGGCAGTCCGTGACGCAGTGGTGGAAATTCCACATTCCTATACCAGGGGCGAGATAATCCATACGACATCCTCTGCTGACTTCCCCACAAAGTGGTGTCAATTTTATCGACCCCCAGAGGGATGATGAGCTCAGTGAACCCCCCAACCAGAATTTGAACTCACAACTTTCCAGATTGCGAACAGCTCGTTAAGACTGCTGAGTCGCTTGGCTAGTCATAAATAAATTATATGTGAATAATGGCCATGACAGACACGTCCAGTATATAAAATCACAACAGTGTCTTTATCTGTTTAACATGTAGACTTCTGTGACCAATATCATCCACAAAACAGGTTTTCTTGGGTTAGATTGAGTAAATATAAATGTGTCGTTAAACCCGCCACCACCCGACACAGCCAATTAGTAAGGTTTGTTACGTAAACAGAACATGCCAATTCATTACTTGTACAGCACACCGGTGTGTTAGAGAGTAAATCCACAGCATCATTAACTAGCATCAGGCAAGCTGTAATTACTGGCGAAACGTCGTACTCAGATTATAAATGTTGTGTATTTACTCTCCAACACACCGGTGTGATGTACCAGTAACGAATTGGCACGTTCGGTTTATGTTACTGATTGGCTGTGTCGGGTGGTGGCGGTTTAACGACACATTTATTTTCATGCGATCTAACCCAAAAAACCCTGTATTATGGAGTGTCTTTACCTGTAACAGACTTGGAGAGAATAGTGGTGTTGACCTTTGACCTTTTTATGTAAAGTATAATCCAGACCCAGAGTGCCTTAGACTGGATTATGCCTCTATAGCCCCCTGGACATGGTGAATTATGCCAATACTCTATAACCGACTGGACATGGCAAGGAGTAGAAGCAATATTCTTTGGGTCTTTCGGTAAAGTCACGTAGATAGGTTCAAAGAAAATAACAAAAAACGACGACGTTTCGATCGCAACACAAGCGGTGACGACGATCGCTCGTGTTGCCATCGAAACGTCGCAGTTTTTTGATATTTTCTTTGAACCTATCTACGTGACTTTACCGAAAGACCCACAGAATATGAATTCCTGCAGTCACGAAAGCTTTAAGTCAAGTATGAGCAATATTAAGAGCGCACATGCTTATACAGGAATTAAGCTATTTTGTCATATTTTACCTTCACCTTTAACATCTTTGATGTTAACAAAAAAAATTGCTCACTGCCTTCAATGGCCTTTCATACCACACTAATAATAGACGGGTACAATGATTTGAACTGCTTTACATCATTGGGTGAGGCAGTTTATTTACATTACCTTTATCTCCAGATTATATTGAAATTTATAAATGACGATTACTAGTAATAAAAAAGGATATAATTTTAATTGATTAATCACCGCCACGCTTCTATTTAGTTACAAACATCTGATATTCCGCATTTTAAATAATTAAACTACAGGACGTTCGCTGTAAAAATATTATAGACGTCAAGCAATCGGTGTGGGCTAGGCCTGCCATTTAATAATGGAATTTAAGATTCTAAATCTAAGCGCCACACTTTGATAAATTACACGTCCATTATTAAAACACTCCGACATTTGTGTGCTAATGAATTACATCTTACATTTCACACAGCAAAAATCAGGAGCATAAAACCACCATTAATCTTAAACAGATACAGCAAACCAACCTGGAACCAGTCAAGCCGACGCGCTTCGTATACATTGCCCTCTTGTGCAGTGACCGACCTACCATCAAAACCCTTTAACGCTACACCCAAATGTTTCTGTGGCAATGAGAGCTCAGGGCTCATTTCTGTTTACCTTTTTTTCCGCAGGACTAATGGGATAGAAATTTAATCCATCTGTTGACTTTGGCCGAGAATATACTTTTCTACGCTCATTGCAGGCTCGGCTCACGAGCGAGGGTTAGGTAAGACCTGAGCGAGGTTAAGCAGATCCGGGGTGGTGTGTGCCTGTCGCGATGCAGTAAGGGGGTTTGTTATCGGCTGCGCAGTCACAGGAGCTCGGTTGCAGATCACTTTGACAATGCCCCACTGCATCCAAGCCTAATCAAGCCGGGATAATTAGTCTCATAAGAACACATTTCCACTGTCAGCGTGTAAGGAGTCGGCTCGAAGATCAGAGGCGTAAATATCATGCGTTGCCACAGCTGGTCCAGGGATGGCAACTGGACTTTATTTCTAGACACGCGGGCCAGGGTTATGAGGATAGCGCCAACTCGAGTAGGAAAGGAAACATTGTTTCTCAACCGCAGGGAAAAAAAGGTAACTTTTTTTTATTCATTATCTCCGCGTATTTGTGTTTAACCTCAACAACGCGGTGTGACATTTTCTGTGTGATTAACGAGTGTCGCCGGGATGATGGTTATATAATGAAATAATTGAATCGCATGTATTGCCAAAAGCGTGCTTTGTTGTGTTATTTAGAAACACGAACAAGCCACCGTGCCGATATTCACACGCAATGCTCATGGAACTTCTCACTGTTATATTGAAGCTTGTTTACGGAGCTGGGCTGCAACCCAAATGCTCGTGGCATTACAAAAGTAATGCACAATCATAGTTTACGGTGCCATTATGCAAGCGGCAACCTGATATTTCAGTAACAAGGATTTGCCTGCCATGTGTTTGAGCCTTTCAGCACTACTGCATGTGGTGCGCTGAGTTATTCGAGGGGCGGGAAGGGTCGAACTTTCCTCATAAAGTACTGTACTATGAGCAACAAGCACAACCTGTACACGACATCAGGTCACGATGATGTGCTTCTTAACAGCAACAAGAGAATTGAAAGATAATTAAAGTGCTGTCAAGGAATAAAAATAAGAATGCAAGCCATCAAAAATATTCCTGAGGCCCGTTGTTGACAATAAACGAGCCTAATACTTGTGACATGCGGTATATGGTGTGCAATTATCAGTGACAATTAACAAAAATGTGGAGTGGTTAAATTTTGTCAATGTATGAATCAAAGCAATTTTGCTTATTACCCTACTTGTAGTAATTAAAATGAGACTAGGTCACAAATAGTCTTTCTAAGATGTGGGTAAAACCTGTGGATCATAATTATTCGATTTTGATTTTGTCATGACATGTTTTAGTTGGGCATTGAAAAAAAAACAGAACTATCATGAATGGATTGATAGCACTTTGGCAGAGATTGGACATGTCACTTCCACCATGTGCTGAATGTACAGATGGCACTCCCTATAGGATTACAGCAGTGGCCCAACAAGTTGACCATGACTTGATATTTGAACATATCAAGTAGTGTATTGTGTGCCAACCCTTAAACCTACTGAACTGTATTTGGTCAAAAATCCAGTGAGATTTTTAAAAAACCACTGTTAGCTCTCGAAACCTCCCCCCGCCTGTCCCATTAAAAGAGACACAAAGTAAAGGCGGGAACTCTTTCCCATACAGATGGAATGGATCAAAATGACATCGCAGCCTGCTAGCCTAACACTGACTTAAGTATCTGGAGACTATATTATTTAACAATTTTATTTTCTCTATAATTTAAATCCGGCATAAAACTACACCCATAATCCAAACGTCGTCTACTCTGAAGTCAGCCTACAGTTTTAGGCCTTTGGTTTTTTTTTGGCGAGAATAAAAATCACGAGTGATTTGTGAGCGCGTGAAATGTGTTATCAAATTGGATGAAGAACATCTCGTGATACGATTCCCAAAGACAACGAGATTCGCCCAATCCTTAAAATTTTAAGTACATTTTTATACAATGCAAAAAAAAGTCTTCGTATGTTGGCACAAGAGGGAGAAATCACTCAGCGAGAGATAACTGCATGAAAAGGAGTGCTTATCTACAATTTACTAGCATCTCAAACTATAGCATATCCTATGGTAAAAAAAAAACTTAGTACATGTAATTTTTATTTAATGCTACTATTAGATATGGAATGAGAAGCATTCAGTTGCACACGATATTACAACCTGTCAAATCAAGTCAAAACATGTCATCGTTTTTAAAATTATAACCATCTTGCATTCACGACAAACTACTGCTTGGGCTGAGAGAAGAAAAAAAGTATTTTTTTACGTTAAAGTTGATTCTTATTTACAATTTTACGATGACCCAGATTCAATAGTATGAAATGCTTCTGAAAAGCTTGCAGCTCCACCGCTAATTTGTTTAAAAATAGCGATGGTTACATTTTTATTTTACGTTGCTCAAACTAAGAACATTGCGTGTTTATACATTTGAAAAATATTAAAGATGCGGTAACAAAAAAGGGGGTACAGAAAAACAAATTAGTTAATTTCCAGAAAAAAAAATAGAATACACTATAGATGGAGAAATTATATATGGTGCATTTGCCTCACACAAGCAATTAAAAAGCAAAACACACGACAAACAGATTTACATGCATCTGACCCAACCAAATCAGCACCGCGCTACATCATCAGACATGGTAAATTGCAAGCACATTCTCCGAGTGGCTTCGCAGTTCATCCTGAGCTGTAATATTCTTATGCGGGCAGAACCATTAATATTTAAATTTACATAATGAGTTGAATAATTTGCATTGGGGGAAAAAAAAGGGTGGGTGGAATGGATTTAAAAATCACATGACTGGTGAGAAATTAAACAGAACCCCGTGTGCTGTATATCAAACCGGCGCCACACCAGTTGGATGAAAAAAAGATTAAAGCAGCTGTCCTTTATTTTGTTAAAGCCCTCAAATCAAATTTAAAATTATGCCATTAATAAGTTATATCTCTTTGCAATGATGTGAATCAACCAATTTTGATGGAAAAAAAGAAATGAAAGTTTTTTTTAATGAAAAAAGCAAGTGGTTACGAAAGTCAAGAAGGAGCAAAATGTGTATATTTTAATGATTCCCCTGGGAAATGAAAACTGCAAGTGTTAGAACAAAGTTCAACAAACAGATAGAACTAAGGCCCTTCTGAATTTATTTTCCACATTACCCTAAATCCACCCATCAGTCTTAGGTTATGGAAAATATAAACCACGGCTATGCATGCAGAGCTGCCTGTAATTAAGTATAAGGGTAAAGAAAATGGTTGTAGATTCTTACACATGCCTACGTGTCACCTTTGACAATGAGTCTTCCCGTGGTGATTAAATTAATTTTGTTTAGACGATTGCTAAAATCTCAAGAAAATGAGAAAATAAATTATATAACCCTATCTCCCCAAGGTTGTGGGCGATATGGAGATTTAAAAGCATTGTGTTAAAAAAAAAGACATCGCCATGAACACTAGTGCATCCATAATACACCATCTCCAAGGACTGCACAGTAAGCTTGCATAACAATAATATAATTGAGACGAGAATGTGACATGTTTAATGTGACATATGCATGCACGCATCTGTGGCTAATGTGACATACTGTATGTATGGGCTTCGTATAAATTTAAAGGTATGCTAATATTACCCCAAGTTGCCAAAATCAGCCGAATAATTATAATGGTTGGGTTCAGAGATTCACTGAAATATGAGAAGCCCTACAGAAACATAAGATCAATGCAATGACCTTGTTTCTGTCAAAAAAAATAAATTGGCACACGTTACGCCGCTTTATGATATTACACGCTGGTCAAAATTTCTTCGCAATTTATATAGCGCGAATAAAAAAAATGTTCAGCCATGTTAGTATCGCAGAAATATTAATTTTTTGATTTTACGCATTTTTAGCGTGCTTGTGAAAGTCCAATGCAACACATGTCATGATTAAAAAGCCACGGCCGAAGACATTTTTCGTCGAGTGCAAAATATATACGCACACGTGTACAAATATTGTGTACTGTACATACATACAATCTGCATATCCTTTGATCATACGATCCATAGCCTTCTCCAAATGTGATCCCCCTGATGATTGTATAGCAACATGCTGGGGGTTCTTATAAGAGTGGGAAACCAGAACAAGCATCAAGACAACGGCTCCGGATCATTCGTGAAAATAACAAACACATGCACAGCAACAACCACACACATGGCTGTACCATGTAAATGTATGAACGTACAAAGACACGCGCGCGACGTGTACACGGAACAATTTATACGAAGCTCGGTTAAGCACGAAGAACAAATAAATATCGACATAATATAGTGTTATGTACCCTTATGCATACCAATGTCACAATGCTATGACAGCACTGTACTGTGTAGAACTTATATACGGCTACCTTGAGGCACAAGAAAGTCGACAAACGGTCAGAGGACCTTTAAATTGCCGAGTGAGTCGTGTTGAAACTGCAGGATGAGTCTTTGGGCGCTGGGCACAGTGGGTAAAATGCACTCGGTTCCACAATGCACCGCTGCTGCTGCTGCAGATAGCAATCTCTTTGACGACATAATATAACGACAACAGACACCAATATTGTAATCACTGCTCCCCCGCGATAAGTGACTCGCATGTTTCCTTGCCATCACCAGCACACAGTATATGAAGGTATGTGACAATTATTCAGTTATAATTGGTTGCATGAATACACCATAAACATTTCAGATTTTTTTGCAGATGTCACGATAGTTTTTTTTGCAGACACTCTTTGATTCCACGACCTTTTCAAGAAATGGCCTCTGTATTCTCACAAAACACTCATGAACCTATTCCGCTGATATTTGGCCACCATTAGCAAGTTCACATCTCCCTGCAGAACACTGCCAACATGCGCCGTGCTGAAAAGGGGGCTGCCACATGCGAGAAAAGGAAGCCTTCTATGAAGCATGCACATTAATAACAGTCCCGTTGTAACAAGAGGGAGAGGCCTTCATTCAGCAGTGGATGGATCATGGCTGGTGATTATTATGATGATAAATCCAATTGAGTGTAGCGGTGCCACACTGCTTAGCAGACTATGCGATAAACCCAGCGTACTTGAGTTAAATTGCTGGCCATGGCTAACATCAGTGATGGGTGAAATCAGCGGAGATTTCACTCATCAGTGGTGGGTGAAATCTCAAACAATGTCAAGCCCCCCCCCCCCCCACTCAGGGTCACGGCTTGACACTGAGTGGCAGAGGCCTTCATCCAACAGTGAATTGACAAAGAGAAAATTATTAATTTATTATTTAATGAAGTACACTTCAAGAGCAACACCTTTAGTGCAAAAAAAAATCTACCTGCAATTAAGAGTATGTAAAATCCAGATGTCACCGTTCTATTCATCATTAGCTTGTATGATTGTCCTGCTGGCAATGCTGTCACCATTAATGCAGTGCACAGATGTTTTTTGATTGGCGCAGCATAGGGCTTCATTTTGGCCAGAACTGTCCAGGGCTGAGCTCTAGAAAATAACCCCCCCCCCTGCCCCCCACCCTCCCGCTGTCGGGGATGGGGCGAGGTTTGAGAGTTGTGGCCAGGGAGGTTTTGGGGACCCCATGAGAGATTGAGCTCTGGGTACATCACAGAATGAGTGAGGGGAAACCGTTCGCCTTCCTATATGCATTTGCAACTCTCTTTGGAATGCTCAAATGTGTAATATGCACGCCCGTATTCATATTGGGCTCTAATAAATGCTGAATTTACATGCACTTGACAGTTTTTATTTGCTTTACTTGCATCACACGCTGCTCAAACAAATGCACGATGCTTAGATTATATGTATATTTTATAAGTACAACTCTGCGAATATTGTACCTTGCGTAAAAAATATCCAAATTATGCAAACATTTCATTTTTAACAAAACCTTCAAACGATTAAGCATAACAAAAATTATCTCACTGGTATAATGGCGATGCAACGATTTAATGTTCCAGACTTTATTTAAATAGTGTATTTTGATATTTAAATTATTTACGGTTTACATTTGTATTGTATTTGGTAATTCACCGTATGCATTGGTTATATGAGTGCTTATGTGTAATCCACTCTCTTCGTTTAATAGTTTAAATGTATTGCTATAACAGCCTTTATATTGTTAATAGTGGTTAACTGAAAGATTAGTTATATTGGAAAAAATATATAACAATATTAATTAATCAAACAATTAAACCCGATTACAACTAATATTATTCTTGTTTTCCCCACCTCAGGCAAAAATATATATAAGTAATAGATCTCCCTGCCTTTAATAGCAGTACATGTAAATCTTACTTTTAAACCGATTGACAAAAACTTAGTTTACATGGCTGTATAACAAATAAAAAAAATGTCCAACGTCACACTTTTTTTCGGGTAAAAAAATTGAAGGTCAAAATGTCCCCCAATAACTCTAATTCCTCTGCGATTGCATCTGCAATGTCTCTTGAACGGTTGGCGCAATACTGTATTTGTCAAAAAAAAGTGTCACAGTCAGTCCAGTGCCACACAACCACGAGATGATATCACAATGCCCAGTGGATGGTCATGTGGGCTATGGTGGCCCGGCCTAAAGGATACTTGCACGGAGTATCCCTCAAGGTGCTAGCTTATTATTCTGGAGTGGCAGTAGCACATCCCCTATCGTGTCGAGGGTATCAAACGTTCGTTTATTAAAATGTAAGAAAAAAATATATCACACAACTCCTAAATTACCCCATTTGCTGCTAAAGTGACCAAAATACTCGTAGGATGATAACATTTAGAAAAGTATAGCGCTCTGATTTAGAGAAAATTATTAAAAATTGTACAAAATCCATCGACTGTCCAAATAATCATTAAAGTGGTTAGCACAATCTTATAAAAACAAAGATGCTTCCTAATTGACCAGTTCTCATCACGCTTGATAATTGGGTCCATGATTAAATAGTGGCTATGCTACTTTATAACGATCCTATCATTTGTTTACTGCATGACAGCACGATTTGTAAAAAAAAATATGCATTTCGAATTGACATCTTATTTTCCGGCGTATAAACCAAACGACCATTTGGTTTATACGCGGCAGTGGTCAAAAAGTTTTGAGCTTGATATAAAGTTTAAAATACCTAATTTTATTTCAATAATTAGGCCTAATATATGTTCCGCTATATGATAATTGAGATCGTGCAAGCTGGCGAGTGACTTAAAAATAAAATGCCATAATTACGTGTGTAAGCCTAGCCGCAGTTCTCCTGTGTATTTATTACCCCTGCAGTATGGTATATTGAAACATCCTATCCTAGCGCAGCCTTCGTGCATTTCATCTAAGGTTACATCGCTATTTTCAGTCATTTCCCCCCCGTGTATGTCGTATGTAAAATATACGGCGACTAATTGACTTAAATCAGTGAAAAATAACAGGCGCTGGTTACTAAAATAATCACATGTGAAATGCCTGATTTTGCATTAAGGTCCATTCGTTTTGCAGAGCGGACCGGCCTGAAGCTGCCCGGGAGGCATGTGATTGGCCGCGATCTGCTCGCTTCACTGCCCAGGCTGCCCTTGTACTCACTAAACCTGTCCCAGGGCCTCAGCACGGGCATCCGAGACGAGCTCGCGCCTACCAAGTGCTCGCCAACGACGAGCGGCAAAGCTTACCGGAACGCCGGCAAAGAACGCATAACCGGGACAAAAAAATACCCCCCCACAAAAAAATCATACATTAACATCAAGAAGAAGAGCCACCACTCGCGCGTCTTTTTCACAATAAAGACATTATTTGGTTCGCAAATTAATGTATTTGCAATTGGTTTAAAAAAAGAAAAAGATTTAAACAGGCAGGCTCGCTTGAATCCTGAACGCCTAAAAAAAAAACCCCCAAACGCTGGCTGCTGCTTTGGAAGCAGTGGTGATGTCACGACACGGCCCATTAGCCCCGTTAGCGGCGAGGCCAGCCGGACCGCTCTGCGTACCGCTCGCCTGTCTGTGGCTGCCGGTCGCCGCACCTGGAATGCTCTGCAGACAAATCACGGCGGAAAAGCGGGAGCGCGGCGCGCGCACGCACGCACCACCTCCAGGAGAAGCTGTAAATATTGCCGACACCCTCACCTACAGCGGTTGGGAACGCCCGCAACGACACAAAAAAAATTGTGTATTTTTTTTATTTATTCATAAAGCGTCTGGATTTTTTTGTAATACCCAGGTGTCCCTTGCGAAAGATATACAGCTATATCTCAACGGGCTCACACACCTCTACACTTTTATATATACATATTAAAAAACAGTATATATGCCAAGGGCCCTTCTTATTGCTACGCATGTCTCTCTGGGGTACTATGCAGAACCGCCACCACTTCTGACGATGGTTTGCCTTCCAAATTGCAACGACACTGTATTGCCCGAGTTGGGGAGTTCACCGCCGGCAAAACGGACGGGCGGCCAAAGAGGCGTGCGACCGAATCATCCGAGGCGAGCGGAGTTTCGGTTTCCGCGCGTCCAAATTAACATTTTACGGCCAACACGCACGAGTCGAAGAGTCGGAACAAACTTGTCACACTAACGGCCGAAGACAAGCTGCTGATTATCAGCAGCAGGCGGTGCGGTGTGTACAAAATGTCCCAAGTCATTGACTTGGGATGCACAAAAGCCAGATACCAGAGGAGGAGAGGAGGTAGAGTAAGCGACGCGAAATTGAGAGTCGAAACGGATCAGTCATACGAGGGGGCCTCGGTACTAGCTGGTCCAGACAGCCAACATTGTGTATACATATGCATACAATGTGTTGTACGTACGTATATGTATATAGGAACTAATATATATTACTTAACATACATGTAGCTTCAGCTGCACCGAGGTTAACGAGTGTTTTAAAAATAAAATAGATTCAATGAGCAGACGTGCACCCCTCTCTACACAAAAAAACAAGATACGTTTTTGTCCATTAGCCTCTTGGCCTTACAGACTAATGTTATCCAGCAGCATTTGTTTAAGAATGCACAAACTAAACACACCATGCTGTTTATTCATTTTACTACCCACGGTGATCTGTGACTGCGCACAATGAGATTTTAAGAAAATGCACCTCAACTTGAATCAGAGCTGAAACGAGTCTTTTTTTAGTCTCAACGGGCCACCCCTCATCACCATCATAAAGCCATGATCGATCCACTTCTGGACGAAGGCACTGCCAGGCCCTTGCCATAGCTCACAATCCAGCTACAGTCATCCACCCGTCACTTGCACACGAGCCGATTCCATCGCTCCATCTCCTCAGTGAGCGTACCCTCGGATACTTTCAATTCCCTTGGCCCCCACTCGGTCATTCTTCTTGACCGCTGTGCGACCATCCCTTCTGGCGATGCGTCCTGCCCATGCACGCGCGTCCTTTTCTCGACGGTGTTAACGATGTCATTGACACGCGTATGTCCTCTAACCAATGTATTGCTATTTCTGCTCTTACCTGGATATGATAAATAAAGCACCGATTATGACGGAGAAACGGCCTCTGATCAAAGTTTTGCTTTCTCAACGCACCTTTCTATGAAATAAGAAGTGCTTGGTATCGTCTTTGGTGGATAATTCAGCGTTTATTTTTATGCCAATTGTGCACCATATTCTCTACCACATTCAGCAATTTAAGCATGCAATATCATGCAAGGCATTTGTCGTGAATTAAATTACAATTGAAATTAAATGCATTCCTCAAAAACATCGACTAGTCAATACATGTTGCCGTTTTATTTACATGATACATATTTTATAGTTTGCAATATGCTCTTCAAGCTGTATGAAACATATTCCCGGTGGCTGCTGTTGCTGATAGTCAAATATTGAGAAAAACGTTGGAATGAGATACAACGTTTGTTTAATCTGTCACCACAGCGAGCATGCACTTGTATAATGTGCCAAAGTTGTGTATCCT